>NC_083350.1:71069523-71727023 GCF_030254825.1 Meriones unguiculatus
ACCTACAGAATATGGCATTTAAAATGTTTTTATTATATTAAGGACTCTTTGACAATGAGACAGGTCAACTCTTGACAGAACTCTCAGCCTGCCTCAAAGAAGGTGATGACATCAAGGAACCTCCATATGGAGATGGCTTCAAATATGGCAAAACTACAAAGCAAAGAAAATGCCCCTGCTTCCATTACAAATAGAATTTTGCCTAAAATGGGCAATCTGAGATACAGGATGAGTAACTGCCTAGCTCTTCCAAGACAGGGTAAGCAAGTCCTTCATAGTTCCTGCTTCACAAATACATCTCTCAGGTATACTGGGCCAGAAGGCTGAAGATCATGCTCCAACATTTTACAGAATTTTGGGTAACTGTCCAGGTAGCAAACTGTCTCTTTCATATTTATTTTTATTTTGGAAGCTGCTAGTCTAAACTTCCTGTTTACTTAGATAATTAATTTTATTCCATCTCAAGTCTCTGATGGGGTTGAAGACCAGATAGTTATAGTTTTACAATTCAGTGTAGTTGTTTAGGAGTTAAGAAGATGTTTTAACACATGCTGGAGAGGTTGTGGAGAAAGGGGAACACACTCCTCCATTGCTGGTGGGAATGTAAAGTTGTACAACCACTCTGGAAAGCAATCTGGCGCTTTCTCAGACAACTAGGAATAGCGCTTCCTCAAGATCCAGCTATACCACTCCTAGGCATAAATCCAAAAGAGTCTCAAGTACACAATAAGGACATTTGCTCAACCATGCTTGTAGCAGCCTTATTTGTAATAGCCAGAAGCTGGAAACAGCCCAGATGCCCCTCAGTGAAGGAATGGATGCAGAAATTGTGGTATATCTACACAATGGAATATTACTAAGCAATAAAAAAACAAGGAAATCATGAAATTTGCAGGTAAATGGTGGGATCTGGAAAAGATCATCCTGAGTGAGCTATCCCAGAAGCAGAAAGATGTACACAGTATATACTCATAGATATAGACGTATAATATAGGCTAAACCTACTAAAATCTGTACACCTAAAGAAACTAATCAAGAGGGAGGACTCTTGCTAAAAGGCTCAATTCCTATCCAGAAAGGCAAAGAGGCTGGACATCAGAAGAAGGAGAAAAGAGGGAACAAGTCAGGAGCCTGACACAGATGATCTCTGAAAAGCTCTGCCCTGCAGACTATCAATGCAGATGCTGAGACTTATGGGCAACCTTTGGGCAGAGTGCAGGGAATCTTAGGAAAGAAGTGAGAAACAGTAAGATCTGGAGAGGACAGGAACTTCATAAAGAGAGCAACAGAACCAAATATCTGAGCACAGGGGTCTTTCCTGAGACTGATACTCCCACCAAGGACTATGCATGGAGATAACCTAAGACCCCTGCACAGATGTAGCCCATGGCAGTTCAGTATCCAAGTGGGTTCCATTGTAATAGGAACAGGGACTGTCTCTGACATGAACTGATTGGCCTTTAATTACTTCCCCCTGAGGGGGAAGCAGTATTACCAGGCCACAGAAGAAGACAATGCAGCCACTCCTGATGAGACCTAATTGACTAGGATCAGAAGGAAGGAAAAGAAGACCTCCCCTATCAGTGGACTTGGGGAGGGGCATGCATGCAGAGGGTGGAGGAAGGGAGAGATTGGGACAGGAGAGGGAGGGAACCACAGGGGGGATACAAAGTGAATAAAGTGTAATTAATAAAGAAAAAAAAGAAACTTAAAAAAAAGATGTTTTAATTAAGGTCTAAATAGATGTTTTAGGTTGATAAATACAAGATATGATGGAAAATGATTCATGTACAAAACTTTAGACTCTCTAAATAGTACAGACAATATTTTCTTCAAGGTTGCCAAATATATTTAGATTAGACATTATGAATGTAAGTTTAACCTATGGGTTTTTTATAATTGTCTCATAATGTTTCTTACTGTACATAGTTTTTTTTTTTTTATAAGCCTCTTTAATTAGACAAAAAAAAAAGAATTGTAACAGCATGGTCTGGTGCTTTGTATTTGTTTGTTAATTATTTACCCCCTGAGGTGTGCTTGCTATCTTTTACAAGCAGATACTCACATACCCCAAAATGACATTTGTAATCCTTGCCTCCAAAATGTACCTGATTGGCTGGTATATTTATTTACCTTTATAAATGCCTACACACCTGGGAGGGGCAGAGGTTAGTGAAGTGTGGCCACAGTTCATCTACCTGGAGGAGTAGAAAATCATGGGAAGAAGGAAGAAGAGACCTATACTGGAGGAAAAAGAAGGAAGCAGAATGTCCATGGGGTAGTGGGGAGAGAAGCACATGGCTAGATTGGCATGGATGAAAAAAAGCTCCAGCCAAGGACCACTCATGGAGATGGCCTGGGACCCCTGCACAGAGGTAGCCGATGACAGTTCAGTGTCCCAAGTGGATTCATAGTAATGGGTTCATAGTAATGACAGGAACTGATTGGCCTGCTCTTTGATCACCTCCCCCTGAGCTGGGAGCAGCCTTACCAGGCCACAGAGGAAGACAATGCAGCCAGTCTTGATGAGACCTGATAGACTAGGATCAGAAGGAAGTGGAGGAGGACCTCCCCTATCAGTGGACTGGGACAGGATCATAGATGGGGAAGAGGAAGAGAGGGTGAAATTTTTAGGGGAAGAAGGAGGGAGCTACAGAGGGAATACAGAGTGAATACACTATAATTAATAAAAATAAAAATAATTATATAAAAAAAGCAGCCGAGATGAGAAGCATGTGCAAGCAATTTTGGATTATAGATGGGAAGTAGCCCAGAGAGGAATAATTAGAGCAATTGGCAAAGAATATGGGACTGGGAGATAAAGGATAGTTTAGGGGGTTAATATTTGCCTTGCCCCAGATGAAATAAGACTTATTTAAAACACAACAGGTGTTGTGTCTTTTTTTGATTATGAGAGCAGGTTTGATAATACAACTGCAATATTTACAGGATTTAATAATAAACATTACTAACCATTTATTTTTTATCTTCTATCACACTAGGTGTTAAAAAAAAAAGACTGCCCTCAGCAAGGAACATGAGGAATAAATAAACACTGGCATTTAATTCAGCTACAGATAAAAGTGAGATCGGGGCATTCTGGGGAAGACATGAGTGAGCTGGAGTTATGTTAAGTGAAATAAGCAAACCTCAACAAACAAACAAACAGCAAGACACCAAGCAGCACATGTTTTTTTCTTATGTGTGGGACTCTACATTTAAATATGTGTGTGTGTTTCAGCATGTGTGTGGGTCATTCAAGTTGAAAGGGGTAGAAGAATGAAAGAAAGCACAGAGATGTTACAGAAGGAGAGAAAGGGAAAAAAAGGCAAGTACTTGACATGAAGCAGAAGAATGGACATGGAAGAAGGGACAAATAAAAACAACATGAAATGACATACATGCATGAAATGATGACCCTTTAAAACTCATCACTTAAGTATGCTAAATTATAAAATAAAAATAAAAAAATTATGAAAATTTACTTACAAGCTTTTGATTGATAAGAAAATGGTAACAAAGGAACAGAGATCAATATGTTTTTATACAGAATATACTTACTCATTTTCCTGTTGGGAACACTAGTCAAAAATTCTTGCTTTCATATTGGAAACATTTTCTTTTCTCATCATAACAAGATAAAAAAAAGAGAAACAAACCCTCAATTCTAGCTTCTCTAAGGCCTAAGAAAAGGAAGTTAAAGTTCTCTTTCAGAGCCAAGAACTCCTTGACATGGTTTTGTGAACTGCTGGAAATATTGCTTCATCTCCCAAAGACCCTGGAAGACTTCCTCACAGGCAGCAAACACCCAGTGTAGGAGGCTTGCTCACAAATACGCCTGTGCTACACCATAAAATTTTGCAGGTGAAAACTGAGATGAGGACAATGAATTCAACCTGGAGTTCAGTTTCTGAAGAAGCCTGGCTCTGGGCCTGCCTTTAGCAAGTGTGTTTATCTGAGTATTTCCATCTCATTCCAAATAGTCTTTAACTACAGTCCTATGAAGTATGCAACCTCAGGTTGGCACATTCTAAATTTCAGAGTGTTTCAACAACATTTAAGACTCTTGGGGGGTTGTTTGTAAAGGTGATTTAGCAAGAACTGCCAAAAACAATTTATGGGAGATTTTGCTGTCTCTTGTAAATGACAATTTTGAGGAGATATTTGCTTCGGGTTATCATTTCCATCTATATAGATCTAAATGGGAGAGTTGCAATTTTTTTAAGCAAAACTATGAAATAAATAATGGCAGATGGTATTGGAACAAATTCTTTAGAATATTCATTCTTTCCTCATATTAAAAAAAAAGCTTTACACTGTATTTGGGAAGCAAACTGGGAATATTGTTCAGTGGTTATAGTTCTTTCCAGGCAACCCCGAGGACCAAAGTTTGGATCCTCAGAACCTTTATGAATTCCATCTCAAAAAGCCAAGAGAGAGGATCCCAAGAGCAAGCTGGTGAGAGAGGCTGAGTATACCTGCCAGCTCTGGTTTTGATTTAGAGACTATGCCTCTAGGAATAAAGTGAAAAAACTATGGAGAACAATTCCTAACATCAAGCTGATGCCTCTACCCACCTCATACATGTGTGCTCACACATGTGCAAGCATACATACACACATGCCTACCATAGAAACAGATAAAAATTATAGAAGAAAAATAACATTTTAGAGTGAATAGTATTCTTTGCCCTATACTTTATCAGTCTTTTATATGAAGTGATATTTATGTTTTTAAATTAATGTATTTATTTATAAATTACAGTTTATTCACTTTGTGTCCCTGCTGTAGATCCCTCCCTGATCCCCTGCCATCCTTCATCTCTCATCTCCTCCCACACCCCTCTCCAAGACCACTGATGGGGAGGTCCTTCTCCCCTTCCATCAGACCCTAGCCTATCAGGTCTCATCAGGACTGGCTGTATTGTTTCCCCTCTGTAGCTTGGTAAGGCTGCTCCACATCAGGGGGAGGTGATCAAAGAACTGGCCACTGAGTTCATGTCAGAGTTAGTCCCTGTTCCCATTACTAGGGAAGCCACTTGGAGAATGACCTGCCATGGGCTACACCTAAGCAGGGGTTTTAGGTTATATCCATGATTGGTTGGTGTATCAGTCTCAGAGAAGACCCCTGGGCCCAGATTTTTTGGTTCTGTTCCTCTCCTGTGGAGCTCCTGTCCTCTCCAGGTCTTTCTATCTCCCTCTTCTTTCCTGAGATTCCCTGCACTCTGCCCAAAGTTTGGCTATGAGTCTCAGCATTTGCTTTGATCACTGCTAGGTAGTCTTTCAGAGGCCCTCTGTGGTAGGCTCCTGTCCTGTTAACTGTTTTCTCCCTCTTCTGATGTTCATCCCATTTGCCTTTCTGAGTGAGGATTGATCATCTTACCCACAGTCCTCCTTCTTGCTTAGTTTCTTTAGGTGTACAGATATTAGTATATTTATACTATATTATATGTCTAATATCCACTTAAAAGTGAGTATATACCATGTGTGTCTTTCTGCTTCTAGGATACTTCATTAAGGATGATCTTTTCTAGTCCCATCATTTGCCTGCAAATTTCATGATTTCCTTGTTTTTAATTATGATTACTATTCCATTATGTAAATGTACCACAATTTCTGTATCCATTCCTCAATGGAGGGACATCTGAGTTGTTTCCAGAGTCTGGCTATTACAAATAAAGCTGCTATGAACATGGTTGAACAAATGTCCTTGTTTTGTATTTGAGCATATTTTGGATATATGCCTAGGAGTGGTATAGCTGGATCTTGAGGAAGTGCTATGCCTAATAGCCTGAGAAAGCACCAGATTGATTTCCAAAGTGGTTGTACAAGTTTACATTCCCACCAGAAATGGAGGAGGGTTTCCCTTTCTCCACATCCTCTCCAGCATGTGTTGTCACTTGAATTTTTGATTTTAGCCATTCTGATTGGTATAAGGTAAAATCTCAGGGTCATTTTGATTTGCATTTCCCTGATGACTAAGGATGTTGAGCATTTCTTTAAGTGGTTCTCTGCCATTCGAGATTCCTCTATTGAGAATTCTGTTTAGCTCTGTGCCCATTTTTTAATTGGATTACTTGATTTGTTGCTGTTTAACTTAAGTTCTCTATATATTCTAGATATTAGCCCTCTGTCAGATATAGAGTTGGTGAAGATCCTTTCCCAGTCTGTAGGCATTCATTTTGTTCTTATGACCGTGTCCTTTGCTTTACAGAAGCTTTTGTTTCATGAGGTCCCATTTATTGATTGTTGATCTTAGAGACTGTGCTGTTGGTGTTCTGTTCAGGAAGTTGTCTCCTGTTGCAATGAGTTAAAGATTCTTCCCCACTTTTTCTTCTAACAGGTTTAGTGTGTCTAATTTTATGTTGAGGTCTTTGATCCACTTGGACTTTAGTTTTTTGCAGGGTGATAATGGATATATTTCTATTTTTCTTCATGTAGACATCCAGTTACACCAGCACCATTTGTTGATGATGCTGTCTTTTTTTCCATTGAAAGGTTTTGGCTTCTTTCTAAAAAATCAAGTATCCATAGGTATGTGGGTTTATTTCTGGGTCTTCTAATCGATTCCATTTATCTACCATTCTATTTCTATGCTAGTACCATGTAGTTTTCATTACTATTATTCTGTAGTACAGCTTGAGATCATGAATGGAGATACCTCCAGAAGATCTGTTGTTGTACAGGATTGTTTTAAGAAATTCTGGGTTTTTTTTTTCAATATGAAGTTGAGAATTTTTCTTTCAAAGTCTGTAAAGAATTGTGTTGGTATTTTGATGGGCATTGCACTGAATCTGTAGATTGCTTTTGGCAGAATATCCAGTTTCACTGTGTTAATCCTACTGATCCACAAGCATAGGAGATCTTTCCATCTTCTGATATCTTTTTTGATTTCTTTCTTCAAATACTTGAAGTTTATTTTTTTTTCAAATAGGCTTTCATTTGCTTGGTTAGAGACACACCCAGGAGTTTTATATTATTAATGGCTATTATGAAGGGGTTTATTTCCCTAATTGCTTTCTTAGCCCTTTTGTCTCTAGTATATAAGCGGGCTACTGATTTTTTTTTTTTTGAGTTAATTTTGTATCCAGCTACTTTACTGAAGGTGATTAAGTGATAGTTAAACCATACATATAATTTTTAAATATATACTTAATTTCTTTTTTGGTAAAAATGTCTACTACCATCTGTCTACTTGTTATCTATCTATCTATCTATCTATCTATCTATCTATCTATCTATCTATCTTTCTGTCTATATACTGTCTAATTCAGACAAAGAGTCAAAAGAGCAGTACATACTCAACAAATATCTTCTCATTTGACAACCTTTTCAGAATGTTCATGTTTCTATGCTCAATTAAAAATAGCTCTTTTAAGGTTCATGTATGCTTCAGTAATTTTCTAAGGATGTAGTATCTTGGTTAGAGTAATGAGACTTCTTCAAAGCAAAGGCCTATTGTACAAAGGTAGAGAATTGTGAACTAATTCTGTCAACATTTATGTTAAGTCCAATGACTGCCTACACATTTTCCAGTATACATGGACTGCTCAGATTATCATTGCTGTGATAATCAAATGGAGGCACTACATTTTCTTTTCTCCTGATCCCTTTAGTATAAACAGTGAGAAGGAGGGCCAGCACATACTCAGTATCTTCCACTTTCCATCTCTCTCAGGCCTTTTAGTTTCTATTTCAGTGTCTTTGAAATTCAAGGCCTTTTAGTTTCTATTTCAGTGTCTTTGAAATTCAAGAATCTAACAATATTGTGTTTGTGAGATACTGCAAAAAGCCAAGTGGGCCATCTTGCTCCTGTCCCATTCCATTTTCTCATTTGCAACATGTCAAGAGGGGGAAGTTCTTCCTGAACATCCCTTTAGGCCTGACCTTCAGCTGAAAACTCCATTTTCTGATTGAGATTTCATACAGAAAAATAAGCTTTAAAATAATACAGACAGTCTCAGGCTATCACAGCTCTGTTCTCTGGATACATATAGTTATAGAGGACATAGTAAACCATTCCTCGCCACTCCTTTTTCCTAGACCCATTTCACTGAAGCTTCACTGCTTAGGAAGACTTTCTACTGACTCAGCCATTCCACATGGTAGAACTGTCAATAAGGCATTTCTTTGGCTATTGCCCAGGGCTCTCCCCAGGAAATCTAAGATCATGATATTCAGGTATGACTATGGTTTTCTATGGGGAACCTAGTATCTGATAGGTATGGGAAAAGGAATGGCTAGTAAGCTGTGTGCTGAATAAAGAAGTGACAAGGTGTTGCTGGATAATAAGAGAATGGCATTCTCTGACCAGTTCATATTCAGGGATAACTGATAGATATAGCTCAAGCTACTAAGGATCTCAGAGCTCTCAGTTAAGGGCTTAACAGGAAACCCTTCCATTGCTGGGTTTCTAGTTTTGCTTCTAAGCCTAGTCTCTGGGCTTATAGTTTCAGAGTCCACAGACCCTGCCATATGCACTGGTTCTCTTATTTTCAGTTTGGTTTTGTCTCAGTAAAATGTTTCTTTTCTATGTATGAATTCCTAGTGTGCCATTATCTACGGTAGTGTAGGGTGGTGAAGAATTCCACTTGCCACCAATCAAATGGTACCACCAAATACTATTCTGTCTATGCAAAACACAAAAGGATTGACCTGTTATGAAAAGGTGAAGAACGGGAAAACATACAAACACCTCCTATATTTTGATCACAGAACACTTCACCTGTGTGCAAAGAATGCCAAAGAAACATTTACAGTGAGGAGTTTTCTATCACAGATGCACAGGGAAACAGAGAACAATAAATAAGCCTGTTCTATCCTTGACCACTTGTCTCAAATACAGTTACTTTCATATACTTGGGGGGGGGGTTAGTTTAACAAAATAACCCACTGAGTTTCATCTGTCTGAGGCTCTCCAAGGGCTTAACCTGCCTTCTCCTGATGTCTACCTACACGCTTGTGGCTTCTGCCTTGGTCATTCTCTTGACATTAGAGAATCAGTCTTTGTTGAAACTTGTTCCATCTTCAGGAGCAGAGAAAATTCATAGTTGGAGAGAGTCCAGATGAATGAGTGCTGCCTGAGCTTAGCGGTAGCTGGAATATCTCTCCACCAGCCCTGTCAGCTCTCTTTGTCTCACAGCACTTTACAGATGTTTATGACATCTATAACCAAAACACTTGTCCATTTTCACTTTTCTAATGCTCTCCTATTGGACTTAGGTTGACACTGAACTTTGTTGAAGGGATGTAACATGTATAGAATATTTGCTCCATGGGTTTTGTAATGGACTCGATATAAGCATCAGGGTACATTTTGCCCTGAAGTAACCGTCAGTCTTGTAGAGCACATAGGGTTTATGTTAGCTATTGTCTCTTCAAGGTGTTTGTGATTGACTCTAACCTTAAGTGTTCTTGTAAAGCACAGAAAGAGTTAATCCTTTATACTATTGATTAACCTTTGTTACTGCTGTTTGTTGCTGTTAAATAATAGGTGTGAGTTAGAAAAAAGCACAAAATGACCAAGTTCTGAGGTAACACTAAAGAAGACCAAAGGGGGAAAATGCCAAAAAATCAATCTCTAAGATATCCTAAAGGCAGTGGGGCTTGAAAAAGTCAATTTAATATTTTGCTGGAAGGAGTAGTCTTCCACAACCTTAAGGGGGTCATCCAAATACTGTTAGCTAGAAATTGAACTGGAATAGATAAACAAGCCTTTCCAGTCTTAGCCTTCAAATTGGTTTTCAAATGTTTTCCAATGATTAGTTCTATTAGCATAGAAACGAATGAGCTGTTAGTGGGCATGTGTAAATTACAAATCAAAAATCAAGAAAAATCTGGACTTGACAATGTCTTCTTTCAATTAAGTACCTGCTTTATGGTCTTAGGAGAGGAAGAATAATGAAATGTTGGGTTTAATGCCCACGATTTCTTTTGGCAACCATCACTTAATGAGTAGTGTGAGAGCCGAAATGATATCCTATAGTGATGCAGAAAGAAAAGAACATCTTCATGGTATCAAACCATCTTGTCATTCAATCTGGCGAACCTGCACACAGTCTTCAACATACAAAAACAATAGGCATCTTGGAACAATATCAAATTATCAACACACACACAAAAAAACAAAAAACAAAAAACAAAAACCCCACACTTTTAAATTAGAAAACTCTATCCAGGAAAGAGGAGAAAACATGAAGGTGAGAGGAGGATGTGAGACATGATGTCTGGAAAGCATTGAAGCGGGGAGGAAGGCTACATATGATCTAAGCGTACAATATTCATGTGTGAAATTACCAAATAGAAATAATAATTAAAAATTAATAGATAAAATAATATCACCAACTGTGAAATTTATCTTACATGTTCACATATGTCTAACATTAAAACTATTGATCTTATAAAACAGGAATTTAAAATTCAAAAATACAAAACAACCCCTCAATCCTTTCTTGGAAAAACCCCCTTAATAAATAAAAAAGGTATTGCCACAAGTGCTTATGCCTTTGTTGTTTGTTGTTGGTTGGTTTTGAGACATGTTCTTGCTAGATATTTCTGGCTGATCTGTAACTCACTCTGAAGAACAGACTGCCTCAAAAACAACAGAGATCCACCTGCATCTGTATGTACTTATTTATTGTTGTCATTACTTCTTGTTTGATAAGGTAGGATCTTGCTGTTTAGCCCAGACTGCCCTGAATTCAGATTCCCTGTCTCAGACTTCCAAAGGCTGGGATCACTGATCTGAAGCACCATTCCTGGTTACTGGATTTCATTTTAAACAGAAGATTGATGTTCAGTACAACCAGTGAGACGACAGTGCTGAATGAGATAAGCTGGCTCTACATCCCCTAACCTGGAACACTGAGGCCTTGATTCAGTCTGATTTGCTTGGCAAGCTTCATGCTTGCTCTTCAGTGTGTGCCTTTCACACTTGCCTCACTAATTTGTGACCAATTAAAAAGTTTACATGTACTCTAATTAGCCCTTGCAAACTTTGGAATCAAAAGGTGTTGGGGATTGGTCTGATGCTTTTTTTATTGATGATAGTTACTGCCTCTCAAGATCTGGTTATTGCCTGGGAACATCTATCCTTGTTGTATAAACCTATCTGATTGTCTGATTAAACAGCCTATACCTGGGCAGGGTAGACTGGGGTAGGAATGGCTAAGGTTTCCCACCTTTTGTGAACAGCAGGATCACAGGAGAGAGATGGACAGAAAGAGAGGAGGCAGGAGGATGCCATGATGGGTTAGCATGGAGAAGGAACCATGTAAGCCAGGAGGATGGGCTTCAAGGATGGTGTGTATGGAGTAAAAACACCAAGATGAAAAATATAAGCAAGTAACTTGGAATAATGGATTGGAGGTAGACCAGATGGGAATGGTTAAGAGGGATGGCATTAGGTGGGTGATGGGAGGTGGATGGTGAGGCTATTGAGACAGCAGAGGTGAAATATCTGCCCAGCCTTAGGTAAATGGGCCATATTAAAATTTAACAGGTGTCCGTGTTTCATTTGATTGATAGCAGTAGGATAACACCATCATAATAATCATAGAGCAAATAATAATAAACAGTATGTAGCCCAACACCCCAGTTTATTTACTTCAATGAAAGGGAACTTCCACTTCCCTCCTATCCCCTTGGCAAATCATTATTGATTGTTGAACAACCAATACATCTGAGTGCTATAGATTTTACCCCTTAAGGCACAGAGCAGTTGCTGGCACACAGTAAGCATTTGCTTACTATTTGTTGGCTGAACAACTCAATACTTCTCAGCTAGCGCTTTCTTCTTCTAAAACTGCCTCAGCTGTCAAGGCTCAATCTTTGACCTAATATTTAATAGATTCTCCAACTCTTTCTTTTCAGTCTTGACCTCTACACCACTGCCATGATGAAATTTGTATAGGCCAGTCTGTATCTGCCCCCACCTCTCTGAAATCTACTGGCATCAAATGACCACAAAGGCCCATGATACTTTCCTTTTTTTTTTTTTTTCACTGTTCTATAATTTCCTACCACGTGCTTCATGCTCCAGTCTCATCAGGGAGTAGCTGGAGCATAATGAATTCAAAAGGTTATGTAATTCAAAAGGTTCATTATTTGATTAAACAAAATCAATTCTTGTGTGGGAAGATAGGTCAGTTGGTAAGGCACCTGTCATAGAAACATGAGGAGCTGAGTTTAGATTCTGTCACCCACCAGAAAAATAGGACACAGCAAGACAAAGTCAGTACTGGAGAGGTAGAGAGAGGCAGATTTCAGGAGCACATTGATCTGTCAGTCAATCTAACCAAACTGATGAGCTCCAGTGAGAGAGAGATCCTGTTTCAGAAAATAAGGTGGAGGGCAAGGGAGAAAACACCTGACATCCACCTCTCTTCTCTATACGTATGTGTACATGTGCACAGACCTACATGGACATCTATACCACACACCCGTGAACATGCACAATGCATGTATGTGAACACAGAAAACACACAAATGAACATGTGCAACAAACACACAAATTTTCATGAAATAAATCTAAACATAGAAGAGCATTTAGAGCAAGCTGCTTTTTGCCTGTGCAGGGATTATTTCCCTGCCTGATTTTCTTAGCTAAGAACTGTTTCACATCTGCATGTCCTTACATTTACAAATGAGCAAGCAAAAATTTTGGACTTCTTTGTAGCGTTTTTATTGCATTTAGACTTTATTTCAAATTAACTGATTTCAAAATCATCTCAGTCACCACCCTTAGCCTGGCCAGTACAGTTTAATGATGTTTTTTACTATACTGCTAGGAGATGGTAATTTATAAAGTACTTGCTATGTTTTTAAATGTCCACAACAAGATTCATGTTGCTGGAAATTTTATTCTATTGTGGTATTTGGGAGGTCAGACCTTGGGGCATGGTGGAGTTAAAAAAGGCTATATGAAGAGATTCTTGATCCCATGGGACTGTGGCTTTAATAGGAAGAGGAGAAAGATCTGCAACTGGACATTCTGGCTCATTTCCAGTGATGCATTTTTTTGTTTGTCTGTTTGTTTCTAGATTTCACATCCTAACATTTTACCTCCCAACAATCACAGGCCAGGGGGCCAAGTTCTCATCGTGTGTTTGAAAAGAGTCAGGATCCAAAGCACAGCAAGAATTTTCTTCTTGAATGTTTTCTCACTCTCAAATTAGTATTTCTGCAGAAGAATTATGTGCCATCCTAAGTCTAAAATGAAGGTTCTAAAGTCTAAAATGAGGTATAAAATGAAGGTGTAATCTATACCCAGTGGCTATTTCTGGAATCCAATAAACACCACATGTCATAGAAATTGCTGTAGTGTATCTGTAAATACATTCCTGTTCTATATTATGATATTTTAGTCAATGTCCCCTACTCTAATAGCGCCATAGAATTATAATGAAGTTGAACATTTTATCTTGCCTAGTGACATAATAGTTAACATTGTAGTACAAAAGTGAGTGTGCCTCAGTGGCTAGAGTGTTTGCTTGACATTCACAAAGCCCTGGGTTTGATTTGTAGCACTGCATAGTAACTAGGCATGGCGTTGTCTATCTGTTGTCCCAGCACTTGGGAGGTGGGGGCAGTAGAATCAGGAGTGCAAGATCATCCTTGGCTACATGGTGATTCCTAGGCCATTCCAGGACATCTGAGACCCTGCCTGAAAATACTACCAGTGCCAACAACAAAATCAGGGTAGTATGCAGTGCTGTTCATTTGTTTGGAATAATGCTGCTGTGAACAAAACTATTGTGTTGCCACATATATCACTCATGGTTATGCAGTGATAATGACAATAAAAGCCCATGTTGTTGATTTATTTACTCAAAATTCTATATTTTCATGTCATTTTGCAGTGTTTCGCTACTTATTAAAATGTTAACTATGCAATTCCCAGTGTTATGCTGGCAATAACCACACACACAGACACACCTCGTGTTCATTGCATTCCTTGACCATAGTAAGATCAAATTGAGTGACTGACACAAGCTACCTAGGTGCCCACACAATGACTAACTAACCCCCAAGGCTCAATCACAACTTAGGACATATCTCACTGACAACTAATTTCTAGTACCTTCTCTCTACAAGACACTATTTTTCATTATCCATTTGCAACATATCATCTTTACTATATTTACAACTCAAACTCTCACCCAAAATTTTGCTCAAAAAATATCCAAGGCATAGACAGAATTGAGTTAGGAAGGTTCATCTCAAGATACGGCCATTCTTTAGAAACTTTAACTTTAAATTTCTATTTATGTGTGACAAATTTCCGACTTCCTGAGCACATGCCTCTATGTCAGCAAGGTTTCACACAGGGGATATATATTAGATATCTTGCATGTCAGATATTTACATTACAATTCATAGTCATAGCAAAACGTAAGTTATGATATAGCAAAGAAATAATTTTATGGTTGTGGGTACCACAACATGAGGAATTGTATTAAAGGGTTGCAGCATAAGGAAGATGGAGAACCACTGCTCTAAATCATTTATCTTATATTTTGTTTACTGAAATCCGGTTTCAATGCACTTGCACATCTCTATGTCTTTTCTATTTAAAGAAATTCATATAAACCCTTTCAACTACAACACATCACTTCTCATTCTGCTTCATACTACATATCTTCTTTGGACTCAATCAGTCACCTTACCCACCTCTGAACTTTTTAAGCTTTATAGAATTTAAGGCACTGTATTTTAAACTTAAGGGCTCGATAACTATTCCGACTCACTGAAATTGGGATGAGGTCCAGAAAGGTTTAACTTAACAAACAGAATAGATGATGATGACATTAGGCTGTGGGCTGTTGAACCTCACTCTGAGACATTCTGTGTCCTCTGCTTCTGAACATATGTGACCTCTCTTCTTTCTTACTGAGCTGTGTGTAAAACTTCCTCCTTTGTTTTCTAAGTTCATTATTTAACTTTCAGCCTTTAAACATTTACTCTCCACTCTGTCCAAAGTTGGAAATGTCTGAAGTGTTTAATTTCCATTCTCTGCTTGAGAATGATCTGTCTTATTGTTTGGTGAGCCACCACTGTTATTTGGGAAGTGCCTTACTCACCTTAACATATTTTCCATAGTATCCCATTCTCTTAATAATTTGGCCATATTACAGCCTGCTTTCACAGCTTTTAAAAATAACTCCGAATAGAGTTTGATATAGCCTCATGATCAAAAAAAGGAAAGAAAAAAGAAAGAAAAGAAAGAGAGAGAGAAAAGAAATGAAGTTTCTATTTATGTGCGACAAATTTCAAGTCCCCCCAGCTGAAAACTCACAGGCTTTCTCCTGGGCTACTTTACTTCACGACACCATGCACAGGTTTGTTAGCATGCACATATGAATTGGTGCCCTGAAATCCTGATAATACTGCAGGCTGGTTGTAAATATTTGTCCTCTTGGGTACAGTGTCTTGATTTATGCCTCTGCAACAGAAACTTCTGATTATTCAACAAATTTGTTTTGTATCTAGATTGGCTATTGTTTTATTCAAAATACCAGGGACCAAAGTGTTTCAGGTTTTAGGGTTTTACAGGCTTTCTACTGTTTACATATACACAATTAAGATATCTTGGGGATGGCACACAAATGTAAATACAAAATCATTCATTTATGCATATTATGGACCTGAAATACACAGCCTCAAGGTAATGGTATAAGATATGTTTAGTACACCTCTGTTTTTGTTTATTCTACTTTTATTCATGTGTTTGTGTGCCATATGTATGTGGGTTCCTACGAGACCCAAAAAATGGCATCAGATCCTTTGAAGCTGAAGTTATATGCAGTGGTGAACCAGCTGACTGGAGAGTTTGGGACTCAACTCAGGTCCTCCTGAAGAAGGACAAATGTTCATAATGGCTACAGTATCTTTTCAACCATACATTTGTGCTTTGACTATGATTCATTGTTACATGAGCTGTAGACTTCTCTAAATTTAATTAATGTCACCTCTGAGAAAAATTAGGTTTTTAATCATTTCAGAGCTTCAATTTTCAGGTAAGGATGCTCAAGCTGCTTTTAGGTGGGCAACTAAAGTTATCTTCATTTCTTTGTTTAATTTTTTAAATTTTTATTATTTATAACAGCTTTTTTAATTTGTATCCTGGTTGTGGCCTCCTCTCTCATTTCCTCCCAATCCCACCCTCCCTCTTCTCCCATTATGCCCCTCCCCTAGTCCACTGATAGAGGAGGTCTTTCCCCTTTCTGTTTGACCCCAGGGTTCAGTTTTTTGTCTCAGTTGGTCTCTTTTGTAGCTCCTGTCCCCTCCAGGTCTTTCTACCCCTCCCCCCTTCTTTCATTAGATTCCCTGCACTCTGCCCAAAGTTTGGCTATTATTCTCAGCCTCTGCTTTGATACCCTGATCAGTAGAGTCTTTCAGAGGCCTTCTCTGTGGTAGGCTTCTAACAGAATAGTGGATCAATGGACTCAAATAGAAGACCCAGAAATAAACCCACACACCTAAGGATACTTGATTTTTGACAAACAAGCCAAAACCATACAATGGAAAGAAAATAACATCTTCAACAAATGGTGCTGGTGTAACTGGATGTCTACATGTAGAAAAATGGAAATAGATCCATATTTATCATCCTCCACAAAATGCAAGTCTAAGTCAATCAAAGACCTCAACATAAAACCAGACACACTAAGCCTGTTAGAAGAAAAAGTGCCGAAGAGCCTAGAACTCATTGGCACAAGAGACAACTTCCTGAACAGAACACCAACAGCACAGTCTCTAAGATCAACAATCAATAAATGGGACCACATGAAACTGAAAAGCTTCTGTAAAGCAAAGGACACTGTCAGAACAAAACGACAGCTTATAGAATGGGCAAGGATCTTCACCAACCCTATATCTGAGAGAGGGCTAATATCCAGAATATATAAAGAACTCAAGAAGTTAAACACCAGCAAACCAAGTAATCCAAATAAAAAATGGGATACAGAGCTAAACAGAAAATTCTCAATAGAGGAATTTCGAATGGCAGAGAAACACTTAAAGAAATGTTCAACATTCATAGTCATCAGGGAGATGCAAATCAAAACAACCAATCTTCATTTCTAAGGCAGGATAGAGCAATAAACTGGCTGAAGGGGACAACTATGAACTGAGAGGAGATCCATAGTCATATTTCACGTGAAACACAACTCCAGTTCTTCTTCATTTCACTCACACAGCTGTAAATTCTTCATTTTTGAGAGAAAGTGCCAGGATTCCCATTGATTTCCCCTTACACTAATGGACCTTATGCTCTCCCCTATTACTGTTAATTTTGATTGTTGAATTCTTTGGACCAAGTAGCACCTAGGAGATTAGTTAAGCACTGCGTGCAGCAGTAGTAAGGTCAACAAAGAGGAATGCAACATCACTCCATGGTTTCTCTCTCAGATAAAATAAAATGGAGAAACAAACTCCAGCTTCAGCAGTGTTCTCTTTTTGCTGCTTCCTGGCTGTTCTGACACGAGCTGCTGTGCTCATCTGTACCTTCCTCACCACTGCGAACTAAAACCTCTAAATTATGAAGCAAACAAATTGTTTCTCACATAATGCTCATCTTTCAGGTGTTTAGCCCTATCAAAATGTCTGGGTAATGTGTTCATTTGGGGAACTACTCCCAGCTCACATGCAACTTTTATGATAGTGTCTGTAAATAATTTCAATCATATGAAAAGTGCCTTATGGCATTATACTTTATATACAAGACTATAAAATTGGTTTCTTGTATTTGTTTTTTTTTTTCCATTACCTGTGAATACAGCTTTTTCTGAGTTGAGCTGAGGAAAACTGAAGAAGCATATCTATTCAGGAAATAGAGGGAGCTCCTCTGCATTTATTTTGTTACGCAGTGCTTATGCACATACTCCAAGTATCTCGGAATGGTTTTATTCAAATCAGTGGCATTTAATCCTTTATTTGTCTTGTTCCAAGTCATCCCATCTACATTTCTGAAAGGAACCACTGCATATAACATTTAGATCTGTTAGGTAAGAATGCACGTACCTGTGTGTTTGTTTGATCTTTACAGTTACAAACACACTTGACCTCTTCGGCATTGCCGTGTGCCTGAATGATATTGCTACCAAAGTTATTTCAACAACAACAAAATCTGCACTAAATACTACCTGTAGGTTTCAGAATAGAGTATAGAGTATTTTTCCCAGAGCTTTTGATTAAGTTGAAATATTGTGATTCAATGTCAGTTCGAGGAAGCAGCGCTGTTCTCACCATGATTGACGAAGAAATCAAGAGAGCAACATTTTACGCAAATATGTGAATGGTTTATTTATGTTCTGAATCTGTCATTTAGAGGTTCGTCCCTGAGCATGTGCAAGTTTTCATTTTTTTTATATGAAAGAGGAATCTGAATGTGTGACTTGTGGTTTAAGAATGTGGCCACCTCCAGGTCACCCCAGCGATTCCAAAGGCCAATATGAAAGAGGTACTGAATTGTGCATCCCATAATGAATGGTAAAGTCCTAAGCCCCAGTTCCTCACAGTGTGACCTCATTCTGAGATAAGATATTTGTAGATATAATTAGCTAGGGTGAGGAAACACACACATACATGCATACATGCATGCACACATACATGCATACAAACAGACACGTGTCCACATATGCCCACATACACACATTCATATACACAGATACATACACACAAAAACATGTACACACACATAAACACATGCTTATACATGCTTATACATGCACACACACATACACATCTGGTGGCTATGCAAAGATATCAGAAGAGATTGAAGTGTTTCCCTCTAATTCACAGAAAACCAAAGCCCCAAAGATAGCTGGAGTCTGCAGATATACTATGAACATAGAATACTAGGAAGCATTTTCCTGAGGTTTCTTAGTTAGTTTTGTCAACTTGGCACAGCCAAGAGTAATCTGAGAGGAAAGCTTACACTGAGGAATTGCTCAGATCAAATTGTCCTGTGGAACTGTCTGTGGGTATTGCCACATTATACATGCAAAATATGCACACATGCATATACACAGGTACCCATATGCATCAGTGATGGATAAGATTGAAAAGCATTAGTCCTTCACAGTGATAGCAAAAGCATCCCTGCTACTGTGATCACTGACATAGAAAGGCCCAGCCCATGGTAGGCAGCAGCATTCTTTGTGCAGGTAATCCTGGGCTATTTAAAAAGACTAAGAGAAGGGACAAGCAGTATTTCTTCATGTTTTCTGCTTCAGGTTCCTGCTGAGTTCCTGTCCTGATTTCTTCATCAATGGACTGTAACCTGGAAGTGCAACCCAAATAAAACATTTCCTATTCTAATTTTCTTCTAGCTGTGGCATTTGTTGTAGCAACATAACGAAACCAGGACACCAGGGAATATGGCCATACTTAGGCTTTCATTTCAGACTTCTGGCCTTGGAAACTATAGCAGGGTATCTTTGTAAGTCACTTAGTTTGTAGTATTTTATTATGGCAGTTCCAAGAAATGAATATAATTACTAATGCAATGAACATGACAAGGAAATCTGTGTTGAGCAAGGTTAGGACCAATAGGTAAATAATAATCACTGAGGTCTGCATAGATCTCAAATACTGTGATTTAAGGTTATATATTCATTTCATGTTAGATAGTGAGATAATAGATAGATAGATAGATTTGAATATATCGATATAGATAAGATATTGAAAACAACAAAACTTTCACTACAATTGCAAGCATGTTTATTATAACTAAACTCTAAAATCTCTGTTCTATAGTTGCTACCTAGAAGTACAAGGCACTTCAAGGTCAATCCAATTTCATCTTGACAAATACATCTGTTTGAACTTATTTGCTCTTAGAGATATGATGCTTATTCAGTTCTCAGGTGGTAAGTATTGGGGTCCTGTTTATGATAGATTTTCCTCATAATGGGTAATCTATCTTCTATATATAAACATCCAGTTCTTTTGCAATTGTCTGAGATGATTGATATTGTACTATCATTTCTTGGTCTATGGCACCAAGCACAAACTTATCTTTCATATTACTAACTCCAGACAGTCCTCTCTGCTGCCTGGGTCTGCCCTTGAGACACAATGGCATGCAGGGCAAAGTACTGAGACAGCCTCAGGGATTCACAATGTGCCCAAAGCTGACAGGAAGCCTTGAGTGATGGTGTCATCCATCCCAAAGCAACATCAAGGCCTCCATCTATAGCTGCCCAGACAACAATGACCCCTAACGCCATAATACATCTCATTCATCATCATTCATTTAAGCTCTTATACTGAATTCTTATCATTAATGTAGTTCATTCTAATGTATTACCAATAGGAAGCCTGTAGGAAATGTAATTCAGTGAGGGATAAAGGAAGAGAAGGAAAAAAAAAACATTAGTGTTTTCTACACGGAGGCATATTATAGATGTTGGAACTTAGAGAGATGTCAAAAGCAGGCACTTCAGAAACAGGAAGAAGCTATCTTCCATAGCTCTGTCTATTCAAGCATTTCACCACACACTAAGTAAATGCTATTTTACTTTTGTTGTTATGATAAACAAATTTGCACACAAGGGCACACACATGTGCTTGGGGAATATTATTCACAGTCTTGCACGGCCTCTTGGTTTTGCCTAACAGGAATGTATTTTTCTTTTCTGGGGAGTGGAGGGGGGAGAATGTTGTTGAGACAGGGTTTCTCTTTGTAGCCTTGGCTGTCCTGTCTTCCATTGTGGATTTGGCTGGCCTCAACTCACGAGATCTGCCTGCATCTGCTTGCCTGAGTGCTGCGGATTACAGGAGTGCCATGCCCAGCTACCTAACAGAATTCTTATGTGAGAGTTTTCTCTCAGATTTAATAACTATTCTTTCTCCATCCTTTGCCTCACCAGTGAATAATTTTGCATATATTAACTGCAACAAATATATTACATTCTGTCCTTATTAGAATTGACAAGATTTGTGTATGGGAGGTATTCATTATAAAATGAAGATTATTGGCTTAGAAGCACGGGAGCCACAGTGTATTGTCAGGTCTCTGAGATCAGGGTGCCTGGCTCAACTTGTATTTGTTACTCAGTTCCTGAGCCTGGTGTCTGGCACCCAAAAGCAACCCAATACATTTAATTTTATTTGAAATACATCTCATTAGGTAACTGTGATTTTGCCTTCTAATAAAATGGAGCATACAGAATTCTGTCCATTGACAGCACTCCTTCTGAAATAATGGAGCATAAATTTAATAATGAGGATCCATCCATCCATCGTGGCTACGTATAGAGCTCCTGTCACTGATCATGAGTAGTGTGCAGAGTTCACTCCAGAAAGGAAGAAGGACCTAAGTGATTGGTGCACATTTATAGGTCATAGAGACAACTGTGAGATTTTGACATGAGAGAGCCCAAGTCTGAGGAGATCCATGAGCTGGGATATAAGTGTAGCTGGCAACACATAGTTGACTACTGTCTACAACCAACCTACTCAAAATAAAGCACTGGGAAGTGGGAGGTGAGGAAACCAGTTCACTTCTTTGTCTAAGATGAATAAAAGCCTTAGGATCAGAGAAGACATGCGTAGTTTATGGTGATAGCAAAGATGCAAATGCCTTCAGAAGAACAAGGTTGAGAACAGAAAGCTTTGAGATGTTGAGATTTATAAATTTTGGTTCATTTGTTGTTGTTTTTAAAGCGTCCTTTAAAATTCCCTTTAATCACTCGAAAAAAATTAGATATATAAAGAAATAGAAAAGCAGAAAGCAGAACAGATTCATATCTAGCGACTGGTCTTTAGTCACATAACATTACTCAGCAGATTGTATCTGCACCTGTGTTCTAAGAGGAGCCACATACATAACTCAAATTAAGTACTACCCGTGGTGTTTGCTCACATTTCTGATTTGTGAAATAATAATTGACACAATTCAGGTAGTTGTTGCTTGGTCAATAGGGTGCCTGTTCACACGCATCAAATCTCTTTCTCAAAGGGGTGGTAATCGTGATCAGCAAAACGACTCTGTAGCAATGTGAAACCACCACGCTGGTATTTTAAACATTAAAAATCAAATCATCATTGAGTGGTAATAAGTCCCCAAACATGGAAATTAGCCATTTGACGTATTTTAAGACACCCGAAGATCAGAGAGATCCAGCATTTGATTGATAGTTACTGGAGAAGGCTGTGCAGAATAACCCACTTGCAAAGTTGCTTATAAGAGCAAAAGAGCTATGCAAGCAACATTAATATGAATAACATATCCCAAACAGCACGATGACATTTTAAAATCTGTACTCTTTCGGCAAAGTTATCACTTATTTAAAAATTACAGAGATTTCCACACCCTCAGAAATAACATTTACCTTATGCAAACATGAGCACTGAAAAGAAATGGTGGAATGATTATCTAAAAATTTTAAGGAAAGCACATTTCAGTTATATTTTCACACACTTCTAATATATATATATATATATATGGTGTCTTACACATACACCTAAATTACCTCACTGCTGTTCTCATTATATTTGATTAAAGAATATTTAGAAGCTAACCATTTGGTTTTAAACAATGAAATGTCCTTTGCTGAAAGAACAGCTGTCCATTGTTGCTCGGCTTGCCTGAATTTCTTCAGCAACAGTAAAACAGCCCGTTTTACTTTGCCTCTTTTGAAAGTGTGGATAATTGTGGTCGAGAGTATGCTGGCGACACCTAGTGCCTATCCACTAAAATGACTGAGCTGCAGAGCATATTCTTTTTCTTGTGGTTAATCAAATTTTTGTTTATGTGCAGAAAGTGACAATGACAATCTAAGTGCCATTTCGTGCTGTTAAAGACTAAATGGATAACCTCCCAGCATAACCTCTTAACATAATTAAAGCAAACAGATTGACATTAACATCGTGCATTAAGAACAAGAGCCGAGCCTGAGAGGATCGCAGAGTGAGAAGGCATGTGTCTAAATTGCGCTTTATTATTCATAAGCACATATGAATGCCAAGAAGTTGTGCCATACTAGCATGGTCCACTCATTAGGAACTGGCTTGTAGGTGACATGGAGGATAGAGGGGGGACCTCTGCCCACAGTGAAAGAAGACGCAGCTAAGGCTCCTCATTATTAATGCATTGCTTTGGAGAATTTTGCACACCACAGGTCAGACTCTGAAATATAATAGAGCCCAGTAGGCAAATAGAGTGTAGAGAGAGTAATGCAAGCCTTGCCACTTAAATTAGTCACGTCATCTTCTCTCTTCTTCTGTCCAGTAAGAAAAACTCAGCTCTCAGTCTCGAGCTACAAAGAGCATTACCTGTATGAAATAAGAAGAATGTTGCCAAGGAATTTCCTGTGGTAGGTATTTTTCTTGCCAAAATATAGCCCAATGAGAAGCAATTTACAGGAGGAAGGATATATTTTGACTTAAATTTCAAGCAGATGCAGTTAATCATGGTAGCAGGAGTGACATGGTTAGTCACGCTGTACCTACAGACAGGAAGAAAGAATAGTCAGGAAGTAGAATGAGGCTACCCAATCTCAGGGCCCTTCCTGGGTGTCCCATTTCTTCCAGCGAGGCTCAATTCCTAAAGGTGCCACAACCTTGCAACACAGCACCATGTGCTGGAAACAAGTGTTCAAACACAAAAACCTGTAGAGAGTTCACATTCAAAGCAGTACATCCCCCACACAAACCCATCAAAATATTTCCCACAAATAGACAGCCATAGGGAGAAGAGGCGGTAAGATAACCTGATGCAGAGTGATGAGAGGGTCACACGGATGCAGATTTAGTCTAAGGTATCCAAGGGCAACCACTCTGAGGAGATGGTGCTTGAACTAAGAGCTGAATGATAAAAGTATTTGAAAACAGGGAAATGAGAGCCTTTCAGACACACAGGTTCAGAGACAGGAAGAAACCTAACAGCAAAGAGAGTAATTCCTGTCTGATGAAAAGGCTTCAGGGAGATATTGGATTACAGTGGACTGCAGTTTAGTTCAGAAATCCTCATGTTGAAGGATGACTCTCAGACAACTGCATTTGCAGATGCAGAATTTGGAAAGTTATTAATGCAGATGTGGCTGTAAAGACAAAATTCTCATGAAGAAATTACTGGCCTTAAAAGAGTATGCTTAAGAAAAATTACACACACACACACACACACACACACACACACACACACACACAAAGAGAGCCATCTACAACCAGAGAAGTGGGCAACTGTCACTGAACACAAGTAGTAGAATCTTGAATCTGAACATCCCAGGTTCCATTACTGTAAGAAAGTGAATGTCTGCTATTTAAATTGTTTAGCCTGTGGTATTTTGCTACAGTGCCACAAATAGACTGAGAAATAGGTGATGGCTTAGTTTGGAATCTAAGAACCATGGGAAATCATTGGAAATTTTTTAATCGAAGAAACAAAAAAAATGAGTATATGAATGCATATATACATAGACACATATATTTGTATTTATACTGATACACCATGTACCTAATGCAGCATGTTTGTGAAGCATTCTTTGGTCAACTCAAGATGCCCCAATGGATCCTTCCATGATGGTCTTATACACTTTTACTTGCGCTGCCCAACTTAGGATAGTTTGCTATTGACTTTCCTCTTTGCCTGTATGCACTTCTGCGCAATATTCCCCTGGAAAATGAGGATTTTGCCTACCTTCCTCCCCATCTCATAACAGCAAAGAATGTATGATGTAAGTCCAATCCATTCAGCATTATTCACTGAAGTGCAAGCCTTCTCACAGGAGTCAGCTAGCCTTCTATCTGAAACAATGACTCTTAATAATCACCTCCTCGTTTGGAGTATAAAAGTTATTTACCACAAAAGTAACAATTTGCTTTCTTGAATTATTTAACAAATATGTATGTAGAGAATACTCTACAGGGTATCCACAGTTCTAAATACGAAGTCACCGCAGGAGCATAACAGCTTATGATTTAGTCAGTATGATCACGCACTCTAGCATGCAGATGTAGGCAAGAGAAGTGCTAGGTAGCCAGTCCAAGGTCACATAGCTGATCAGAGGCAGAGATCTCTTTACAATTGTGGTGCCTGGTTTCAATGCTCTTAATCCCTTTGCTATTCTGTCTCACCTCCCAAGCTAGGATTTCACTCATTATTGAATCTTTGAGTCACTTAGTTATTTGTTGACTAGAGCAAGTGTATTGGTTTCCAAACACACCACTGAACAATCTCCTATTGTTTTTTTTTCTTTCAGTGCTTTACATTTTGCTCCCCCAGACCATGTTCTTGGTCCCCTGCTTTTATTTCTTTACAATCTTGAGAGTGTTCCTGCTGCCTTTCCACCTAAGCAGCACAGATTGCATCAGACTATTTTCTTATTTACTTTCTTACCATTCAACTTGTTGTACCTTCTGGGTCCTGCTCATATTGGTAATGTCATACTTGATCTGTTCGCATTTTCAATTAGCTGGACTCCATACACCTTGCGAACAGGGAAGGCACAGTACTTGCCTGCCTGGATTCTGTGCTTTTGCTTTTACTTTGCTTAGTCCCCTCCATCAGCTATGACTGTCTACCTCAAACAAACAAACAAACAAACAAAACAACAACAACAAAGAAACAAAGCAAAAACCTTTGTCTATAACAAAAGAGATGGAAGCCTCCAAGAAGTCTTTGCTGTGCCTTCCAGCCAATGGTGACTACCTCATCTCTTCCTTTGGCATTGCTGTAGTTGCCTGATCTATGCACATCTTACTTAAAATGATAGCTATATCTTGTAGAGATCAGCGCGTGCCAAGTTTTACATTTGGGCTGCTAGATTCTGCAGCTCTGAGGTTTATACATGGTCTGCCAGGCCCAGTACCTGTTGCCATCTCATCAATAAAACAGGGATGGTAGAAAAAAATTCATGGAAAAGGAAATGGGACAACAAATATCTCAGTGATTTAGGATCGCTATTAGGTTAGAAATGCCTAGCACATAACATTGAACACATGTTAATCACTACTATTGCTCAACTATCTGTACAGTCTTGTTACCTCTCTGATGATTATATTTAGCTCCCAAGGGTTTTCATATCTCACGTTCTGTTTCATTGTTTCCCACCGTCTGCTTTTACATTGTTACTGCTTTTACAAAATGTCTTGTTTGTTTTGTTTTGTTTGTTTGGACTGGACTTGAATCAGATCTGAAATGCACCCAGTAGATTAGATTTTATTTATGGATTTTCTGAGCCTTTTCACTAGTTCTTTGTTGAAACAACTTCTGTTTTTTTTATTTTATCATATTTGCTACAGTTTAAAACTTATGTGTTTTTCAAAGGTCAGGTTTAAAAAACTTGGCTCTTATTCCTGACACTATTGAATGAAAGTGGAACCTTTATAGGCAGGATCTAATGAGTGTTTGAGTTATTGAGGATATGACTCTCAACTATATACCCCTACCACAATGTGGTGCCATGACCACAAAGCAGTGGAGCCATCCAGTTACTGATTGGGTAACCATTCTCTCTGTACATTGATTAGCTCTAATGTGATAAACAGTGACAGGAATATGGCCAGAACGTAATTTACATAACCGATTCTTTTTTCCCATTGTCCTCTAATATCATGCCATCTAGCAGTTTCCTCCTTACAAGCTCCTGGAGCCTATTCAACTACATTTGACTACAATGACTAAGAAAGACAAGTGTTTATATTTGTAGTCCTCACAGAGTTAAGAATACACAATATTCTTCAGAACACCGTGTTGAGAAAAATTAATAAAAGGAAAGAAAAAATATTCACTCATCATCATCATCATCATCATCATCATCATCATCATCATCATCTGCATTTTAAGGTCGGAATAGAAATGTTGCTCCACAGAACATATTTACAATTTTGGGAAGTGGTAAAAACTTTAGGATGTATGTCCTAACTGGAAGACATAGGTCACTGAGGGTGTGACATCAAAGATTATGACTGTTGGAATCCATAAGCAGGCATCTCTGCGGCCAGCCCCAAGGGACCTGACAAACCAGATATCAGGCATCTGTGAAGCCACCTATGGACCACCTGGAACTACCTGCGCATGCTCTGGGTCACCTTCTAAGAGAACTCGAAGCTCCTCCTCTTTCTCTCTTTCTCTCTTTCCTCCTCCAGAGACTGTCTCTGCGACCTGTCCCCTTTCCCCTAATAAACCTCCCACGTGGAACCGGTTGAGTGGCATGATTTGTGAACCTGCCGTGTAACTCTCATCCCGCATGAATTCTAACCATTTCTAACAATGACTAGTTCTCAGTCCTTCCCAGCTTGCTGCTTCTTTTCTATAATGCTTTGACTACCCTCAGGAGCTACATGCTCCTGAGCCCATAAAGTTCTGCTTATATGAATGGAGCCAACCAAATACTGAGCCCTTTGAAATCATGAGCCAAAATAAATCTCTTTAAAGCAGATCTCTGTTTATTGCTAAGGCAAATGACAAAAACAGTTAAGGGATTGAGGATTTCTACTAACTCACAGCTTCACAGCAGGGAAGTGTTAAGATTTGAATGGGAGAAGCTGCTGATAGGCTCACATAGTTCAACACTTGTTACCCAGTTGGTGGTGCTGCTTGGGAGCTTATGGAGCCTTTTGGAGAAGAGGCTTTACTTGAGAAAAACATAATTGGGAATGGTCTTTAATCGTGTATAGCCTCATTTCACGTCTAGTTTTCTCTCTCTGCTTATTTCTTGTGGTTGAAGATCTGTCAGGTTCCTACTACAACCTACTGCCATACCTTCTCCTCCTACAGAATCTTTCCCTGGAAACATTAGACAGAATGAACTCTGCTTTATGTAATTTACCTTTGGCCATGTGTTTTATTGTGACATTAGAAAGTACCGACGACAAGGAGGCATGACCAGCATTCATGATGTAAATGTATGCCGGCAGCAAACCACACCTTGCCTCTTGATGGACTAGGAAGATAGGAGTTCAAGAGAAATGTGGGCGTAGAGGGATGAGAGCCGTGTAATCCTTTAGACCCTGTGTCTAGGAACTGTGCTCTAGCTCCTAAAGAGTCTACAGCTTTACCAACGTTCTCCACTAGCCTGGGACCAAGAGCTCAAACAAACAAGACTGTGGAGGACATTTTACATCTACACGGTTTCCACGAAAATGTTATTCATATAAGGATAATTTCATAGACACCTGAGAAAATTATATTTTAGTAGATTCAAAGAGATAATCAGAACATTTTGTTTCATTTGACAAATACAGAATTTTTCCTTCTTACCAGGAATAACCCTTAAAAGAGTCTCTATTCATTAGTGGAGAGAGTTTTATTTGCTATGGCTCCTGGAAGACAGGAATTTTATATTTATTCTCAGGCAATTGGAAAATTGATTTGACCCATTTAGGAGTTTAACAATGGATTCATAATAAGTGTTCTCAAAGAGTACAAAGGAACAAGTATGCCAATAGATCGATAATACATTTAAAAAGATAAAGGGCTAAAGAACAAGGAATTTAAAGATGCTTTTGAAGAGCCCTTGAGTCAAAGACTAAATCATAGGCATTGAAGAGAACACTAGATTATGAAGAAATGTTGCTTTAGCTATTTGACACCAGTTTCATTGTCTTTCACATTGGAGTTAGAGCAACATGACCATTTACTCAAAACCTCTTGATCATTAAAAATTAGTAAATTTAATCCCATAAATAATATCTAATGACTTCTTTAGGCAACTCTAGATTTCCAATAAGTACATGTATTTATACATGTTTGTTTATGTGTGTGTGTATGTGTGTGTGGGCATATCTTCAGGACTTTTTTTTCCATCATGTGTGTCTCACAGAGTCAGGATGAACTCAGGTCATTAGTGTGGGAACAAGTATCCTGAACCATCTTGTTGGCCCAAAATGCATGCTTTTAATCCTCTCTAGGGACAAATGAGAGTCACACATGGAAACACAAACCCCTCGAGGCTTTGGGGGAGAGGGAAGAAGGCTTATAAAGGAAATGGTTAGACAGCTGTTTTCTAGTAAGCACAGAGGAAACAAGGAGAAGTATGCTTTGCTTCTGGTTTCTTCTAGAAGAAAACATGAGCAGCATGGTAGATAATTTTAAGTCATTATCAATAATTGATAACATATTCAAGGTTGGGAGTTCAAGTCTAAACTATGCCATAAATTTCTATCAGAAAAAGAAAACAAACAAAACAAAATTCCCAACCTGGTCTGGTCAAGTAACTTCTAGAAAATTCCAGTTTTATCCGGCTGGGTTCTGATTTTCTTAAGATAATTAGTTTTAATCTCCACTATTAAAGATTCTGGAGGTTGGTGTATTACCACCCTTGCGCTCTCTGATAGGTCTATCCATATGCTTGGCAATTCTACCTCTTTGAAAGATATTGTCCCCTGTGATGTTAGCTCTGGTGACAGAATCAGATGAATACAACCCTAAGAGTATTATCTGCAACACAGGACAAAGCACTCGCCACTACACCAGCCTGCAACAAAGAGTTTTGTATTATTCCTTAAAGCTAGCTTTGTATAGTATGGCATCACTGTATCACACTACAGTCCCATCTACACCGGCAGCCTCTGCTGTAATCCTTTCACACAATATCACAGGATATTCTTTAGCTACTCCCTCTGTAAGAGACCCGAGAACTTCCCTTGGCCTGTACAAACAGTAGATCAGTTTGGTCTATAGTCCAGATTGCAGTGTTTGCCTAGCATGTATGAAGCCTTTGTTTCAAAGCCTAGGACCACATACACAGGGTATAGTAATATACACCTGTAATCCTAGCACTGAGATACGGAGGCAGGAGGATCAGGAATTCAAGGTCATCCTTGGCTACATAGGAAGTTCAAGACAAGCCTGGTCTATGTGAGTTTATATTTATAAAGAAAATAAAACTAAAAAGGATGCTCTTACTTATTAAGATGAGGATACAGACTGTTTTCTGTAAAGAGAATGCAGCAATTCTCTCTGAAGCCTTCTGACCTCCTGAATGCTTCCTTCTCACAGTGGATAGCCAGGCAATATGATGTTATAAAATGTAAGGCACATACTCTGTGGAGATTTTGATTCCTTCTTCAGCATGGTATTAAGTTTAGACTTTCTGAGTTTCACTTTCTTTGTGTTTCTCCAGCACCAAATTCAATAGGTATTGTGAAGATTGTAAAATGTCACCCCTTCACTGTTCTCTTGATATTAAACAAGTGACCAAACAACATTCATGGACAAGACTGATACCCTTCATTTCAAATGCAATGACATCACAAGGACGTCTTTCTGCTGCCTGCTTGTTGAAATTTTACAAGTAGGTGACCAGACAATGGTACTAAAACACATAAGGTACAGAAGGAGTCTAACTTCCTTTGGCTCTCTACCATGGGGCTAGAGTCTTCCATTGGTTACCTAACCTAAAATGAAATCTCAACATGACTGTCTGTACAAAGGCACATTCACCTGCAGGTTGATTCTGTTAGCTTGCAAGAGAAGATGGTCACTTATGTAGCTTGCAAACTGAGAAGAGGGTCAATTAAGGCTCCTCCACTCATTGACTCTTAGACCCTCTGAAGGGTAAACTTCTTTCAAAACCTAAATCACCCTAAAAGTTCAATAAAGTTTCTCTTTGCTTAGCTGTGAGAAAATTTTCCTGGCCTCAGTGTTAGCAGAATGCACTTAAAGCATGATTTTTTGAATGATAATGAGGTCAATATAGATGTTTGAAGAGGTGACACTGCTTCCTGAAGCTTTGATCTTCAATATCCTTGTGGAAATAGGGCTTTGTGTCCTTCTGGGATACACAATGTGTCTTTCTGTGTTGCCATATCTATCTCAATGGGCACTAGTGTTCTGAGAGCATGTTTGTATACATTCAAATACATTCTAGTGACACAATATGATGGTTAATTTTGAATGTTATTGTGTCTGGACTGAAGCATGCCTACAGATTGGTAAATCATGGTTTTAGATATATCCATGATGACTGCCATGTGACAGGTTGTCCAGAGCTGACTGACGTATGGATAAGTGAACTGAGGGGTAAGACCTGCTGTGAATGTGGACAGCACCACTAGATAAACAACAGCACAGATGGAACAAAAAGAGAAAGAGGAATGAGAAGCTCAGCTCAAACACTTGCACATCTCCGAGAAGGTGAAGTTTTAACTGCAGCCAGTGCCATGGACATTGGATTCTAGAGTCCTCAATCTCTGAACATACACTCTAATGTGGTTTCAGTGTGAACTATCCCCTACAGGCTCATTGTTCCCAGCTGCTTTGGAGGGTCCTGGGACATTTAGGAGATGGAGTCTTGCCAGAAAAAAACTGGGTCATTGCAGGCAGGCTTTGGAATTCTATAGTGCACCTCACTTCTTGCCCCTTCTGCTCTTTCCAGCTATGGACATGACATGACTTGTGTCTTACCCTTGTGCTGCCATGCTTTCTTTGAGAAAATACACTGATCTGTTTTCAAGCCACAAGCAAAAATAAAACCCTCTCCCTTTACGTTGCTTTTTGTTAGGTATTTAGTCACAGCAACAGAAACAGATATGGGTTGAGATGGGCACCAGAGACTTGCCAGGGAGCATCCAGGCCTTCAGCCTTGGATGGGCTGCATTACTGATTTCCCTCATTCTGAGACTTCCAATATCTTGTACTAAGAAGCAAAGATTCCATTTCTTAAGCTTATCCACCTACTGTGGAACTACTTCTTTTGGTATGAACTGATCTAAAAACATTCCCTGTGACAATTGTTTTTTTTTTTTTTTTTGAGGTAGATTCTATGTTTATTAAAGGAGACATTTTATTAATTTCTTTATTGCAGAAAGTTTATTTTATTTTATTTGGTGTTTATTATATACACCAGAATGTATACTCACATTCTGGTGAGTATAAGGTGAAATCTCAGGGACGTTTTGATTTGCATCTCTCTGTTGGCTAGGGATGTTGAACATCTCCTTATGTGTTTCTCTGCCATTCTATATTCTTCTACAGAGAATTCCCTGTTTAGCTCCATATCCCATTTTTTAATTGGGTTACTTGGATCATTGCCTTTTAACTTCTTTAGTTCTTTAGTTTATTTCTTTATTGCAGAAAGTTTATTTTATTTATTTTTTGTTTGAACAACAACTTATTGAAATATAATGCAAATGATGCAATAAATTTCTTTTTTATTATTATTTTTAATTTTTAAATAATTTTATACATTCACTTGTATTCCAGGTGTAGCCCACTCCCTCTTTCCCTCCCAATCCTACCCTCCCTCCCTCATCTCCTCCCTGCCCCCTTCTAAGTCCACTGAGAAGGGGTGTCCTCCTCTCCTTCCTTCTGGCCCTAGCTTATCAGGTATCTTCAGGATGGTTGCAATGTCCTTACCTGTGGCCTAGCAAGGCTGCTCCTCCCTCAGGGGGGAGGAGAAGCTCATGAGTTCATGTCAGAAACAGTTCCTGTCCCCCTTACTAGGGAACCCACTTTGATACTGAGCTACTATGGGCTAGGTCTGAGCAGGGGTTGTAGGTTATATCCATGCATGGTTCTTGGTTGGATAAATAGTATCATAAATGACCCCTGTGCTCAGATACATTTGGACCTTGTGGGGCTCCCTATCTCCTCTAGGATATACTAATTCCTCCTTCCTTCATATGATTCCCTACATACTGCCGAAGGCTTGGTTATGGGTCTCAGCATCTGCTTTGATACATTGCTAGGTAAAGTCTTTCAGGTGCCTTCTGTGGTAGGCTACTGTCCTGTTACTTGTTTTCTCCTATTTCCAATAACCATCCCCTTTGTCTTTCTAGATGATGATTGATCATCTTACCCCTGGACCTCTTTCTTGTTTATCTTCTTTAGTTGTACATATTTTAGTATGTTTATCCCATCTTATAGGGCTATATAAGTGAGTATATACCATGTGGGTCTTTCTGCTTTTGGGATACCTCACTCAGGATGATTTTTTCTAGATCCCGCAATTTGCCTGCAAAATTCGTGATTTCCATGTTTTTAATTGCTGAATAGTATTCCATTGTGTAAAAGTACCACAATTTCTGTATCCATTCCTCCATTGATGGACATCTGGGTTGTTTCCAGGTTCTGGCTATTATGAATAAGGCTGCTACAAACATGGTTGAGCAAATGTGCTTGTTGTGTACTTAAGCATATTTTGGATATATGCCTAGGAGTGGTATAGCTTGATTTTGAGCTAGCACTATTCATAATTGTCTGAGAAAGCACCAGATTGATTTCCATAGTGGTTGTACCAGTTGACATTCCCACCAGCAATGGAGGAGGGTTCCCCTTTCTCCACATCCTCTCCAGCATGCATTATCTCTTGAGTTTTTGAACTTAGCCATTCTGGTGAGTATAAGGTGAAATCTCAGGGACGTTTTGATTTGCATCTCTCTGATGGCTAGGGATGTTAAACATCTCCTTATGTGTTTCTCTGCCATTCTATATTCTTCTACAGAGAATTCCCTGTTTAGCTCCATATCCCATTTTTTAATTGGGTTACTTGGATCATTGCCTTTTAACTTCTTTAGTTCTTTATATATTCCTGATATCTGCCCTCTGTCAGATGTTAGGTTGGTGAAGATCCTTTCCCAATCTGTAGGCTGTCATTTTATTCTAACGACAGTGTCTTTTGCTTTACAAAAGCTTTTCAGTTTCATGAGGTCCCATTTATTGGTTATTGCTCTTAGAGCCTGTGCTGATGGTGTTCTGTTCAGGAAGTTGTTTCCTCTGCCAATGAGTTCTAGGCTGTTCCCCACTTTTTCTTCTAAGAAATTTAAAGTAACTGGTTTTATATTGAGGTCTTTGATCCACTTGGACTTTAGTTTTGTGCAGGGTGATAAATATGGATCTAGTTTCATTTTTCTGCATGTAGACATCCAGTTGGACCAGCACCATTTGTTGAAGATGCTGTCTTTATTCCATTGAATAGTTTTGATTTCTTTGTCAATAATCAAGTATTCATAAGTGTGTGGGTTTATTTCTGCATCTTCTATTCGGTTCCATTGATTTACCTTTCTGTTTCTATGCCAGTAACAAGCAGTTTTTAGTATTGTTGCTCTGTAGTACAACTTGAGATCAGGGATGGAGATAGCTCCAGAAGATCTGTTGTTGTACAAGATTGTTTTGGAAATTCTAGGTTTTTTGTTTCTCCATATGAAATTGAGAATTTTTCTTTCAAGGTCTGTAAAGAATTGTGTTGGTATTTAATGGGAATTGCATTGAATCTGTAGATTGATTTTGGTAGGTTGGCCATTTTCATTATGTTAATCCTACAGATCCATGAGCATGGGAGATCTTTCCATCTTCTGATGTATTTTTTTATTTCTTTCTTCAGAGACTTGAAGTTTTTTTTCAAAAAGGTCTTTCACCTGCTTGGTTAGAGTCATGCCAAGGTACTTTATGTTATTGGTGATTATTGTGAAGGGTGTTGCTTCCCTGATTTCTTCTCAGCCCTTTTGTCTTGGGTATACAGTAAGGCTTCTGATTTTTTTGAGTTAATTTTGTATCCAGCCACTTTGATGAAGGTGTTTATCAGCTGAAGGAGTTCTCTGGCTGAGTTTTTGGGGTCACTTAGGTATACTATCGTATCATCTGCAAATAGTGAAACTGACTTCTTCCTTTCCAATTTGTATTCCCTTGATCTCCCTTACTTGTCTTATTGCTCTAGCTAGGACTTCAAATATTATGTTGAAGAGATATGGAGACAATGGACAGCCTTGCCTTGTCCCTGATTTCAGTAGGATTGATTTAAGTTTCTCTCCATTCAGTTTGATGTTGGCTATAAGCTTGCGGTATATTGCCTTCACTATGTTTAGGTATGTTCCTTGTATCCCTGATCTCTCCAAGACTTTAAACATGAATGGGTGTTGGATTTTGTCAAATGCTTTTTCCAAATCTACGGAGATGACCATGTGGTTTTTCTCCTTCAGTTTGTTTATGTGGTGGATTACATTGATGGATTTCTGTATATTGAACCACTCTTGAATGCTTGGGATGAAGCCTACTTGGTCATGGTGGATGATATCTTTTTTGTGTTCTTGGATTTGGTTTGCAAGTATTTTATTGAGTATCTTTGCATCGATGTTCATAAGAGAGATAGGTCTGAAGTTCTCTTTTTTGTTGGATTTTTGTGTGGTTTAGGTATTAAGGTGACTGTGGCTTCATAGAATGAGTTTGGTAGTGTTCCTTCTGTTTCTGTTCCTTCTGTTATTTTTGTGGAATAATTTGGAGAGAATTGGAGTTAGCACTTCTTTGAAGGTCTGGTAGAATTCTGCACTGAAACCATCTGGCCCTGGGCTTTTTTTGGAAGGGAAGCTGTTGATGGCTACTTCAATTTCCTTGGGGGATATAGTGCTGTTCAGTCTTTCTACCTGGTCTTGACTTAATTTTGGTAGATGGAATCTATCAAGAAAATTATCCATTTCTTTTAGATTTTCGAACTTTGTGGCATACAGGCTTTTGTAGTATGACCTAATGATTGTTTGGATTTTCTCATTGTCTGTAGTTATTATGTACCCCTTTTCATTTCTGATTTTGCTGATTTGGATAGTTTCTCTCTGCCTTTTAGTTAGTTTGGCTAAGGGTTTGTCTATCTTGTTAATTTTCTCAAAGAACCAGCTCTTGGTTTCATTGATTCTTTGAATTATTTTATTTGTTTCTAATTGGTTGATTTCAGCCATGAGTTTGATTATTTCCAGTTGCCTGCTCCTCTTGGGTGTTTCTGCTTCTTTTTTTCCTACGGCTTTCAGTTGTGCCATTAAGTTGTGTGTATGAGATGTTACAAATTTCTTCTTAACGGCACTTAGTGCTATGAGTTTTCCTCTAAGTACTGCTTTCATTGTGTCCCATAAATTTGCATATCTTGTGCCTTCACTTTCATTGAATTCTAAGAAGTCTTTAATTTCTTTCTTTATTTCATCCTTAACCCAGCTGTCATTGAGAAGTAAGTTGTTACGTTTCCATGTGCGTGTAGGCTTTTTGCTATTTCCATTGTTGTTGAGGTCCAACTTTAGTCCATGGTGGTCAGATAGTATACAGGGGATTATTTCAATCTTCTTGTATATGTTGAGGCTTGCTTTGTGACCAACTATATGGTATATTTTGGACAACATTCCATGAGGTGCTGAAAAGAATGTATACTCTTTTGAGTTTGGGTGAAAAGTTCTGTAGACATCTATTAGGTCCATTTGAATTAGGACATTTGTAAGTGTCTTTATTTCCCTTTTTGGCTTCTGTCTAGGTGATCTGTACCTTGGTGATAGTGGGGTGTTGAAGGCTACCACTATTAAGGTGTTGGGGTTGATGTGTCATTTAAGCTTTAATAATGTTTCATTTACGAATGTAGGTACTCTTGTATTTGGGGCACAGATGTTCAGAACTGTGATGTCTTCTTGGTGGATTTTTCCTTTGATGAGAATGTAGCGCCCCTCTACGTCTTTTTTTGATTAGTTTTGGTTTAAAATCTATTTTATTAGATATTAGGATAGCCAGTCCTGCTTGTTTTTTGGGTCCATTTGCTTGAAAAAATGTTTTCCAGCCTTTTATTCTGAGGTAGTGTTTATCTTTGTTGCATAGGTGTGTTTCTTGGATGCAGCAGAATGTTGGATCCTGTTTCCCCACCCATTCTGTTAGTCTGTGTCTTTTTATTGGAGTTGACTCCACTGATGTTGATAGATAATAATGACCATTGAATGTTATTTCCTATTATTGTGGAGTTGGTGGTGTCACTGTGATTCTTTGCTTATTTTCTTTTGATTTTTGTTGGGAAATTATCTATAACCTATGTTTTCTTGGGTGTAGTTGTTTTCGTTGGATTGGAATTTTCCTTCTAGTATCTTCTGTAGGGCTGGTTTGCTGTTCAAATATTGCTTAAATTTAGCTTTGTCATGGAATATTTTGTTTTCTCCATCTATGTTGATTGAAAGCTTTGCTGAGTATAGTAGCCTAGGTTGACATCTGTGTTCCCTTAAAGCCTGCATGATACCTCCCCAGGTCCTTCTGGCTTTCATAGTTTCTGATGAGAAGTCCGGTGTGATTCTGATAGGTCTACCTTTATATGTTACTTGGCCTTTTTCCCTTGCTGCTTTTAGTATCTTTTCTTTGTTCTGTAGATTAAGTGTTTTGCCTATGATGTGGCGTGAGGAGTTTCTTTTCTGGTCTAGTCAATTTGGTGTTCTGTAGGCCTCTTGTATGTTTGTGGACATCTCTTTCTTTAGGTTGGGAAAATTTTCTTCTATGATTTTCTTGGAAATATTTTCTGGACCTTGGAGCCTGGAATCCTCTTCTTCATCAATTCCAATTATTCTTAGATTTCACCTTTTCATGGCGTCCTTGATTTCTTAGATGGTTTGTGTTTGGGATTTTTCCGATTTTACTTTTTTTTTGAGAGAAGTATCAATTTCTGCAAATGTATCTTCAGCACCCGAGATTCTCTCTTCCATCTCTTGTATTCTATTAGTGATGCTTACCTTTGTGGTTCCTTCTCTTCTCTCTAAGTTCTCCAGCTCCAGAGTTTTCTCAGTTTGTGTTTTCTTTATTGATTCTAATTCTGTTTTCATGCCTTGCAACATTTCCTTCATCTGTTTGAATGTGGATTCCTGTGTCTCCAAGATGGTCTCTATTTGTTTGTTTGTTTCCTCTCTCAGTGCCACTATTTCTGCCTCCATTTGTTTGGCTATATTTGCCTGTGTTTCTTTAAGAGCTCCATTCACTTCATTTTTCTTTGTTTCCATTTGGGAGGCCAAATCTTTGAGAGATTTATTTGTCTCCTCTTTAACTGTTTGAATCTGTATGGCAATTTCTCTGAGAGATTTGTTAGTTTCCTGTTTATATGTCTCAAATAACTGGATAATCATAGCTTTAAAAATCATTTTCTTGTTTTTCTGATGAGTTGGAGTGTCCAATAATTTTAGGGGTTGTTGGTGAAGCCATGATATCTTGATTTACGTTAGTTGTGTTCTTTCACTGATCCCTGGCCATTTGATTATCCGTAGTGTTCACTGTTTGTTCCTGGATTCTGCAGAACAGACTGGTCTTTCTCTGGTGTCTGGAGAATTCTTCAGGAAAATGGGGGAGGTCCAGAGGTTTCAGTGTGTGCTTTGGTGGTTCAGCTATACCTGTAGAAGGAAAGTTCACAGGCACAGAAGGGCAAATGTGGGGTAGCATGTGTTTGGGCATGTGCTTGTAGGTGTGTCCTAAGGGACAGGGTGTTGGAGAATGAAGAGGCCTTCAGTGTGTGAGAGGGGTGCTTTGCAGGCACTGAAGGTATTGCAGGCACTTAAGGGATTACAAGCGCTGTTGAAGATTGCAGGTGCGCATTGTTTTTGCAGGTCTGCTAGGCTTTGGTGGCTATTCAGCTGGTTATCTGCCACTGAGGGGTTGGATGGCCCATACAATCACTGGCTGGGCGGCCCTGTGTAGTCAGTACTGCCACTTGCAGACTTGGGATCTGGGAAGGATTGTACTGCGGATCTCAGTCTCTGTGGCTAGCACTCTTTGGGCGTGTGCTCTGGCGGGGTGGAGTTTCCAGTGGTGTGAGCTCTCCGGGACTGGTGATGGTGGTTGTGGGGTGCGCTTCGAGGGTCCGGAGCTTGGCAAGAGGGCACTAGGCGGGGTGTGGGCTCCTCAGATGTGTGCTCTGAGGGATGGCATTCAGCGGGTGGTTACAGCTCTCCCCTGCGGATGAGGCTCCTGAAGCCCTGCCTCTGCCGTCTTGGGTCCCAGGCACTGAGCTTTGCGGATTTGGGATCCAGGAAGGATTGTATTGTGGAACTGAGTCTCTGTGGTTGGCACTCTGTGGTCGGGTCTGCGCTCTGGCGCTGGCAGTGGGTAGCTCCTCCGTGTGGCCAGGTTCAGGAGGTGTGTGCGTTACCGTGAGGTGGGATTTCCTCTGGTGGATGCGCTCAGGCAGGGTGGGTTTTCCTGAGGTGTGTGCGCTCTGGCCAAAAGGAATTCCCGGAGGGACATGAGCTCTGCTGAGCTTCTTGTGGCGGGATCTCATCTGCAGATGCGGGTAGGGGTCGCTCCGCGGGTCTGGAGCTCGTCAAGAGGGCCCTGGGCAGGGCCCGGGGTTTGGGCTCCTCAGATGTGTGTCCAAGGGGTTTTGTTCAGCAGGCAGTTACAGCTGTCCGCTGCGGTAAGGGGCCTGGAGCACTGTCTCTGCTGTCTTAATCCCCAGGCTGTGAGCTTTGTGCTCAGCTGCCTTGGGGCTGTGTGCAGGTTTCCCCACGCAGGAGGCCCGGACAAGGGCAGCGCCCCACTACATTCCCAGAGAAGTCCGCGCCAGATCTAAATCTATAAGCACTCCACGCTTCTGTGGTGTCCCCTCTCCTTTAGAAAGCCCAAAAGTCCAAATTCTAGTTTCGATTGTCTCTCCACTCACCAATTTCGGAGATTCATGTCCTCTGCCTCTCCAAGATGGTGTGCTCTGCTCGCCACCATCTTGGAACCGAAAGTTTATTTTAATAGGTTGTTTTCTCACACACTATATCTTGATTACAGTTTCCTCTCTCTGCCCTCATTCCTGTTCCTCCCCAACAGCCATCCCTCTCGATTTACCACCTTTCTGTCTCTCATTAGAAAAGAACAGGCTTCTAAGAGATAACAACCAAGCCTGAAAAAGTAAAACATAAGATGAGCCAACAGCTTCCATATTGAAGGTGAACATGGTAATACAACAGGAGAAAAGGAATCTCAAAAGCAGGAAAAAGGGTAAGAGACCTGATTGTTCTCCTAGTCAGGAGTCCAGTAAAACTACTAAGCTAATAGCTTTACAGTATATGTAGAGGTCCTGGCAAGACCCATGTAGGCCCTGTGCTTGCTGCTCCAGTCTCTGTGAGCTCCTATAAAACCCTGCTTGGTTTATTCAGTGGGCCTTGTGCTCCTAGCATCCTTCATCCCCTCTGACTCTTAGAATCTTTCCACCTCCTTTTCTGCAGGACTTCCTGAGCTCTGACAGGAAGGACTTGATGGAGATCCCCAATTTAGCCTTTCTCTCCACATAATGTCTAGCACTGAGTCTCTGCATCTGCTGCTGGAGGAGTCCTCTTTGATGATGACTGAATAAGGCACTGATCTAAGAGTATAGCAGAATATCATTAGGAATCATTTTACTGTTGTTTGTTTGGGTTTTTTGGTTGTTTTTTTTTTTTTTGACCAATCATGCTTGATTTTACCCTGTTGGGCTATCTAATCTCTTATAATTGGTTACCCAAGCAGGGGTAGGTATCAGTTCTATCTCTTAGAGCTGTCCTTAAGTCAAATCAGACATTGGTTGGTTACTCCCACAAGTTCTGTGTCACCATCGCCCTCATAGATTTTTTTTTTTCAAGCAGTACAGATTGTAGGTCAAAAGTTTGAGGCTGATTTGGAGTCCACATTTTTTTTTCAGTAGCCTACAGAATACCTTCTCTCAGAAAAGACACTAGGACACAGGGGTGAAGGCTCCATGTAGGCACCAGGCAGCTTCTCCATGTTCAATGAATTGTATGGGTATTGTCCTAGGTGATGGAGTCCCTCTTTCAATTTGAGCAGAGCAACCTTTTGTCTTGGCATCAGTCTGCGTTGTTTACAGATTTTGATGGAACCACTTTGGCCAATAACTCAATTGGATGCAAGCCAGACCCACCACCTAGCTAAAAGAGGTAGTCTGTTTAGACTCAGTATCTCCCATTACTAGGGGTCCTCTAGGATTCCCATCGTAGATCCTAGAATGTTTCGTGTACCTGGTTTCCACACGGCCTCTGGTATGCTTCTATTCAGCCATGTCTCCCCACACTCTCTCCCTTCATCCCATTGTTCCCCCAACCCGATCCCTCCAGCACTTGTCCCCATCTGCCTCGAGTCCACACATAAAATCTATTCTATTTCCCCTTCTTAGAAAATATGTGTTTCCACACTAGTCCCCTTCACCTGACTTAACCTCTCTGGGTCTACAGATTGTATCTTGGTTATCATTTACTTAATGGTTAATAATCTACTTATAATTGGATACATATCATATTTGTCTTTCTGGATCTAGGTTACCACACTAAGCATGATCTTTTCTAGTTCCAACCATTTGCCTGCAAATTTCTTGATTTCATTTTTTTTTAACAGCTACGTAATAGTCCATTGTCCAAATGTACCATATTTAACTTATCCATTCTTCTGTTGAGGGACATCTAGGTTGTTTCCAGTTTCTGGCTATTATGAATAAATCTGCAATGGATATTGTTTGAACAATTGTCCTTGTCATAGGTTGGAGTGTGTTTTGGGTACATGCCCAAAACAGTATATTTGGCTCTTGAGGGACATTGATTTTCAATTTTCTGAGGAACTTCCATATTGATTTCCATAGTGACTGTACAAGTCTACATTCTCCCAGCAATGGAGGAGTGTTTCCCTTGCTCCACATCCTCACCAGCATGAGCTGTCACTTATGTTATTGATCTTAGCCATTCTAAAGGGTATAAAATGGAATCTCAAAGGAGTTTTGATTTGCATTTCCCTAATGACTAAGGAAGTTAAACATTTTATTTTAATTGTTTCAAAGCTATATGAGATTCCTCTACTGAGAATCTCTGTTTAGATCTGTACCTCATTTTGAATTGGGTTGTTTGATTTTATATTGAATTTCTTGAGGTCTATAAACTTTGCACATTAGTCCTCTAATGGATATGGAGTTGGTAAAAATCTTTTCCCATTCTCTAGGATGCAATTTTGGCCTGTTGATAGTAGTGTCCTTTTCCTTACAGGAGATTTTTGAGTTCATGAGATTCCATTTGTTAATTGTTAATATTTGTGTTTGCGCTATTGGTGTTCTGTTCAGGAAGTTCTCTGCTGTGCCAATACATTCAAGTTTATTCCCCACTTTCTCTTCTATCAGATGTAGTGTATCTGGAATTATGTTAAGGTATTTGAGTTTTAAGCATAAAAACAAATGCGAATCTATTTGCATTCTTCTACATGCAGATATCCAGTTTGACCAGCATTATTCGTTGAATATGCTTTCTTTTTCCAGAATTCCTGATGTCTTTATCAGATGCCCATAAGTGTGTAAATTTATATCTGGGTTCTCAATTCAATTCCATTTTTCAGCCTGTCCATTTTGTGCCAAATCTATGTGGTATTATTATTATTATTACTATTATAGCTCTGTATTACAACTTGAAATCATGGATGGTGATTTTTCTAGCAGTTCCCTTATTGTTCAAGATTGTTTTAGCTACCCTGAGGTTTTATTGTTGTTGTTGTTTGTTTTGTTTTCCCATATGAAATTGAGAATTGTCCTTTCAAGGTCTGTAAAGAATTGTGTTGTGATTTGATGGGAATTTCAATGAATTCCCATCAAATTTAATTTAATTTAATTTTAATTTTAAATTGAATTGGAACTGCTTTGAATATCTCTCCATTTAATTTGATGTCAGCTGTAGGCTTGCTGTAAATTGCCTTTATTATGTAGATTGATTTTGGTAAAATGGCCATTTTTACTATGTTAATCCTACTGATCCATGAGCTTGGGAGATTTTTTCATTTTCTGATTTTTTCAATTTCCAGTTTTTCACTTTCTTCGTTAAGTTACCCCATGTTATTTTTATATTATTTGCAGCTATTGTGAAAGATGTTGTTTCCCTAATTTCTTTCTCAGTCCATTAATTAAGAGGGCTACTGTTTTGTTGTTGTTGATAGTGATAGGTTTGGGTTTTTTGTTTTGTTTTGTTGTATTTTGTTTTCTTTCTTTCTTTCTTCCTTCCTTCCTTTCTTTCTTTCTTTCTTTCTTTCTTTCTTTTTTTTCAGTTAGTCTTCTACCTAGCCATTTTACTAAAGTTTTTGTCAGCTGTAGAAGTTTCCTGGTGGAAATGTTAGGATCACTTGTGTATACTACCATATCATCTTTCAAATAAAGATACTTTGATTTCTTCCTTTCCAATTTGTGTTTCCTATATTGTCTTCAATTATCCTATTGCTTTAGCTAAAACTTCAAATAAGTATTGAACAGTTATAGAGAGAGTGGGCAAAGTTGTCTTATTCCTGATTTTAGTGGAACTGCTTTGAGTTTCACTCCATTTACTTTGATATCAGTTATTGGTTTGCTGTAAATTACATTAATTCTTTGAATGTCTGATTACATTGCTATGACAAACTGGCTCTGTTTTTTTTTTGGGGGGGTGGGAGACTTTTAATGACTGTTTTTATTTCACTAGGGGTTATAAGTCTATTTAAACTGTTATTCTGATCTTTATTTAACTTTTGTAAGTGGTACTTATTGAGAAAATTATCCACTTCCTTTAGATTTTCTAATTTAGTGCAGTACAAATTTGGTTTTGAAAGTATGTCCTTATGATTTTCTGGATTTCCTAAGCATTATGCCTCCTTTTATGTTTCTGATTTTGCTAATTTGGATATTTTCTCTGTGCTTTTTAGTTTGGATAAGGTTTTGTTGATCCTGTTGATTTTCTCAGAGAACCAACTCTTTGTTTCATAGATTCTTTCTATTTTCTTTGTCTCTATTTTATTGATTCTCAGTCCTTAGTTGGATTATTTCTTGGTCAACTCCTCTTAGATGCACTTTCTTCTTTTTGTTCTAGAGATTTCTGGGGCACTCTTAAGTTGCTAGTATGAGATCGCTCCTATTTTTCTATGTGAAACACTTAGTACTATGAACTTTTCTCCCAGCACTACTTCCTTGTGCCCCATTGGATATGCTATGTATTTCATTGGTCATTGAATTCCAGAAAGATTTGTTATTTATTCTTTTTTTTCCCTCTCTTGACCTAGTTTTCATTCAGTAGTGAGTTGTGTAGTTTCCATGAGTTTGTAGGTTTTCTGTTGTTTCTGTTGTTGGTAATATCCAGCTTTAATCCACGGTGCTCTGATAAGAAGCAGGGAGCTTTTTCAATATTCTGTGTCTGTTGAGACTTGCTTTGTGTTTGATGACCTTCCATGGGTGAGATTAATGTATTGAAGTCCACTATCAGTGTGTGATACAAGATGTAATAGTGTTTCTTTTAAAAACATGGGTGTCTTGTGTTTGTTACATAGATGTTAAAAATTGAAATGTTATTTTGGTAGATTTTTTTTCCTTTAGGCAGCTATAAGAGTTGTTAAGATTTAGTTCAGAAGTCGACTGGGAATTAGAAGGAAGAATATTTAGAAAGACAAAAAGAAATGAAACACATATATATGTGCGTGTGTGTGTGTGTGTGTGTGTGTGTGTATGTGTGTGTGTGTGTGTGTGTGCCAGGGGAGGGATGGCCAAGGTATATGTGTAGAAGTCAGAGGACAGCTTTAGAATCTGATCTTTGCATCTACCACCTGAGATATAGAACTCAGCTCAGGGGACTTACCCAACTGAGCTATCTCACTAGCTAACAAATGCTACTTATAAACATTCAAGAAAATACTCTTAATTTTTTTCCTTTGATGAATATAGTCAGTTCTCTTATCTTCAGATTTGTTTTGGCTTAAAGTCTATTTTGTTAGATACCACAGTAGCAAACACTAGCATAGTTTTGGGGGCCATTTTGGTGAAATACTTTTTCCTAACCTTTTGCCCTGGGGTAATGTTTGTCCTTGAAGTTTAGGTGTGTTTCTTGGATGCAGCAGAAGGGTAGATACTGTTTTCAAATACATTCTGTTAGTCTGTGACTAAAAGATTAGGGAAGAGTTCATTGATACTGAGTGACGTCAACAATGGTTGTTATTTGTGGTGGGGGTGGAAGTGGTAGTGTGTGCTTGTGTGTTTTTGTGTGTGTGTGTGTGTAAGAGAGAGAGAATGTTTTCTTTTTTTTTGGTTTGCTGGAGTGTGAGTTTTTTTGGTGTTCTTTTGGGTAAGTTAAACCTCTTAGGCTGGAATCTTTCTTTTCACACCTTCTGTAAGGCTGGATTTGGAGATAGATATTGTTTAAATTTGACTTTATCATGGAATATCTTATTTTTACCATTTATTATGATTAAAAGTTTTCCTAGATATAGTAATCTAGGCTGATATGTTTTGTCTCTTAGAATCTTCAAGACATCTCTCTAGGTCCTTCTAGATTTTAAAGTATCCACTGATACCCTAAAATCAAGTGTAATTGCTATATATCTACCTTTTATGTTACTTGGTATTTTTCCTTTGCAGCTTTTAATAGTCTTTCTTTGTTCTGTATATTTAGTGTTTTGATTGTTATGTAGTGAACAAATTTTCTTTTTTCATCCATGCTTCTTGTACCATTTTAGTCATTTTCTTCTTTAAGTTAAAAAAATTTTCTTCTATGAGTTTGTTGAAAATGTTTTCTGGGCCTTTGAGATAAGATTATTATTCTTCCTCTATATCAATTACCCTCAGGTTTTGTCTTTTCATAGTCTCATATATTTATTGGATGTTTTCTGTCAGTAACTTTTTGTATCAAACATTTTCTTTGATCAGTGAATTCATTTCTTCTACTGGATCTTCAATGTTTGAGAGTCTTCCACCTATTCATGAAACTTTCTTCTGTAGTTCTTGTTCAAGTTTCTAAATTTTTCATTTTCAGAATTTCTACAGTTTGTGTTTTCTTTATTGTTTATAGTTACATTTTTAGATCTTGAACTATTTTATTTATTTTCATCACCTATTTGTTTTTATTTTCTTAGTTTTCTTTAAGGGATTTATTCATATTCTCTGATTGTTTTGTTTGTGTTTTCCTAGATTTCTTTAAGGGATTTATTAATTTACTTTATATAGGTATTTATATAGGTTTTTGTTGTTGTGCTTCAGCTATGTGTGAATATTCAGTGCCTGCTTGGTAGGATTGCTGACCTCCAGTGGAGACATAGTGCCTTGGCTGTTGGTGTGTTATTATGCTGGGATCTAGGCATCTTCATTTGGGATGATCATAGTAGACCTGGTGCTGATTTCTGGGTTTGTCTTTTGGATGGGTGTTTTCTTCCTTGGTTTGTGATTCCTCTCTGGGTTTTTGGAGAGTATGATAGATAAGTGCTGCCTATTTTACTGGCCTGGTCTGTTGGTGTGTTCACAGAAAATGTCTACTGGTGTTGGAGTCTGGGATGCAGTGATGAGTGTGGAAAGGAAATTAGAAGAGGATGATCTGTGAGATTTGCAGGAATTGTGGAGAGGGAAAAAGGGAAGGGAGGGTGTAGCTGGTGAATTGTAGCATTGCTAGAGACTAGACTTAGGGACTGGATCTAGGGGAACAGAAAGAGAGAGAGAATGGAAAATGTCTATGGGCAGTCTACTTGGTTTTCTGGTAGGCACGGTCTGTGGTTGAGCAAAAGGCGCCTAATTGAATTGATGTAAGCATGGGGTTATAATAAAGAGAGGCTCTTAGAAAGAAATAAAGATACCCATGAGAATATGAATATGAATTTTCAGAAAAGGGTGAGCCTCTGTTATAATTACATAAAGGTGTTTATTATTCTGTTTTCTGGAAGCACCTTAACAAACACACAAACACATGCATACATGTACAACACATGCACACACAGAGGATAGCAATATAGATGATGATCAATACATATAGGTATACGATTGATAGACAGTTATAGAGAGATATAAAATAGAGATAAATAACAAACAGGCACAGACATAATAGATAAATAGAAAAGAATAGAGATATATGAGTTATATGACAGATAGTTATAAAGATGGATAGAGAGAGAAGCATACAGACAGATAGACAAGGATATAGGTGATATATATATATATACATATATATCACACACATATATATATACACATATGTGTGTGTGTGTGACAGATAAAACATAGTCCCCTCTTCTACTAGCTACAAGGTCCTATTTGGTACACCTGAAAGGAAAGTTACTCAAATAAAACCTCAAAAAAATAATTCTTTGGTTTAAAAAATTAAGTCAGAAAATAGATTCAATTCCTCAGACTTGTTCTTATTGAGTTTTTTAAATAATCAAAATATTTAGGGTAGAAATATTTTTAAATAATGATAAATTTTCTAATCTCTGTGGAACCAATAAGTAGAACAATATTGAAAGGTTAGTAACCCTTCTAACACTGATTTAACAACAAAATCAGGGGACAGAAGTTTGAGGGAAGTGTGTAATTAAAGGAGTTTTAGAAAATATGTACACATTATTTAGTACAAGTGTAAACACCTCTTTTAGAAGAATTTTGTTTCATATGGATATTAGCTAAAATAATTCTTCTGTGAATACCTGATGAGTGTAACAATTATTGTCAAGATTTCAAAAAAAAAAAACATGCAAAGAAAGTCCCTTATGTGAGACATAATGGTGCAGAAGGATCTCTAGGAGTTTAAAATCATCCTGATTCTACATAGTGAGTACCAGGCCAGCCAGGGCTACATAGTGAAACCCTGTCCCTCTCCCAGTGTCTTTCCTTTAATAAAATAACTTCACTATCACTCTAGTATAGTAATATTTAATTAGAAACTGGTTTGGAATATTTTTTTTTCTTCAAAGTTAATGACAATAAGCACTAACCCAGAAAACAAAATAATGTATTCAGGTCAGCACGATTATTAAGCATGGGTTTACTAAGTTAAAAAAATAAAATAAAATAAAAGCCTAAACATAATTTCCTTGGAAAATGACTTCAGTCATCCCGCACCATCTCCATCCTTTATTGCTCTTTATTCGCTTACTCCATGGCTTTCAGTTTAATCATCTACTCTAGGGGAAAGCAGAGGCTCATCATTATGACTCATTTTTTGTGACAGACATCTTTTCAGGGCACTTTAGGTTTGTTAAAAAACAGCAGTTCTCAGGTTACCCCTGCCCCACACATGCCTGACCTCTCTTCGATGCACAGTGAGCCTCTGTTAATATCTGGCTACCAACATTGACCTCTTTGTTGCTGCCAACTTGTACCTTGGTTTTTATCTATTCTTCTTCTGTGGTACTCATTTTTTGTTTGTTTTGTTTTTATCATGAATCATGACACATGATTTATTTAAGAAAATACATTTTTCATGTCTTTTACAGCTAAGTAGGGACATGTGACTCAAACATGGGCAGAAAAATGAAAGAGATATTTTATTATCCTCTTCGGGAGTCTACCTTCTTCCTCTTCTTCATTCAATCTTTCTCCTTCTTCTCTTTCTCCTCTCTTCCTCCTCCTTCCTTATTCTCCTCCTCATTCTACTTCTTCTTCATCCCATCTTTCTCCTCAGACTCCAAAAGAGAGAAGCCCATATTTTTATCTCAAAGTCACTCATAGTAGAGGAAGAGCAACGAAGAACCTGGGTTTTTGAAGATTTTATGGAAATCACTATACATTGCCAGCTCCAAATATATTCAAAGATACACTATTTAAGTGACCATTATTTGTGTAAGTTGACATTAAAAGCAATAACTACTTACTACAAATGAATAAAATAGGACAAAAGTTTGTGCATGGTCGAACACACAGGTCCACTCCACCTTTCTAGGGGGAATAATACTAAGAAGGGACTAAATGAGTTAAATGTCCCACAAATGATACAGAGTTCAAAATGAGTTAAGAAAAAAAACTGAGGCCGCAGAGATAGCTCTCAGGTTCTTAGAGAGAGGCTGCAATGGAGACTCACCACCATCTGTAACTCCAGTTCCAGGGCACTGGACGTCTTCTACTTCTTGGGGTACCAGGCTCATACACAGTGCACAGACATACATGTAGGCAAAACACTCATACAAATATAAAATCTTCACAATAAAGAAAAAGGAAAGGAGAACATTATAGACAAGACGATGGATATTTCCTGTCCATCAGTGATAAAAAAGGAAAAGAATTTAGTATTTGGCGACTATGTTGAATTCACAGGAAACCTAAAAAGGGTGTCTGAGAGAACAGGAAGTGACGTGCTTGTGCCAGGCAGGCATGGGAAGTGAGCGGTGCTAGAACTTCATACAGAAAGCAATATTAGGGAAACCAATGTGGCCGTTATTATTTAAGAAAAAAACCTAGAGGTTAAATTACATTTAAATTAGGGAAAGTCACTTGCTCTACAGCCAGGGCAAGGCAGACAGTGGCCAATGAAAAAGCACTGAAAAGAAAAAAAGTCTTCCTGAATTCACAGTGATAGAATTAAAGGAGACAAAGAAAAGACGGATGGGAAAATGTTGGAAAAGAACAGTCTCTCAGTCTTGGCAAACTGCGTAAGGAATGTGAAGGAGGTGAGAGATAAATAAAATATTCCAGATTTTCAACCATATGACAGTGCCAGGTTTGGTCCACTAGACGAAAGCAGCAGACGAGACAGGAAGCTGTTGGATGGAGTGGGTGTGCGAACTACTGCTGCATGCACAGTGCAAAATATGGGCCCGCCGAACAGAAACGTGAACCTCAGGGTAGGAGGCAGCTTCACGCTAAAATTGCCGATTCCATGCTCATTTCAGAGGCGGAAAAAGACCAGCACAAAGCAAGTGGGTTAGACACAGAGAGAAGAAGGGAGGCAAAGATCAAAGATAGGATCTTAGAGCATTCTTCCCTGGTGAGTAAAAAACAGTTAGCCCAGGAGCTACTGTAGCCATGATGGGGGTTTCCAGAAAGTGTGATGGAACAAGAGGGTTCTGAGCCAAAAGTGGAGATTACCAATGCAGAATGCTTTTGTAAAGTAAAATGTGATAAATGCTAATGAAAGGCTCTTCCTATGCTAATCAGCAGATGCATAAATGTTCAGGAAGCTTTTAATGATTATAGGAACAAAAGCAATTCCTTTGAGTGGAAGAAATGGGTGGTACGGGAGCCCAGAGCTATGTATGAGCCATTTGTTCTAACCAACAGAAAACATGGTTAGAAGACATGTGGGGATGAATGCAGGGTTACTGAAAGAACAAAATAAAATTTAAATGATGAGCTATTTTTATGTTTATCACATTCTCTCTCTTTCAGTTTGTAAATAAATTTCAGAGTTTTATCATCAAGAACGCTCTGGGATTGTCTATGGAAACTTGAGATGCTCAACTAGGTATTTCTGTTCATTTGTGACTGTGTGTGTGTGTGTGTGTGGTATGTTCATGTCATATTGTGTGAAGGTCAGAAAACCTCAACTATAGGTCCATGCTTTTTCACTGTTTGAAATAAAGTCCTGTGAAGTGAAAATTTCTGGTTTCCTTGAAGACTCAGTTTTTTTCATGTAATGTTTTGCCGCAAGCTGGGCACAAGATGTTTTGCTGTAGGTTGGTTTGTAAGAAGGCACATGATGTTTTTTGTTGTGAACTCTTACGTGGGAGGGAGTGACTTTGGCCAGCCGTGAACATCCATGGGTACACTCTGAAGAAAAGAGTTGTATAGCGCTCTACAACCAGTGAGAAATTGCTTGTTTCATCGACATCACTGTACTGATCTTCATACCTTTGACACTTCACAGAGAGAAACATTGCACAGAACTTCTCGGGGCAATCCAACTAAGTCTTATGACTTCGTGTCGCTGCTTGGTGTTGGCCTTGGGACTGGACTGCTGGTATCCTGAAAACTGAGTTTGTTAATTCCCTAAAGACCCATCAACCCTAATCAGCAGGAAGTAATGAAAGAGGTCTGCATCCCCCTTTCCTACTAATCTTCTACCTAAGGTTGGGGGTTGGAAGGGAGGTAAAGGTGTTTAAGAACCTAAATAAAGTAGGTTTCATGAAAAATCTAAGCCTGTAGTCCATCTCTTCTTGTTTGCTGTTGTGTACACCAGTCTAGCTAACCTTATAGCTACTAGGGAATTCTCCTATCTCCACCTCCCATTTCACCTGGTATCATCCCATAAGAACACTAAGATTACAGAGCCAAGCTATGCTACTTCAGCCAGGTTTACATGGTTTCTGGGGACCTGCACACAAAATGCATTTTATCTCTTGAACCACAAAGATGGTATCTTTTTTAGTGGTTACGGTATGGGAGGAAAGTTGAGTAAATGGAAACAAAACTACTGTGTGGAATGGTGTGTGCAGGAGTCCTTTTGTAATGATAACAGCATTCTAAAATTAGACACAGTGGAGATTTCATAACTCATGAAAATGTAAGAACCACTGGAGTTCACAGTTGGAAAGGGTGGATTATAAAAAGAAAACTATTTTGTCTTTGAAATGACTAACTAAATCATGTGACAAATATGCACAGCTCTAAAACTCCCATTGAGTTACTTCTAAACCACAGCAAAGGTTTCTCTTCTATTTTCCATTTGCATCTCAGATGCTTGGTTCAGCTTTGATTAATTTATGTGTTCTCTGCACTCCTACACATTTTCTCACCTTTATGATTTCAGTGAATGTCCATTTTAAAATTTCAACCAGGTGAGCTGGGGAGATGACTCAGCTGTTCAGAGCATCTCTTGCTCTTTCTTGCACAGGATCAGGTTCAGTTCCCAGCACCACATGCTCACAACAATCTGAAACTCCAGCTCTGGGTGGTCAGACTCTAACCTCTGTGGGCATTGTACACATGTGATGAGCAGACATACATGAAGACAAAACACATATACACATAAATAAATAAATTTTCTAAAACATTTCTACAGGCTAAATTTGATTTACAATTTTAATCAATATTGGTTTGTTATGAAAATTCCAACAAAAAGGGTGAGAAGGTGGCTCAGTGGTTGAAGTACTTTACTGTGCAAGTGTGAGAAACCGAGACTAGATCTTAGCACCCATGTAAATGCCAGGTAGACATGGCAGCCACCTCTAACCATAGCACTCAAAAGGCATAGACAGAAGATCCAAGAGCAAGTGAAATAGCAACAGTAGCCGAAACCATGAGTGTTGTGTTCAAAAAGAGACCCTGTCTCAATGAATAATGTGGAGAGTGATTGTGGAAGTCTCCTGACATCAGCCTTGGGCTTTCATGTATGTGAACATACATGTGCATGTAGACCCGTACACATAGTTGCACCCACACATTTGAGCGCTCACACAAACATGGGCACAACCAAACACATGTAAACATGACTGAGAAAAATAAAAGAAAAATATTCAAACAAAAAATGGCTTATGATGATTGTGTCAGGTGAATATGCCTTGGACAGGTCTCCATGTCTTGGAGATATAGTCCCCTTCCACAACTGGCACAGCGAGCCCTCTAAGAGCAAGGGAAAAGGAATTTGCATTGATTGTTGATGTGACTGCAATAAGAAACACACACTTCCAACATTTTCTTTGGCTGAGGGTTTCATTTCCACAGAATGTGAAAGATACCATTTACATTCTAATGCCTAAAAATAGAATAAAATGACTCTTACAGATGCCACCAAGCAGGATGGAGGAGTTTTGTATTGGTTAAATGTAAAGAAAACTTCTGGAATGGTGAAGACTGAAGGTGGAGAAACCTGAAGACTGTGTCCAGGATGCCAGCAGCCACTTTGAAAGTTACACTTGACATTCCTTTGTTTCTGCTGAAACATGCCTGCAGTAGGTTTGGGGGCTGGAAATTGCAATTTCCTTAGAGAGGAAAACTCCAGTCAGAATGTGCTGTTCTCATAGAGTGTGTGTGTGTGTGTGTGTGTGTAAGAGAGACAGACAGACAGACAGACAGAGTGTATATATAGTGTAAAATGGTCCCTTTTTCTAAAATAAATGCCCTTCTTAAATGCGCCCTTTCCTACAGTAGGACAGCATCTGAGCCCCTGTCCCACTAAAGCGCTAAGGGAATAAGAAATCCTGGTGAATGCTCACTCTATGAGACCCTTCCCATCTAGGATGCCTCCTTACTCTCCTGCACCTTTAGTATGTCCATGCATCTTCCCCAGATGTTCACTTTTCACCCAAGGACCCACAGTCCCAATATATGCAATCTTGATCTCTTGCCTCTCAGAAAGAATGTGTATGTCTCATCTACATTTCCACTGACTCCTCAGATCCCTCTAAAACGACTGGTACTATATAACTGTACTTCCAATTAAAACTTTTTTTTTTTGTCATTTAATCTCATGACACAAGATTAGCTATTTTACTCCACTTTGACCTTTGACTCCTCTGGTCATCTTAGTTTTACATACTGAATGTTTCTAGGATTTTTTTCTCTTCTTCTGACAGACCATGGTGTCACCCTTTGTTGCTTCCGTAAGAATTCTCAGCAAGGCTGCTAACTGGTTTCCTCTTCTGCCTTTCCTTTCTACCACACTCTCCTGAGAGACATAACCTGAGTATTGCTTTTAAGCTCCAAATCTGGTTGTGTCCCCCTCTTATTAAGTATCATCCAGTAATTTCCCACTCTGTGAGGCTAAGAAAGACACAATCCATAATTCTTAACTCATCCTTGAGGGTCTGTACCTGGGGCTGCCTCCCGCCTTTTCTGCTTTAGCTCGAGCTCTTCTACGCTTCAGTTATGGGCCTTAAAAGGTTCCTCTGATGGGTCATTCTCTCTCATTCTTGCACCAGGACTGGTGTGCATGCTGTCATATAATTTTTCCTCCCTCCCACTTACTCAGCCCTTACTTATCTAATACCTCTTTTATGGTCAACACAAATTTCATTTCCTCGGGGAAGTATTTCTGGCCTCCACAGTGCAATTTCCTCTCCCATGCTTCCACAGAACATTTTTTCTACTTAGAACCCAATAAAATTGTTTGATGACTCTCTTCCCAACCAGGCTGCAATCTGTCTTGCTTGTGCTGTGTATCTAGCAACTGGCAAAAGAAAACATGACTGAAGGAATAAACGCTTTGAGTGAAATGATCACTGGCTTGAGTTAACGTTTCAAAGCCCCTGTTTTTCCTTCTGACAGAGCAATGATTATCAACTGCCTCAGCTCAAATACGTTTATCAAATTAGCCAAAGGAGAAGCTAAAGGGGGCGGAACACAGTGGAGGCTGCACGCCTGGAAAAATGAAATATAAAAGAATACTCAGAGGACAGAGCGAAAAAGCAAAACAGAAATCAACTTGATACCATTTGGAAATACCCTGAGCTTTGGACACAGAAAGACCTTCATCCAAATCCCAGCCCTGCCGTTCCTCCACTAATGGTGACTCATGTGCAATAATGCCCAGAAACTGTGTGAGGAGACCTTTCTCAATGGGATGAAATTGTCCACTTTTTTCATAATTTGAAATTTTTAATATTTTTACATATTTATACTTTTTAATTTTCATAATTTGAAATTTGGACTTGAAACTTAAAATCTCATTTTTTTCATAAATTGGAACTAAAGCAATCCTTCAGTTTCATCATATGTTCAGAGGATATACTTTCTTCTTACATTTGCTTTCCACTGCACTTGTTTAGCAAGAAAATTTGTGACAGATAAACTGAATGCAAATTATGTATCAGTCAGGATGCAGCCAGAGTGTACAAGTAGTAGCCATAGTTCCAGAGTGCTTTGTTACACAAGAAACCCTTCAAAATGATAATGAGCCATTCAAAAGTAGTTAACCATCCATATGCTATATTTGGGTTCTGTATTTGGAGCTTCAACGTTTCAACCAGTCTCTGATCAAAACTATTCAAGAAAAAAAAATGTTTCTTTGTTGAACATATACTTATGTTTTCGTATTACTCTCTAAACAATACACTATAAAAGCCACTTGCATAATATTATTGTGGTATTATGCATCGTGAGTGATAGAGAATGATTTAAAATAGTGAGGAATTGAACATATAAGTTTTATGCAAGTACTGCAATCATGCAAGAACCACACAGTTTTGTATAAGATCTGTGAGTTTTTATAATCATGAGGAGCCTTAGGGCCAAACACTTTTTTTTTATCAATAAATAAATGCAAACAAGTTTGCGGGGTTAGTTTTTGTCCAGTTGAGACACGATAGAACCAATCTGGGAAGAGAGAACTTCAACTTTGGAATTGCATCCATCAGATCATCCAGTGGGTGTGTCTGTGTGACACTTGCTTGAGCATTGATTGAAATATGAGAGCTCTGTCCACTGTGGGTAATGTCGACCCTGGGTTTGTAGTCCTGGCAGTTTTTTTTTTTTTGTTTTTTTTTTTGTTTTGTTTTTTTTTTGTTTTGTTTTTTTTTTTTAGGTAATCTAATATGAACCTTGGAGCCATCCAGTAAACTGCATTCTTCCAGGGTCTCAGCTTCAGTTCCTGCCTTGGCTTCCCTCAATGATGGACCATATAGCTTGTAGAAGTAATAAACTTTTTCCTTCCCACATTGGTTTTGCTCATAATGTTTTAACACAGAACAATAAAGCAAAATAACACACTGCATGAGGTGACATACAGCTATAATCCTAAAGCCCTAGAGGCTAAATCAGGAAGATCACACATTAGAAGGTGAGTACAGGTTGGAACTTAGCTTGGGCCACACAGATCAGATCATGTTTCAAAACAACAATAACAAAAAAGACACTCTATAGACAGGAGTGAAGTAAATGGAAGAGGACAAGAAGCTGCTGCTACAAACTTCAGGCTAGAAGGGTAATTCTGAACCTTCCTAATGCTGTGACCCTTTAATATTTTTCCTCATGCTCTCGTGACCCCAACCATAAAATTATTTTGATGCTACTTAATAACTGTAGTTTTGCTGTTGTTATGAATTGTAATATAAGAATCTGTGCTTACGGATGGCTTTAGGTGATGCTGTGGGTCCTATGACCCATAGAGGGGTCACAACCCACTGTGGTAGAGACTTTAATGAAGCAAGGAGTAGCCCTGGATCAGAGTTGCAGGGGCCGAAGAATAGAAGCAGGACCGTGAAGCTGGAGAACACGTGATAGAAGAGCTACCATCACTGATGATGTCACTCAAGAGGAGAAGGGGAGTTAAAATGGCCTGACTTCTCTATTCTTCTTTTCTTCCTCCTAGGGCCCACATCAATCTAAAATCCAGTGGGCAAGGGCTTCTGGGGAGTGTAGTTTTCAGACTCATCCCTCAGGCATCAACAGCAAGGGATGGGTTTGGAGAAACACAGATGACTAACACAAAGAAGGGTAATGACAGTGATTTAGTGAAGCTCTGCTGAGGCCCTGCTCCATCAAAACAGCAGAGGAAAGACTGACGTTCATGGTATCTTCACCCTTTGTGTTTTACAAAGCCCGTTCAAAGAGTAAAGATTGGGGTCCGGGGTGGAGGACTTGGAAGGAAGGAAATCTCCTTGGTGTATAAACAACTTTATATATTAGGTAGCAATAAACAGAGAAAGCCACTATAATCTTCTTCCCATTCCTTCCCTTAAAAAATAATCACTATTATCAAATCAACAGAATGTTTCTAGGAAGTGTGGTATATGTCGTATAGCTATGTATAGCCATCTGTCAATATCTCTGGGTTATTGATTTGGGGCTTTCAGAAATCAAGTTGAAGATTCTCCAGCAGTATTGACATAGAGCCTAAGAACATCTTACCATACACTTTCATTCATCTCTCAGTGACTTACATTTAATGCAATGTAATGCAATGCATATAGTTATCATACTGTACCTTATAGGAATGATGATAACAAAAAGTGTTCAGATACAAGCCAGGGATTTACTTTCTCCAGCCATCATCAGGGAAGGTTTCTCCTGCATCAGATGGGAACACATAAAGGGACTCAGCAAAGCATATCTCTATCAATCTCTCCCCTCAAGACTCAGAGAATCCTGCAGAAGAAGAGACAAAGTATAAGAGTCAGAGAAGTTGGAGGACACAAACAACAAAACAAATAAACAAACAAACAAACCAAGGCCTTCTAAGCACAGCAGACCCAACATGCATCTAAACCACAGAGACAGAGACAGCATGCATAGTGCCTGCACTGGTCTGCACAAGCTGGAGTCTTAGGGCTGGAAGGAGAGGGGGCACACGTCTCAATCCCTAGCCCAGAAGCTCTCTGCAGCTGATAACCATTTGCAAATGAAAATAAAGGTTTTTTTTTTTTTTTTCCAAGGGAGTGTCACCAGGCAAACACACTACTCTTAAGGGCAGGTGCATGCCCAATAGTAAATGGCCAGTGGAAAGCCAATGGCATCTTTGGGGGTTCTTTGTTTCAGACTGTCATGTCAGGGCTCTTTCTTTCTTCATTTCTTTCGTTCTTTCATCATCATCATCATCATCATCATTTTTATTATCTTACCCCACAGGTTATTTGTGTATATATTATAGCTTCCTGGCTTGTGTTTTTACTGGGTTCCTGTAAATCTGTATGCACTAGTGGGTCTCTGCATCTGTATCTTTTTCTGGTGTTATTCCTTAGATACCTGTTTATTTTCCTTTTGTTTTTTCTTTTCCTTTCTTTTTTTTTAAATAAACAAAAGTTATAAGCAGAGAAGTCACTGCTTTAACATGAGTAGCAGGGTCCTCCAGGACTCTAGAAAGAAAACTTCTGTTGTGCATTTAATACCTGGTTATTTCCTAAGGAGAGACAGAAACTGGGTGGGTCTGGATGAGAGGAGAGATAGAGAGGAACTGGGAGGATTGAAAGGATGGAAAACTGTAATCAGATTTATATGGAAACAAATCTTTTATTTTTTAAAAAAATAGTTTATTCATTTATTTTACACCCTGACTGCAGTTTCCCCTCCCTGCTCTCCTCCCAGTCCTTCCTTCCCTTCCTCCTCTACTCCCCACCCTTCCCTCCTACCTTCAACCTCCCCAGACCATTTGCCTTTCCTCCTTTTCTGTATAAAAAGGGTAAGCCTCCCATGGGTATCAACTGGTTTTGTCATATCAAGTTATAGTAAGACTAAGCAGATCTCCTATTGAGGCTAGACCAGGCATCCCAGTAGGGGAAATGGTACCAAAGACAGGCAGCAGAGTCAGAGACAGTCCTGCTCCCACTGAAAACAAAGCTACACAACTGTAACATACAGGCAGAGGGCATAGGTCAGTCCCAAGCATGCTCCCTGGTCAGTGTCCATGGGGCCCTATGGGCTCAGGTTAGTTGATTTTATAAATTGTCTTGTGTCCTTGACCTCTTTAGCTCCTACAATGCTTCTTCTCCTTCTTCCACAGGATTCCCCAAACTCTGCCCAAGTTTTGTATGTGGGTCTCTGCATCTGTTTCCACCTGTTGCTGGGTAAAGCCTTTCTGCCTGCAAGTATGGCAGAATATCATTAATATTTCCAGGAGTGGGCTCGCTCTCATGGAATGGGTCTCAAGCTAAACCAGTGGGTGATTGCACATTCCCTCACTTTCTGCTCCATCTCTACTTCTTGTAGGCAGAGCAAATTGTAGGTGGAAGGTTCTGTGGCTGGGTTGGTGTCCTATTCCCTGGAATGGAAGTCTTGCATGGTTAGAGGAGATGGCCAGTTCAGGCACCATATCCTCCCCTACTAGGAGTCTTAGCTAGGGCCACACTCCTAGATTTATGGGAGTTTCCCTCGTCCTATGTTTCTAGCTTGTCTCAGCTATTCCCCTCCCCCTCAATTCCAGTTCTCTCCTAGTACGTTCTCCCTCTGTTCCCCCAAAACCTAATCCCTCCTGTTCCTACTCCCAGTTCCACCCCATGATGTCAACTCTATTTCCCCTTCTCAGTGAGATTTTACATGTCCGCCTTGAGCCCTCCTTGTTACTTAGCATCTTTGAGTCTATGTATTTTAGTGTGGTTATCCTTTATTTTACAGCGAATATCCACTGGTAAGTGAGCACATAACATGTTTGTCTTTCAGGGTCTGGGTTACTCAGGATAGTCCTTTTTTCCATCTATTTGCCTTGCATTCATGATGGCACTGTTTTTAATAGTTGAGTAATACTTCATTGTGTAAGTGTGCCACATTTATTTATCCATTCTTCAGTTGAGGAACATCTAGGTTGTTTCCAGTTTCTGGCTATTACAAATAAAGCCACTATGAACATAGTTGAGCAAGTGCCCTGGTTTGTTTCTACTCATTGCTGGATGGAGCCTCTCAGACAACAGTGTATTGCCTTTATTGTGTTTAGATATGTACTGTGTATTCCTGATCTTTCTGAGACTTTAACCATGAAGGGTGTTGAATTTTGTCAAAGACTTTCCCAACATTTAATTAAATGACAATGTGGTTTTCACTTTCTCTTTTCACTGTTTATACAGTGGATTACATTGATAGATTTTCTTAGGTTGAAACCCACCCTGCATCTCTGTAATGCAGCCTACTTGATCATTATGGTTGATGTTTTTGATGTGTTCTTCAATTCAGTTTGTGAATATTTTACTCAGTATTTTTGCATCAATATTTATAAGGGGAATTGGTCTGAAATCTTCTTTTATCTGTTATGTCTCTGTCATTTACTTATCAGGTGACTGTGGTTTCATAAAATTAAATTGGAATTATCCTTCTTTTTCTATTTTGTAGAAAAATTTGAGGAGCATTGGTATTAACTGTTATTTGAAAGTCTGGGTGGGAATATAAACTTGTACAGCCACTTTGGAAATAGATCTGGTGCTTTCTCATACAATTAGGAATAGTGCTTCCTCAAGATCCAGCTATACCACCCCTAGGCATATATCCAAAATATGTTCAAGTACACAACAAGGACATTTGCTCACCCATGTTCATAGCAGCATTATTTCTAATAGACAGAACCTGGAAACAACCCAGATGCCCCTCAACTGAGGAACGGATACAGAAACTGTGGTACATTTACACAATGGAACACTACTCAGCAATTAAAAACAAGGAAATCATGAAATTTGCATGCAAATGGTGGGATCTAGAAAAATATTATACTGAGTGAGGCATCCCAGAAGCAGAAAGACACACACAGTATATATTCACTTATAAGTGGATACTATACCTATAGTATAGGATAAACATACTAAAATCTGTACACCTTAAGAAGCTAAGCAAGAAGGAAGACCCAGGGTAAGATGATCAATCCTCACTTAGAAAGACAAATGGCATGGGCATTGGAAGAAGGAGAAAACAGGAAACAGGACAGGAACCTACAACAGAAGGCCTTTGAAAGACTCTACCCAGCAGTTTATCAAAGCAGATGCTGAGACTCATAACCAAACTTTGGGCAGAGTGCAGGGAATCTTATGAAAGTAGTAAGATCTAGATAGGACAGGAGCTTGACAAAGAGAGCAACAGAACCAAAATATGTGGGCCCAGGGGTCTTTTCTGAGACTGATACTCCAACCAAGGTCCATTCATAGATATAACCTAGAACCCCTTCTCAGACGTAGCCCATGGCAGCTCAGTATCCAAGTGGGTTTCCTAGTAAGGGAAACAGGGACTGTCTCTGACATGAACTCAATGGCTGGCTCTTTGACCCTCCCTCCCCCAAAAGGAGGAGCAGCCTTGCCAAGCCACTGAGGAAAACAATGCAGCCAGTCCTGATGAGACCTGAGAAGCTAGGGTCAAATGGAAAGGGAGGAGGACCTCCCCTATCAGTAGACTTGAAGAGGGGCAGGAAAGAAATGAGGGAAGGGGGGTGAGATTGGGAGAGAATGACGGAGGGCACTACAGCTGGGATACAAAGTGAATAAACTGTAATTAATATAAAATATTAAAATTTAATTAAAAAAGAAAGTCTGGTAGAATTTTGCACTGAAATCATTTAGCTGTGGGATTTTGTTGGTTGAAAAACTTTTAATGACTGTTTCTATTTTCATATAGATTGTAGGTTGTAGATCTATCTAGACTATTTATATGATTTAACTTTGGTAAGTAGTATCTGTCAAGAAAACTGTCTTTTTATTTTATGTTTTCTAATTTTGTGGCATACAGGTTTTATTATTTCTACAGTATTCTGTCTACATGTATGCCTACACACCAGAAGGGGGCACCAGATCTCATTATAGATGGTTATGAGCCACTATGTAGTTACTGGAATTGAACTCAGGACCTTTGGAAGAACTACCAGTGCTCCTTAACCTCTGAGCCATCTCTCCCACCCGAGTACAGGTTTTTGAAGTAAGACCTAATGACAAAAATATAATGTTCAATAAAAGAAAAATGTCTTCACACACTCAGAATAGAGATAGAATTGACACATAGCGAACAAAGGAGCCATGTGGAGAACAAAGCTCCAACAGAATACTAGAGACGGGCTGAATGTCTGAAAAAGCAGGGAGCTACAGAGGCGTGCTGGGCAGACACATGCTCTCCAGGAGTGAAGGCTTTCGGTGCTTTCAGAGCCTGTAGATATAAGGGGTTCAATTATACAGATACACTGTATACCTTATATAGAATCACAAAATGGTACAAATAGTGCTTTGAAAAATCTCTACGACAAAATACATCTTTTGTAATTTTTCTATATCACAAATAATTTGATCTTACTATTGTTGATACTGTAGAATATACTACTATAAATTTAGATCAGAATTCATTTAAATAATTCTCTATGGGTGGCCCTTTGTAATATCCCCAAATGTTCAATGCTACAAGTAGGGTTAGAAAGAATATAACTGCATAATTACTTGCAGGGCAAAGTTCTAAAAGTAGAATTTCTGGGTCAGAGGGTAAGATGTCATGAATGTTAATCTATATAATTCAATGCCACCCCAAAATTTACTTCATTGTGTGTTTATAAAGAGTATGAATTGATTGAGCACTAAACCTTTGAGAACAAGGTGAAATTTTTAAAAACATCTTTGATCATCCAAGTTAGCCATAAAAATTAATTTCACGTTGTAATTACTTTTTTGCTTATTGGTTAGTATATGTATGAATTGATGACTTTATTTTCTGTGGACCACTAACTCATGCCCTATGTCAATTTTTATTGAGGAATTTCAAATATTATCATCAGTTTCTATAATACAAACTATCCCGTTAAAAGATATTATGATTATTTCCTTATTTGTCTTTAGACTTCAGTAGTTTTAAATCATTTGCCTCTTTCTGACCAACAACTCCAAAAGAGCCAATCCATTCCTGATAATGGACTTTTTTCTTGTTAGCCCAGGGTATTTATTAGGGGCAGTATAACTCATTATAGAACAACTCCATTTAAACTCCTTTTTTGTCAGGTGCAGTGAACTTTATGGTATTTAAAACAGTAGGGTTCCTTAAGCCATTACTCTTCCTGTGATCTATGATGGAAACTGGTGCTGAGTTGGGACAGGGGCGTCTCTTTCTCTTGTTCTTGTGGAGTTTCTTACTCTTGGAGGTTGTGTAGGCCAAGAGATGCAAAAACCTGTTGCTGTGGCCATTTTCATTATTATTGCAGGAAATGAGCTTGACAAAATTGTCATTGAGAAAAATGGCAGTCCCACCATCAAAGGTAGAAGAGTAGGCATCATCGTTAAAGTAGCAGGTCTTCTCTGTAGCACAGAATGCCTTTTAGTGGGCCCACCAAGCTGTTTCACCACCTTCTCTTGACGTCATCACAGACTTATGATAACTTTCTCCAGGAGGCATGTCAGATCCACAACAGACACACTCAGAGGAGAAATAGGCCATGCCAATGAACTTCCTGTTCAGCTCTAGAATTGCATTGTCTACACCCTACTCAGCCTCAGTGGGTTCAGGAATGATGTTCTGGCCAGCTCCAAGGCCATCACACCACAGCTTTTCAGGGGGACCACTACCAGCCTTCTGGGTGGCAGTGGTGTCATGGGCTTATATGAACTTACAAAATGAGTCCCACCACAAAGAAAAAGTTGTCATGGATGACCTTGGCCACGTAGGGTTAAGTGTTGATGATACAGGAAGCATTTCTGACAATGTGTAGTGAGTTGTCATACTTCTCACTGTTCTAAACATTCATCACAAACATGAGGACATCAGTAGAAGGGACAGAGATGATGATCCTTTCGCCTCCATCCTTCAAGTGGGCCCCAGTTGTGATGACACCAGTAGACTCCACAACATACTTGGCACTAGCACAACCCCATTAATGTTGTTGTGATCTTGCTTTTAGAAGATAGAGATTGCCTTCCCATTCATGACAAATTTTCTATTCTCTGCCTTGACTGTAGAACTTGCCAAGGGTAGAGTGATACTGCAACATGTGGATGAGGTCAATAAAGCGGTCATTGGTGGAAACAATATCCACTTTGCCAGAGCTGAAGAGAGCCCTAATAACCAGGTGCCCAACATAACCAAATTTATTCACTCCGATCTCCACCATCATGTCTCAGGAACAAGGTTGGCACTGCACTAGAAGATGTGGCTGTCTCTGGAAGAGAGAGACACAGAAAGCCTAAACTCTTTTTACAAATGTGTAAATGGAAGCTTCTACAGTAGTAGGCAGGTTCCATATGACTTTAGAAAGCTCTTCACTGTTATTAATCTCTCCTTACCTTGCATTTCCACACCCACTACTATTTACTCCTTCCTGTTTCATTATTACCCATTTAAACCTTTATACCACCGAATTCTGTCTCTCAACTGAGTCGCTCCCTTCCTATAAATGGCCCTTAACTAATTTGTTGACCTCTCTGGGTATTCCACATAAAACCACATCCAAAGATTCAAAGCTATAATACTCATGTATGAAAGGAAACACAATGTTTGTCTTTCTGGTATCTTACTTACCTCACTCAAATGGTTGTTTCCAGCTTTATCTGTGAATTTCATTATTACATTTTTCTTAATTGCATTGTGTAGCTATATCACATTTTCATTATCTATTCATTAGTTGTTGAATATTCAGTTTGTTTCTATTTCCCAGCTATTGTGAGTAGAGCAGCAATGAACATGGATAAGCAGTTTTCCTCCAGAGTAGTATACAGAGTTGTAGAGCTGGATTATGTTAGTGATCTATTTTTAGCATCTTGAGAAACCTCCAAACTGATTTCCATAGTTGTTTACCAGTTTTCATACCCTACCAACAGTGAATAAGTGATCTCCTTTCCCCACATCTGTGCCAGTATTTGTTGTTAAATGCTTTTAATCCTAGTCATTCTGATTATGAAAATGTTACAGGTTATGAACAATGTTTTTGATTATCTTCTGAAACTTAAAAGTAAGACTATTACTGAAAACACTACAGACTTAAATCATAGTCCATGGATGCTTGACTGTCTGGTGCAAGCACAATTGTCACAGAAGACTGAGCATTTGTACAAAACTAACAACTGAATCTTCCTTTTCCTAAGCATTTAGATGCATCTAACTCTAGATGCAACTGACCTCCTGCCGAGACTAGCTAAACTCTCGCCATAAATTATATACAGTAAACACACTGAGCCTCCCAGTTGCAGTGAGTTGCAGGAACAACTCCATCAGGGTATGCATGGCCCACCTGACCCTAGTTTCTCTGTGCTTGTGTCGTGTGTTTGTCCTTTCTTCATTCCCTTGCTGCCCCTAGTCAGGTTTCCAGATCTAAGGCACAGTTTGGACCCTGGTACATCACCCATCCTCCAGTGGAAGGCCACACATCCAAGAGAATATGGGGAGCACAAAGTGGACTTGATGGGTATTAAAAACAAAACAGACAACATGAGGTTGGGTGGGTAAAGAAGAGGACTGTTGATCTGGAAAGAGTCGGAGGAGGGCATAAATATGATCAAAACACATTATGCCAAGTTCTCAAAGAACTAATGAAAATGTAAAGCTTTAAATAAATGAATTAAATGTAGCTTGCCTCTAATTAATTTACTCATCTAAAAATAAAGAATAATGATATATTTTTCATGTGTATGTTTTGAGAGGATCTGTAATTTTATGTGACTTTTCTTTGCATTAAACCTCCAAGGTCATTTTCATTGCTACACATTTCTCCATGTTATTTTAAATACATAACAATTCTACGAAGCAACCTGGCAGATCGTAAAAGGCTCATATTTCTTTCAATTAAAATAACTGAGGTTCCTGAATATACTATGGAGGAACTGCTATACTGATTTAAAAATTCAAATCCTGTTTTAGGGGATAAGAATTATTGAGCAAGTAAAGATGCTTGCTTTCCAAGTCCGAGAGCCAGAGTATAATTTTTGGGAACCACAAGGCTGAAAGAGAGAATTAACTACTACAGGTTGTGGCCAAGATGGACCTAAAGTCAGTTTTCCGAAGTCTTCTTCAAAATTGTTTCAAGTGGATATATTAACTAAAAGACAAAGATACATAATCCTTGTGAGTTTGAAGGGGTGAACAAGGAAGGAAGGGTGATAGACATTATTTAACTATGTCTTATACCATTTTCTTTCATTCAGCTCCTCATTTGCATGAAACAACAACCTAGAATTTATGTATACATACAAAATTCAACTAAACTTCATGAATAAATACAAGTCCTGAAAATTACCCCAGGATATTTGAATACAATGAGAGCAGATAAATTCCGAAAATGTCAGATTGGCATTTGATTAGCATTTTTTTTTTGTTTTTTGTTTTTTTTTTTTTTTAGTTCTTCATTGGACATTCTGGAAAAGATACCTGTGGTATTAAAGCAGATGTAACAGTGAAAACTGATGGAATAAAATAAGCAGCTATATAAAAAAGGGGGGATGCCCAGAACATAAGCTGTTATCAGGAAAACAGATGAAAGGTATTCATCCTACATATCCTGAGGGCTTCACTTGCTCGAGTAAAACAGAAATGTTCACAGACATAAACACTTAAAAAGATTATTTCAAGGTTTATGTAGATTCAAAGCTTTTCCATTTTAGAGGCGAGAAGAGGAACAGAAGTCAGATGTGACTGAGAGTACATTCCTCACAGCTTTAACCTCATACAGACTTTAAATATTTTCCGTAATAATATTAGACTGTCAACCCTAGTCTACACTGGAGACCATCATGGATTTTCCTGAAAGTCTGGACAGTGTACAACATGAGCCACAGAAAGGGGAAGGCACTGGGAGCTTACACAGATATTGTCTTTAAAATATTTCTGTTGATAAAAGCTTATAGTACATCTTGATCCATTTCAGTGACCCTTTGGAGAAGCCCTACCTGAAAACTATGTGTAGTAGGTTTAAAAACCACAGCCAGGGATTTAAAAATTCATATATGATTTGAAGTAAAAAATATAAATTTTATTTTATTTGTGCTTGTATGTGTGTGTGCTTGTATGCTCGCGCATGCAAGCAAGTGTGCCGCCTGCATGCATTTCTGTACACCACACACATGCAAAGTGCTCATGGAGGGCATCTGATCCCAATGGAACTGGAGTTACCCAAAGTTCTGCGCTATCATGTGAGTGCTGGGAATCAAACCCAAGTCCTCTGGCAGAGCAGTCAGAGTTCATAATCACGGAGGCATGTCTCCAGTCTTACTAAAGTGAAATCTAAGTATCAAAAGACACATGTTCCTTCACTCAAAGACTGCACTAACTCATATCTTATTATCTATCTATCTATCTATCTATCTATCTATCTATCTATCTATCTAACCATTTACCTCTCTATTATTCCTGGACACTGATGCCCAATTGAGCAATTGATCACTTTTTGGAATCTGCAGTCCTTGATCCACAGACTTCTTCTCACAAAATATTCTTCCATTTTGTTTCATTTTCTGTTGGACTCTTCCTTTTGCTGTAGTCAACATTGTTGGAATTTTCAGCTATTTTTCAAGATATGCTTAGGTCCTATGAAACAGCTCCAGCAGGTAAAATGCTTGTGCACGTCTGACAATTTGAGTTCAATCTTCAAAACAAACATAAAGGTAGAAAAAGAGAACCAGCTCCACAAAGTTATTTTATGACTTCCACATATGCACAATGGTGTTTGTGTATGTGAATGTGTGAGCAGCAATAATAAAGAAAAAGATGGTAGGTGAAGAAAGAGTATATGGTAGGGCTAGAGGGAGGAAGGTAAAGGGATGAATAATGTAATTTATTTTCATTTTAAAAGTATTTAAAAATAAAATTTAAAAAATATTCAGAAACAAATTATGTTTGAAAATTTTTCTACATAGTAAACTCAGGATTTCAAATGATTCTTGCATAGCCTGGGTTTCTAAAATTCAAAGGTAATGGTGCCTTTAGCTTTGTATGGACATTGTATGTATTACTATGTCAAGGACCTCTTAGATAATTAACAAAAGGACATGCAGGCTATAATAATTCTAAAACAAGTAATCTCATGGACACTGGATGTATGGTGTCCTGGGCTCAAAGAAAAATCATGAAGATTGTAAAGACTGAAGAATAATGGACAGAGAAACCACAAATGAATCCAGAAGGTAATTTTTTCAGGAGGGCAAAGCCCCTAAATGCATGTAAAAGACAATAGAGATAATACTGGGGCTTTGGAAATGTACAAATAGTAGATGATAAGGCAAGGTGGAAAAACAGTCAGATGCACAAAAGGGTGACAGATCATGGAGTAATCTGTCTTCTGGACAAACACAGATAAATTAACAAAAATAAATAGGGCTGAAAAGATGACACTGTAGTTAAAAACATATTGGTTTCTTGCACAGGAACCAAGTTTAGTTCCCAGCACCTATATTGTGTGGTTCACAACCTCTTGCAGTTCCCACTCCTCGGAATGCTGTTCTTACCTCTGTAGGCACTTTCATCCATGTGCACATACTTTTATACAGACACATATGTAAAAGGATTTCACAATTTAAATAAATATTTAAAGACATAAACAATACCAAAAGATTTCAATGGGTAGAAGTGCTTGTTGTCAAGCCTGATGGCTTAGGTTTGACTCCTGAGGGTCTACAGGGTGAAAGAAGAGAAGAGAATCCCAGAGAGTAGTTCTCCCCTGACTTCCCAGCACGCACCATGGCACAAGCATATACACAAAAAATAGTATGTTAAAATAGTACAGAACAGGTAGTTGCAGGGCAGCTTCCCAAAGTACAAAACTTTGGCTAATGAGTGATTTATCTAGGCATAGAAGGGAAAAAAGGAAGACAAAGGAAAGAATTATTTGATAGGGCAACAGTCACCTCAGTGTTTACTTGACTTTAGACAAAGATAATTTTTTTTTAAAGTAAGGAAAAATTATTTAATTGATAAAAGGTTCCAATAACTTCGGCACACTAGAAAAACATTAATACTCTCTATTCCTTAAATGGTGCCCCAACATCATTCCACAACACATTTTCCTACCACCTATAATACTCTCCCCTTTTCTTTCACTTTACTAGGCACATTTGTCTTCATACGATTCTCAGCCTGCATCCTTCTGTCCTAGCTAGATACAGGCCTAAATTAAGACAAAGATAATTTGATTAATTTAGGTAGAACCTCATTTGAATGACAGTGGAAAATAATAATCCAATTTTATCTTTACATTTATATAAAATTAATATATTTATATGATGCAAATACCCGTCTCATCTCACTGTCTACAGCTACCTTGGGGGATAGATTACCATCCTGCTTTTCTACCTTCTAAACTTTAGTGAAGTGCTATTCATTGTCAACCGTAGTCCAGAACCATGGGAAAATAATGTTTGCTCTAGAATAGGATGTTAGTGAACCTGAAATCAGCAGAATTACACAGAGAAGAAATAAAGGAAGAAATAAAATATTCTGAAATTTTAACACAGAGAAGGCAGGCAATAATAACTAATTAAGTCAGAAAATCAAATATTCATAGCTGGTCTCTATAAAATTGTGTTTGTAAATAACTCAACCATTGATCACCACAAGAACAGCATTCTAGCCACCATGGTAACTGACATTATAACTAGTTGTTGTTTCTGGGTGTCAGTTAGAGGGATACCGGACTGAGTTTCAGGCCAGAGTTTCAGTTCAGCTCTGTTCCACATAGTTCCCATCACTAAGAGCTATGTGTGTGGGTGTAAATGTATCCCCTTTCTTCCAGAGAATGTGCTCTCCTAAGCAACCTGGGAATGTTATTATTTAATCCCATGGCATAGGAGAATCAAAGCTTTAAAGAAAATGAAGGCGCCTATTAAATAAAATTTAAAAGGTTTGTTCTTTCATTATTCTGGATTATCTAAAAGATGGAAGGAGAAGAGACAGAGAAAGAACCAGAAGGAAAACCAGAGAAAGACAAGTGTAACAGACACTCAGCCTAATGCTGATGATTTCAACAATAAGCCAGGGCACCATGAGTCAGGGAATAGTAGAATCTCACAGAAATAGTTGGGCAAAGAAACATCTCTAGATTATCTCTAGAGTCTCCAGATATAACTAATAACTCTGATTGTAGCATGGCCCAGTTGAAATTCGGACCCACAGAATAGTGGAAAATAAGTCATTGCTTTAGATCAAAAAGTCTATAATGATTTGTTATGACAATTTCAGTCTTATAGAATATCCAACGTGCTACATATAGCTTATTATCCTTCTTGCTGATGGCTAAGGTATAAAAGCATGGCCTGAAATACTACGTATGCTGAAAGCCTCAGCCTCTGTTCATCTCATCATCAAAGGAGTGAGGAAATAGATACTGTTTGTGGAAGGGATTTTGAAGCTGTAGGAAAAGGTGTAGGCACAGGAAAGGAAAGACTGGTGCACAGTAAACCTCTCACTACACCAACATGGACCCAAGATCTGTTTTGAAAATAAGTTGGCTACCATGTACTGCATAACTGGAGTTGGAATGCAGGTCTCCCACTTTGCATACATGGTATGGACAAATCATGATCGTCAGATATTTTTTTTTCAAGGGAAAAGCAGACATAAATATGTTAGGAACATCTACACTGGTAGAGCCATTCCAGACAGGGATCTAGTGAGATTTAACTGAAAATTTCAAAGTCTATTCCTTCTCTACAGAGGGGTACAACAAAGCAGATCCAGGAGAGAAAATATTTATGACAGTGCAGTTAAGTGTTGCCAAGCACTCAGTGGTGGAAAAATGAAATATAAAATATAACATAAAAAATCTATGGTCACTGTCACATACTATGCAATAGTGAAAGGCAAAATTTGTTTACACATGTGGACAGATTGTAGAGTATATGTTAGGTGGAAAAAAGAACATTATGCAGCTCCTAACACAGATTGGTCTATTTAACAACTAAAATCCCCTGAGTGTTGTATAGTTTCAAACACCTTTAACTACACACAAAAAAAAAAACACAAAAAGGAAAATTGGTAGGTAAAAATAAATACCTATATATTAGACACAGACAATAGAAAGAAGAATTGAGAAAAAGCAGACAGAAAGCACGAGATATTTTTAAGTACAGAGGTGTAGATAGACAATGATCATAAAAAAGTGCTAGCTAAAGTCAATTATAGGCATCCAATTCTTGGCAAGTAAGAGACAGGAAGAGATGGAGAAACCGGAGAGAAAAAGTGTTTGCCCATCAGGTAAAAGCTCCATAAAGCAACAGAGGTTTCATATCACAACACTTTTTCTCCATTAAGTTTTACACCTTCTAAAGGAGACCAATGCTTTTTAGCCAATCCTAATATCTGTCTGTATATACTCTCCACATAAATATAGAATATGTGCATGTTCTCACACACATGAGGGAAAAGAAAGGGAGGGAAGAAAAGAAAGAAAAGATTTTTTCTTTAGCTATTTAATTTCTTTTCTTAATTATTTTAGTAAAGCTGTTGAAAGTCCTTTGACCTCAAGAGTTCATTTTTAAGCTGTGTCTTAAGCTTTCACATATAAAGTTCATCTTTCTTGGGAGTAATATTGAAAATAAGGCAGCGGATTACATCAGTTACCTACAAGGCGTTCTCTGTATTGAGACATCTCCTTTGCAGAGTGGAAATCACTTCATTATCCCCCTGTGTGTGTGAGAACATGCCTACATCTTATATCTCCACTGTATCCCAATATCATTCAACTATCAATGATCAAGAGATTAAAATATTGATGAAGGAGCAGTCACCTTTCAGTAGCATGCCAGCTGGAAACTAACCCTTCAAAACATAAGCCTCTTTGAAGAGGCACTGATCTTTTTTTTTGTTTGTTTGTTTAATTTATTTATTAGTTACAATTTATTCACTTTGTATCCCCTCATAAACCCCTCCCTCCTCCCCTCCCAATCCCACTCTCCCTTCCCCTTCTCCACCCATGCTCCTCCCCCAGTCCACTAATAGGGGAGGTATTCCTCCCCTTCCTTCTGATCCTAGTCTATCAGGTCTCATCAGGAATGGCTGCATTGTCTTCCTCTGTGGCCTAGTAAGGTTTTTCCCCCCTCAGGGGGAGGTGATCAAAGAGCAGGCCAATCAGTTCATGTCAGAGACAGTGTCTGTTCCTATTCCCCCCCCCCGGGTACAAACAGAGCACTACTCTGTCATTTATTTATTTATTTATTTATCTATCTATCTATCTATCTATTTATTTATTTATTTATTTTCAATGCAGTTTATTCAGGAACCTTGAACAATCATCTGACCCTGGGGAAAGCCAGCCCACAGCTTAAATAGCCTCTGGTAGCCAACCCCAGCATGCCACGTGTGGCATTACACAGCTCTCTACAGTTCCCCCTTTTTGTTTTAGACTCAGCAGGCAAGAGGAGAGGTCTGATCTCTGATATTAGAAATAAATTGGGACTTTGTACCGATGGTCATTTAGGTGTCATCCACCCTAAGAGCATCAGACCCGTCTGATACCTTTTTCTCAGAGGCGGGACCTGGGGCATCAACCCGCATGCAATCAGACTTGCTCTTCTCTGGGTCTACAGTGGCTGACCCTGAGTGCAGTGCTTAGCCTCGCATCCTGAGCGTAACATTTTAGCTTTATATGGTAGCCAACCATGCTTGGGGAGACTGTCCTGCTTCAATGGTTGTAAAGGCCTGAATGATCATGGCTGCATTACACTGTTGTGAGACTCTAATCTTGCATATATACCACAGGCAAACCAAGGAGACCAACACCAGAAGGCCTGCTAACGCTCCCATACCTGCCCATTCCTTCAGATGATTCATGGCTGCAGCAATCCATGATGATAATCCTGTGGCTAGTCCTGCGTCCACTCTGGTAGAATTTACTGTGATAATGGCCACTCTCAGCTGCTCCATCGGAGTATCGAATTCTCCAGTCCAATTACCTAAAATATAGCTAGACAATTGTTTAGACAGATTTGCAGCACAGGAAAAATTCTCATATTGTGTGCTAGTGACTCAAAGTCCAACATACTTTCATTGACAGCCAAGTTGAGCGATTTGCCATAGGGTATCAATTTGCTCCTGCACGAGGTCAATCCTCTGATTGAACACCATCAAGCCTCCTTTTAGTTGAGCATTAATTCCTTTATGTACATCTAAGGCATGAGCTACATTGGCTAAAAGATTATTCAGGGTCTGAGCAGTCTGCACAGTATGACTCATGGGGCACTGATCTTTTTTAATGTTTTTTATTAATTGCACTTTATTCACTTTGCATCCCAGCTATAGCCCCCTCCCCCGGCCTCTCCCAATCCTGCCCTCCCTCCATCTTCTCCTCCCATATCCCTCCCCTAGTCTACCTATAGGGGAGGTCCTCCTCCCCTTCCATCTGACCTAGCCTATCAGGTCTCATCAGGACTGGTGGCGCTGTCTTCCTCTGTGGCCTGTTAAAACTGCATTCCCCCTCAGGGAGGAGGTGATTAAAGAGGCAGTATATTTTGTGTTTATTCCTTGAGAATGTCATACGTGTAGACAATGTATTTTGATTGTATGCAGGCCCCATTTTCCCTCCATCTCCTTCCAGATGGTACCTCTTCTATATCCTCTTCCTAACTTCACGCTCTCATATGCATACACATAAACTACATCACTGATTCAAGTTAGTGCTGCTTGTATGTGCAGGGGTACAGGGTCATCCACTAAAGTATGGGAAACTGAGCATGAGCAACAACACTGAGGAACCTCTTTGCCCCAAGAACCATCAACTGCCAATAGATCTTCAGCCATGGTGAAGTCTTACACAGGCAGATACTGCCTGGCAGGAACGGTGGAATGTGAATTCAGAGGACTACATACATGTGATCCACCTCCTCTAGAGTCTATTCAGCAGGTCTCAGGGGAAAACAAATTCATTCCCACAAAGACTCCAAGAACTGCTGGTTATAAATTATAAAAGAAAAGAGTAACATTATACAGACTGAACAGGTTATATTTAGAAATATATCTGCATTTATACATACATATATGCATGTAATGATTAATGAAAAAAAGGACATGAATTTGAAAGGGAACAAGAAGAACTATATAGGCGAGTTTGGAGGGAGGCAGGGGGAGGGATAAATGATGTAATTATTTCTGAGATTATGTTCTCAAAAATAAAGAAAAAGAAAAGAGGATTTAAAAGAGATGTGTCTGTGCTGATCATAAGATCAGGATTTTAGTCAAAAGTGTTTTGAAATAAGAGCATCTTGGCACAAGAGAAAATGAGCATATATGTCCATACCCTCTTCCTAAGCCAATCCACTGTGAATGCCAGACAGTATGTATACTCATATAAAACATGGATGTGCTAATAATCAGAATGAAAGCCTGCAATCATTTTCAGTTAGGGAGATGGTTTTATATTTCTACAGGAAATGAAAAGACATGGATACCATAAAATTGTATAAAGATTTGAACTGCTGGAAAGGTCTCTTAAAAACCTCGACCACTGATCTAAAAAGCATTTAGTTTATTTAAAAATCCCAGGCTGGAGAACTGGTTCAGTGGTTAAGAGCATGACTGTTCTTCCAGAGAACCTGGGTTTAATTCCCAGCACCCACATGGCATCTCACAACTGTCTGCAACTCTAAGAGCTGACACCCTCACACAGACATACATCCAGACTAAACACCAATGCACATAAAGTAAAAATAAATAAATTGTTAAAAATCTCTCTGTTTATAATTTCTCACTCAACACAGTACAATTAATGGCTTGAAAAAGAAAGGGGGAAATATCTTGAGAATTTTTGGTTTCTTTAAAAATCTAGTTATGTTGGGAATGTGTATTTGTTTTAATCCCAGGTGTGGGGTATGGGGCTGCTTCAGATTGTCCACAGCAGCTGGCTATGATTTGTTTTGTGCAATAGGAGGGGTGTGATTTTGACAGTTGAAAATAGTTTATGTTTGGTATTCTGGGGACTCTTTAAAGGGTATAAAAAACTGCTAGACCACAAGAGAACTGGTGGCTGCTGCCCCTGCTGCTTCTGGTTCCTGCTGCAGATGGTTGCTGATTGCTTTTTCTGGTTGCTGGATTGCTGATTGCTCATTGGAGACATCCTGACCATGGACATTGGACTAGCCCAAAGGAACCCGAATCAGCAGGAAGTAGTCTAAAGAGATCCACACCCCCTTTCCACTCTAACCTTCTTTGTCTTCTACCCAGTGTTGGGGGTGGTGGTGGAAGGGATTGGGTTGGAGAAGGGTGGTAGGTAAAAGAACTCAATAAAGTAGCCAGAACTCTGGCACCAAGCCTTAGCAAACTCCATGCTAGGGAGAGATCCTATCTCAAAAAACTATGGACAAGACTGAGAAACAACAGCTGAGGTTGAGGTTATCCTCTGAGCCCTGACGTCATGTACAGCCCCACTGCTCACCACACACATACACACACACACACACACACACACACACACACACACATATACACAGTACTTTGAGGATATTATGCACACACACACCCCACACACATACACAGTATTTTGAGGATATTATCTATAGCCCAACACATATATAAACAGTGCTTTGATGATGCTATGCACGCATGTGAGCACACACACATACACACATAAACACGCATACATATACACTAGTCTGAGGATATTAGTTCAAAAGTTTTGCACACACTCTTCCAGAATTTATGGAGCCAGTCAGAAAGTTACAAATAAAAACAATTTAGCTCTAGATTCCTGAGATTTCTGGCAATGACACCCTTGCAGTGTGCTGACTGTGTGAGGCTCTGGGGTTCTCTGGGTTAAAGGTTAAATTGTAAAATGGCTGGAGAGTCTGGCTCTGTCTGCTGTTCTCAGAGTGCAGAATTTATTACTCAGTTATGGTCTCATCTAGTATTCAGGGTAAACAGCCTCATTAAAAGTATAATGCAAAGAAGATTCACAACTTTCCATACAGGGTCAGAGAGGTTGGCTAAGGAAGAGGGGGCCGGCAGTCACTGAGACAGGACTCTTGCTTGCTGTGTCCTTGTCTCACTCGCTGTCTACACACTTTGTCATTTTAAGAATGCTATCAGCCAAGAAAGGTTAGGATAACCATATGCAAAGGTTAGGAGCCAAAATCTCTCTAGACGTTTTAAGCAGTGGTGGTGTGAATGCAAGTTGGTAACAGACAACCAGTTGAGAAAGCCAGAAAAGCAAAAACAGCGGTCTCTTCTGTGAAGGGTGAGCAGGCTTCTTCAAGCCTGGCCTGACCTGTGGAGTGGCAGGGAGGCAAGGGAGGCAAGTTCCTTACCCGGAATGCAATCTCTTTCTTTCCCCATCCTATTACCTTCTACCTGGAATGCTTCACACTCAAAATTTCTGCAGAAGCATCCTATTCAAAGTCCCCTTGATGATCTCAGGCCCTTTGGGTATTGTCTTCACCTTCTGTTCCCACAGAGCTGGCACCCTGCTTTCAGGTGAGTAACAGCGTATTTTTTTTTTTCTGGCTTCCCTTCTGTGTCTCACTACTGTAAGTTACACTCTTTTCCTCCCAGCAGCACAAGGTGACACTGAATAACCACGGAGGCTCAGAATGGTTCTGTGTGTGTTGTTTTGGTTCTGGGGCTGGAATCAGGACACTGCCTATGCTAAGCAAGTGTGGTAGCATTGAGTTGCACTCCGCACCCCTACAAATGCTTGAGTCAAAGATATGTTAGGGCAAGTGAGTTACAGTGACAAAGGTAAGCAGAAAAAAGACATCTGAAGCAAGATGAGGTAAGAAAAAAAAATAGGTGAATCGCTTTCTTAGAAGAGAACATACTATTTCAAAGGTCCTAAGATGTTAGTGTATGTTAATGATAGTAGTGTCTTCTCCATGCCCATACAGCAGGGGAATGCCTCATTTCTCTCAGAAAGAAGTATCAGCAACTTAGGGCATAAATCTGTAACACACCAAGATTTGGCGAGGATAGCACTTCCTTTCCTAATCATGCAATAGTGACATTTAATGGTGGTGGGAGAATTTTCAGGTCTAGTGAACTCTACTCAACTGTGTCTGGGACTTGCCTTCAAACAGTTCTGATCGCTAATTTTAGATAGAAGAGAGGGAAATGATCTCACAGTTACACACCATTAGCAACTATAATGGGGTGAGATTTTACAGACTGCAAAGTCACTGCTTTGTGTGAAGATGGAAGATCATGAAGTGTTGTTATTAAGCAGAATGTGTAGCACGCCACTTCACTTCTGCTGTGGAAGCTTGTCATTGAAACATCGGTGTGTATTGACTTTAAAATTCATCGGATATCTATCTACGATCTATCTATCATCTGTCTATTACTTGTGTGTATGTGTTCACATATTCTTTAACTTGGTCTTATGTAAGGCCATCTTCCTGCAAATATATAATATAGTTTGATCATATCCTGTTATCCTCCCATGTCTCTCTTTCATTCCTCAGTTTTGTTTCTATGACCCTGTCATCTGTAAATACGTGTTTGTGTGTGTGTGTGTGTGTGTGTGTGTGTGTGTGTGTTTATATCACCTGGAAGGTGCTTTTTGAAAATAACTAAACCATGAAGTCAAGACCATTAATTCACCTTTCCATGGTTGAACATTTATTTTATAGTATGATATTTGGTTCATATATTCCTAGCATATGATGAGGAACACATGTGGCAAGTGCAGAAATAAAAATGAGGCAAGTAGATAAATACGGGATGCCCACTGGCCACTTCCAACTGTAAAGGCTCTACCAGTCTAGAAAGCATCACCTGGCTTTCATCGTAACTGGGTACCTAGTAGACATGTTGATGATGGTGATGATGAGAGGGTGAAAATTCCTCCCTACATATGACACTAAACTGCTTAGCTAACTAAAGAGGAGAGAGTTAGGGGCTGATGTATTGTTTCTGCCACAGCAAGCTCAAAAAGAAGAAGGCAGATCCTCTTCCCCACCAGCCCTCTCCAGTATCTCTGTCAGCTCTTGGCCTATTAGTACCAGCTATTCTAAATCTGCATTTTAAGCATCGCAAGCACTGTCTTGTCTTGTGGTTGTAACCTTTCCCGTGTCTTAATACAGGACTGGCTTTTCTTCTGGCTACTTAATAATGAGATTGCATAGGCATGCAAAAGCACAGCATAGGAACAAAACAAGAAGTTACATGTTGCATGCTAAGAAGTGTATGTTGGACAAGAAAAAACACTAAATATAGAAACGATAATAAATTTGTGGCAATGAGTGTCTGCGATTAGAAGGGTTTGTGTGCTGAAGGAGTTCAGATCATGGGTAACACAACCCAGGAAAGAAATTATGTTAGTGAGGTTTCTATCTCTGTGACAAAATATGTGAGGCCATCAGCTTAAAAGAAGGAAATGTTTTGCCTCACAGTTTCAGAGGATTTCCTCCGTGGTCAAGCAGATACCCATTTTAAGGCTTTCGTAAGGCAATGAACTGATTCTGTTCCACTGGACTGCACCTCCTAGAGCTTTCCACACACATTTCTAGGAGTGCTGCAGGATGGACACCAAACCTTGGACACTGGAGTCTTTGGAAGGCAATCAAGATCTAACTTATGAAAGTACCTCTTCTCTCAGTAAACTAAAAAAGTTAGAAAAATATATTAACTGTAAAAATATAGAAATATACTAATAGAAATTGCTGTGCAACAAAATATTAAAAAAACTGCAAACCTCTCTTTCTCTCTCTTTCCTCTCTCCCTACTTTTCTCCTACCCTCTGACCTTCCCTCCCTTTCTTCTTTCTCTTTCTTTCTTTCTTTCTTTTTTTCTTTCTTTCTTTCGTTTTCTTTCTTCTTTCTCTCTCTCTCTCCCTTCCTTCCTTCCTTCCTTCCTTCCTTCCTTCCTTCCTTCTTTCTTTCTTTCTTTCTTTCTTTCTTTCTTTCTTTCTTTCTTTCTTTCTTTCTCTTTTATCTGCCTCCCATGCAGCCCCACCTTGCTTAGAACCCACTGAAGTAACAAGGGATGATCTGTCACTCCTGCTTCTGCCTCCTGAGCACTGGGATGAAGGGCCATGTGCTACCACACAGAGCCTATGAGATAGAACACAGGGCTGATGCATGCTAAGCAGCTACTCACTCTATCAAGTGAGCTAGTCCGTTGCCCCGAACTTTAAAGCTATACTGGTTTTTGTGCTTGTACTTGAAATTGCTTGCTAAGAGGAGGTAGCGTTTTCAAGTTTAATCAGTCATATTAAAAAATCTCATAAATTACAAAGAAAAAGGATGCATACATGCAAATTCTAAGTCCATAAAAAAGATGGAAGAACACTTACCAATAAGTAGAAAACATCCTGTATGTAGATAACATTGTAGGAAAAAAAAACCCAATATCTTGACGGAAATAAGATTCAACAAAACAGAGTAATTTAATAACAGTCCCCAAGTTGACTGAGCTCTGGAGTTTCTATTATGGCTCCTCTGGCTTGGGTGTTAGCAAGCTTTTTCTGTAAAGGACCAGTTAATAAAACGTTTAATCTTATATGGTCATTTTATCTGTTTCATTTATTCTATTTCATTATGTTAATATAAAATTAGCCATGGTCACTATAATAATTGTGATGGCTGTGTTCCCATCAGCCTAGATTTACAAGAACAAGTAAGAGGCCCTATTTTGCCTGGACCACTAGTTTTCAGACTCTGGACTGGTCCTGATTACTAATGTCAATTCTTAGTTCATATCCAGAACTTCAGACTAGTTTAACTCCAAGGGCTCTGCAAAGCAGCACTCACACCCAATACGCTCTTCACTGTACAAAAAGGCAGATGAAGGGTCAACGTGCTTTGTCCTTAGCACCTTCTGAAGTATTGCCCACCTTAGGGAATGAGCAGAGAATCATCAAGAAGACACAAATAGCTTCTTTTCAGTTGCCTCCTTCTGCCAAAGGACTGTTGAACATGTGTTTGTTTGTTGGTTGGTTTTGGCTTGATGGTTTATTTTTGAAGCAGGACGGAGGTGCTTCTCCTCTGTACTCCTAACATGTTTTAGTTTCTGTTTCAATTTCCTATTATTTCTCTTTGGATTACAAACCTTTCAGGTTTACCTGCCCTTCATTGCTTGAAGTGCGTTTTTACAGGTGTTTATTTTAATTGGATCATTCTGAATCCTGGTACTAGAGTATACATCTTAGGAAAACAAAAGGTATTTCTAGTCTGGTTCCTATTTTGCTCTTTGTGACAGGATCATGCCTGGTCTATCACAAGGGTTCAGCAGTTATTTGATGATGAACAAACAAACTGAAGAATGCCTAAACAAGTAAATCAGGGATCCAACAAATCCAGTGTTCATGGGGAAAACATACTTACTAAATTCTTAGGACTAATTATAACAACATTTGTTCCCATGTTTTCAGTTCTACAGATTTACTGAAAGTTCTAGAATTTGGAAAATATAGGGAGCTGAATTTGTTAAGCTAGCATTGACTGACCTAAAACACAAGAAAGAAGAGTGGAGAATTGCTGAAGTGGAAACTTCTGGACTCAGTTTTGTCCTGTGATGTTTTGCTTCAAGCTGGGCTAGTGATATTTTGCCCAGGTTGGCTTGTCAGAGAGCACATTGATATTTTGTTCTCTCATACGAGGGGCATGACTTTGGCCAGCTGAGAAAATCTGTGGGTGGACATTGAGGAGAGGACATGTATACAAGCCCAGGCAGAGGATAAATTGTTAGGATAAATGTTTTTAGGATAAATTTCGCTGAGCTGATCTCGTGTTTTGATGCTTGACTTCACAGACAGAAACATTCTAGAGAGCTTCTCTGGGCAATCCAACTGAGTCTTTCAGCTTTCGCTGACTTTGTATTGCTGTTTTGTGTTGGCCCTTGGACTGGACTGCTGCTGTCTCCTAATGACCCATGACCCTGATCAGCAGAAAGTAGATAAAAGAGGACTAACAGCCCTTTTCCCTACTAATCTCCTACCTAAGGTTGTAGGTGGTGGAAAGAAAGGCAAAGATGCTTAAGAACCCTAAATAACGTAAATTTGGTGAAAAATCTAAGCCTACAAATTGCTTTTGTACAATCTGCTTTCTTGAGCTACTGGACGCAATCCTGATGACATTTCATCTCCCAGATGATTTTGATGTGCACTCAGAGCTGGGCCCACAGTGTAGACAGCCTTACCTGGTGTTCCAGAGGAGAGTGAAGCGAGCATCTTAGGGTAGCAATAGCTCATTGAAACTAAATTTTTATATTCCCAATTAAGGAACCTTCTTGTTCCATATATTCTTATCTCTGAGTCATAATGAGATTACAAGGTTTGGGCTATTTTTATCTCTCCAACTGAACCAGAGCATGCTGATCAACAGATATGTACACAGAACAATAGAGCAAGAGACCTGAATTCTATGTTGGCCTATATAAGATTTATTTTAAGATGAAAGTTACTTAACATATCATAGCAACACACCTAATTATTCACAAGTGGTCCTAGGTAAATACATAACTATTTTTAAAATATATACAAATTAATATAAATGCACATATAATGTATGTATATTATGTACATTAATGCATGTATATTAATCCAAGTCAATTCTAGCTACATCTCAAAGATGAATTTGTAAAACAACAAACCCAGCTCCATCATTTCTATGAGCAGAATTTACTCATAAAAGTGGAACCATTTCTGTTGCTCTCGTTTATGTAATTTTAAAAACCTGTTTTTCCTATCTGGTGCAGAGGTGCATGCCTGTAATCCCAGCACAAAGGGAGGCAGAGGCAAATGTATCTCTGTGAGTTTGAGGCCAGCCTGGTTTACAGAGTGAGTCCAGGAGAGCCAAGGCTACACAGAGAAACCATGTCTCAAAAAACAAACAAACAAAACCAAAAACAAACTTGCTTCTTTCCCTCTGCTTGTTTTGGTTTGTTTTACGCTTCATGTTCTGGAGTCTTAAGAGTTTAGATTATTTATTTAATATGTGTCTTCTTTTCTCATGCCTGCTTGTAAGACTATACATTTCTTTTGCAGTACTGCTTTCTCTCTGTACCGAAACTTTTATGTTGTGTTTTCATTTTTTTTTCTTCAGCCCAGTAAGTGTCATATCTTCCCTTGAGACTTGTCTGACACGTCTATTATTGATGTATGTTTCCAAGATTTTGTATATTTTTTTGTTATTGATTTCTAGCTTGATTCCCTTGTGGTTGGATGGCATACTATGGTTTCAATCCTCTAAATGTTTTGACATATAACTTATGACTCCATTTCTTTTTTGGAATACATTTTACGGATGCTTAAAAACAGTGCTCAGTCTGTTGTTAACTGGACTGCTCTAACAGAACAATAAAAAAAAAGATCAATTAGATCTTGTCATTAGATGGAGTTTTTTTTTTAATTTGTATTAACTCCTTGTGAATTTCACATCATGCACCCCAATCCCACTTAGCTCTCCCTCCTCTCACGCCCACTCTCAACCCTTCCAATCTCCTTTTAACAAAGAAAAGAAATTTTTTTTGTTGTGGAATCTGTAGCATGTCACAGTGCATCCCACAGTATAGACTTTTGTATATACATATACAAAATGTATATTGCAAATGTATATTGCAAATGTTGAATGCAGTGACTTGGTCTGGTATGAGGCCCTGGCTTCTGTTACTCTATCAATGCTGGAAGCTCACTGGCACTCCTCTAGGATATCCCGCTGTTGCCCTGTGTCATTGAGATCCTGTAGCTTTGGATCTGCAGGACCAGCCCCTTCATGTACTCCAACAGTTCACGGGTAGAGTAGGTGTTGGACTGGGCCAATTCAAAGCTCTAGATCTGTGCCTGAGGATATCTGAGCTATGCAGCCCTCTACCCTCCTGCCCAGGCGAGGTGCAGGGCCCACTCTCCTGAGCACTGCAACCTGTGAGAAGCAGGAAAGGCTCTCCTGTTCTCATAAACTCTGGTCAGTAGCTCTCCAACCTGCCATAAATGGTGAGGGACGAGGGAAGGGAGGAGGGTATCTCTCTCTCATCTGCACAGCTCCCCAGCAGACAAGGAACAGGCCCAGAGGAGCTTGCTTTCACTTAAGCTCTTGGGGCAGACTCACCCTCAACACCCACATCCAGGGCCCACTTTGCTGTGCTGCCGAGGTGAGGGGCAGGGACAGCTCTTCTGCTTCCATGACCTCAGTGCCAGGGCTCCCTCCTGCAGCTGGTGGTGAGGTGCCAAGAGCAGAAAGGGTATCTCTCCCTTATCTGTGCTACCTCACAAGAGTGGCAGGGCCAGCTCTCCCATGCTTTTATCCTCAGGGCTGCCTCATCCTCAACTCCTGCAATGTGTGTGTTGGGGAGGGGGGCGTGGAAGGGGAGCTTCTTTTCTAAGTACTGCAGCTGGCTAGAAGTAGGGTCAGTTTTTCTGCTCTCATGTCCCCTGGGCCAGATCTCCCAGGATTCCTAGGTGAGGGGTGGGATCAGTTCTGCATGGCCCTCAGAAATTAACATGTCCCCAGGCAGCAGCCTAGACCAGCAACCTCTGTCAGGCCTTTGGTAGTAACAGGCCCCTGCTGTTACATGGTCATGGTCCCAGGTGGCATCCCTGGCTGCTCACATCAGTCTGATCATCAGTACCCTCAAGTCTCCAGTCCTGCCTCTCTTCATCAAGCCCATATCCTTCTGTTTCTCTTTCTTTTCCATTTCCCCTCTTAGTAGTGCCCGGGATCTCTGAGTGTCTGGGGCCATCTCAGGAGTGCTATATCCCATTTGTGCATTATGACACCAGGCAGGGGTCATCTTGGCCATGGTCTATTCCCCAGGCCTGGATGGCACCAGACTTGTGGTCCTCTCAGGCTTGCTCCTTGCCTGGCCCATCTGAGTGACCCCACGCAAGGGTCATCTGTTTCCGGCCCACTCCTGCCCTGGACCTGAGGTCCCCAGCCTGCATGTCATCAGACTGGTGGTCATCTCAGGCTAGCTCCATGTCCAGGCCCCATGGCACTGATCTAGTGGTTGTCTCAGGCTCATTTTGTTTTTCAGGGACTGTTATGCTACTAATCATTCAGTTGTTCACAGGTCAGAAAACTGAACATAGACATAGCCTCTCTCCGTTCTACCACCTACTGACGCAAATGTGACACAGCAGCTACACCTGTAGTGCTTCTGGGACCAGGGATTAGTCTTATATTCTTATTGAGATTCCATCTTATTGTTTGTGTTTCAACAAAAAGAATAATTTAAGTCCCTGGCTCTGATTGTGCCATTGTAGCCTTGCTGTTTGGTATATATACATTCAAGACTGCATGTCTTCTTTACAAACTCTTTTATTACCATTTTGTAATCCTTTTGTGGATATGAGAATTCTCTTTAATCTGCAGTCTACTACTTCTATTACTAATATAATCACCTCTGCTTTCTGTGAACTAATGTTTATCAGTACTCCTCACTGTTTTACCTTTAAAAATCCTATGTGCACAAAGGGAGTTTCTTACAGACAGTTTACCGTTGGGCCACTCTGATGGTCTTGAGAACTGATTCATTTAGACTATTTGCATTTAATTTAATAATGATGTATTAGCGATTAGGATTTTTGCATTTTTGTTTTCTATTTTTTTTTTCATATGTGAACTGGTGTGGGTGGGTGCACATGTGTGCTTCTGTGTAGGGATCGGACTACATTCTGGGAAATCGTTCTGTTACTCAGGAGCCGTACACCATCAGGAGTGTGTGTGTGTGTGTGTGTGTGTGTGCGTGTGTGTGTGTGTGTGTGTTTGTGTGTGTGTAGACAGGTTCTCTCACTAACCTGGACCATGTGGGAGTTGGCTAGGCTAGAAGTCTAAACAGCCTAAGATATCTCTTTGTCTCAGCCTTGCCAGCCTTAGGATTCCAAGCATGGGTCACCACACTCAGATTTCTTTCATGTGTGTGTTCTTGTGATCGAAAGCCTGTCCTGCTGCTCACAAGGCAAGCGCATCACCTACTAAACTTTTTCTAGCAGCTTCCTCTGTAGTCTCTCTGCTCTGGTTACTTTTAATGACCTCGTGTATACTTCTTATATCACTTACAGCAGCCTGTTTTTATTTCTCTGCAGTGTTTTTCCTCATTCCTTTTTGTATGTAAGTTTTCTGTAGTGGATGCACTAGAAAGCGCTTCCCTAATACAATGCTATCATTTTGCCAGTGGAAAGGAAACACAGAATCTTTTTTTATATATTTTTTATTTTTTGTATTAATCATACGTTATTTACTTTGTATCCCAGCCTTAATCCCTTTCCTCATTCCTTTCCAATCCTACCCTCCCTCCCTCATCTCCTCCCTGACCCTCTCTAAGTCCTCTGGTAGGGGAGGTCCTTCTCCCCTTCCATCTGACCCTAGTTTATCAGGTCTCATCAAGACCGGCTGCAATGTCCTTCTCTGTGGCCTAGTAAGGCTACTCCTCCCTCGGGGATGGGGAGGTCAAAGAGCCCGCCACTGAGTTCATGTCAGAGACACTCCCTGTTCTCCTTACTAGGGAACCCACTTGGATGCTGAGCTGCCATGGGCTACATCTGAGCAGGGGTTCTAGGTTATTTCCATGCATGGTCCTTGGTTGGAGAGAGAGGGAAATGCAGATTCTTATGTTTACTTACGTTCCCTTAACCTCTTTTTAAAAATGACATAATAGCCTTAAGACTCAAGGGAAAAGAAAAGGCCATTTCTTCATTTGAGAATGTTTAGATTTCTACTTCATTCTTGAAAGATATATCTGGTTTTTGTAGGCAAAACATTCTTTCAGAATGTGAAGAATGTGGTTCCAGGAGGGAAATCTCCATCAATAAAATTGTTCATACACAATAAAGAGTCATTCTTCTCTTGCTGGACCCAAAGCTCTTTGAGTAGGTAAGATGCTTATCCTTATTCCCTATGTGCTTCCTTTGACCTCCCCACCAGAAAGGGAGGTGATCTGTGGTAAAAGCACTAGTTCCCTATTAGGCCTACTCTGCTGTCACCCTAGTGATGAAGATATAGGGGATTATTGCTTCCAAATGAGGATGGAAGTAGGATGTTTGTGTGCACTGCAATGATGCCATGACCAAGGCTCTTCCAATTATACAGTAGAATGGAAGACAACACTCATTACTTGATACTGTCTCTGCATGGCATCTAGAGTGTCATAATTGCACCTTATTAGAATTGATGTCTAGATTCCCCTTTCATGCTTTGTTGGCTTGGGTGGTTACTTGCAGTAGATTTGTCATTGACTAAAAGTTTGTCAATTTAAGCTGTTATCTTACTGGTTTTATTTCTAGAAAAAGCAGGCTTTATTAGTGATTTTTTAAAAAATATATAAGTATTTTTTAATTTCCAGATTAACTATGCACCTTGTTTCAATGAGAAGATATTAAAAAATTAATAGGCCCATAATACTCCATTTTGTGCTGTCTCAGAACCCAAAGTCCAACTTAAGAGTATGTCTAGGTTTACTTTAAATATAATAGGCAGGATATTTATCTGACTGTAAAAAATTCACTCCTGTTTATCAGAAGGGATAGTTCTTATCAATTTTTCATTTTCTTTTTTTTTCTTATAGGATTATATTAAGGGTCTTCCAAATTCTTGGCAAGTACTTTACCACTAAGCTGTATAACCACAAACCTTTGCATGATTCATTTATATTTGAAATATACATATTTCAAAAAGTAAACTTTGATTAAATGTTGAGCAATAAAATCAGTACAGGAAATTCTTGGCATTCTGGTGAAAGCAAATTAATTTTTCTTTTTTGACTATGGAGAAATGTTAAAAGAATTTTAAAACCAGGAGTGAATAAATAATGTCAGAGAGAGGGAGGGAGAAAGAGAGGGAGGGAGGGGGAGGGAGAGAGAGCTGATTCTGGGTGGAATGTTCCCTGAAGAAGAGAGCTGGGAGGTTGAAAGGGATGCTATATTTACAGTTCACTTATAAAACAGTAAGGCACAGAAAGGGACATCTCTAGAGGGTAATAACATGGGTGAAGAGAGTGGTCTTCATCAGAATTAAGCAAAATAAAAGACCTGGGTGCTGGAATCATGTGACAAGGTCACATATATCCCCAGTGACGGTCCTTTTGAAACTGTGTCTCCTGCTCTGAGGAGGATTCTAGGGACTCTGTGATGAATACATAGTTCTTGTGTTACAGATTCTTAAGCAAATCAGTGAGAATACCATTAGTTTTCTTGGCCTGATATGAGTTTCTTCTGTTGTTTTAACTTCCCTTGCAAGCATTTCTAAAAGACTAAAAGATCTTGTCATCTCAGAAATGGAGCTATCTGTGAGCAAATAAGCTTTATTGTTTCATGGGAAAGATCTAAGTAACAGAGTCCCTTCTTGAACCCCAGCTTGAGACACTGTGACTCTTGTATGCTGAGAATCACTCCAGCAAGGATTTGGAATGCCATAAACCTAAATGAAGATTAGGAGGATGGACTTAATATTATGTACATCTAACCATAGCAGGGAAGCTGATAATTACCAAAACTGCAGCAGGCAAGGTACAACTTGAAAGCAATCTTTGAGTAACACTAGACTTGCCAAAAGAAAAAAAATAAAAATAAAAATTTCAAGACCCTTTGAAACTTCATATTACCATGGGGAACCATTTTTTTCTCCTTTTTAAAATGGGTGACACATTACTGTTTCACTTAGCTCATACATAAAAGAGATCCCAGAGGGTGTGGGGAAATATAAGGGTATGATTTCCAAAAGTCAAAGGTACATATGAGAAGAAATACAGCTGTGTCTCAACAGCTGAAGAAAAGATGCAAGCATGATGGTTAAACTCCTCTGACATCCTCACCATAAATCATCTTTTAAAGCAACCACTTTTAAGACCACCCCTTCCTCTTGGTGCATTGCACTGAACAGCACATAATTTAGAATCACACTATGCTTTTGATATCATAAAATAGAACTGATTAGTGTCCATCTAATTCTAAAAGCTGATGCTGCAGACATACATACCGGACAGTGTATGGTTCTTTTCTAAATTGATAACTGAACCAGCTTCTTGTGAATTAAACAATCCCTGTGCATGAAGAAGAGCAGGGATTCTTGTGAATTCAGGTGAATTCTAACAGCATTGTTAGAATTCACAGCATCATCCACACCAGGGAGAGGAGGGACAATAAGAATAGAACACAGGCGTCTCTAGACTTAATCTTAATCTCAGAGTGTGGACCGCAGAAAAGCAAATGTGACAGTACGGGTGCTTTGTTCTAAGAAAACAGGAAATTGATTAAATTTTTATAGTACAAGTGCTGTGTCAAGTCACAGATGTGTACCATGCTTAGTGCATGCAGAACTTACTCATAATTCCCGAGACACAACATGGGCTCCTGTTTCTGCACATGCTGTGCTTTCTGCTCTCTTCTTCAACTAGCTGAGGAGGATTGTTAGATAAAAGTATTCCCACTGTTCCTTTACAGGGTGTCACCTGAGAGACTGAATATGCAAACCAACAGCAGGCAGACCATACATGACAATGCAATTTCAACTCACAAAGTCTTCAACAACCGATCCAGAAACTCAGTTCTCCTCTTCTGCTCCATAAGCTCCAAATATGACCTTGATATTCTGTCTCTCCATTTATTGCCCCACCTCCACTGTAAGATTAACAAAAGAAAGCCGAGTGTCAAAGGGGTGTCTATGACTTTTCTTCTACTCCTTCTCCTTCTTCTTCTCCTCCTCCTCCTTCTTCTCCTCCTCCTCCTTCTTCTTCTCCTCCTCCTTCTTTTTGGTTTTTTTAAGACAGGGTTTCCCTGTGTTGTCCTGGTTGTCCTAGAACTGACTCCGTAGGACAGTCTGGCCTCCTACGACCTCAGAGATCCTCCTGCCTTCCACTCCTGAGTGCTGGGATTGAAGGCGTACATCACCACTGCCTGGATGACTTCATTTCTAATTAGCTCACTTCTACCCACCCATGCCAACAGCCTTTGTCAAAAGAGATCTGTGGCATCCCCATTTTCACTTTCCTGCCTGTCTCCAAGTTGCTGCCATATATAACTAAATGATAGTTTCTGGCCCAAATTTGTAGTTTCTGCTAAAAATTCTAAATAAATATCATTTTTGTTTCTCTTTTCATTGATTGATGGGATAATTTGTTCACAAGCATTCTTGTTTATTCTCTGTGTGGAATGAGGGTCAAAAGGCTTAATGTTAAGTCACATTCATCAGACCCATGTCTCTCAACTTAATTTTCTAAAACTTCACTGAAAGCCCAACAGAACATACGGCAGTATTCATCTTCATCAAAGGCACGTAGTTTTGAGGACAAGATTTCATGTGTATTTTTTTATGGACAAAGCTCTCTGTGCTTTATATGTAGTACTGTCTATTAAAATGGAAATGTTCAGTTCCTCACTGCTAATTTGTAGGAAGCTGAGTTTTATTCATGTATTTGTATCCTGTGACAGTGATGAACTCTCACATTTTTGGATTTTATGATGTGTTATCACAAAATATGCAAGTACAAAGGTGCAGAAATAGAGCACTTATCTACGTGTGAACAAGGTCCTTGGAATCCATCCTCAACACTGAGAAATAAAGAAAGACACAAGAGTGTTCTAACTCACAGACGTCATTCTTACTGATTTTCAAACGAAGTATACGGCAAACTACCCAGGTAAATCAGTTTCACATACTGATATGACTACAAATGTGTAAGAAATTGTTGGTTTTATTATTTTTTTAACTCCTTTCCTTCTCATGCATTTCAAAGAGGAGCATAGTAATACAATGGAAGACTCAATTGTACTAAGATACCAACTCATGAGTAAACTTAATGTTACGAAGACTCTGAAGGATTATTTTGTTATCAACAAACTTATTCAAAAACACACTTCAGATGCTCAGTGAATTAAATAGTCGAGGCAGGTTTTGCAGTCGAGGGATGGAATATCTGATTTCAGGCTTAATGTGACTATCAAAATTTGTTATTGAAATGACAGCCACACGGATTAAACAATATGGTGGAATGTACAAATGTACAAACGTGGATCAGTGCAAAAATGGTCAAAAGTACAAAAGCAAGTCCAAGGTGCTAAACAGTTATACACACACACACACACACACAGAGAGAGAGAGAGAGAGAGAGAGAGAGAGAGACCTTCATTCTGTAATTTTCTGCACTTTATAACTTATGTGAAGATTAACTCTAAATAACTTACTGTATAACCTAACAAAATTTGGAACTATAGAATTTCTGAGAAAAATACCACTTCTATCTAGTATTAATTTAAGAGACTGCTAGATGTCATGTCATAACAACTCTCAGAAGTCCATGAAGTACAGGTTTTAGGTTTTGTACACTTGGCATTCATTTTTTTCCTACATAAATAAAGAAGAATTGTTGTATTGTTCAAGAATTATATATATAATTATATATGAATATATTCTTCATATTGCATATATTATATTATGTAATTAACATGTACTATGTTATTAATATATTAATATACATTAATATATAATATATTAATTATAATATATTATATAATATAATGCATAATATATTATATATAATAATTGTATATAATGTCTTTTTTTCTTTTTCTTTAATTTTTTTTCTTCCCAGTCTATTCATTATATATCCCGGTTGACACCCCCTCCTTCAATTCTCCCCAGTACCGCCCTCCCTCCCTCTACTCCCAACCCCCTTCTCCTATTCCACTAAAAGGGAGAGTTCTCCAAGAACTATTGCCATCTGCTCACAGTTTGTTAAGTCGCATCAGGACTGCCTGGATCCTCTTCCTCTGTGGCCTGGCAAGGTTGTATCATCAGAGGCAAGTGATCAAGGAGCAGTCAACTGAGTTCATGATAGAGGCAGCCCCTGCTCCCCTCTCTCAGAGACGCACATGGAGATTGAGCTGCCAATTGGCCACATCTGAGCAAGGGGTCTAGGTCCTCACTGGGTATGGTCCTTGGTTGGTACATCAGTCTCTGCAGGACCCCCTGGGCTCAGCTCTTTCAGTTTTGTTGGTCTCCTTGTGGGCCTCCTGTCTCCTCCATGTTCCTCTAACCCTACCCCTTTCTTCTTTCATAAGACTCCCTGTGCTCTGCCCAAAATTTGACTATGAGTCTCAGCATCTGCTTCAATGGGTGGATCCTTTCAGAGGACCCTCTATAGTGTGCTCCCAGCTCCCGTCCTGTTTCCTCTCTTTCACAGCTTCTGGTGTCTATCCTGTTTGCCATTCTGAATGATATTTAAGCATCTACTATGTTTTAATCAACTCACTTTCACTCCTTCCCATACAATTCCCCCCATCTCCTTTAGACAAATATATGCAAAGAGTCTTTAAGAACTCCAAGTTGTACAACATTTTTTGATTTTTTTTTATCAGTGATTCTCTTGTCATGATGTCCCACTTGTAGATTTTTGACCTAAATTCTTGGGCAAACTGAGTCCTGGTTAGTAAGTCCTATTCTTCACCTATGCCATGTAGAGTACTGCCTACTTTTTCCTCTAGCACTTTCAGGGTTAGTTCTTTGATACATTGGAACTAGATTTTGCTCATGTGGCCACCCAGTTTTCCTGGAACAACATGCAGAAGATGCTTTCTTCTCCATCTCTGTTTCGGTGTCTTTGCCAAATGTTAAGTGACTTTAATGAAGTGCCCTCATAGCAGCGTTTTCAATTTTGTTCCATTGGTCTACATGCTACTTTCTTTTTTATTAGTGTGGATCTGTAATATATTTTAATACCTAGTATAGTAATGTCTCCAGCATTGTCCCTTTTGCTCAGGACTATTTTGGCTATCTGATGTCTTTTGTGGTTTCATATCAATTTTAGGATAGATTATGCTATTTCAGTAAAGAAAGAGATGGTAATTTTGATTATGATTGCATTGAATCTGTAAATAGGTTTTGCTAAATTGGTAATTTTCACAATGTCAGTGCAACCAATCCATAAGCATGTGATGTCTTTTTTTATTTTTCTAGTTGTCCTTATCTCCTTTAACAAAGGTTTAAATTTTTCATTGTAGAGATTCTTTAGCTCTTTGATTGGTTTTATTCCTAGGTATTTTAATTTCTTTGAGGCTATTGTGAAAAGGAGTACACGCTCACTTTCCCTGCATGTCTGATGTCCCTACTAAGGTCTAAAGCTATACCCAGAAACTCTCACCAATTTCACTGCATAATCATGAGCTCATAAAGGATAACAACAATAGACATGCTAAAGTGGACTTGGAAAGGCCATGAGGCCTCAGTCCTACACAAAAAAACTACATGCAACTACGAAATACTAAGTGTGAAAGAAACAGTCTTCTCTAGGCAAAACCATGGGAGTTGGTTATCAAATACCAAATAGGTAAGCCCTACAAACAAACATACAAGTTACATTTTATAGTCTGAGCAGGTTGTGTCTATGTGTTTAGGAATATATATCTATGTATATACATGAATATATATGTGTATATATATATAGGAATATATATGTATGTATACAAATGCACATAAATGTCTTTAATAATGATTAATGTAAAAGAGGCAATAAATATAAAAGAGAGCAAGGAGGGACATATGAAAGCGTTTGAATGGAAGGGGAAATGATAGCACTATATTATAACCTCATGAAAGAAATAAATTTTAACAATAATTCTTAAGTGGGATTCAAAAAAAATGACAAGCCATAATTAAGTGTCAGTAAATTAGGTTTCATCAATGGTACAACTTAAAGTTTCTCTGCTAAAACTTAATGAACTAAAATGGCAAACCAGAGGAGAAAATATTCAGCATCACTCAGTCTGTTGCAGGACTTGCATCTAGAACACAGAAAATGCATAAATGCAATGGTAAGATGTTAAACAGCCCAATTTTTAAAATGAACAAATAATTTCACTTTTTATTTAACAATGGAAGAAAGATTCCCAAACAGCAAATAAGTAAGTATAAACACGATCACATGATCTTCTAGGGAATTTAAATCAAAGCTTCAAATACTCATCTACAAAAATGCTAAAATCTTTAAAAAAAGAGAAACAATGATAGCTATTTATAGAGTATTGAACAATTGGTACTTTTACACACTGCCAGGTGGGGATGGAAAATATGACCACACTGGAAATTTAACTTGTTTGTTTCTCATAAAATGGAATGCATAATTGCTGTGTGACTCAGTACCCCAACTTTCAAATATGTCCTTGAAATTTGAAAACACTTATAGATGAAAACTTCCATATAAATAATCGTACACACGTAAATGATTTTAATGTATGTTAATGCTTCTGCTTCTCCTTTCGTTATTGCAAAATAACAATGATTTGAAAGCTTTTCCCTTGGTGAAAGCATTCACAAAGAGATACAATGGAAGAATGTGTACCTTTTAAAAATATCAAGCACCCAATAATGTGGAACACTCAACAATGTGGTCATATTCAAATACATTTTACATGCATATGACATTATGAAAGACGTAAGCTTGCAGGAAAGGGAGAAGGCCATTGGTATGTTACATTATGGTTGAAAAGAAATGTTTGGGGGGGGAGGAAACAATCTTAGATATTGAATTTTATGGACTAATCAAATTTGCAATTTTTCATGAAGTTGAATAAGTGAATCTTGCTATATTTTTATGTTAAAAGTTTTCATTTAGCTATAAATAGTATTAAATCAAAGGACATGAATGGCTTGCCTAGTGACAGTAGGCGCTGGACTTGGCTGACTTCAGGCATTTGTTCCTAGGACCTGTGTTTGGGACTATCGACAAAAGTGAGGCATTTGGCAGCTGTGTCTGAGATATTTAAATTGTTATTTCCTGTGTCTCCTCCAGGACTTGTTGCCAATAATTTACTTTGACTAAAAGAAAATCTGCAATGAAGCATGTAAATGTTGCTGAAGTTGGTCAAGATAACTCAAGATTTGTGCTAAAATGTTTTCAAAACCCCAACTTCAAAAATTCAATCAATGACATCAATGGGTTCTAAAGAAAGAAAACATGAATATGAATTTGATGAAAGCCAATAATTTAAAAATAAGGTGCTATCCTTACCAAAAACATCAAAAATGAGTTTGTTAGTGATTTCATTATACATTTTAATTGTCTATCTCTATGTCAATTGTATTGAAATTTGATATTAATGTGATGAAGTCAAAAACAGTTTACAATTCAGTTGTTCATGCAATAATGTGTTGTTATATATTATATCCTATCCAATGTTATCACTTCAATTGCGCTTAGTATGGAAATCATTGAATTTAGTCTTAATTTATGACAAACACCCAAATAGTTGACATTTCTGTACAGAAAACTAGAAACACAATTTTAAGCAATAATTGCAAGCATTAGTGGTTGATTTAGCCACATAGCTTAAAATATTCTGCTGCCCACCTGGGCTGGGTTACTATGATTTCTCCTTGGAATATGCAAAGATGAGTAAATAAATGTTTGTTTTTATGATCCTTTACTGTATTTTTTGCCTCACTGAAATGTAGCCAACACTGAACAGTACAGCTGTTTCGTGTGTTCGAATGTATGAATCTGGAAATGAGCATGGAAGTGTTGAAACCATTACCCAGCATGTCCTTCATAATTTCCTTGTGCTCTTGTGCCTCTTTTGTTCCCTTTTGTTTTATTTCATTTAGTAGGTAGCTTAACCTAGAATATATTCCCTTAATGTAACTCAAGATGCACAATTCCATATGCTAACTAGAGATAATATGTCATATAACAGACCTTAGAGGTTTTTCATCGTACATAAGAGAAGATGTATAGCATTGAAGAACAGTGTCCCACCTCGTCTTCCCAGATCTGCAAACACCATTGTATTCTCTAATTCTAGAAATTGTATTGTTTTAAATAAAATATCAAGGATTCATGCAGTGTTATTTTTTCTTCAGAGATAGTTTTATTGCAGTCAGAAGAGCATGTTACAGATGCTATATAGGCTAGAATTGGACAGGTTTCCTACTTCTTGAAAGGTTGGATATTATTCCATAGTATGCATGCCAGCCATAGTTTATTTACCCATTTGGCATAAGTGAACATTTGAGTAGTTTGTATACCTTGGCTATTGTATGCACAGAGGACTGGAATATTTTTCTTATTAACTATCAGGATCACAGCTGATACTGCTATAACCCAATGAACATTAATAAGAGAAATCACATTATTCAAATAAAACTGACGTGGCATGGTGTGATTTCAAAGACTCCAAATTAAAGATATTTGTATTCATAAGTTTAAATTTGATAAAATATGCACAATCATGTAAAAATGTTTTTGGAGACAAAGATTATGCCCTACTGATAATAAACTACAGTGGCATGAGCCAGCAAGGCCTTGGCTGGGTTCTACTTGGCTTGGGTATAGCGAATTCAGGTTGTTTTCTCCTACTTTCATATGAGGTAGGTTGAAAAATTCCATTATGGTAAGCTGACACAGATAAGTAGAGAGAATGACAGGGACTTTTTGCCTCTGGACCACGTTCCCTAGTCTTGGAAGTACCAGGTGCAGGAATCTTATGTTCTGAGCCCTAACACTTATGGATAATATCAGAATAAATGTGTCCTGAAGATATTTCTTCAAAACCTTTTCCACAATTGCCATGCCTTCTACATTCTAGCTAGCAATGGCCAACGATTTTAATTTCTCCACACCCTGACCAATACTTTTTATCTATCGTTTTTCGATAATAGCTCAATAAGCAAATAATTATACTAATGAATAATAAAAATTAAAGTTCATTGACTTATATCCAAGGAGAAATCACAGTAACCGAGCACAGATGGGAAGCATAATATTTTAAGCTCTATGGCTAAATTAACCACTAACACTTGCAATTATTCTTTAAAATTGAGTATCTGTATTCTCGCACAGAAATATCAACTGTTCGGGTGCTTTAATAAATTAAGACTAAAAAATAAATAAATAAATAAATTAAGACTAAATTCAATGATATCCATACTAAGAGCAATTGAAGTGGTAACACTGGATAAGGTATATGATATAACAACACATAAACACACACAACTGGATTTTAAAATGTTTTAGACTTCATCCCATCAGTATCAAAATTTAGTAGAATTTACGTACAGATAGATATTTAAAACATATTATAAAATCACTACCAAACTCAGTTTTTAATGTTTATGGTAAGAATAATACCTTATTTTAAAAAATATTTTCTTTCATATATTTTAAATTTAAATTTATTTACTTATTTATTACTATTTATTCACTTTTTCTCCCCACTGTAATCCCCTCCCTTGTCCCCTCCAAGTCCCACCCATCCTCCCTCTTCCCCCCAATGCACTTTCACTAGTTCCTTTATAGGGAAAGACCTCCTCCCCTTCTATCTGATCCTAGTCTATTAGGTCTCATCAAGTCTGGCTGTATCATCTTCCTCTGTGGCCTGGAAAGGCTGCAACCCCAAGGGGATGTGGTCAAAGAACCAACCATTGAGTTCATGTTAGAGATAGCCCCTGTACCCCTTACTAGGGAACCCACTTGGAAACTGAACAGTCTATGGGCAGTTTCTTTAATATATTGCAGTCATATACATAAGAGTCACTTGGCTTCTGGAGTTAAACTCAGGTCTCCTTTCTTGCAAGGCAAGTATTTACTGAAAGGGCCATCTGCCAAGCCCTGATAACACTTCAAAAGGTGACTATATCATAGACTACCCTAAAGTGTTAGGAGATAATACATTTCAGTTTGAATTGAGATACTATAGGCATGACAATATGACAATTCTCACTCTGTGTGTATGTAGAAGGAAGAAAGGAGCAGAATAAAAGAATTTTGTAGGTTAGATTTGTAGCATGCAGTGTCCATCACTGTGTCTTTTCTCCACTACCAGGTAGAGAAGCCTACTGCACTAATCACCCCCATCAGCCATCATTGAGTTTCCGGGTCAGTCATCAGTAATAGGGTCTTACCATCGAGTTATGGTTGGCAACTGAGAGCAAGAGCAATCACAATAGCAGCTGCCTGTGCTGATTTGAAAGCCTCTGCATCCTCCCTTACACAGAAGAAGGTGTCACATATCTGGCTCTAAGATTTTGATTTACTAACCCATGTTTCTGGGAGCAGCATTGTCCATCCAGCAGGGTACCTCTATGATGCTACAGTGGCAAGGTTGTGATGTTGATTGTATTTAAAGCCTGATGCACAGAAAGGAGTAACTGACTGGTGCTATAAACATGGTCAAAACCATGGCCTGGGAATTCACAGGACCCAGTGAGGCTTGGGTCCATATTATGAAATTGCCTTTTAAATATTTATGCTTTTATCTAAAGATTTATGCTCTTTTAATGTTTGCCCAGAAGAGCTTTTTATTACAGTCAGTAGTGGTTAATGCAAAGACTCATAATTGTTCAAAGTGCTAAGAATAAGTGACTCTGAGCACTTATCAGTACATTGGTCATCTATATTGGGACAACTGCCTGCAAGGGCCAGGGGACATCACAGAAGAGGAGGTGGAAGAATGTAAGAGCTGGGGAATAGGAAATAGAGCTGTAAATTGCTGTCCTCTGGATATGGCATAGTTGCTGCACACATGAAATCACAGTAACTAATGTTACCTGCACAAGACCTATAACAAGATCAAGCCAGTAAGAATCTCCAAAATGGAGGTGGGAGGAGATCTCAAGCTTCAGCCACAGCTGAGGACCAATTAGCTGTTGGTGATTGCTATAGGAAGGAGAGATATTTTTCTTTGAGGGATGGCCAGATACTGATTGCCCATGACCCAGTGGGTGACCCCACAGCCATGAACATCTGAGCACACTGAATGACTTAGTGGGTTATAAATAAAAGAATAGTTGGAGCTGGAAAAGATTTGTATGCATTTAGGGACCGTGAGGATTTAGAGGGAGAGAGCAGAGGTGGATATGATTAAGAAGTATTTTAAATGCCTATGAAATTTTCAGAAGATAAAAACTAAAAATAAATTCATAAAAACTAAACTGATGTTCTAAGAGACTGAGAATTTGAATTCATTATACGTATATATTTGTATTGGCAATTCAGAGCATCTTATAAGTGATTTCATATTAATCCAATGTTACTAGACTGAAAGGTTTTAGAATCACTGAGGTTTTCCTCAAAATTAGCTTCAGTTAAGTTGGCCACAATGACCAAGCCCCATTCTAAGCAAGAGTTAATGGATGAATGAGATTCATGCAAGATTTCTCCCATTCCTAGAATGGTTAAAAGATCATCAGATGCAACATGAAATACATGACCATGAATATGTCCATTCTTCAAGTGTCTTCTGCTTATTAGTTTGTCTTTGACCTCTTAATTAATGTCATGCATTTGATTCAGTAAATTACAACATATATGTGATTAATTAAATCTTAACTCAGAAGTTTGGTCGTTCTTTTTTCAAGTATGTTTTTACTCAATGAGATATTTCTCTTTCATAGTAGCAAAGCTTTCAATGTAAGTACACCACCAAGCATCCCCAAGCACACTACATACATAGTGCAGAAACTTAGAAAACATAAAGAAAAGGAGGATAGTTCAGTGATAAAGCATATGTTGACACCATACACATAGAACCAAGAGAAGGGAAAGAAAAGGAGGGAAGGGGACCGGAGAGATGGCTCAGAGGTTAAGGTCCTGAGTTCAAGTCCCAGCAACTACATGTTGGTTCACAACCATCTATAATGAGGTCTGTTGCCCCCTTCTGCAGTGCAGGTGTACAGGCAGACAGAACATTGTATACATAATAAATAAATAAATCTTAAAAAAAAAAAGAAAAGGAAGGAAGAGGAGAAAAGGGCAGGGGAGGAAAAAGAAAGGAAAGAAAGGAGAGAAGGGGAACAAAAGAGGAAAGAAGGGGAAGGAAAAAGATTGAATTGGGAAAACAGAGAAGGAGGAGGGAGAAAGAAAGGGAGGGAAGGATAAAAGGAAGAGGGGAGGGAAGGTAGTGAAGCCATGTTTTTTTACACAGAGAAACAGGCACACCAAGGTTTAGCACACATTGTTCTGAACCAAGACAGCAGCAGCAATACTATGCATGAACACTTAAAATGCAGTCATAGGATTCACCAAAGTTCTGTTAAGAAATATGAAGGACAAAAAGAAGAGAACGCAGTCACTCTAGCATAAGAATTTGAAATAGAATTGTTGGGAGTAGTTTCTTCTGCACCTGACCTGAAAGTCAGAAAGGATATCATCAAAGAGACTAAATCACTCTAGAATATACTGCTTAAAAAAAAAATGAAAAAAGAACAAAAGGATAGATGGTTATAAAAGGAGAGGTGGGGCAGGGGCGGGGCCGGGGTTGAAAGAGAAAGCTTGAGGACTGTCACTTCAAAACGTTCTCTTTTCTGTTGCAACACAATGGTCATACTTTACAGGGTCTCTAGGTCAGCCATTTGGGATGAATCTTCCTGCTTAATCAGCCTCCTGATTGCTTGATTGTTGTTATTGCTTCTGTTGCAATCTTTTACTCCAACAAGAAGGATGCCATTCCCCTTCCTTCTTGGCACTGGTGCAGCCCTTCTGTAGGAGACTGCTGTCCCAGCAACCAGGGCTGCTCATCACTGTGACACTTGTGAGGGATCTCTCAATGCAGGCCAGCACTTCCAAATTGCACACCATCTGGGCGAAGCACGAACAGAGCCACAACAAATCACTCATCACATTGTGAAATTTTATGGAAATTCATATAATTTTTAGAAATTTATCACGTGGCTATCCCCCAACTGATTTATAGCAGGCAGGTTTATTTGCTAATAATCTCATGATTGTAGCTTCATTTGTTAGTTGCTTTATGCCTTGTGTAAAAATGTCATCTTTTTAGCACTAGCAAGGGAGCCCTGATTCAAAACCTTTTAATACATTGCCTTTTGTGCAGATGGGTTTTGGCCTTTCACTGTGCTTCATCATAACTGAGTCTATGGTAATAGCATTTTAAAACATTTCTATAGGAAAGAAAAATCTTTAGCACTATGTTTTGATTGAGTTTTACCTTTATACAACTGTGACACATACATTTTTCATACAATAAAACTGTATTTTGGATTTTTTTTAAAAGAAATATTGGCTAAAAAGGATTTAGTGTGATTTTCCCAAGGGAAACACACAGCATTACCACACGAACAGAGCTAATGAGTGAGCAAACACATGAGCAGTGAGACAGCCAGGAAGCTGCAGCAAAATCACTTCCAATTCTGTTGAAACGGAAGAGATTAAAGTGGGTCTTCCTGAAGTGAAGGAGATGGCTCAGTGTTTCAGAGCACTTGCTGCTCTTGCAGAGGCCCCTGGTTCTGTTCCCACCACTCACATCACGGCTTACAACTGCCTGTAGTTCAAAAGGATCTCCCTCTGCTTCTTGCCTCTGAAGGCCCTAGGCATGCATACGGTGCATGTGCACACAAAATAAAAAGAAATAAACCTTTTCAGTTGCCTTCCCTATATCCTTCACTTCTCTTTTGGCCATCTTGCCTTCACAGAAAGTGTCACATACTGCAGGATTCCTGCAGAATTCAGATTTGAATGGGTTGAAACTTAGATTGAGCGAAAGCAGAAATGAAGAGACACACCACAGCATAGGAACCCTAGCGTATGTACATTCCACACATGGGCTTGAATGGTTTCCCTTCTCCTATTTTACTTCAGAGAAAGTACTTGTTTGGTGTCTATCTCTATAAACAATGGTAAAGTAGGTATTTTTCACACAGTATGTTGATCACTCGAAAGCCAAAATGTGAAAGGTTGTTGATGGTGAGAGTAATAAATAAGTAGAGATGCTACGGAATCCGTATGGATGTTCCTGAAAAAGTTAAAACATGAACAGTCATATGATAATACTATGCCACTGCTGAGAAAATAACACAAGGAATTGGTAAGCTTGCTATGAGAACACCTATGTACAGGTTTGTTGCAGCGTTATTCATAACAGCTTAGTTGGGAAATCAGCTCAGGTGCCCATCAATGTACAAACAGGTAAAAAAGCTATGCGGCCTACAAATTAAACTGAGTTTTATTCAAGCAGAAAGAAAACTAATGTCACTTTCAGGAAAACAGATATAATTGGGAATCATCACATCAAGTGAAAAGAGCTAGCCTCACAATGATAACCATTACAGGTTTATTTCCTCATTGTGATCTTAGAGGGAAACTACATAAATACAAGGACATAAAAGGAAAGGGGGGTTATTAGGAGACAAACAGAGGAGTTGAGAATAAGAAAGAAAACAAAGAGGGAACATGGACAAAGTACATTATATGCATCTATGAAAATGTCATAATTTGTACCCAAACACTTTATACAACTAAACAGACTTTACAAAGAGAGGTGGATTTATTATTAAAAAAATCAATATGCCTAGCAAGTTGGTAAAGTGTTAGCTGCATTAAGGATCTGACTTCCAAATCCCATCACGCACATAAAAAGCCAGGCTTGGAGGTAGATGTCTGCAATCTCAGCGCTGGGCATATGGAGACAGGTGGATTTCTAGTGCTCAATGGCTGGAGTCATACAGCCAATTGAAGAGCTCCTATTTCAATGAGAGGCCTTGTTGGAAAAAATTAAAGTGGAATGAGATTGAAGAAGACAACACCAATTATGGCCTCTACACACATGCATGCTCAAAACATATATTTTCACATACATAGGTAAACTGAAAGAACACACACACACACTCAAGGAGAGAGAGAGAAATAAAAAATTTTAAAATTCAAAGAAACCCTCTTGATTAGTTTCTTTAGGTGTACAGATTTTAGGAGGTTTATCCTATATTATATGTCTATATGAGTGAGTATATACCATGTGCATCTTTCTCCTTCTGGGATAGCTCACTCAGGATGATCTTTTCCAGATCCCACCATTTACCTGCAAATTTCATGATTTCCTTGTTTTTTATTCCTGAGTAATATTCCATTGTGTAGATGTACCACAATTTCTGCACCCATTCTTCAGTTGAGGGCATCTGGGCTGTTTCCAGCTTCTGGCTATTACAAATAAAACTGCTACAAACATGGTTGAGCAAATGTCCTTTTTGTGTACTTGAGCCTCTTTTGGATATATGCCCAGGAGTGGTATGGCTGGATCTTAAGGAAGCACTATTCCTAGTTGTTTGAGAAAGCGCCAGATTGATTTCCAGAGTGGTTGTACAAGTAAACATTCCCACCAGCCGTGGAGGAGGGTTCCCCTTTCTCCACATCCTCTCCAGCATGTGTTGTCTCTTCAGTTTTTTTTTTTTTTTATCTTAGCCATTCTGATAGGTGTAAGGTGAAATCTTAGGGTCATTTTGATTTGCATTTCCCTGATGGCTAATGAGGTTGAGCATTTCTTTAAGTGTTTCTCTGCCATTCGATATTCCTCTATTGAGAATTCTCTGTTTAGCTCTGTACTCCATTTTTTAATTGGATTACCTGATATTTTGCTGTTTAACTTCTTTAGTTCTTTATATATACTGGATATTAGTCTTCTGTCAGATATAGGGTTGGTGAAGATCCTTTCCCAATCTGTAGGCTATCTTTTTGTTCTGATGACACCGTCCTTTGCTTTACAGAAGCTTTTCAGTTTCATGAGGTCCCATTTATTGATTGTTGCTCTTAGAGCCTGTGCTGTTGGTGTTCTGTTCAGGAAGTTGTCTCCTGTGCCAATGAGTTCAAGGCTCTTCCCCACTTTTTCTTCTAAGCAGTTTAGTGTGACTGGTTTTATGTTGAGGTCTTTGATCCACTTGGACTTTAGTTTTGTGCAAGGTGATAAGTATGGATCTATTTGCATTTTTCTACATGAAGACATCCAGTTAGATCAGCACCACTTCAAGAGGGAGGACCTTTGCTAAAATGCTCTATTCCTATTTAGAAAGGCAAAGAGGACGGACATCAGAAGAAGGAGAAAAAGGGAACAAGTCAGGAGCCTGACACAAAGGACCTCTGAAAGGCTCTGCCCTGCAGACTATCAATGCAGATGCTGAGACTTATGGCCAAACTTGGGCAGAGTGCAGGGAATCTTATGAAAGAAGTGGGAAACAGTAAGATCTGGAGAGGTCAGGAACTCCACGAGGAGAGCAACAGAACCAAAAAATCTGAGCACAGGGGTCTTTCCTGAGACTGATACTCCAACCAAGGACTATGCATGGAGATAATCTGAGACCCCTGCACAGATGTAGCCCACGGCAGTTCAGTATCCAAGTGGGTTACATTGTAATAGGAACAGAGACTGCCTCTGAGGTGAACTGATTGGCCTGCTCTTTAATTACCTCCCCCTGAGAGGAAAGCAGTATTACCAGGCCACAAAAGACGACACTGCAGCCACTCCTGATGAGACCTAATTGACTAGGATCAGAAGGAAGGAAAAGAAGATGTCTCCTATCAGTGGACTTGGGGAGGGGCATGCATAAAGAGGGTGGAGGAAGGGAGGGACTGGGACGGGAGGAAGTGGGAACCACAGGGGGGATACAAAGTGAATAAAGTGTAATTAATAAAGAATAAACAAAACAAAGCAAAAAAAAAAAAACAAAGAAACCTCATCTTTTTTTTTTCTTTTATTTTTTTTTATCAGTTACATTTTATTAACTCTGTATCCCAGCCGTGTCCCGATCCCTCATTCCCTCCCAGTCCCTCCCTCCCTCCCTCCCTCATCTCCACCTCATCTTTCTAATCGCCTTGCAGGAAGCTTATAATGGCTAAGGTTGGTTATTTCCCAGTTTGATTTTTTTTGATTGTTTGTTTTTGTTTTTATCAGTTACATTTTATTAACTGTGTATCCCAGCCCTGTCCAGATCCCTCATTCCCTCCCCGTCCCTTCCTCCCTCCCTCATCTCCACCGTGCCCCTTTCCAAGTCCACTGATGGGGGGGGACCTCCTCCCCATTCATCTGATCCTGTTTTATCAGGTATTTTCAGGACTGGCTGCAAAGCCCGCCTCTGTGGCCTAACAGGACTGCTCCTTCCTTCGGGGGTGGGGAGGCCAAAGAGCCAGCCATTGAGTTCCTGTTAGAAATAGTCCTTGTTCCCCTCACTTTGGGAAACCAATTGGTTACTGAGCTACCACAGGCTACATCTGAGCGGAGCTTCTAGGTTATATCCATACATGGTCCTTGGTTGAATGTCAGTCTCAGAAAAGACCCTGTGCCCACATATATTTGGTCCTTGTGGAGCTCCTATCCTTTCCCCATCAGACTAACTCCCCTTCTTTCTTATGATTCCCTGTACTCTGCCAAAGGTTTGGTCATGAGTCTTTGCTTTGAAAACACTGCTAGTTAGAGTCTTTCAGATGCGCTCAGTAGACTCCTGTCATACGTTCAATGCACATCCCATCTGTCTTTCTAAACGAGGATTGATCATCTTACCCCATGTCCGCTCAATTGATTATCTTTTTTAGATGTATAGATTTCATTATGTTTATCATATCTTATAGGTCTATATAAGTGAGTATATCCCATGTTTGTCTTTCTCCTTCTGGGATATTTTATTCATAATGATCTTTTCTAGATCCCACCATTTGCCTGCAAATTTCATGATTTCCTCCTTTTTGATTGCTGAGTAGTACTCTATTGTGTAAAAATACCACAATTTCTGTACCAATTCCTCCATGATGGACATCTGGGTTGTTTCCAGGTTCTGGCTATTACAAATAAAGCTGCTATAAACATGGTTGAGCAAGTATCCCTTTTGTGTACTTGAACAAACTTTGGGTATATACCTAGCAGTGGTATAGCTGGGTCTTGAGGAAGCACTATTCCTAATTGTCTTAGAAAGCGCCAGATAGCTTTCCAGAGTGGTTGTACCAGTTTACATTCCCACCAGCAGTGGAGGAGGGTTCCCCTTTCTCTACAACCTCTCCAGCATGTGTTATCGCTTGAGTTTTTCATCTTGGCCATTCTGATGGGTGTAAGGTGATATCTCAGGGTGGTTTTGATTTGCATTTCCCTGATGGCTAATGAGGATGAGCAATTCTTTAAGTGTTTTTCTGCCATTCGATATTCTTCTGTCAAGAATTCTCTGTTTAGCTCTCTTCCCCATTTTTTTTTTAATTAGATTACTTGGTTTACTGCTTTTCAGCTTCTTTAGTTCTTTGTATATACTGGATATTAGTCCTCTGTCAGATAAAGGGTTGGTGAAGATTCTTTCCCAATCTGTAGGCAGTCGTTTTGTTTTGATGACAGTATCCTTTGCTTTACAGAAACTTTTCAGTTTCATGAGGTCCCATTTATTGATTGTTGCTCTTAGAGCCTGTGCTGTTGGTGTTCTGTTCAGGAAGTTGTCTCCTGTGCCAATGAGTTCTAGGCTGTTCCCCACTTTTTTTTCCAATTGATTTAGGGTATCTGGTTTTATGTTGAGGTCCTTGATCCACTTTGACTTTACTTTTGTGCAGGGTGATAAATATGGATCTATTTTCATTTTTCTGCATGTAGACATCCAGTTGGTCCAGCACCATTTGTTGAAGATGCTGTCTTTTTTCCATTGAATGGATTTGGCTTCTTTGTCAAATATCGAGTATTCATAGGTGTGTGGATTCATTTCTGGGTCTTCTATGCGGTTCCATTGATCCTCCTTTCTGTTTCTATGCCAATATCATGCAGTTTTTATTACTGTTGCCCTGTAGTACAGCTTGAGATCAGGGATAGAGATACCTCCAGATGATCTGTTGTTGTACAGGATCGTTTTGGAGATTCTGGGTTTTTTGTTTCTCCATATGATGCTGAGAATCTTTTTTTCAAGGTCTGTAAAGAATTGATTTGGTATTTTGATGGGAATTGCATTGAATCTGTAGATTGCTTCTGGCAGTATGGCCATTTTCACAATGTTAATCCTACCAATCCATGAGCACAGGAAATCTTTCCATCTTCTGAGATCTTCTTCGATTTCTTTCTTCAGAGACTTGAAGTTTTTCTCAAACAGGTCTTTCACTTGCTTGGTTAGAGTCACACCAAGGTACTTTATGTTATTAGTGGCTATTGTGAAGGCTGTTGTTTCCCTAATTTCTTTCTCAGCCTTTTTGTCTTTGGTATATAGGAGGGCTTCTGATTTTTTTGAGTTGATTTTGTATCCTGCCACTTTGCTGAAGGTGTTTATCAGCTGAAGGAGTTCTCTGGTTGAATTTTTGGGGTCGCTCACGTATACTATCATATCATCTGCAAATAGTGACACTTTGACCTCTTCCTTTCCGATTTGTATCCCCTTGATCTCCTTTAGTTGTCTTATTGCTCTGGCTAGGACTTCAAGTACTATGTTGAAGAGATATGGGGACAATGGACAGCCTTGTCTTGTCACTGATTTCAGTGGGATTGAGTTAAGTTTCTCTCCATTGAGTTTGATGTTAGCTATAGGTTTGCTGTATATTGCCTTTACTATCCTTAGGTATGTGCCTTGTATCCCTGATCTCTCCAAGACTTTAAACATGAATGGGTGTTGGACTTTGTCAAATGCTTTTTCAGCATCTAAGGAGATGATCATGTGGTTTTTCTCCTACAGTTTGTTTATGTAGTGGATTACATTGATGGATTTCCGTATGTTGAACCACCCTTGCATACCTGGGATGAAGCCTACTTGGTCATGGTGGATGATATCTTTGATATGTTCTTGGATTCAGTTTGCAAGTATTTTATTGAGTATTTTTGCATCAATGTTCATAAGAGAGATATGTCTGAAGTTCTCTTTTTTTGTTGGGTCTTTGTGTGGTTTAGGTATTAAGGTGACTGTGGCTTCATAGAATGAGTTTGGTAGTGTTCCTTCTGTTTCTATTTTGTGGAATAGCTTGAGGAGAATTGGAGTTAGCACTTCTTTGAAGGTCTTGTAGAATTCTGCGCTGAAGCCATCTAGTCCAGGGCTTTTTTTGGAGGGGAGACTGTTAATGACTGCTTCGATTTCCTTGGGAGATATAGGGCTATTCATTCTTTCTACCTGATCTTGACTTAGTTTTGGTAGATGGAATCTTTCAAGAAAATTATCCATTTCATTTAGATTTTCAAATTTTGTGGCATATAGGGTTTTGTAGTATGACCTAATAATTGTTTGGATTTCCTCAGTGTCTGTAGTTATGTCCCCATTTTCATTTTTGATTTTGCTGATTTGTATAGTTTCTCTCTGCTTTTTAGTTAGTTTGGCTAAGGGTTTGTCTATTTTGTTGATTTTCTCAAAGAACCAGCTTTTTGTTTCATTGATTCTTTGGATAGTTTTATTTGTTTCTAATTGATTGATTTCAGCCCTGAGTTTGATTATTTCCAGCCATCTGCTCCTCTTGGGTATATCTGCTTCTTTTTTTTCTAGGTTTTTCAGTTGGGCCATTAAGTTGTTTGTATGTGATGTTACGAATTTCTTCTTGCAGGCACTTAGTGCTATAAATTTTCCTCTGAGCACTGCTTTCAATGTGTCCCATAAATTTGGGTATGTTGTGCCTTCATTTTCATTGAATTCTAGGAAGTCTTTAATTTCTTTCTTTCTTTCTTTCTTCCTTATCCCAGCTGTCATTGAGTAGTTTTTGTTCAGTTTCCATGTGCGTGTCGGCTTTTTGTTGTTTCTGTTGTTGTTGATGTCCAGCTTTAGTCCATGGTGGTCAGATAGTATACAAGGGATTATTTCAATCCTTTTGTATCTGTTGAGGTTTGCTTTGTGATCTACTATATGGTCTATTTTGGAGAAGGTTCCATGCAGTGCTGAAAAGAAGGTGTACTCTTTTGAGTTTGGGTGAAAAGATCTCTAAACGTTTATTAAGTCCATTTGATTTAGGGATTCTGTGAGTGCTTTTATTTCCCTATTTGGTGTCTGTCTAGTTGATCTGTCCCTTGATGAGAGTGGGGTGTTGAAGTCTCCCACTATTAAGGTACTAGGATCAATGTATGATTTAAGCTTTAATAATGTTTCATTTACAAATGTAGGTGCTCTTGTATTTGGACATAGATATTCAAGATTGTGATGTCCTCTTGGTGGATTTTTCCTTTGATGAGAATATAGCAGCCTTCCTTATCTTTTTTGATTAACTTTGGATGAAAGTCTATTTTATTATATATTAGGATGGCTACTCCAGCTTGTTTTCTGGAACCATTTGCTTGAAAAACAGTTTTCCAGCCCTTTACTCTGAGGTAGTGTTTATCTTTGTTGCATAGGTATGTTTCTTGGATGAAACAGAATGTTGGATCCTGTTTCTACAACCATTCTGTGACCATGCCTGTGTCTTTTTATTGGTGAGTTGAGTCCATTGATATTGATAGGTAATAGTGACCAATGCACGTTAGTTCCTTTTGTAATGGAGTCGGTGATCTTACCCTGTTTCATTGCTTGTTTTCTTTTCATTTTTGTTGGGATATTATCTGTATGCCCTGTTTTCTTGGGTGAAGTTGTTTTCGTTGGATCGGAGTTTTCCTTCTAGTATCTTCTGTAGGGTTGGTTTGCTGTGTAGATATTGCGTAATTTAGTTTTGTCATAGAATATTTTGTTTTCTCCATCTATGTTGATTGAAAGCTTTGCAGGGTATAGTAGTCTGGGTTGACATTTGTGATCTCTTAGAGTCTCCATGATACTTGCCCAGGCCCTTCTGGCTTTCATAGTTTCTGATGAGAAGTCCGGTGTGATTCTGATAGGTCTACCTTCATATGTTACTTGGCCTTTTTCCCTTGCTCCTTTTAATATCTTTTCTTTGTTCTGTAGATTTAGTGTTTTGACTATGATGTGACGTGATGTGTTTCTTTTCTGGTCTAGTCTATTTGGAGTTCTGTAGGCCTCTTGTATATTTATGGACATCTCTTTCTTTAAGTTGGGAAAATTTTCTTCTATGATTTTCTTGAAAATATTTTCTGGACCTTGGAGTCTGGAGTCTTCTTTTTCATGAATTCCTATTATTCTTAGATTTTGTCTTTTCATAGCATCCTTGATTTCTTGGATATTTTGTGATTGGAACTTTTATGATTTTACTTTTTCTTTGAGAGAAGTATCCATTTCTGCAAGTGTGTCTTCAGCTCCAGAGATTCTCTCTTCCATCTCTTGTATTCTGTTGGTGATGCTTATTTTTGTGGTTCCTGATCTTTTCTCCAAGTTCTCCAGCTCAAGGGTTTTCTCATTTTGTGTTTTCTTTATTGATTCTAATTCTGTTTTCATGCCTTGCACCATTTCTTTCATGTGTTTGAATTTGGATTCCTGTCTCTCTACGATGGCCTCTATTTCTTTTTTCATTTCCTTCTTATATGCCACTAATTTTTCCTCTACTTGTGTATCTATTTGTTTGGCTATGTTTGCCTGTGTTTCTTTAAGGATATTGTCTATTTCTTCTTTCTTTGCCTCCAATTGACTGGCCATCTCTTTGAAAGACTTGTTCATTTCCTCCTCATGAGGAAATAATTGGGCAAGCATGGCTTTAAAATCATTTTCCTGTGCTTCTGCTGAATTGGAGTATCCATCGATTTTGGGGTTTGCTGGTGAAGTCATGATGTCCTGATTTATGTTGGAAGTATTCTTTCGCCTACCCCTGGCCATTGGCTTATCTGAAACCTTCCCTGTTTGTTTTTGGATTCTGCAGATCAGACTGGTGCTATCTCTCTCTGGTATCTGGAGAGTTCTTCAGGAAGCTGAGCACTCTCAGTGTGTGCTGAGGATTACAGGCAGGTCTCTTGGCAGAGATCGTGGTATCCGGGGCTCTCTGCTCTCTGGTTTGGCCCTGCTTCTTTGATGTGCTCCGCCAGTTCTGTGCTGCTGTCTGCCAGGTTCTGAGGTCTTGCTGCAGCTGGAGATTTCAGGGTAGTCACTTCAGCAGGGATGGGGTAACCAGGCTCTCTGTTCTCTGGTTTGGCCCTGGTTAATCTTAAACTGGAGGGCTGTGGTGCCCCGCCAGCTCAGTGCTGCTCCGCTGCCACATCCCGCTGTAACTGGAGACTGGCTCGCTAGTCCCAATGCTTTCTGGGAAGTCCTGGGGTCTCTTCGTTGTGCTCTCCAAGCTTGGGAGGCCCAGCGCCTGGTGTGTCCAGGTTGTATGACGTTTCTGCCTGGTTTTGGTGAGTATATAGCGTATTCTCTGTCACTGTGGGATTGGGCGGGCCGCACCGTCAGTGATGGCGATCCTGCGGAGCTAGTATGGTGTCTAGCAGATTCGTGCCCTGGGAGGATGGTGCAGCCGCTGCGAGAATCTGAGACTCCGGGACACGTACTGCTGACTTTTGTCTGCCGCTAAAGTGCTTGGGGCTCCGTCTCAGCGGCTGTATACCCCAGGCAGTTAGGTCTGCGCTGAGAAAGATGAGTCCACTGTGCCGCTGTGCCGAGGAGGAAGGAGGTCTGGGGAAATGGAGTTCCGCAAGAACAAAGGATCATTTCTCTCCTTCCCAAAACAAGTCCCCGGGTGACCAGAGACCAAAGTTTTCACCTCCTGCGATGTTCCCTGGTGTTCAGAAAGCCCCGCTGTGGTTTTCCTGGGTTGGGGGTCCTTCCATTCTCCAACTCAGAAGTTCAGGTATCCCACCGCTCAGAAACTGTGTGTGCTAGTCGCCATCTTGCTCCCAGTTTGATTTTAAGATGCAACATTTTATAGAACATCATGGTCAGTGGTCAGAATGAACTCCTCCTACTTGTACAGTTTCTGGTTCCAGCATTGGTATTACTGCCTGCACATATGACTGTCCCCTCTACACATGTCATAGAGGAGACAAGTGAAGGTTTCCCACATAGGTCATCCTTCTATCAAATTCCTGTGCAAACTTCATTCTCTCAGTAATATTATGAAAGTATAAAGAAACTGAATTTTGATTTATCAAATAAAATATTTTAGAATTCTATATAAACCCATGTATAAACTATTATCTACATTCTTTCTGCATAAACTGATTTTATGAGCGGGTTGATGTTCATGTAACTTTCCCGGTGCATCCTCTGAGACTCCTAGAATGCCTTGTATCTTTCTCTATCCACTTACTGACCTCCCTGCTTGAAATCTGGAGAAAGAAAAGTAAAGCGTCTTACACACAATGTCTATCCAACATGATGCTGTTGATCAACTGTGGTCTGTAATATTTTATTATTTATTTATTTACTTACTTATTTTTTGTGATTAATTTTTTTTATTTTATTAATTACACTTTATTCATTTTGTATCCCCCCATAAGCCCCTCCCTCCTCCCCTCCCGACCCCACCCTCCCTCCCCTTTCTGCATGCATGCCACTCCCCAAGTCCACTGATAGGGGAGGTTCTCCTCTCCTTTCTGATCTTAGTCTATCAGTTCACATCAGAAGTGGCTGCATTGTCCTCTACTGTGGCCTGGTAAGGCTGCTCCCCCCACAGGGGGAAGTGATCAAAGAGCAGGCCAATCAGATTATGTCAGAGGCAGGCCCTCTTCCCATTACTATGTAACCCACTTGGACACTGAAGTGCCATGGGCTACATCTGTGCAGAGGTTCTAGGTTATCTCCATGAATAGTCCTTGGTTGGAGTATGAGGCTCTGGGAAGTTCCCTGTGTTCAAATTTCCTTGTTCTGTTGCTCTCCTTGTGGAGACCCTGTCCTCTTCAGCTCTTACTATTTCCCACTTCTTACATAAAATTCCATTCACTCTGCCCAACAGTTGATCATCAGGCTCAGCATCTGCTTTGATAGTCTGTAGGGCAGAGGCTTTCAGAGGCCCTCTGTGGTAGGTTCCTAGTTTGTTTCCTGTTTTCTTCTTCTGGCTTTCAGAAGCCCTCTGTAGAAGGTTCCTAGGTTGTTTCCTGTTTTCTTCTTCTTCTGATGTCCATCCTCTTTGCCTTTCAGGATGGGGACTGGCCGTTTTAGTTAGGGTCCTCTCTCTTGCTTAGTTTCTTTAGATGCACAAATTTTAGTGGGTTTGTCCTATGTTGTATGTCTATATGAGTGAGTATATACCATGTGTGTCTTTTTGCTTTTGGGACAACTCACTCAGGATGATCTTTTCCAGGTCCCACCATTTACCTGCAAATTTCATGATTTCCTTGTTTTTTTATTCCTGAGTAATATTCCATTGTGTAGATGTACCACAATTTCTGCACCCATTCTTCAGTTGAGGGCATCTGGGCTGTTTCCAGCTTCTGGCTATTACAAATAAAGCTGCTACAAACATGGTTGAGCAAATGTCCTTTTTGTGTACTTGAGCCTCTTTTGGATATATGTCCAGTAGTGGTATGGCTGGATCTTGGGGAAGCGCTATTCCTAGTTGTCTGAGAAAGCGCCAGATTGATTTCCAGAGTGGTTGTACAAGTTTACATTCCCACCAGCTGTGGAGGAGGGTTCCCCTTTCTCCACAACCTCTCCAGCATGTGTTGTCACTTGAGTTTTTGATCTTGGCCATTCTCATGGGTGTAAGGTGAAATCTCAGGGTTGTTTTGATTTGCATTTCCCTAATGGCTAATGAGGTTGAGCATTTCTTTAATTGTTTCTCTGCCATTCGATATTCCTCTACAGAGAATTCTCTGTTTAGCTCTGTTCCCCATTTTTTAAGTGGATTACTTGGTTTGCTGCTTTTCAGCTTCTTTAGTTCTTTATATATACTGGATATGAGTCCTCTATCAGATAAAGGGTTGGTGAAGATTCTTTCCCAATCTGTAGGCAGTTGCTTTGTTTTGATGACGGTGTCTTTTGCTTTACAGAAGCTTTTCAGTTTCATGAGGTCCCATTTATTGATTGTTGCTCTTAGAGCCTGTGCTGTTGATGTTCTGTTCAGGAAGTTTTCTCCTGTACCAATGAGTTCTAGGGTATTCCCCACTTTTTTTTCTAGCCGATTTAAGGTGTCTGGTTTTATGTTGAGGTCTTTGATCCACTTTGACTTCAGTTTTGTGCAGGGTGATAAGTAGGGATCTATTTGCATTTTTCTACATGTAGACATCCAGTTGGACCAGCATCATTTGTTGAAGATGCTATCTTTTTTTCCATTGAATGGTTTTGGCGTCTTTGTCAAAGATCAGGTGTCCATAAGTGTGTGGGTTTATTTCTGGGTCCTCTGTTCAGTTCCATTGATCCACCATTCTGTTTCTATGCCAGTACCATGCTGTTTTTAAAACTGTTGCTCTATAGTACAACTTAAGGTCAGGGATGGAGATACCTCCAGAAGATCTTTTATTATTCCACAAAATAGAAGCAGAAGGAACATTACCAAACTCATTCTATGAAGCCACAGTCACCTTGGTACCTAAACCTCACAAAGACCCAACAATAAAAAGAGAACTTCAGGCCAATCTCTCTTATGAACATTGATGCAAAAATATTCAACAAAATACTCGCAAACCGAATACAAGAACACATCAAAGATATCATCCACCATGACCAAGTAGGCTTCATCCCAGGTATGCAGGGGTGATTCAATATACGGAAATCCATCAATGTGATCCACCATATTAACAAACTGAAAGAAAACAACCACATGATAATCTCCCTAGATGATGAAAAAGCATTTGACAAAATCCAACATCCATTCATGTTTAAAGTATTGGAGAGATCAGGGATACAAGGCACATATCTAAACATAGTAAAGGCAATATACAGCAAGCCTATAGCCAACATCAAACTGAATGGAGAGAAACTTAAAGCAATCCCACTGAAATCAGGGACAAGACAAGGCTGCCCACTCTCTCCATATCTCTTCAACATAGTTCTGGAAGTCCTTGCTAGAGCAATAAGATAGTTGAAGGAGATCAAGGGGATACAAATTGGAAAGGAAGAAGTCAAATTATCACTATTTGCAGATGATAGTATACATGATGATAGTATACATGAGTGACCCCAAAAACTCTACCAGGGAACTCCTACAGCTGATAAACACCTTCAGCAAAGTGGCAGGATACAAAATTAACTCAAAAAAATCAGTAGCCCTTCTGTATACAAAAGACAAAAGGGCTGAGAAAGAAATTAGGGAAACAACACCCTTCACAATAGCCACAAATGACATAAGGTACCTCAGAGTAACCCTAACCAAGGAAGTCAAAGACTTGTATGAAAAAAATTTCAAGTCTCTGAAGAAAGAATTAGAAGAAGATATCAGAAGATGGAAAGATTTCACATGCTCATGGCTTTGCAGGATTAACATAGTAAAAATGGCCATCTTACCAAAAGCAATCTACAGATTCAATGCAATGCCCATCAAATTACCAACACAATTCTTTACAGACCTGGAAAGACAAATTCTCAACTTCATATGGAATAACAAGAAACCCAGAATTGCTAATACTTACTTATTTTTTATTATAGTTTATTCAGTTTGTATCCCAGCTGCAGGCCCCTCCTTCTCCCCTCCCAGTCTCACCCTTCCTCCCTCTTCTCCTTCTATGCCCCTCCCCTAATCCACTAATAGGGAAGGTCCTCCTCTCCTACCATCTGACCCTAGCCTATCAGGGCTTATCAGGACTAGCTGCATCATCTTCCTCTGTGGTCTGGCAAAGCTGTCCTCTCAGGGGGAGGTGATCAAAGAGCTGGCCATTGAGTCCATGTTAGAGACAGCCCCTGTTTCCCTTACAAGGGAGCCCACATGGAGACTGAACTGCCTATGGGCTACATCTGAGCAGGGGTTCTTCAAACTATTTCACAGAATAGAAACACTGTCAAACTCATTTTATGAGGCTACAGACACTTTGATACCTAAACCACACAAAGACCCAACAAAAAAAGAGAACTTCAGTCCTATCTCTCTTGTGAACATTGATACAAAAATACTCAATAAAATACTTGCAAACTGAATCCAAGAACAGATCAAAGATATCATCCACCATGACCATGTAGGGTTCATCCCAGGCATACAGGGGTAGTTCAATATACAGTAATCCATCAATTTAATCTACCATATGAACAAACTGAAGGAGGAAAACCATATGATCATCACCTTAGATGCCGAAAAAGCATTTGACAAAATACAACAACCATTCATGTTTAAAGTCTTGGAGAGATCAAGGATACGAGGCACATACCTCAACATAGTAAAGACAATAAACAGCAAGCCTATAGCCAACATCAAACTAAATGGAGAGAAATCAATCCCACTGAAATTAGGGACAAGGCAATACTCTCTTTCTGTATTTCTTCAACATAGTACTTGAAGTCTTAGCTAGAGCAATAAGACAACTAAAGATCAAGGAGATACAAATTGGAAAGGAAGAAGTCAAAGTATCACTATTTGCAGATAATATGATTTTTTATATTATATTTTATATCCAGCCACAATAATATAATATAATATAATATTGTGGCTGGATATAAATAATATAATATAATTATATTATATTATATTATTGTGGCTGGATATAAAATTAACTCAAAAAATTAGAAGCCCTCGTGTATACAAAAGACAAACTGGGAAACAACACCCTTCACAATAGCCACAAATAACATAAAGTACCTTAGTGTGACTCTAACCAAGCAAGTGAAAGATCTGTATGAAAACAAACAAACAAACAAACAAACAAAAAAAAACACCAAAACCTTCAAGTCTCTGAAGAAAGAAATTGAAGAAGAAATCAGAAGATGGAAAGATCCCCTGTGCTCATGGATCCGTAGGATTAACATAGTGCAAATGGCCATCTTACCTTATCTACAGATTCAATGCAAATGCCCATAGAAGTACCAACCCAATTCTTACAGGCTTTGAAAGAACAGCTCTCAATTTCATATGGAAAAACAAAACAAACAAACAAACAAACAGAATAGCTAAAACAATCCTGTACAATAAAATGTCTTCAATATTTAATCTCAATAAAAACAGGTGATGAATGGGCTTGGAGAGATGCGTCAGTCAGTAAGAGCCGCTCTGTCTAAATACGAGGACTTGAGTTAGAATTCCCTGCAAAGACTGACGCAGCAAAAACTTCCTCTGGCCTCCATGTGGACACACAGCACCCACTCACAGATACACACACAGACATGCTCATGCACACATGCATACATGCATGCACACATGCAGAGAGAGTGTAGGGCCAGGAAAATAGGTGATGAGAGATGACTGCTGTCTCACCGAATTCTTTCCCATATCAAGTACACAGAAAATAAAGCTTCTGTTTTCACAGGTCTGTGGCCTTTGTCACTAAGTGTGGCATGATAGAGTGCTGCACCTTTGAGGTCAGCAGACATTGACACAATGGCTTGGTTATTACCAGCAGAATTTCAAATCACCTAACTGAAATCACACATGTTCAAGTGAACATACATGAGCTGGATGTCAGCTTTTCCTGTTTATAAGGATTTGTATGGAATGGTTTTTAGCTAATACTTAACTAATACTTAACTATCATTTCATTACTAATTTTTAACTGTAATTTTGCTATTGTTTTGAATCATAATGTAAATATATAATATGCAGGATATCTGATACATGATCACCAAAAGGGTCACAAACCCACAGGTTAAGAACCATTTCGTAGGTAGGTATCTACCCCTGAATTTTTAATTTTTTGCTTCCTATTACACTTATATTTCTCAGAGTCAAGCCATAAACTACTAATGCAACACATAAATTGAATTTAGTTACCCAAACATGATAGTGCCATTTTCCCAGTATTTAATTTTCTTAGGTCCTTGATTTGTTTCCACTGAGAATATCTGAGCCATTTGTGTGTGTGTGTGTGTAAGTGAAGTGATATATTTACATACAACTTTTTATGCATTTGCTTACATTAGTGAATAGTTTATATAGCAACATGATTTATATGTTTCCCATTTCAACAATATTCTAATGCATTAGAGTCTTCAATAAGACAGGAACCATCAGTTATACAAAGCCATTATGTGGAGAAGGATTAAGTTAAGCTAAAATTTACCGGTGTATAGAGCAGTGAAGAACATTATCTGTTGCATAAATGCTATAATACAATTCATGATTTCTACACTATCCAAAACCAAAGTAAGTTCATGCTAAGAATCTTGCTTGAAAGGGTGAGAATATCTTGTTACAAGGGAATTAAATAAATTTCCTTTGTTGGTGTACAATTTGTATTATAATATGTCTTAATTTTTTTATAATACTCTCTTAAAAGTCCTCTCTAAGTTTGTAAACTTTGGACATTTATCTTTGTGTAATAATATATCTGGTTATTTTTACTAGATAAATGAAAGCATCTGATATGATTGATAATTCGATCAATTTATTGGGATTGATTCCCATCAGAAACATAGGACTTGGAGGTGTGACACAGGGAGAAACGTGAAACGATATTGAAAATCCAGATTTTCTACTGGTTTTAGCACTTGATTTCTCAACCTCAGAACCCTTGACCTGTTCAGACCATGATTCTTGTAGGGACTGTCCTATATATTATGGGATGTTCAGCAATATCTCTAATCTTTCCCTACAGATTCCAATAGCAGTATTCTTGATGTGAAAATGAGAAAACAAAACAAAAAAAAAGTCCTTATAAGTTGTTAGAGTAACATTGCTCTAAGCTGGAAAATGCTGACACCAAGAATGCCCCAGAGCTCCTTCCTTCACTCTTCCTTTCCTGAAAACTTTGATTCAAGAAGTGTTGGGAGAAGCTCCATAAGTATGAACATTGGGAATGTGATGAAAGAATCAATATCCAGAGCAATATACTTAAGAACATCAGAAATGGCCCAAGCTATCCCTGCTGATGTCTGAGAAGGCTTTGTTATAAAACAGTGGACATCACAGGGTGCCAGGGGTTAGGAGGCCCAAAGGAATGATGGCAGGGGATAGGAGGTCGAAGGGTAGGGTGCAGGATGCCAGGGAATAGGTCAAAGGGAAGTGTGCAGGAAGGATTCTATACATGCACCTGAAGCTTCCCCTTTGTTTATGTGGAATTTTTATTACAATATGTCTTAATTTTTTCTTTTTTCTTTTTTATATTAATTATAGTTTATTCACTTTGTATCCCAACTGTAGCCCCCTCCATCATTCCCTCCCAATCCCACCTTCTCTCCTTCATCTCCTCCCATGCCCATCTCCCAGTCCACTGACAGGGGAGGTCCTCCTCCCCTCTGACCCAAGCCTATAAGATCTCATCAGGACTAGCTGCAGTGTCTTCCTTTGTAAAGCTGCTCCTGCCTCAGGAGGAGGTGATCAAAGAGCCAGCCACTGAGCTCATGTCAGAGACAGTCCCTGTTCTCCTTACTAGGCAACCCACTTGGAGACTGAGCTGCTATGGGATACATCTGTGCAGTGGTTCTAGGTTATCTCCATGCATGGTCCTTAGTTGGAGTATCAATCCCAAAAAAGACCCCTGGGCCCATATTTCTTGGTTCTGTTGCTCTATAATACTCTTTCAAAAGTCCTAAGTTTGTAAAATATGGATATTTATCTTTGTGTAATAATATATTTGGTTATTGTTATTAGAGAAATGAAAAAGTCTAATATGAATTGTGATTCAATCAATTTATTTGGCTTGAGTCCCATCAGAAACATAGGACTACACATGAAAATGTGACATAAAGAGAAACTTGAAACAATATTAAAAATCCAGGTAGTTGGACAAACCTGAACCTGACTGTCACTGGATTCATGGCTATAGTACAAAAGTACATGACATTGAGAGAGTTTGCTTACCTATGAACTAATGGCCCCAACATATCTGGAGACACCCTGCAATGACACAGCAGCCCTATGAAGGGAGTTGTTCTAGTCAAATGTTCAGGAAATTTGAACACTAGAACAAATAATAATAGTAAATGTTATAATTCATTGATAAAGATAAAAATACATGACTCTTTACTAATAAAATACACAGATGATATAAAAATGAATATTTTCATATTTTAAAGGCATTCATTATAAAAATATTTCTTAGTTATTAAGAGAAAACAGTAACTTCATAGAGAAAAATTTGATAGGCATGACAGTAGCAAACTCATAAAAGTTACTATTATCGAAAATAAGCCACATAAAAATATTTTCCAGTCTCAGAACAATCCCTAGAACCCCTGCTCAGTTGTAGCCCATGGCAGCTCATTATCCATGTTGGTTCCCTAGTAAGGGGAACAGGGACTGTCTCTGACATGAACTCAGTGGCTGGCTCTTTGAACAAACCCCTGAGGTAGGAGCAGCCTTGCCAGTACAAAGGAGGACATTGCAGCCAGTCCTGATGAGACCTGATAAGCTAGGGTCAGATGGAAGGGGAGGGGGACCTCCCCTATCAATGGACTTGGGGAGGAGCATGGGAGGAAAGGATGGAGAGAAGGTGGGATTGGGAGGGAATGAGGGAATGGTCTACAGCTGGGATACAAATTAAATAAACTGTAATTAATGTAAAAAAAAATAAAAATTTAATTAAAAATTATTTTTCAGAGAATAAAGTGGAATATGAAGGACACAAAGTCACTGTGAGATTTCTCTTTTAAATATGAGGAAGATAAAATCTGTGAAGTAAATAACAGACAAATCTAAAATACCCGAGACCTACAGTTACTTCAAAAAGTCAAGGTAGCAAAAGTCAAGAAAAAATGGAATAACTCAACCTCATATATATGCTATGTTGTAAGTTTCATTATGGGTGGAATATCATGTTTCATGGAGGGTTTTAAACTCTAGTATCACAACATTGATGTATAGGAATGAAAAGGACTGGGGATTGAGACACAGCTTAGCAGTTAAAGGGCTTATAGTTTTTGCAGAGGGATAGAGTTCAGCTTCCAGCCCCTATGTCAGACAACCTAAACCTCCTGTAACTCCAGCTCCAGGGAATCCAAAGCCTGGCTTCTACAAGAACCTGCACACAAGTATATACGCCCCACACTGACACACACACACACAGACAGTTAGAAATAAAATGAATCTTTAAAAGAAAATTAAAAATGAAGAAAGCATTATTGGAAGAATACATTTGAAATAACACCCATTTATAAATGTCTGGCCTTTGAGAAGAGTTGAATGATCCCATTTTAAAATGTTTTAAAGTATAATGGACACCTGTAGCAGATACATTTTGAACTACAGTACTTTTTTCTATTAAAAATATCTCCATTTTTGCCTTTTGAGTAGTTGGTGTTAGATCCTTCAGGCTCCCTCTTTGTATGAATTATATTCCATTTACCAAGCTAAGAAAAGAGGTCAGGAAAGGTAATGTCAGAGAGCTGAAAGATGAGGACAAGCCTCCCCCTGATTGGACACAGCTCATTTGTACAGCATTGTTCTTGGGCCACACAGAGAACAATGCAGGCTCTTTCAGGCTTGCCAGGAGATCACCTCATCAACAAGATGAGCAATTTAACTAGCACTCAAATTCTATACCTGGTGGATTTGGTTCAAATCACTTTCATTCCCTTCAAAATACTAATGAGGCTCCAGGTCATGAGAGCAATCTGCCCTTTGCTTTCTACAGGGCCACAGTTCCCAGGCTCTTCTATCAAACGGGTTTTAAGGGAAAAGGAAAAATTCCCTTTTTTCCCATTATGCAAATAAGAACATCTTGGAAATGCAGCTGAGAATCTGACAAGAGAAACGATATTACAGCACTTTATTTTTCTGACCTACCTTCAGCCTCTGCATCCTGCAAATAGTAGTTGTTTATCACCTCATTGACACTCGTGGCATTAATTAATATTACCTCAGGCCATCTCTAAAGCTCTAGGCCTTGCAACTGATATTGGCTGGGGGCAGAAAGCAACATCTGCCAAGAAATATTTATTTATTCACTAGGTTTTCTAGAACCCATCACCATAATCCTTATCCTCAAATATGAAACCCTGCAATAACACAAATCATTGCCAGGCTGTGACACTACTTGAGCGATTGCCTCTACTTCAAAAATGCAAACTGCCATATTACTAGGACAGGCTTCAAGTAAAAAGAAAAACAGAACCCCCTCTCTCCTTGGCCCCTAAACCCACCTCCTGCCAGGTTGCACGCGAACCACAGAACCCCTTTATAGTTTTAACACACAAACCGAAAGCGGTCCAATTGCGCTATAGGCCAGCATGTCTATGGATTGTCATTGTCCTTAAAGAAAAAGACATTCTTTAAATTAATTACATAAATAAATGAAATGCTGTAAGCTGAACATCAGCCAAGTGATTCATTTTTCTTCAGCTTTTAGGTGTTTTCTCCTCCAATGCAACCTATAATGATTTCCCACTATGAATATTGCATAGCCTGACATTAATTATGTATGCCAATGAAACATGGCACTCACTCTGCCCTTCCTGTGCTTCAAGTTCCCATTAACAGAGTTCTCTGCTTCTGTACAGAGACCAATGGAAGATCACACAGGGCTTTAATGGTGGAAAATCGTCTAGAATTTCTTTTAGTAAAATATTTCCATATCCACTTTTTTTCCTATAAAGTAATTCAGTATGAAGGTACTGCTCATTTTTTTCTGGATGTGATTTCATATATTTTTCAAAAATTTCCTCTCACCTCTCAGAAAAGAGATTGCCATTCACATTTCAACATGTTTAAATGAAATACGTTACACACGTACACAAATTTTTCCAACAATAAAAGCATCTATACATTAGCTGTGCACAAACTGGTGAGGAAGGACCCAAGAGCACAAACGATCAAGTTTAATTGACTTTTTTGTTTTGGGTATTTTGCTGTTTTTAATCAGAAAATACTATGTGTAGTGAAGTAACCGGCCATAGAAAGGTAAATACATCATTTTCTCTCTCATATATTGACCTAAGCTTCTCATTGTTAAATATATGTATTTAGGTGGGGACTCGGGAGATTGGCAGAAAAAAAGGGACTTAAGGGAGAAAGGGTGTGGAGGGCAGTAAAACACGTGACCTGAGTGCAAAAGGCAATACTGGGGCTAGAAGGATGTAGCAAATGGGAGACAGGAGGCTGGAATGGAGGGTGGAGACAAAGCATCAAAAGTAAGTATGAAAACAGCCAGGGGAAACATGTTACTTTGTAAGCAAACTCAAAAGTAATAAATAAACAAGTTGTTTAATAGACTTCCCATTTACAGCCTTTCTTAAACTCTAAAAGAGCTTTTAGAATACTGAGACTGAGTCGTCTCTCCTTAAGAAGAGGGATTCTGAGGTGGGTGTGTTTGAAAAAAATATTGCCTTTGTGATTTGGTTTTTATTTTCATATTTATCAGCAAATACCTTTATTTCTGGTGAGTTTTTTCTGATAGAATAAAGTAGAGTGATGTAGTTAAAAACAATTTCCAGTAAGTAAGTAAGTAAGTAAGTAAATAAATAAATAAATAAATAAGATGGGGAAAGGAGGATAAAAAAAATTGTGGGTACTACCATGACATCATCTACTATAAGCTGAATTCCTAGATTCTGTAAGAATTATTGGCAAGGACAGATGACTACTTTAAGACAAAAAGTATAATTAGATTCAATAGTAATTTAAGTAAAAGTACAATGAAATATATTTTAAAAGCCAATAAACATTACAAGAAGGCACATATTTTATTAATTAATATCCTGATAAACCTCTATGTACTTTATATTTTATATTTATATACTGTATACTTTTTGACTACGTGTTGCATATACAAGTGATTTTTAATTTTTTTTATTTTTAATATTTTAATAATTATACTTTATTCACTTTGTACCCCGCCTGCAGCTCCCTCCCTCCTCCCCTCCCTACCCCTTCCTTCCTCCCCCTTCTCCAAGCATACCACTCCCCAATTCCACTGATAGGGGAGGTCTTCTTTTCCTTCCTTCTGATCCTAGTCTCAGGATCTCATCAGTCTTAGGTCTCATCGGGAGTGGCTGCATTGTCTTCCTCTGTGGCCTGGTAAGGCTGCTCCCCCCTCAGGGTGAGGTGATGAAAGAGCAGGCCAAATGGTTCATGTCAGAGGCAGTCCCTGTTCCTATTACTATGGTACCCACTTGGACACTGAACTACCATTTTTAATGGATTGATTTGCGTTTTCCTCTCAAATAAGTCAAGAGTATCTGTCTTCATTATGGATCATTCAAAAATGTATTGGCTACAAATTTGTCTTTACTATTTCCAATGTATGTTCATGATCACTATCAAATTTGTTACCGCTAGTAAATGTCACATATGGACATACAAATGTGCAAATAAACATGTACATAAGAGTAGTTAGCATTTCCCCAAATGTCTGCTCTCGTCCATTATAAAACTTTTCTTTCTATTATCCAGACTTCTGCTGTGTAGAGGGCAGGGTGAGGCTACTCCTTAAACCTACAGAAACCAGAATGGCACTGGCTTCATTGGAACAATGAAAACCATGGGCTGCGAGACACATCTCGCAGAAGGCAGGCAAATTCCTACTCGAACTCCCCTACTTTTTAAACTTTCCCTTTTTTCTCTCTCTCCTTTTTAATGATCTGGAGACAAAACCAGGCCTTCATGCTAAGCATTCATTCTTGGGAGGAAACCAGGCGTCTTTTGTGCTAAGCACTGGGTCTCTCTACCTTGAAGCTCTATTTTGGTCCCCAACTGCACTTCCATTCCATGACATGCCATCAGTTTTTGCAGGCCCTGATTTACAACTCCATGTGACTGAAAGGGCATGAAACTGGAATTCATTGCCTCTGTGGTAAAGGATTCTTATTTGGGACAGAAAAATAACACAGGTTTTAATAGCAGCAAAATATGAACACTCTACTACAAACTTGCCTGTCTGTGTCAGAGGGATGCCTCTCTATTCTGCATTTGAAACTTAATCAATGCTGTCTGTGTGAATAACAAAACATGAAGACTATGTTAGATGTATTTCATTAACCTATAATTAAGAAGCATGACACAATCCCCATTTCTGAATTTTCAGGTGAGCTACATGACTTATTTAATCCCCTCACAAGAACGGCAGAATAATTTCAATGTTGAGATGAGGTTGGCAAGTCTAAAAAACTGAACTAGTTGAGAAGCAATTCTGGTAGACCATCAATTGAAATGCCTCTACAGATTCTGCATTAATCATAATTTGATGGAGCCTTTGCCTAGAACACCCATGAGCTCCCCTCCTCCATCGAGCTTTTTATTATTATTATTAGTAGTAGTAGTAGTAGTATTTACATTTTATTAACTCTGTTTCCCAGCTGTATCCCCCTCCCTCATACCCTCCCAGTCCCTCCTTCCCTCCCTCATCTCCACCGTGCCCCTTTCCAAGTCCACTGATAGGGGGGACCTCCTCCCCTTTCATCTGATCCTGTTTTATCAGGTATCTTCAGGACTGGCTGCAAAGCCCTCCTCTGTGGCCTAACAGAACTGCTCCTCCCTTGGGGGGTGAGGAGACCAAAGAGCCAGTCATTGAGTTCCTGTTAGAAATAGTCCCTGTTCCCCTTACTATGGGAAACCAATTGGTTACTGAGCTACCACAGGCTTCATCCGAGCGAAGGTTCTAGATTACATCCATACATGGTACTTGGTGAAGTATCAGTCTCAGAAAAGACCCTGTGCCAGATATATTTGGTCCTTGTGGAGCTCCTATCCTTTCCACATCATACAAACTCCCCCTTCTTTCATATGACTCCCTGCACTCTGCCAAAGGTTTGGTTATGAGTCTTAGAATCTGCTTTGATACGCTGCTAGGTACAGTCTTTCAGGAGCCCTCTGCAGGAGGCTCCTATCTTGTTACTTGTTTTCTCCTATGTCTAATGCACATCCCATTTGTCTTTCTAAGTGAAGATTGATCATCTTACCCCGGGTCCTCTTTCTTGTTTATCTTCTTTAGGTGTATAGATTTCATTATGTTTATCATATCTTATAGGACTATATGAGTGAGTATATACCATGTGTGTCTTTTTCTTTCTGGGATACCTCACTCAGAATGATCTTTTCTAGATCCCACCATTTGCCTGCAAATTTCATGATTTCCTCCTTTTTGATTGCTGAGTAGTATTCCATTGTGTAAAAATACCACAATTTCTGTATCCATTCCTCCACTGAAGAACATCTGGGTTGTTTCCAGCTTGCTCCACTGAGTTTTTAAACTTGATTCCTCTGTACTGTAGACTTGGCCTTTTGTGTCAGCCTTTTCTTTTATCAAGATGGAAGGTTTTCAAACAAGGACCATGTATGGATGGAACCTAGAGTTTCTGCTCAGATGTAGCCCATGGTAGTTCAATATCCAAGTGGGTACCCTAATAAAGGGAACAGAGACTATTTCTGACATGAACTCAATGACTGGCTCTTTGACCCCCACCCCCACCCCAGGGAGGAGCAGCCCTGCTAGGCCACAGAGGAGGACTTTGCAGCCAGTCCTGAAGATACCTGATAAACCAGTATCAGATGGAAGGGGAGGAGGTTCTCCCCTATCAGTGGACTTGGAAAGGGGCAGGGAGAAGATGAGGGTGGGAAGGTAGGATTGGGAGGGAGAGAGGGAGCGGGATACAGCAGGGATACAAAGTTAACAAACTGTAATTAATATTAAAAATAGAAATTATATATATATATATATAAAAGATGGAAGGTTTCGTGTGGTGCTGAGAAAAAAGTATATTCTTTCATGTTTGGGTGAAAGTTCTATAGACATCTTTTAGGAGCCAGGAGAAGCAGAAGGCTAGATAGGTCAAAATGGTTAAAGAAAAACAGCCCATTTCAAGAAAAAAGGTTAATCTTGAACAAACTGAGCTGCCAGAGGAGCAGCCTCAGGTTACCAGATTATTGCAATTAGCTTTTCCAGTAGCCACCAAAAGTTTTAGGGATCAAAATGTTCAATGCAGCCTCAGAGCTTTAAAAAAAAAAAAAAAGGAGCAGTGTATTAAATCTTAGAAATACTGTGGTATGTTCTGTCAGAGAAGCAAATGAGCCATTTATGGCATACTGGGTTATCAGAAAGAATGTTTAGGTACTTACGGCCATTAGGAACCTAGCTTGAGGCGCAGCAGCAAAAACTACTAGTCGATCCAGACAGGAGCAGTCAAGAGTCATCAGGTTATAAAAGAAATTATTGAACCCAAAAGGGTTTGGTTCCTTGATCGACTCCTTTTAAGAAAGCAACAGCAAGTTCCATTTGTATTAAAAGAAAAGCCTTTTCTTTCTTTCTTTCTTTCTTTCTTTCTTTCTTTCTTTCTTTCTTTCTTTCTTTGGCATAAAAGAGGAAAATGTTGTGGATATAAACATGTTTTTGTTTTAATCCCAGGTATGGGATGTGGGACTAATTCATATGGTCCACAGCAGCAAACTATTTGCCTCATGCAGGCTCTGAGAGGAGGTCTTTGCCAGCTGCAGATAGTTTAAATCTGAAGACTGGAGAGAGAATAAATGCCAGAGCCCAAAGACTGGAGGAGCTTTGAGAAAGAATAAGGTGGCTGCTGCTTCCCCTTTGGCTCCCGGTTGCTGTTGATGCAGTGAGACAAGAAGTTGAAGATCTCCTGAAATGAGGATTAGACTGGCTCCTAGGAACCCAAGGACCTCAACCATAGGAAGCAGCTAAAAAAGAGAACTGCACGCCTTTCCCAATAAGGCTTTCTCTCTCCTACCTGGTGTTGGGATGTTGAAAGGGATTGGAGTGGAGTATGAAGAAAAAGATATAAAAATATATATAAAAGAGGTTTTTTTTTGAAGTATGCTTCTTTAGGTGTACAGATTTTAGTATGTTTGTCCTATCTTATAGGTCTAGTATCCACTTATAAGTGAGTATATACCATGTGTGTCTTTCTGCTTCTGGGATAGCTCACTCAGGATGATCTCTTCTAGAGCCCACAATTTCCCTACAAATTTCATCATTTCTTTATTTTTAATTGCTGAGTAGTATTCTGCTCAGACATAGCCCCATGGCAGCTCAGCATCCTAGTAAGGGGAACAAGGACTGTCTCTGACATGAACTCAGTAGCTGACTCTTTGACATCCCCCCCTATCAGTGGACCTCCCCTATCAATGGACTTAGAGAGGGGCAGGGAGGAGATGAGGGAGGGAGGGTGGGATTGAGAGGGAATAAGGGAGGGGGCTACAGATGGCATACAAAGTAAGTAACCTGTAATTAATATAAAAAATAAAAATTATTTTAAAAAAGTATGCTAACACTTTATACAATAATAGATCTTTTGGAGGTATCTCCACACCTGACCTCAAGCTATACTACAGATCAATAGTAATAAAAACTGCAGGGTACTGGCATAGAAATAGGATGGGTTGATCAATGGAATCAAATTTAAGACACAGAAATAAACCCCCATACCTCTGCACACCTGATTTTCGACAAAGGAGCCAAAACCATACAATGGGAAAAAAAAGACAGCATCTTCAACAAATGGTACTAGTCTAACTTCATGTCTATATGTAGAAAAATTCATCACCCTGCACAAAACTCAAGTCCAAGTGGATCAAAGATCTTAACATAAAACCAGATACACTAAAAGAGAATCGGTAAGAGCCTTGGATTCATTGGCAAAGGAAACAACTTCCTAAACAGAATACCAACAGGTCAGGCTCCAAGATCTACAATTAATAAATGGGACCTCTTGAAACTGAGTGTCTTCTGTAAAGCAAAGAGCACTATCAATAGAATGAAAAGTCTGTCTACAGATTGGGAAAAGATCATCACCAGTCCTATATATGACAGAGGTCTAATATCCAGAATATATAAAGAACTCAAGAAATTAGACACCAACTAACAAAATAATACAATTAAAAATTGGGGTACAGAGCCAGACAGAATTCTTAGCAGACGAATCTCAAATGGTGGAGAAGCACTTAACGAAATGTTCAACATCCTTAGTCATCAGGGAAATGCAAATCAAAATGACTCAGATTCCATCTTACACATGTCAGAATGGCTAAAATAAAAAACTCAATTAACAATACATGCTGGAGAGGATGTGGAAAAAGGGGAACTCTCCTCCATTGCTGGTGGGAGTGAAAACTTGTACAATCGCTTTGGAAATCAATCTGGCGCTTTCTCAGAAAATTGGGAATAGCTCTCCCTCAAGACCCAGCTATACCACTTCTGGGTATACACCAGAAAGATGCTCCACCATGTAACAAGAACATTTGCTCAACCATGTTCATAGTAGCTTTATTCTTAATAGCCAGAACCTGGAAACAACCTAGATATCCCTCATTTGAAGAATGGATAAAGAAACTGTGGCACATTTACACAATGGTATACTACAAACACACACACACACACACACACACATACACACACACACAATCATGAAATTTGCAAACAAATGTATGGAACTAGAAAAGATCACCTTAAGTGAGATTACCCATACCCAAAAAGACACACATGGTATGTATTCACTTATAAGTGGATTTTTGTATAAGATAGACATACAATGTACAGACCCTGTCAAGATAAATATCATAAATCTCAATCAGAATGGGAAATAGAATAGATAGAGGTAATGGTGAAAGAGTGGGAACAAGGATCATCAATCAACCAGGGCCCAGAGGGGACTACAGAGCCTGAAGCACCAGCCAAGGACAATGCATGGTCTGAAACTGGGTCCTCTACTTACAAACACCTAATGGGCATCTTAAGCTTCATGTGTGCCCAATAGTCATGGTAGTGAGGAATATCTCTGACATGGACTATGTTACCCTCTTTTTGATCACTTCCCCTGATGGGACTGCCTTACCGGGCCATAGGGGAGGAAGATGAACACAATCCTCATGTGAACAGATGAGCTGGGGTGTCTGGATAGAGGAGTTCCCCTATTCTGAGTAAATAGGAGGAGGGAAAGTGTACAAGGGTGGGTGAGACTGGGAGGAGAGGAGGGAGGAACCTGTGACTGAGATATAAAAGAAATTAATTCCTTTAAAAAAAAGATAGAAGGTACTACAGAAAGACTGGAGGGGTGGAGGTGTTCTTTTAAAGAATTTAAAAGTGGGCTTAAACATAATTAACAATTTTCAGCTGTATTGAACAAAATGGCTTGCCATGTTTGTTTGTTCAGTGATTATATTTCCAAAGTTCGTCCGGCTTTGTAGTTTCATAGCATAAGGAATAGGTATGAGCATGTTGTTTAGCGGTTCTTTTAAGGTGGTCCAAGAACATTTTTCAGGCTTTAAAGAAAATACAGTCAACAAAACGCATCATCTTTGGCAAGTCTTGTCATCATTACCTCTCAAACTGGGTGAAGGGGTTTTGTTTGTTTTTATTTTATCCCTAAGGGAATGTCCGTATCACTGGTAAATTCTGGGGCAAGGTTGGATGATCCTGGGAGAATTTATTTTCAACACTTATAAAATGTTTTTGTTTATTTCTTAATTTAAATTGGGTTTAAATATCCTATAAATTCTCAATGGTGAGATGACTTCTTGTTTCTAAACACATTAACCAAAGGAAAAATCAGTTCAGGTACCTCAGTGTTTACATTTGCAAACAAATTAACATTATGAAGCACATAGCTTTGTACATTCAGAACTTTAAAGACTCTATATAATTAATGGACCATTTTACAAGACAAAAATAAAAAATTAAAAAAAATAAGTTATATTGCCATACTGTGGAGTAACTTGGAATTTATAGGATTTAAAAATAATTATTAATGCTTGGGCTAAGTTTTACAGCTTTCCATGCCTTAGCTGAGAGAATGATTTATATCTTAAATATAAAAGTGAGGTGGAAACCTTCCCGGGTGCATTTCTTTTGTGTTCCAGGGGACAGGCTAGTTTCACATGCAGTAAATTACAGTGGTAAGTACAAGGATGTAGTCAGCCCAGCTGCATAAAATATGCCAACATTGTTTTCTAAACAAAGCAGAAGTGTACAAAATAGTAACAATCAGTGGGTTTCTCCCTAAAGCCAAATGGCCAGGAAATTGGTGGGGGTGGGAAGCTCCTTCCTAGCTTTGAAAGAAGTTAGTTTCGCCCTGATTAGATTATAAAAAGCTATGAATATATCAGTTTGAGCCAAAGTAATATTTTGACAGGTTATGAAGGAATAATACTTTTATAATAAATTGTTCAGTACTAGAAAACCTGAATGCTTTTTTATCCTTTAAGGCCTGGAAACTCTTTCTCTCTCTCTCTTTCTATGTGTATGTCTCTATCTCTCTTTCTCTCTAGGTCTCTGTCACTCTGTCTGTCTCTGTCTCTCTGCCTCTTTGCCTTTGTCTCTGTCTATCTGTCTCTGTCTCTTTGTCTTTGTTTGTTTTGCTCCCTGTCTCTCTTTCTATGTCTCTGTATCTCTGTCTATCTCTGCCTTTATCCTCCCCTCCCTCCCTCCTCCCCTCCTTCCCCCAGAAGCCCTGCAGAGTTCCCTTACAGTAAACAATCAGCCGCCTGCTTCCCTGTGGGACCTCTACAGTCCTGCCAAAGAGTAAGAGATCGTCAATAATCTGCCTTGTTTGTCTTAATTTCACCCATGCAGCCTACAGAGGGCATGCTTTAAATATTTATCAGAGGACTGCATGAATGAGGACAGATGGGAGAGTAAAAGCAAAATCATCATCCAGGGTCCGTCTGAGTTTCCATAGCAGGTACTTTTTGTCTTTTTATAGATGCAGTTGAATATATATGTTAATTGATGACCAACCCCCTCAAGTCCTTTCTGAAACTGCTTAAATACAACCAAGGCACTTTAGAAGCCCCTACTGTCTAAAAAGTTCATTTGGAGGAGCAATGACATAAACAGTAGCTGTAAATTCTATTACAAACAATGAGAGTGATCGAGTGTTTCCATATACTGGGCCAATATTGATTCCCATCAGTTATTTCACAGCTCTTGTCTGTTTATCAATGGGGAAACCAAAGAAAAAGGATTTGAAACTTCTTATTGCCACATAATTTCTTAGTCTACCCCAGCTACTTTCACAGAATGCCCACAAGTGAATATTTTAAAAAGAAAATGTCATTTATCATGGAAGCCTGGAAGTCAAGGTCAAGAGGCCCACTTACCGAGGGGACTCATACATACTCTGACATCCTACGTCAGAAGGCAGAAGGGTAAGAGGGCATCTGAGAGCAAGCAAGGCCAGGCAAACACGTCCCTTAGTCACTAACCCATTCCTATGATAAAGGCATTAATGCATTCCCAATGTCTCTGCCCCATGGCCTGATCATCTCTTCAGGGTTCCACTCATTGCTCTGTTGGGGATTATGTTTTCAACACAGGAAGTTTGAGGGACACATACAAAGCACAGAAGGCAGGAAGTACAAGAGCTCAGGGCATGTATGGAGTGTGTGTGTGTGTGTGTGTGTGTGTACACGCATGTGCGTGTGTGCATGGGTGAGCAGGTTAGTATGCCTGTGTGCACACGGAGACCAGAAAAGGGTGTCAGGTAGCCTGTTAGATGACTAGCAGCTGTACTGGGGTTGGAACTCCCTCAACAAACTGTAGGTTTAACCACTGGTTTATATTCTTCTCTATCAATGGCAGCATTGCCTTTGGCTCTGAACTACTGACAAGGAAACAATATTTTGGGAAGAGAAACAGTATCCATTTCACTCATTTCCATATGTTGACAAGTAATGTTACTGCAATAGCTGATATCACTTGGTATTGCTTTACAGCGATTCAAATAATAGGGTTGTCTAACAGAACATATAAATTACAACCATTGTGCAAAGATGGAGGGTGTCTTTTGCCAAAGACGACAAGCATTTCAACTTTGTGTGAAGATAGTAATTTCTAGAGATAGATGCTAAGGGCAGACCTAGAGAAATGTCTCTCCTTGGTTATTATGAGTACCCCCTGGCCCAAGTCCGCAGAAACTAGGTCACTGACCACGAATTTCACCCTCCCCACACAGCACCAGCATCTCAATACATTCTAGTGCCTTGGGTTTTTTTTAATTTTTATTTTATTTTTAGTTATGCATATATGTGTTGGGAGGTGGATTAACGTGCACAATTTTGTGTGCAGATGTCTAAAGGAAATAGAGGAGGCCAAAGATCTCCTGCGGCTGGAGGGACAGGCAGTCAGGAGCTACCCTACACAGGCACTGGGAACTGAACTCAGGCCTTCTGCAAGAACAGTACACACTCTTTAACCTTTGAGCTGTTATCTTTGCTGCTCTCTAATTTAGTCGTTCTTAAATCAGGCTGTACATCAGACAAGTCTTTGAAGCTTTCTAAAAAGTTTCTTTTTTATTTACTATTGCACATGTGTTGATATGAGCATGGACATTGCTACAGTGAAATTCATCTGTTGTAATCAGAGGACAGCTTTGTAGCATAAGTGCTCTTTTCCACCTTTATGTCGGCTCTGGTGGCCAAAACCAGCTATTTAGCTTGCATGATGTATATATGTATATATGTACATATATGTATACATATACATACATATGCAAATATATGTGTGTGTGTTCAGCCATCTTGTTGGCCCCCTAGGAAGTAATCATAAAATATGTAACAGGAAAAACAATCCTTTATTTCAACAAACTCATAATATTTAGAAAAAATCATGTAGAAAATCTTATAATGTATCTAAAAACATATATATATATATATATATTCTCATGTCTTCATGAATTGAGCAGTCACCTCATCCTAGGCTGTTTGTATAATCCAAGGCATTATAGCAAGACTCTTTGGGGGTGGTTAACTCTCAAAGAGGTGTCTGGTGAGTGCCTCTTCACTGGATGGCGCTTTCTCATTATGGTCCCCCACATGGAAGAAGCAGAGAAGTGAATGTGAACCTTCCTCATGTGGCATTACTTACATAATAGGAACCATCACTTGTGATCTAATCCTTTCCTGAAGGACCCAGTCCTTCCTGAGACCACTTAGGTGAGTTAGCTGCAGTGTGGGTCTTTTAGGACATGCATTCAGACCACCTCAAATGCCAATCACAAATGCTTAAAATGTCGCTTATTGAGGTCATGCTTGCAAATGGGATTTTCTACTCCATGTTGCAATTCAACATGTACTTGAATTGAGAATTGTAGCTGTTTGTGACTAGCGTATTGTCTTGCAGGTAAGAATGTAATTATTAATAAATCTGTCTGCCATGTATGAACTGTTAGTAAATAAAATAAAAACAATGTTTAAATGTGAATTAGAGGACATGGTCCAGTGTAGCTTTCAGAATATCCAGCATTGCCATCAATCATTTTTCTGTAGCACAATTTGTTATCTTCAATTAGAGGGATTAAACAAAGCATTCATTTATTTTGCAAACTCTCTCATTGTGTTACACTTCCAAATGGCAAAAGTTCAATATTTTCTGTCGTGGAGCCTTGCCAGTGAAGGCTCTCAATAACTGCAGAGGCACTGAAAGAGGTGCTGTTCTAAGAGTGAAGCTTTTGAGAAAAAGAGAAAAATCCTGAAGAACTTTGAATATTACTTCTTTCTACCACTGCACCAGAATAATAGTCCTCTGAAATATTAGCATGTGAAGGGCAATTTCTGAGACCTTTGCCCACCCCCTAAAATGAAGAAAGGTTGCACACATTTCTTCTTGCTGCTATGAATAATGAAGAGCCAGGGGATTCCTTGTAGCAGTCCTGGAATAATTATAAAATAGCTGATTAAGTTCAAAGTTAGTATGGAAATCTGTTCCTTTAAAAGTCTTTCATAATCTATCTCTGGAGGAAGATAATTCTATCAAATTTGAATTAATCCATAGATAATGGCAATCCTATCACCCACCATTGTGTATCTTTATATAGAAAATTAATAATTCATGCATTCTCAGATTTCACATAAAAATAACTCAGGGCCAGATTACAAAAGGGATTAATTGTAAACATTATGAGTTATGGCAGACACCCCAGGACCTGGATTAATCAACTTCAAACACATAACTTGACCTAACAATAATAGCCCAACCACAGATAATTCTTTGGAGAATGGGAATTTTTGAATGCAAGTCACATAATGATCCCTTCATAGATACAAAAAACCATTTTTTTAAAATTACACTACTGCTATCATTATAAAGTATAATCAGGTCCCCATATTACCATCATCACAAAAGCTTATAGTAGAATTAATTGTTCTCCATTTTAAGTCAAAAATAGACTCTTTATCACAAAGCTTAAATTAAAGCGTTCTGAAGAATTCACATTTGGAATACTTAAGCTCATGATTAGCAGGTGCGATGTAAGAATATATTCATTTTATCTTTGATGATGTCTTGTGACTTTCTGCATCTAGGGACGCTGTTCATCACTTAGGAAGTCCAAGGAAAGTGATAATTATATGCTTTGGGCATTAAGTATAACCAAATTATGAGGATCCCATCCCCATTGTTTTGAAGTATATGCTAAAGTGGACAAGATAAAATTCACCAGAGTAACCAAAGTTAAATCAATGTCAAGTAACAGCCAGCCAGTTCACTCTGTTCTGAAGCCAGTTTACAGAGCTGGCTCATGCACAGCTCCCTCCATACCCTTCCCACACTCCATGGCAGGAGAGTCTGATGCCGCCTGTGTGGATTTGATTAGCGAGGCAGCTCACTTAAGCGCAGTAGCACAGTAGCAGTCATATTCAAAACTGTTTTAATTGACTTACCGTAATGGTCTCCAAGTTCCCCCATTTATACCATGTTTCAGAAGTCCTGTTTCTATGTAAGCTGGGGAATGCCATTGTGTGTTCAGATTGCATCTTGCGTATTTGCCCGCGGGGGAATACTGGTTTCACCTCTGCCTTTTGGAAATACTATAACAGATAAGGTCAGCATGAGCACAAGAAAGCAATATTTCTTTTGCCACTTTGCTTTCACTGTCTCCTTCATGTTTATATCCCAAGAGGTAGAATTTCTGGTTCATAACATAATTCCACTTTAATCACTTGAGAAATCTCCATATTTTGCACAGTGGCTGCCACATTTTACATTTGACACCAAACAAAAGTGTGCAAGGTTTAAATTGTTTACCAACATGTTATATAAAGTTGTTCATAAGCATTGAGATTATAACTAATAATCTTTCACAAGTATGCTTTTTCAAAATTTTTTTTCCAGTATGTATGTTGTATTTAATTCTGAACCCTTTTTCCCCTTTCTAGAGAAGAAAACTGTTACAGTTGAAGGTGTAGAAATTAATATTTTCTGAGAAAACATGTGCCAACTGGCGTCTTACTGCTTTCTTCCACATAACTGATGTGATCCTTTTCACAAAGTAGGATTCCTGGAAGCCAGTTTTATGTATCTTTAATCTTAGCACTGTGAGCTACGCGTGGCAGAGCAAGCCTGTAATAGCATTCTGGGAGGCAGAGGCAGGCAGATCTCTGTGAGTTCTAGACCAGCCTGGTCTACAAAATGAGTACAAGACAGTCAAGACTACACAGAGAAACCCTGTTGTGGACCTATCTGCATTGCCCATGTGGCACACTGGGGTTGGCTACCCAGAGGCTATTTAAGCTGTGGGCTGGCTTTCCCCAGGGTCAGAAGATTGTTCAAGGTTCCTGAATAAACTGCATTGAAAAAAAAAAAGAAAAAGAAAAGTGAAGATTCAATAAAAATGGAATGGGTACCCCCCCCCCCAAAAAAAAAACAGAAAAGAAAAAAGAAAAAGAAACCTTAGTACCGAGGAGAGACAAAGGCAAGATTATAAATTCATGTCAGTCTACACCATAAGGAGAGACAGAGTCCCTGTCCTCCAAACTACAAGAAGTCAGCCTTAAAAACGTACATACAAAAACATTATATAAGCTTAACAGATTATATGCAGGGGTGTGTGTGTGTGTGTGTGTGTGTGTGTAAATACACATATTATCATGAAATAACAATTAGTGAAAAAAGAGCCCATGAATTTGAAGGAGATCAGGAAAGATTTAGAGGGGGAAAAAAGAGAAGGAAGAAATGTTGTAATTATATTACAATCTCAAAAAAAAAATACAAGCAAGTGCTGATAACAAAAAGTATAATTTTAATATTTTTAAATATGTCAGATAAATAATTTCAACCTTCATAGAGTTTTGAGATTTAGAGTTAATCACAAGTTTCCCTGGGATCTAGGACAGAAAATTTTCAAAGCGTTCTACCAGTCTCATCTGGATAATATACATTTAATCATCTGGTTCCTGTGAGGAGGAAACTCCGTGCAAAGTACACAGAGAACTGACCATTGTAAAAGTAACATGTTGGCTAGCTCATTTTCATTATAATTTCAATATTGCAAAAGTCAATCCACAAACAAGGATTATTAAATGAATGTCAACATCATTGCTACAGTATCAAGTGCTGTCAAAGTAAAAATGATGACCCCTGTCCTCATAGCATTGGAAAGGGAGCTGAATTCCAAAGAAAACATACCTAAAGAAGAAAGTGGGGTAGGATGGAACCGTCCCTCTGGACGTCCCTTTTAGCATCCGACCCTGTCTGATTTTTGAGCTGTTCATGCTTCGTGTTTCTTTGTCCACACACAAGCATGTTTTGTTCTCCATCTCTAATCTTCTCTTTGAACAAATTCTACCTCTTGCTGACATTACCAGCTCTTGTCACATCATCAGAGGCATTAGCACACTTGAATGGCTGTCTTTCAATGTTGCTGACTCAGCTGTTTGAGGGATCATGAGCAAATGTGACTATGTGCAGGTAAATCTAGGACTCTAGTGCCTACTGTAGTTGTTGTTGATGATGTTATTCAATGGAAGATAAAAAAATGTTTTCATTAGAACCACTGATAAAGTAGAAAAAGTCCACAGTGTGACTTAAATTATTTTTGACTAATTTTTTACAATCATTTATTTCAGAGTTTTTCTGTGCATGCATGCATGCTCACATGTACACACATCTACCTGTAACAATGCAAATGTGGAGGCCAAAGACAACCCCCCCAGGAGTCAATTCTCTCCTTCTGAAATGTGGGTCCTGAAGATTAAACTCGGATCATTAGACTTGCAAGCAAGTGCCTTTACTTTCTGAGCCATGTTGGAGCATCTAACTTTCATTTTTGGGGGATTTGCCAATTTTTAAAGTTTAAATTTTTACATTTTTTAGTTTGATCTTCCCTAGTAATATGACAAATTTACAAAAACAAAAACATACACAGTTGTCTTTGAAGAATATACAGTTCTATTTTTAAGTGCCTTGAGGTTGATTGCTCTTGAAGTTGGCCATGTCTTCATTTCTATGTTCTTCATGGAGTTCGCCTACCCTAAGATATGGCTCAAACTCAAGTAATTCCATCCACCAGAGTGAATGTTTGTCACAGTGATGTTGGCTCCCAACCTTTCAGCCGACGCAGTCATTTTCTTTCGTCTTCCATGCATCATTTCTTGCTGCCACTCACCTGGACCTAAGGTCCTGATGACAACTGCTTCCCCGTCCCCATTCTTAGCTCAGTATTGTATCATGTAAAGACAGAGAAGGTAGCTGTTCCTCCATGCTATTGTAGATATAAAATAAAACCCTGTTCATATGACTGCTTGAAGTGGGCTTAATCTACATACAATGCAGGGCCTGACCTAGTTCTAGCCATGCATTCTACTATACCCACTTGTGTGTGACAAGCTCTACCCAAACTTTTCCCTCACTCAAGCCAATTAGAAATGTTATATCAATAACCACAGAGACACTGAAAGCTAAGCTCTCTATAAATCTCAAAAAAAAAAAAAAAAAAAAAAACACAACCTAGAAAACTTAGGGTAGGATTCTTTAACTTAATAAATCTTTGAAGCACTAAAGTTACCAAAAAAAAAAATCTTTTTTTTTCAACATTAGAAAAATAGTATCTTAAAAGATATCAAGGGGGACTGGACAAGATGGTGGCGACGGGAAGACATTGTGTCTGAGGAACAGGACAGCAGTGTTGGCACGGCGACCAGGAGACTGAACTCTGGGACCTAAAACACCAGTGTTTGTATTTGCCAGGTGAGAGGAAATCCTATGGTGTGGAACTCAATAGGGACCGACCTCAGGTCACCCAGTCAATCCCTAGAAAAGGTTCTGGGGACCGGAAGACGCACCCTCTGCCCCCCATCGGAGCACACAGCCTCCCACAGCACCCACAGCCGCCATCCTGGACTGGGACACACAGCTTCCGGCCCAGAGTGAGGCGTCTAGCCTCCAGATCAGAGCAGAGACCTCAGTTGCTGGCTCAGAGAGGAGTGCACAGCCTCTGGCCCAAAGCTGAATGCACAGCTGCCCAGATCGGCGTGCACAGCCTTGGGCCCAGAGTGGTGACCCCAGCCACCATCTCAGATCATGGGGCACAGCCTCTAGCCCAGAGTGAGGCGCCCAGCCTCTGGACCAGAGCAGAGCCCTCAGTTGCTGGCCTGGAGAGGAGTGCACAGCCTCCAGACCAGAGCGGCTCCCCCAGCCGCCATCCCAGACAGGGGTGCACAGCCTCTGGCCCAGAGATTTGCTGTGCTATGCGCTCAACTCACCTTCCCAGACAGAACTGTGTGCTCCAGGTACCAGACTGAGTTTCCCTATTGGGAGAAAACCCCACAGCTAGGGAATCAGCAGGTTCTTCAAGAGGGCTGTACCTGGAAAACAGTGTAACAACAGCAGCAGCTCACTAAATTCAGAACCAGAAACCCAGCAGTAGGGCAGCTGTCTCCAGGACTTCTACAGGTGAAAGGAGAGCCCCGCTGACTAACAAAGACCACAGCCACTACTCAGGTCTATATATGCCTGAGGTGAGCAATGGCAATTCCTGAGAAACACTGGACATACAGTGACCATAAACAAAAACTGGAGGCCTCCTTCAGGAAAAAAATCATCTTCCTGCCAAGGGGATTTTCCCTACCCCAGGATTCCAGAAAGCACCAGAAACTAACATCCAATGTCTAAAACAGCCCAAGGGGTAGAGGTCAGCGTAAAAGCTCAACCAACAAAAGACAGAGCAATATGGCATCTTCAGAACCCAACCATCCAGGGGTGAGCAGCCCTGGACACCCCAGCATAATTGAAATTCGAGAAGATGACCTTACATCTATGATGACGAAGAGGATAATAGAGGAAATAAATAAAATACCTAAAGAATTAGAGAAAGATAAAAATCAAACAGATTATAGCCATCTGAGAAGAAATACGGGAAGATGCAGCCAAACAGTTTGTGGCCTTCAGAGAAGAAATAGTTAAATCACTGAAGGAAATAAAAGAAACAAAGGAATGTTCAAATAGTTGAAGGAACTAAAAGAAAAACAGGAAAGTACAATCAGACAGGTGAAGGAAATAAACAAAAAAACTCAAGATCTGAAGATAGAATTGGAAAAATTAAAGAAAACACAAATGGAGGAAATCATGGAGATGAAGAGTTTAGGGAAGAAAACAGGAACTACAGAGGTAACCATAACCAACAGACTACAAGAGATGGAAGAAAGAATCTCAGGTGTAGAAGATACAATGGAAGAAATCACTGTATCTGTCAACAAAAATGTTAAATCCAAAAAATTCCTCACACAGAGCATCCAAGAAATCCAAGACAATATGAAAAGACAAAACCTAAGAATAAAAGGAATAGAGGAAAAAGAAGACTCCCTGCTCTAAGACCCAGAAAATATCTTCAACAAAATCATAGAAGAAAACTTCCCCAACTTAAAGGAGAGGCCTATAAGAATACAAGAGACCTACAGAACACCTAATAAATTAGACCAGAAAAGAAAATCCCCCCGCCACATAATAATCAAAACAGTAAGTATACAGAACAAAGAAAAAATACTAAAAGCTGCGAGAGAAAAAGGCCAAGGAACATACAATGGCAAACCCATCAGAATCACACCTGACTTCTCAACTGAGATTATGAAAGCAAGAAGGGCCTGGACGGATATCATACAGACCCTAAGAGAACACACATGTCAGCCCAGGCTAATATATCCAGCAAAACTCTCAGTCCTCATAGATGGAGAAAACAAGATATACAATGACAAAAACAAATTTCAACAATACCTACAAACAAATCCAGCATTACAGAAGATACTAGAAGGGAAAATAGAACCCAGGAAAACTAGCTACATTCAAGAAAAGACAGGAAATAAATAACCTCACTACAGCGAAATCAAAAGTAGCCAAGAACACAAACACACTACCATAGCCACCAGCAAAATCAAAGCATCTAACAGCCACTGATCATTAAGAATTAGAAGAAGGTATGAGAAGATGGAAAGATCTCCCATGACCATGGCTTGACAGGATTAACAAAGTAAAAATGGCCATCTTACCAAAAGCAATCTACAGATTCAATGCAATTCCCATCAAATTACCAACAATTCTTTACAGACTTGGAAATAAAAATTGTCAACTTCATATGGAATAACAAGAAACGCAGAATTGCTGAAACAATCCTCTACAATAGAAGATCTTCTGGAGGTATCCCCATCCCTGATCTCAAGCTGTACTATAAAGTAACAGTAATAAAAAATACATGGTACTGGCACAGAAACAGAATGGTGGATCAATGGAACTGAATAGAAGACCCAGAAATAAACCCACACACTTATGGACACCTGATTTTTGACAAAGATGTCAAAACCATACAATGGAAAAAAAGATAGCATCTTCAACAAATGGTGAGGGTCTAACTGGATGTCTACATGTAGAAAACTGAAAATAGATCCATACTTATCACCCTGCACAAAAATAAAATCTAAGTGGATCAAAGACCTCAATATAAAACCAGACACACTAAACCTGTTAGAAGAAAAAGTGGTGAAAAGCCTGGAACTCATTGGCGCAGGAGACAACTTTCTGAACAGAACACCAACAGCACAGGCTCTAAGAGCAACAATCAATAAATGGGACCTCATGAAACTGAAAAGCTTCTGTAAAGCAAAGGACACAGTCGTCAGAACAAATAGACAGCCTACAGATTGGGAAAGAATCTTCACTAACCCTTTATCTGACAGAGGACTAATATCCAGTATATACAAAGAACTAAAGAAGCTGAAAAGCAGCAAACCAAGTAATCCAATTAAAAAATGGGGAACAGAGCTAAACAGAGAATTCTGGACAGAGGAATATCGAATGGCAGAAAAACACTTAAAGAAATGCTCATCCTCATTAGCCATCAGGGAAATGCAATTCAAAACGACCCTGAGATATCACCTTACACCATCAAAATGGCCAAGATGAAAAACTCAAGTGACAACACATGCTGGAGAGGTTGTAGAGAAAGGGGAACCCTCTTCCACTGCTGGTGGGAATGTAAACTGGTACAACCACTCTGGAAAGCTATCTGGCACTTTCTAAGACAATTAGGAATAGTGCTTCCTCAAGACCCAGCTATACCACTGCTAGGTATATACCCAAAGTTTGCTCAAGTACACAAAAGGGATACTTGCTCAACCATGTTTATAGCAGCTTTATTTGTAATAGCCAGAACCTGGAAACAACCCAGATGTCCATCAATGGAGGAATGGGTACAGAAATTGTGGTATTTTTACACGATGGAATATTACTCAGCAATCAAAAAGGAGGAAATCATGAAATTTGCAGGCAAATGGTGGGATCTAGAAAAGATCATTCTGAGTGAAATATCCCAGAAGGAGAAAGACAAACACGGTATATACTCACTTATATAGACCTACAAGATATGATAAACATAATGAAATCTATACACCTAAAAAAGATAATCAAGAGAGTGGACATGGGGTAAGATGATAAATCCTCATTTAGAAAGACAGATGGGACGTGCATTGAACATATGACAGGAGTCTACTGAGCGCATCTGAAAGACTCTAAATAGCAGTGTTTTCAAAGCAAAGACTCATGACCAAACCTTTGGCAGAGTACAGGGAATCATAAGAAAGAAGGGGAGTTAGTCTGATGGGGAAAGGATAGGAGCTCCACAAGGACCAAATATATCTGGGCACAGGGTCTTTTCTGAGACTGACATTCAACCAAGAACCATGTACGGATATAACCTAGGACCTCTGCTCAGATGTAGCCTGTGATAGCTCAGTAACCAATTGGTTTCCCAAAGTGAGGGGAACAAGGACCATTTCTAACAGGAATTCAATGGCTGGCTCTTTGGCCTCCCCACCCCCCAAGGGAGGAGCAGTCCTGTTAGGCCACAGAGGCGGGCTTTGCAGCCAGTCCTGAAGATACCTGATAAAACAGGATCAGATGAATGGGGAGGAGATCCCCCTCTATCAGTGGACTTGGAAAGGGGCACGGTAGAGATGAGGGAGGGAGGGAGGGACTGCGAGGGAATGAGGGATCGGGACACTGCTGGGATACAAAGTTAATAAAATGTAACTGATAAGAAAAAATAAAATTCAAAAAAAAAAAAAAAAAAAAAAAAAAAAAAAAAAACCACACTATGTTACCGGGCAGATTTCTGAAGTTCTTGTATAGACATTAGGGTGTGAATGTTAAAAAGCAGTTTCATCAATGGACAAAGGGAAAAAAAAAGCATACTTATGCTCAGAAATTAAAATCTTCCTTCTGAAAACACCAGAGAACATACAGGAAAATGAATACTTACAGCAAGAATGAAAGCACCTCTAAACTACGCCAATATATTACTGCACTAAAAATGACAAGTTTGAATTGTCTTTTACCCCATCAACAGTGAAAACTAAGAAAAGTATTGACTGGGGCTGGGGAGCAGCTAAAAGTGTTTGCTGCTCCTGCAGAAGACTGGAGTTTGGTTTTTAGTACCCTTGTGGGTGGGTCAGGGTAACCTGTAACTCTAGCTCCAGAGGATATGACACTCTCTTTTAGCCTCTGTAGACACTTGCAGGCATGTATACAAAACACACATACAACACTCTTGCACTCAGACATGCATACACACACACACACTCATACATACATACACTCAGGCACACATACACACTCTTGTGCTTGCATGCACACACAATCTTTAGGGAATAAAGGAAAAACTTACTGGAAAATGTATTGGAAATAAAGACAAAAGAAAAAAAATTAAAGCTCTTGGTATGAAGAAATGGCTCAGCAAATAGGAGTGTTTACTGTACAAAGAAGAGAACCTAATGTCAAATCTAGAACCCACAACAAAACCTTGGTGTAGCTGTGACTACCTATAACCCAGCCCTTGGAAAGGGGGCAAACACAGAAGGATTCCTGGGTTTTGATGACTATCAACTGGCCCCTTGATTCAGAGAGACCATATCTCAAAAGAACAAAGTTCAGAGTGATAGAGAAGTACACCTGAGATCCTTTTCTCACCTCTGAAACAGGTGCATAATGGCATATGCACCTGTGTCCATGTGATAATACAGTATGAATCATACACACATACACACACACACACACACAGTAGTTTTAGAAAAAAAATGAAATAGATAGATTCCAGGTAAATTTTTAAAGTAAGAGTGTGTATATGGGACTTGGAGATCCTTCCACATTCTTTCCATCTACCTGGCCCACCTGGGTTAGTGAGTCCAGCAGAGACAGAAAACACAGTGGAGGTAACCTGAACATGGGACCAAAGTCCCACTGTCATCCAACAAGGGGAGGCCTGTGTAGTGCTGGACCAGAATTTGCCTTGGAGATTTTTCCAGCTGCTCTCCATCTGCTTGGCCCACCTGGGACAGACAGTGAACCCAGACAGCGACTACCAGGCAGGCTAACATCAGAGTCGACCAAATGGCAAGAGGCCAGTGTAAGAACCCAAGTAAAAAAAACCTCAGGGCCAAATGACACCACCAGAAACCAGCAGTTTTACCACAGCAAGTCCTGGAGCTATTATCACAGCTGAAGCATAAGGAAAATATTTTAAATCTTAGACACTATGAAATGACCAAAACTGACAATAATAGGAAGAGAAGAGGGAAAAGATTCTCAGCTCCAAGTCCCAGAAAATATTTTCAACAAAATCATAGGAGAAAACTTTCCCAAACTGAAAAAAAGAGATGCTTATAAACATACAAGAAGCTTACAGAACACCAAATAGATTTGATGAGAAAAGACAATCATCCCACCACATAATAATCAAAACACTCATTGTAAAGAACAAAGAAAGAATATAAAAAGCTGAAATGGAAAAAAGCCAAGTCACATATAAAGGCAAAACCTATCCAATTTACACCTGACTTCTCATCAGTAACTCTAAAAACCAGAACGACCAGGACAGATATCTTACAGACACGAAGAGACCACAGATGTCAGCCCTGACTACTATATCCAGCAAAATTTTTAATTAGCATAAAAGGAGAAAACAAGATATGCCATGACAAAACCAAGTTTGAACAGTACCTATCCACAAATCCAGCTCTAGAGAAGATTCTAGAAGGAAAACTCCAACTCAAGGATGCCAGGGAAACAGAAGTAATAAATAACACCATGTCAGCAAAACCAAAAGAAGGGAATCACACACATACACTCTATACCACCAACAGATGGAGGTGAGGAGGACCTCCCCTAACAATGGACTTGGAAAAAAGCATGGAGAGAGATGAGGGAGGGAGAGTGGGATTGGGAGGGAAGGAGGGAGAGGGCTACAGCTGGGATACAAAGTGGATAAACTATAATCAATATAAAAACATTAAAATAAAAAAAGGAAGTAACAACCACTGGTCACTACTGTCAACATCAATGGTACCAACTCCCCAGTAAAACGACACAGGTTAACAGAGTGGATACAAAAACAGCACCTATCTTTCTGAAGCATACAAGAAACACACCTCAGCCATAAAGATAGACATTACTCAGAGTAAAGGGCTGGGAAAAGGTTTTCCAAACAAACAGACCCAAGAAGCAATTTAGTCATTCTCATATCTAATAAAATAGACTTTCAACTAAAATTAAACAAAAGACACGGAGCTACCTCATACTCATCAAAGGGAAAATTTACCAAGATGACATCTCAGTTCTGAACATATATGCTCAAAATGCAAGGGCATCAACATTAGTAAAAGAAACATTACTAAAGCTTAAATCGCACATCGAACCTGACACATTAATAGTAGGATAATTCAACAACCCAGTCTTTCCAGAGAGATCATCAAGACAGGAACTAAATGGGGAAATAAAAAAACTAACAGATGTCATGAATCAAATGGACCTAAAATATATCTACAGGGCTGGAGAGATGGCTCAGAGGTGAAGGGCACTGCTGCTCTTCCAGAGGTCCTGAGTTCAATTACCAGCAACCACATGGTGGCTCATAACCATCTATAATGAGATCTGGTGCCTTCTGCTGGTGTACAGACAGAACACTGCTTATGTAATAAATAAATAAATAGATAGATAGATAGATAGATAGATAGATAGATAAATAAATAAATAAAATCTTAAAAAATAAGATATCTACAGAACATTTCACCAAAACACAAAAGAATAAAACTTTTTCTCAGCACTTCATGAAACCTTCTCTAAAATTGACCATATACTCAGTCATAAAGCAAGCCTCAATTGTTACAAGAAGATTGAAATAACCCCTTGTATCTTATCAGACCACAGTGGATTAAAGCTGGAACTCAACAACAACAGAAGGTCTACAAATTCATGGAAACTGTACAGTTCCCTACCCAACAACCACTGGATCAGGGAAGAAATAATTAAAGACTTTTAAATTATTCAGTGAATCTGAAGGCACAACATACCCAAACTAATGGGATGTAATGAAAGCAGCGCTAAGAGGAAAGTTCAGAGCACTAAACACCTTCATAAAGAAACTGGAGAGATCCCATACTAGTAACTTAGCAGCACACCTTAAATCTCTAGAGAGGAAGGAAGCAAACATACCCAAAGAGGAGTAGAAAACAGGAAATGAGCAAATTCAGGGCTGAGATCAATAAATTGGAAACAACAAGAATGATACAAAGAATCAATGAAACCAACACGTTTCTTTAAAAAAAATCAACAAGACAGACAAAATCTTACCAAACTACCTAAAAGGCAGGGGGAGAGTATCCAAATTAACAAAATCAGAAACAAAAAAGGGGGCATAACAATAGACACAGGAAATCCAAAAAAATCATTAGGTCTTACTTCAAGAGTCTGTATTCCACAAAATTGGAAAATCTAAAGGAAGTAGTTAGTTTTGTGGGTAGATTTTACCTACTAAAGCTAAATCAAGATCAGGTAAATAGTTTAAACAGTCTTATAACTTCTAAGAAAATAGAAGCACTCATCAAAACTCTCCCAACAACAACAACAAAAGCAGGTCCAGATTGTTATAGTGAAGAATTCTACCAGGCATTCAAACAAGAGCTAATACCACTATTCCTCTAAATATTCCACAAGATAGAGACTGGAGGAACATTGCCAAACTCATTCTATGAAGCCACAGTCACCCTGATATCTAAACCACACAAAGACTCAAAAAAGAAAGAGAATTTCAGACCAGTTTCACTCGTGAACATCGATACAAAAATACGCAATAAAATGCTCACAAACCAAATCCAAGAACACATCAAATATACCATCTACAAGTTTCAAATAGGCTTCATCCAGGGGTGAAAGGATGGTACAACATACAAAACTCCATCAACGTAGTCCACCATATAAACAAACTCAAAGGAAAAAAAATCCAATGATCTTCTCATCCCAGATGGAAAAAAAAAAAAAACCCTTTGACAAAATCCAACACCCCTTCATGCTGAAATTCTTGGAGAATCAGGGGTGCAAGGTATATACCTAAATATAATAAAGGCTGTATATAGCAAGCCAATTGCAAACATCAAATTAAATGGAGAAAAACCTAAAGAATTATAATAAAGCCAGGGATAAGACCAGGTTCTCACTCTCTTCATACCTCTTAAATATAGTACATGAAGTTCTAGCTAGAGCAATAAGACAATTAAAGAAGATTGAGGGTAAAAAAGTCAGGAAGGAAGAAATTAAAATATTACTATTTGTTGATGATATGATTGTACACTTAAGTGATCCCAAAAATTCCACCAGAGAGCTCCTGCAGCTGATTAAACACCTTAGGCAAAATGGCTCGGTACAAGATTAATTAAAAAAACAAATCGGCAGCCCTCCTGTACACCAATGACAAACAGGCTGTGAAAGAAGTTAGGAAAACTACACCCTTTACAATAGCCATAGATAATATAAAGTATCTTGGTTTAACTCTAACTAAGTAAGTGAAAGATATGTATGACAAGAACTTAAATTCTCTGAAGAAAAAAATTGAAGAAGATCAAAGGAAAAATCCACCAAGATGATGTCTCGAGTTTGAACATATGAACCTCCCATGCTCCTGGATTTATAGAATTAACAGTAAAAATGGCCATCTTACCCAAAGCAATCTACAGATGCAATGCAATCCCCATCAAAATACCAATGTAGTTCTTTATAGGCCTTCATAGAACAATTCTACACTTCATATAGAAAAACAAAAACCCAGAATCACTAAAACAATCCTATATAAAAAAAAGAACCTCCGGAGGTATATCCATCCCTGACTTCAAGCTATACTGCAGAGCAAGAGTAATAAAACTACATGGTAAAAGCATAGAAATAGACTTGTTGATCAATGGAATCAAATTGAAGACCCAGAAATAAACCCATATACTTACAGTCACTTAATTTTTGACAAAAAAAAATGCCAAAACCACAAAATGGAAAAAAGACAGTATCTTCAACAAATAGTGATAGTCTAACTGGATGTCTACATGTAGAAAGACACATATAGATCTATATTTATCTCCCTGCATACAAGTCAAATCCGAGTGTATCAAAACCCTTGATACGACACTAGATATACTAAATCTATTACAAAAGAAAGTGGGGAAGAGATTTGAGCTCCCTGTCACAGCAGACAACTTCCTGAACAGAACACCAAGAGCTCAGGCTCAAAGATCAACAATTAATAAATAGGACCTGTTGAAACTGAAAAGTTTCTGTAAGGGAAAAGAAACTGTCAAAAGAATGAAACAACAGTTACAGATTGGAAAAAGATCTTCACCAACCCTACATCCAACAAAGGACTAAGATCTAAAATATATAATGAACTAAAAAACAATCAAACACCGATAAACAAAATAACCCAATTTAAAAAAATGGGGCACTGAACTAAACAGAGAATTCTCAATAGAGGAATCTCAAATGGCTCAGAAGTACTTAAAGAAATGCTCAACTTCCTTAATTGTCAGGGAAATGCAAATCAAAACGACTCTGGGATTTCATCTCACACCAGTCAGGATGACTAAGATCAAAATCAGAAGCAACAACAGATGCTGGTGAGGATATGGAGAAAGGAGAAGATTCTTCCATTGCTTGTGGAAGTGTAAACTTGTACAACCACTTTGGAAATCAATCTGATGCTTTCTCAGAAAATTGGGAAAAGTGCTACTTCAGGACCCAGCTATACTACTCCCAGGTATATACCCAAATGTCATTCCACCATACAATAAGGACACTTGTTCAACTATGTTCAAAGCAGCTTTATTCAAATTAGCCAGCATCTGGGAACAACCTAGATGTCCTTCAACCAAAGAATGAATAAAGAAACTATGGCACATTTACACAATGGAATACTATTCAGCTATTTTTTTTAAATTTTTATTTTTATTTTTATTTTTTATTAATTATACTTTCTTCACTTTATATCCCCCCATAAGCCCCTCCCTCCTTCCCTCCTGGTCCCAACCACCCTCCCCCTTCTCATGCATGCCCCTCCCTAAGTCCACTGATAGGGGAGGTCCTCCTCTCCTTCCTTCTGATCTTAGTCTATCAGATCTCATTAGGAGGGGCTGCATTGTCATCTTCTGTGGCCTGGTAAGGCTGCTCTCCCCTCAGGGGGAGGTGATCAAAGAGCAGGCCAATCAGATTATGTCAAAGGCAGTCCCTCTTCCCATTACTATGTAACCCACTTGGACACTAAATTGCCATGGGCTACATCTGTGCAAGGGTTCTAGGCTATCTACATGCATGGTACTTGGTTGGAGTATGAGTCTTGGGGAAGAGCCCTGTGTTCAAATTTCTGGTTCTGTTGCTCTCGTTGTGGGGTTCCTGTCCTCTCCAACTCATACTATTTCCCACTTCTTACATAAGATTCCATGCACTCTGCCTAACAGTTGGCCATAAGTCTCAGCATCTGCTCTGATAGTCTGCAGGGCAGAGCCTTTCAGAGGTCCTCTGTGGCAGGTTCCTAGGTTGTTTTCTGTTTTCATTTTTTTCTGATGTCCATCCTCTTTGTCTTTCAGGATGGGGATTGAGCGTTTTGATCAGGGTCCTCTCTCTTGATTAGCTTCTTTAGATGTACAGATTTTAGTAGGTTTATCCTACGTTATATGTCTACATGAGTGAGTATATACCATGTGTGTCTTTCTGCTTCTGGGACAGCTCACTCAGGATAATCCTTTCCAGGTCAGCTATTAAATAGAAAGAAATCATGAAATTTGCAGGCCATTGTGTGGAACTACAAAAGATCATCCTGAGTGAGGTAACCCAGACCCAGAAAGACACACATGGCATGTACTCACTTATAAGTGGATTTTAGCTGTATGGTACAGGATGAACATACTATGAGGCACAGATCAAAAGAAGGGAAGTAACATGGAAGATGCATAAATCTCAATAAGTAGTGTTTAAAGAGAGGGACCAAGGTAGGAGAGGGAGCACAGAGAGATATGATGGTGGAGATCAGACCTGAGGAGAGCAAGGGCAAGAGGACAGAAGGTTTACAGAGAAAAGAGAAACTGAGGGTGTGGCTATCTCTGTGAGAAGCTGGAGACCTAAGTCCTAAGTCAGGGTAGGCTCCTGGGAGGATAGGAAGGGGATTCAAGCTGAGACTCCTAGTAGCAAAGGCCATAAAGACTGAAGACAACAGTCTAACTAGACGTCTAACTAGACCAATCTTCTAGTTGAGGGAGGAGAACGCCAACCCACCCATGAAAACTTCGACCTCAAATTTACCCTCCCTCTAGACGTGCAGGGATGAAGATAGAGCAGATAGCACAGAGACTGAGGGAATGCCCAACCAATGCCCAGCCCAACCAAAGATTGGTTATCAGGCAGTGCCAACCCCTGACGCTGTGAGCGATACTTTGCTAAGCTTGAAGACAGGAGCCTGTCAGAGTTGTTCTTTGAGGGGCTCTACCCAACTGAGACTGACAACCAAACACTGGTTGATGCCTAAGGAGTCTTGTGGAAAAGTAGGAGGAAAGAAAAAAGGACCTGGAGGTGATAGGCATTCCACAAGAGGTCCACAGCAGAGCTAACTAACCAGGGCCCAGAGGGGCTTGCTGAGACTGAAGCATCAAGCAAGAACCATGCATGAACTGGACCCCTACAAAGATGTAGCAGATGGACAGCTTAGGCTTTAAGTGGGTCCTCTAATAAGGGAAGTGGTGACTGCATTGGACAGGGACTCCTAACCACCTTTTGCTCACTTCTCCCTGTCAAGACTGGCCAGGCCACAGGGGAAGAGGATATGTGCAAGTCCTGATGGACCTTGATGAGCTGTGGAGGACAAGAAAGGGAGCTCCCCTTTTCTGAGGAAAACGGAGTGGGGAGATAGGAAGAAGGGAGGAGAGGGGGATAAGGCTACAACAAGGCTGTAAACTGATTTTTTTTTAAAAAAGGAGTGTCATGCTGAGGTTGGCTACCCAGAGGCTATTTAAAGTGGGCTGGCTTTACCCAGGGTCAGATGATTGTTCAAAGTTCCTGAATAAACTGCATTGAAAAAAAAAATATCTAAACCTGAAAAAAAAAAAAAAGGAGTGTGTATATGATGCTTTCACAATGGCTACTCTTACTTTAGGTGGATGACCTTGAACTGATACTAAAGTGGTGGGTGACCTTGAACTCCAAAGGCCACCATAGCTCAGCAAATTCCCACCTCCATAGCAATGCAGCTAGACTTCTCAAAACCTGCCCTTTGCCTTAGATCATTTGGATTGTTTATGGTGCTTTTGACAAAGAAAGCTTTTAAATTTTTAATTAGTCATATCTCTAAATCTTTTTAATGAGTTTGTCTCCTGGCATGAGTCTCCATCTCTCCTTGGAACCTTCTCTCTCTGGCTCTACTCCTGGCATATTTTCCCTTGCTGGGGATCAGAAGTCTTTATTTGTCCATTCATTCTTCTCAGCAGAAGATTTCAACACATGTCCTTCTAATACAGATATAAATTTACATTGTGATTCCCTACAGAGAAAAGACAGAAATTGAATGAAAAACTGAAGCAGGTATCTGCTGTTTATTTTTCTATCTATCCATCCATCTCTCTTTCTCTCTCTCTCTCTCTCTCTCTCTCTCTCCACACACACACACACACACACACACACCTATAAAATAGGCTTACTGTCATGGGCTTATCATCCTCATTTATTTCTATTATATTAATATACACTATGAATCTTTTAACATAGTTCTAACTATCTTTGGAGGAAGAAAAAATAAACATAATAATTATATCAAAATAAATATTCTGTCTAGAAAAAAAAGAAGCAGATCAGACCATATTTTTCAGGGAAATATACTTAAAATTTCCAATTCAAAGTCATGGTTTATCAAAGGGTACTGAGGCCTCCGTCACGAATGTGAGAAAACCATGATAGCATTGGGGCTATTCCTGCTGAGGCTCTCCACCACCTCCTCACTGCCCTGTTGTCAACTTTCAACCTTCAAAAGTTTGGAAAAGACTGACATTGACTGCTTCTTGAGTCCGAGTCCTTCATGGGGCTTTTATGATGTTCTTTTTAATATCCATATCCCTTCTGTTTCTTATACAAAGCTGTCATTTATTCTCAGTTTTCTAATTCTGTTCTCTTATGCTTGGCTTCTCAGAAGAACATTAAATGTCTTTAACAGACTACTATGATTGTGGGTTCCTGGAACAAGAGTAGAAAGATTCATGAAGTAGAAAGTCTGTGGACATTGGGGAGCGCACTGGGGCAATGGTCCTGAGGCATAAGAAACAGAATGTAAGCTGAAGGTGTAGAGAATGACTATGGATTCTGCGTTCAAAGTTAGCATCCCAGGGAGGCACATGAGACAGCACTTGGCAGTTGTCCTCTATACATTTACTTATGATCCTGAGACCAACCATGACAACCAATGTTCCTCTGTGGATGATAGAGGCATAGAGAGCTCAACCAGAAAATCTGTATGTGCTGGCTCTCTTTATACACTGAAGCCAGGAACCCTGAGCCAGTGCTGACATTCGCTTGTATCTGTGCACGTGTGTGCAGGCTAGTGTGCTGCTGAGCACAATCTGTGTCACTGGCCATTGACCTCCATCCTCCCAGCACAGAACATCCTCAACCTTCTTTGATGTGCTGCCACCCTGAAGCACAGCTGATAACTGAAGTTTTCAGCACTCATTTGAAGAGAAAGGTGGCAGATCAATAAGATCATAAACGTTTCCATCCAACAGCTTTGTTCTATGTACCACGTACTCAGGAAGAGGCCTCCTGCAAGTCTGTGCAGGAGACTTAGCCTGGCTGTGTCTGTTTCCTCACCCACAGAGTTGTGAGTCAACTCTGATAATACAGAGCTTGGTGCAGCATCTAGAACAGGAATACCTAATGCCTGCTGAGTAACGATTCATTGCCACCACGAGCAGCTGCCCTGTGAGGAGATATATGTGAGCATCACGCTATATCCTGGGGAGCACTCTGCTCTTCCTGTCTGCTGGAATGTATCTTCACATCTCTTCTTAGTCAGAACATAGATACTACTGCTATGTCTTTTTAATTTTCCTCTCTCAACACTCCCTTCCATTCAACCCTACAAACTTGTCTCGATCTCTTTGTTAGAGAACAGTTATATAATACAAATGCAGAAAACCACGTGAGTCTTTCTGTAGTCATGCCCAACTTTCTCCCGCCTGGTATTATCAAGCCACTCAGACAGATGAGCAAGGCAGCTTTCTAATCTTAGCTTTTGCTTCCCTTCATCTTAATTTATCTTCCTGTGTCACCACTTCACTGCAATTGCCACTATCAAAGTTACTGTTAACTACCTAGTTAGAACTTCATCTTTTTCAGTCCTTATTTGACCTGACTTATCTGTGAGTTTGGCACACATCTTTGCAATGATCTGTCTTTCTCCATGGTTTGTTCAGGTTGGTTTTCCTTCTTCGCCTTGCATCCTTTTATGTTGGTTGTTGTTTGTCAAATGTTTTTTTTTTTTTCACTCAGCCTTTGGATATCACGCTGGTCCAGCCCTTTCTTTCATCTCTCATTTTGGACACTCTGCCGGGCAAGCCCACCTACACACAGACCATCAGCCGTCTGCACTAAGTAGAAACTGTGTTCAAGTTTTATCACATTATATTTACTGAAGATGAAGCAATGCCTGTCACCGTGCAATATACATTTGCACACATATGTCTCTGACGCTTCAACAGCTGCAGGTCATCTCTCTTGAATTTGCTCCCTCCTTTTCAGTCTGTTTCAGAGCATAACACAGTCACTTGCAAGGCTTTCAACTCTATTTAGCACATAGTCAACCATTCCTCAGGTCTTTGCTTCAACATCACTTCCCCCATGAAGCCATTCCAACTATATGCATAAGTGACACTTCGTAAGCTCTCACTAAAATGAAATCAGGGTTAGCATGTACATTTCCTCCTCCTATAGAAAGTCATCTGAAATGCAGGAATCATTTAATTGTAGCCTAAATATTCGTCCTAGTGTCAGGAAAGGGCAGCTGCTTACTACACAATGAGTAAATATTTGATCTCAGTGAGCCAACAGACAGCCTATACTTGTGCTTCATACTCTCAATATGTTGTCAGTTAGCTAATCTCACTGAGATAATCGCCAGCCTTTTACCCAAACTCTCCCTTCTCTTTCATACGCCCTTTACAAAGATTTTTACTTAATGCCCAAATTGCTTTTCATCAGTTTGGCAACAGCCTCTTCATAATGTAATAGTGTCTATTTAATTACAAGACTCTGCACCCAGCCTGTGTTCCTGTCCTGGCTCTGTGACATGATGTGACCTTGAGAAGGACACCACTTCTCAGAGCCTCCACTGACGAAACAGGCTCAGTAATAAACATTACCTTGGCATGGTGACTATGGGCATAAAATAAAGCACGGTACAAAGAGTATTTCAAACAGTGCCTTGCCAAGGAGACAGCGAATGAAAGCAGTAATTGTTATTTCCAGCTCACCTCCTGGTATTACCATCACCAGAAAATACACACATGTGCACGTGCACACACACAAGCACACATGCACACACATACATGCACAAATGTGCACATACACATGAACAATCACACACATATGTACACACACACACACGCACACATGAAACCCTGAAATACACATTCCAACAGATTCTAATTTCTGTCCTCATTCACAGGCTCCTGGAAATCCTTCTACTTGGACTTCTGCACAGCCTGACCTCTGCCCACTTCTTTAGATGTCCTTGCTACATTCTTCTAGCTTAAGAACATGTTTTTGATCCACATGGAGTCACCGAATCCTGAAAGTTCAGCAACATGGAGATAACCATGAAAATCTCAATGTATGGATTACCTGAATCTTACTGAATGTTTAAAATATTTAGCAACTATTGTTATTAATATTAATGTAATATTAATGCTGCTAATTATTATCTTTATTTTGGAATAGTCTCTCGTTTTCATAATCCGGCAATGAACTACTTAAGTTTTAGCATGATCTCAGACAGCACCCCCTCCGTGAGGGAGGCCTGCCTGTCTCCATCTTTCTTCTGTGCTCCACTGGTGCCATGGTTCTTTCTTCAGTCCATCACGGAAGACAATTGCTTTAGTACCGTTTGCTCACTTGGCATTTCACAACTGACAACTTTCTTGATATCAAGAACTGTCTGTATATAGTTGTTTGAATTCACAATATGCCTACTGCATAAATAGCACTCAGAATGTTATAAAGGTGAAAATGTCTAGGTGGATGGCTATTTCATGGCTTACTAAGGAAACTGACTACATTGTATGTGTATGATTTATACATTTGACAAATAATTAATAGTGTGCACTCGAGGATGGTGAACAGACATCCTCACGAAGGGAGCATGGCACAGCCAAATGATGTGACCTGCCTAAAGTTTGACAGTTTTTTCTTCTCTTTGCACTCTCCTGTTTTATGTATTAAAACTTGTGCCTATTAATCCCTCACAAAAGATACCTCTCTTTTGAATGGCCTTGCCCTGTTACTCCATCCTACAGTTTTCCTCAGTTCTTCCATAGAAACAGTTCCTTATCCACCTTAAGAAAAACATCCCAGCCTCCTGTATTCCTTTCTCTTACTTGGCCCTTCCCACAAATACACCTGCCACATCCATTGAATGAGAAGTGTTCTCTAGAGATTATACCCAGGTTAGTGCTTAGGATGGAGACAGGGAAGGGAAAACAAGCTCAAGTAAAAAAAAAAAAAAAGAAAGTTTGTGTTTCTTATCACATACCCCACAAATAAATCTGTCCTGTTCCACAAATACGTGTTTCTGTCTCATGTCAAATTTGATTTTTAAAAAGTTTCCTCCAATTAAAGCCACTTGGAATGGGGTGATAGACTATTAACATTTTGGGTAGTAACAGCATTCTTAATGATATTCATAATATTTTATTTATACTATTAATCCTCTCTGTAGGATCATCACTAAATGATACAAAAGTCAGATTGAATCAATTTTAATTATGCTTTAAAAGTTTTTTAGTGTCTTTGTATGCATTCTTCAAGATTAGACTGCACTAAGGAATGTAGACAATAACTATGGAATTGAAATGTTTATAAAAATAACTAATTAAAAAAACACTGTTTTATAATAACATTGAGATTTCCCTGGTAAAGAAGATATTAAACTATCAATAAATAATAAATGGGGGCTTGTGATGTAGCTCAGTGATAATATGTTTGCCTAGTACTCAAAAGACCCTGGGATTGATTTCCAGCACCCCAAATATAAATAAAAATAACAACAATAAGACATAAAATACATAGTTGACCCTGTTTTGTCTTTACTGTGATTTTGATAGAGTGTCAGGAACCATATTTTGGGTAATGATTTTCCTACTTTTTAAATAAGGACACCACATGGTAAGCATTAGAATTAAGTGTAATTAATTATCCTCTATGTGTATTTTTAATTCAGCTCTATTTCACTGACGCTTACTCAAATAGAAGTATGCTTTTAAAAAGTCATTTGACTAGAAGAGGTGACACACAGCTTTAGTCTCAGCACTCAGTAGGCGGGCAGAACTCTGTGAGGCCAACCTGGTTAACATAGCTAGTGCAAGGCAGGTACATATGGTAAGACTCTGTCTCAAAGAAAAGAAAGGAATCATTGGCTGTGAGTCAGTCTTCTGATTTTGCCAACATGTTAAAGTACGACCTTCCATTTAGTCATGTTCACAAAAGCTGATATAATAAAAAAGTGGAACCATTCCTCTTCTGGGTGAGAGCCTGTCTGAGTGGAGACAAAGCAGTAAGAAGGAAGGAAGTCCCTTGAGTGTGACTTGGACCTATGAAGTGAAAACTCTAAGAAATTATTTATAATTACCACCTTTCTCAATTTCCCCTGCCTTATCTTTCCTGCTTGTTTTCCCTCAATACCTTCCAAATTGAATTGGGACTTTGATGATGTCACTGTGGCCCTGTTACTAACCCTTAAAATCTATTTTCTTCTTTCCTGGACTCACATTCATTATTCTCCTGTCTTTATGGTTTATCTGCTATTGATGTATACTTTCAGTGTTCTCCCAAATGTTATATATATATATATATATATTATATATATTTTATATATATTATATATATATATTTTATATATATTTTATATATATATATTTTATATATATATTTTATATATATATATATTTTTTACTCAATTGATTGCTTTCTTGAGGACAGAATCTTTACAATTAGAGCAGATAGAACATTTTTTGGGGGGCGGTTCCACTTTCAGACAGCTCCCCAGGAGAAACACTAGACGCAAACACAATGAACTGATCAGTACAGGATACATGGGAAGAGGCAGGCGTGAAGCCACAGCTTCTTTCCATTCCTTTCAGCAGGAGGGCAGCAGATTCTGAACCGCTCTGAGATTCAATTTCCTTGTCTTTAAAATATAGCTATAACACCTATTTCGTGGTGTTATTTGGAAGACTAAAATTCTAGGATTTAAACGACCTAGCTCACAACAGATGGCTCCTGCTATTGTTATGATTATATCTGCCATTTTACTGTGGTTGTGGTAAAAGCCTTCATATAGGTCCGAGGCTAAAGGTCAAATCTTAAATTTTTTTTATAGAAAAACAAGCAGAATGTTTTCATAATGTAAGGTGGTAAAAAAAAAAACACAAAAACTAACTTAAAGAAAAGGCTGCTACATTAGACTTTATTGAGATTAAAACCTGTTTATAAAAAAATAAGAAAAGAACTACAATTCCTATGGAATAGTAACACAATACTACATGTGAAACCTTTAACACTACTTAAGAAATGGATATCTAAGCTCAAAGAAAATGTTGACTATTTCAACACAAAGGCAGCCAATGGACAAAGTCATATGGCCAAGTAGCCAGCTCGCTAGGCACCAGGGTCATCAGCTTAAAGACACAATACACCACTACTCACCAGCTAGGATGACTCAAAAATATCACAGAAACAAATGTGGAGTCCCGTGAACCAGAACTCCCACACCGCTGACGGCGTGCAAACTAGACTGATCACCATCTTGGGAAATGGACAGAACCTGTTGGATTGAACACAGGTGTCCCCAAGCTCGCAGCAAGCTTGCTGCTACTCTCCACGAGCAGCTCGCAGCACAAATAACTTGATGTTGGTGTGGTGGTTAAAATCAGAAATCTCCATCATAGCTCGTGTATTTTAACACTTGGTCCCCAGTTGGTGGGATTCTGCAGGAGATTATAGGGCATGTAGGGCATGGATTCTTAGAGAAAATGCTTTTCTGGGAATGAGCTTGAGAGTTTATGGCCTCGCCCCACTTCTAGTTTGGTCTGTTTGCTTTCTGCATGTGTGGTTGAAGATATTTTCTCTCAGCTTCCTACCCCAGATACCAGCTGCCATATCTCCTCCTCCCATTGCGGAATCTCTACTTCTAGAATTGTAACCAATGTAAACTAACACTCTTAGGAAAACTCCACGTTTAACTGTACTTCAGTTGCATAAACGTTATTCAGATATGGAAATTGAATGGGTTGTGGTGACATATTACAATATGAACTTACATATAAGAATCATAAATACAGCAGTAAAGAGCCTAATGCTGACAAATATGAGCAATGTTGTTCCTTTTACAAAAACGTTAAAAACAAGCTGAAGTCAACTGTTGCCCTTGACGTTATAATGATGGTTATCTTTAGGTAGGGAGGGATAGTGCCTTGGAGAGACAGGGTGGTAAGATGGGTTGCTAAGAATGTCTTCTTGCTGGGTAGAGTCAATAATAACAGGAATTTTCATGCTTTGGGATAGTTGTTACTACCACTCAGGATACCTACATCTCTCCATATCTTTGCTATGTTTCAATAAACAAGTTTATTGCAAAAATTTACTCCTTGTTAGGAATATCTGTAAATTTTTATTTTACAAGGAGTTTTTCTCACCATATCTCTGACAAATGAGCTGTATTTTGAGAGTCATGCAAACCAATGCAAGTTTGAAACTGAAAATAGAAATGTACTTCATTATTTTTCTTTTCTAATAAATATTTCATTCCTTGTTTTCACGAGTCCCCTGAGTCTCCAAAGAGAAAACAGACACCAGGTGACAAAGCGCCAGCCTGAACAAGACAAGAATTTTTATCACTAAGCACCTCGTGAGCACTATATGAGCAGCATCTGAGCGCTCTCTCTTTCTGTCTGAGGTCCATCTCATTTCATTTTTTATTGGAAATAGATTCCTGTCTCATACAATACATCCTGACCGCAGTCTCCCACCCTCCTCTTCTCCCACTCTCCCTTGCACCCCACACCCCTCCTCTTACTCCCTTCAGAAGAGTGTAGGGCTTCCAAGAGACAACAGCCAAGTGAAACAAGGTACAGTGAGGCAAGGTAAAAGCCCTGGAGGCATCAGGAAACAGGCTAATGTTGTCGGATTGGAATCAGTACCAGCAGATTACTGGTTCTTTTGGACAGGCTGTGTATCGGGTTCACTAACTTGTACTCTGGTGTTATAACTACAGGGAAAACAAAGGCCATATCAGAAAAGTTACCTGCAAGTGGGCAACATTTCACAGGAGATTATGTACCATGAAAATGGTTGTCATAAAGTAAGTTCTGCTTTCTCAGCTTGCCCTCATCCTTTCACTATTACTGTGTCATCTTGTCCACACCCACAAATCTTGGACATACGTTATGGATGCCATTTATCGTCATAGGATATATATTCTATAACATGGGATATAGACAGAAACCCATACAATAAAAAGCCACGCTCAGAATCATGCTTCCAGACTTCCAGAAATATAGGCTAAAGAAGTCCCTTTCCTTTGTAATGCACTCAGGTTCAACTCTATCGCTATATATATTGCTACTGCATTGCCTGATGGACTAAAACAATCCCCATGAATTGCAAATGCCTAATTAAACCATTTGTTGGGCCACCAAGATCACCAGGATAAACTGAGTTAAAGCAACTTTGCTTTCTTTTGTACATTCCATACAGTTTACTACTTTCTACCTGATTTTTATATTTTCCAAAATTTTGTTGTTATTGCATTGTTTATAGTTTGAGTTGTTTCTTTTTTTTTCTTCTCCTTTTTTTTTCTGATTATTTGGGAATCTCATACCATGCACCCTGACACTGCTTAACTTCCAGTCTTCCCATGTCAGCCCTCCCTGCCATAACCCCCTCTCTAAAAGCAAGTCTATTTTGTTGTTGTTGTTGTCCATATACTCACTGGAGCATGGTCAATTTCTTAGTAGTCAGCCCCACTAGGAACTTTTCCCACTAGGAGTCTTTCTCTGCTTGCATCCATGCCAGAAGTCATCCAATGAGGAGACTCATGTGGTGGTCAGAGAGAAACAGGGCATGTTCTTCTGCCCCCACCATTGCCTCCGCTGATGTGATGTGGGCTGGTGAGGGGGAGATACTGATCTCCATCAAGCAGTGGAGCCAGCTCTTCAACAAGGGCAGGGGGCAGCTCTCCCACCCCCACTCCACCATCTGTATCACTGTGCTGTGGGCCAGGGCCAGCTCTCCTGCAAGGAGTGGAGGTAAATTCCTTCTTAGGTGAAAAATGACATAAAATGTATTTTTTTTCTTTTTTAAAAACTGTTTATGACCCATTTTATCTCTGTGAACTTCTTTTTGAAAGTAGATTTTTCTCTCATACAATACACCCTGACCAATGTTTCTCCTTCCTCCTCTCCTCTCAGCCACTCCCAAACAAAATACGGTGTTTCTATTATTCATATATGCTTCAGATAACACAAAAATGTTTTGACTTTCATAGAAACTAGGGTGTAGTGAACACAGGCACACAGAGGAGGACAATGAATATTAAACAGATGAAACAGACAGTAGTAAAATCTTTCAGCTTAGAAAACGAAGGTCTCATATGTACACAGAGGTCAACGAAGAAATTTGATCTAGGACTTCAAGCATTTCTTTTGTGTGTTTGTGTGTGTTGACATTTTTATTCAGTTTCTTTTTTATATATACTAATATTTTTTATTTTTAAATAATTTTATACATTTGCTTGTATCCCAGCTGTAGCCCACTCCCTCTTTCCCTCCCAATCCTCCCCTCCCTCCCTCATCTCCTCCCTGCCCCCTTCCGAGTCCACTGACAGGGGGTGTCCTCCTCTCCTTCCCTCTAGCCCTAGCTTATCAGGTATCTTCAGGATGGTTGCAAAGTCCTTACCTGTGGCCTAGCAAGGCTGCTCCTCCCTCAGGGGGGAAGGGAAGCTCATGAGTTCATGTCAGAAACAATTCCTTACTAGGGAACCCACTTGGATACTGAGCTACCATGGGCTGTGTCTGAGCAGGGGTTGTAGGTTATATCCATGCATGGTCCTTGGTTGGATAAACAGTCTCATAGAAGACCCCTGTGCTCAAATATATTTGGACCTTGTAGGGCTCCCTGTCCCCTCTAGAATATACTAATTCCTCCTTCCTTCATATGATTTCCTACACTCTGTTGAAGGCTGACTTCAAGCATTTCTATGAAGCAAAAACCAAAGATATAATTTACTCCTGGCCTGGCTTATTGCTTTTGAAAGAAACACACTTTAGATTTTATCTTTAGTTGCTGAAAGAAATACAGTCATGGGGTGCTTTGTGATGGAGATACATTCTGAGAAATGTGTCGCTTAGTAACTTTATCGTTGTGTGAATGTCATAGAATGTACTTTAAAGTAAGACAACTATGACATCATAAGACTGCAGGCACTCTATCCCATTGAACCACGGTGTTATACATGGTATGCGGTCGACCAAAGGTTATATGGGGTGTGTATAAATAAGAAATATTTTATTTCATGTTAACTATATGTTTGTCTGAAAAGTAAACACTTAGCAAATAACCTACTATATAGTGAAATATACTTGGGGTTTTTTTGTTTTGTTTTGTTTTTGCTTTTAATTTTGATTGTTGTGGTTTGGGTGTTTGCTTTTGTATTTATTCATTGTTTGCAGGTGCCAGTGCTCTTACCCAGGGCTTTCACTGAGGTAGGAAGCACTTGCCATTGGGCCATACAGCCCAAAAATAAGATCTAAAGAATTTTATGTACTGCTATTATTATAAAAATTACATTTATCATTTTATCAATTGGAAAAAGTCTTTAGTCAAGATAACCATTTGCATAAGGTTAAAAATTAGTCAGCAGGGTCAGCTGCCTCTTCCACTAATGAGTGAACATGGACAGAACACGTATTTGTCTTTTCTTTTCTCATCTATATTATCTCTGAATATGGGCTCTGAGGAGATAACTGGGATATTGGGCCTGATCAGGGAACCAAAGGATAGTGGGTATGAAGAATAATGCATTAAAGTGGTTCCTCTTAAAATACAGGAACCCTGAACAAGCTACTCAGTTAAACACAAATATGAGTGTCTGTCAATTTATAGTATGCTTATATGTGACTTTACACATAAGGTTTCTTTATATAAATTTAAAGTGACTGTAAAGGATGAGAATTCCATTGGCCTATTTATGCAGTTAGAGCCTAAACAATGCTTTACAAATGTCAAGATGAGGGAGCTAGAAGTGCTGCAAAGAGAAGGCTAATAAAACAGTCCCAGAACAGGTGGAAAGGGCCTTTACTTGCTCAACTTAATGATCCCAAACTTGATGGCAACAGTATTCCATTCGAACCCTGATAATTTCTTCCCAGACACTTTCAGTGTCTTTGTTGAACTATCCTTGGACCCTGTTACACATTTCAGTTTTGTCTGTCAGACTGTGGAATTTATCTATTTGCTACTTATGGAAATCATTTAAAAGTGTACAGTAACCTCCTTTCATGCAGATTTTTATTGAACACTTAGTTGGTGTTTGTCAGCATTGTTCCAGACCCCACATATGTGGCCCAAATCAACATAAATAAAAGATGTATATTTTAAAAGATGTAACTACACCACCAACGGTTGAATTCAATAATAATTCATTTAAAATATTTGACTACATAGTACGATGATAACTGAATTTGATAATATTTGAGATAAATGGGTAACTACAGCTAGACACAAAGAAGGCAGTGGAGGCCATTTTAATGGATATGAAGAATCAAATATTGACATAATAAAATAAGGCAAAATCTACATTTTAAAGATGGTTGTCTCCACATCCCACACTCACTCTTCACTGACATCAGTCCTCAATTCAGGATGGACTTACATAGTCTAAATACAACAGCCTCTTTTGGAAAAGATGCCAAGTGTTGCAGTAATGACAGGAGACAAAATATGAACCGCAGCCTCGATGTTCATCCTTAGAGGACCACTGCATGGCCCGTTCTCCCCCTACAGAAAAGTGGCTTGAAGAGCTATTACTCAGCTCTTCTACACTAGGGTTTAGTGCTAAAGTTGATCAAATCCTAAGTTTGCTGCTTTGGGTTTGACTGCAATGGCAGTTCCACTGAATATCGCCAGTCTTAGAAGTTGCATTTGACATGACCCAAGAGCAATCAGTCTTAACGCCAGTCCAGACTTTACTTTAAAAAGTATGTCTTTGTAAAAATAACTTTTGGAAATTATAATGTAATTACATAATTTTCCTCTTACTTTTTCTCCTTTCGACATACACCACTTTGTTCTCTTTCAAATTCCTAGCTACTTTTTCTTTGTGTGTTTGTATGTGTGTGTGTGTATATATATATGTATGCATATATATGTACATATCTTAAATATAGATATTTAATATATATAGTGCTGCTAGAATGCACATGTCTTTAAGGCTGACCATTGGCATTGGGTAACCCACTGGTGTTCTCTTCCCTGGGGAAGACTGTATCTGCCATTTCAATATCCCTGAGTTGGCTGTGAATCTTTGTGTGAGGCTGAGGCCTCTTGAACTTTCTCCCTTCTGTGTTAATGTTTTTTTCTGAGTGTCATCCTTGGTCAGGTCATGTTAGATAAGTGTAGTTCTCATCCCTCATCAAGGAAACTTCTCCTTTCAACAGATAGAAACCATTACAAAAACTACAACTGATCAAAGGGCAAAGTTGTGGTGTCTAGTTTCCATCTACAAAACAATTCCCTCACCTGTGGCCTAGGGAACATTGTGGAAGTGTGCACAGAAAATGATAAGAGCCAGAGGAAGAGGAAGTTTGCCATTAGATTGTGTCTCCTAGAAATGCCAGAGACACTACACTCATGAAATCTCATGAATATGGCTCCCTAAAGCTGTGTCTTTCTTTACTTATAGTTGGGGGCTGCCACTGATGTCACTAGAGACAGCAGAAGAGGGCAGAACCTGGCATGTTCACCTGAACTTGTTTTCTTGGTATTAACAGAATGTAAACAAAGATGAGAAACTCAGTCTTTGGTTAGATTGCCATGTAGCTGCCATCTGGCCCAAGCAGCCATGCTGGAACTCAAAGAAAAAGATGTCTCACACCTCTGCTTCGCCACAGACTTTGCAAAGACTAAGTTGTTTCTTCCTGGGTGCCTTTTCTTTCTTGCTAGGGAATTTGTATTTAAAACTCATATTGACTCTATTGTAATCAAATCAATGTTGCAGTAACTTAAAGACAGTCATATAGAAGAGTAGAACAGACTGGCTGGCCAGAAGCTATCATACCGATGACTCAGTGATTCCGACAAAACTGATAAGTCAATGAGTGAGGAAAAGAAGATTTTAAAATAACCTTAAAACAAGACAATCAGTTTAAATGGTGAGCAGTAATTTGAACATATTATTTTTCTAAATAATATGAACAAGTAATCAGTAAGCTTGGAATCCCCATGGGTTGGGCTAGAGATTTAAACGGTATTGTTATACTGAACTACATTTTGGAAATTCCTTAAAATGTTAGCCATAGATGTAACCATGATTTTTACTGTAACCTGTGATTTTTATCCTTAGGACTCGAAGACCTACTTCCACACAAATTTTTGCATACAAATGTCAGAACAGTGTTATAACCACCAGAAAATTAGGACCAGTCTACCTCATGAACAAACAGAACTCTGTAAATTATGCAATAGATTATTGCTTGAAATTTAAAAAGTACTAATTTGTGCTGTCACACCATAAACCTTGAAAGAAGCCAGACAGAAAGCCTACTATTAGATGATGCTATGTCCTGAGGGGGCAGAAACATGGAGACAGAAGTATGTTGGTAACTGGCCAGGACTGAGGGAGTTAGGGATACCGGTGCTCTAGTGAGTGTGTGTGTGTGTCTATTAGGTGCTGATAAAACATCCTAAAACCAGATAATTGAAAACATTATGAACAACCACAAAAAGAATTGGATATTTCACAAAGTTGACCTAGGGAATGTTAGTTATATTGTAATATAAAGTATGAGTCACATCTTTATAAAATACCAATCTGCCATTGTTAAGTATCCTTCTAAGAGGCATTTGGCTTTTTGTTTTGTTCTCTGGAGACCACTTTTCCTGGCAGATGCCACGTATTAACTCCTACTCTCAGTCAATACGCAAATGACAACAACATGAAGCTGGGCCATTCTTGGCCCTCTGGGAGCACTTCTGATAGGAACTCCAATACTCAAGAATACACATGCCCCCCCCCCCAACACACACACATAGCAAACACTTGCATACACACCTTGCTATGTGGGACTAACCTTGTTGATACAGTTTGAGGCTGAGAGCATCCGGTGGAAATCAGGATGAAGCTAGTCCCAGCATTTTCCCTGTGTTCCTCTTGCCTCCGTTGCTATACTGAGAGATCATCCAGTTATCTGTCTGATCGAGAATCCTAGCTCAGATTTTTCTTTTTGGAATAAAGCATTCATTTATCATCCTTGCTCCCATTCTATGTGCACATTTAATACTTGGTCTGATTTTATCCTCAGAGGAAGAATTAGATCTTATCAATCCTGTTTTAGGAATGAGGAAAGACCCACCGAAAGGGGAATTTGTCCAAAGTAACACCTTAACATAGCTGAGTCACCATTTGAATGTAGTTTGTGACTTCTAAGATCCTGTTTTTAACCAATACTCAGATCTCTCCTTCAAGTTCGAAGACCTGAAGGTGACAGCCCTCTCTGAGGAGCTGCTTCTTCCTCTACTAGTCATTGGAGGTATGTAAAAGAAGACCCATGTCCATCTTATCACCTGGTTCAGACAAGATTTGTGCTTCAGTTATTCATTAAATACCAAAAGTGCCAATCAGCTGGTGTGTCCTCCCACAAAAGAGTGTTTTTGAACACCTGGAGACAAGCTCACATATGCTCTAGTTCTCACAGGAGGCAGTAGAGTATTATACTCAGGAAAAATACGGGGAGGTTAATATGAGAAATGCTTTCAAATGCTTTCTTGCAATGGAAAAAAACAAAGCTAAGCAAAGCAAGAGTAAATTGTGTCAGAATCTGACACTGCAATCTTTTTCACTTAATTACTTTAATAAGAACTTGAAAATAATAAGCACTGTGCATAAATCCACTAATGTGAATAACAAACTCTTAAAAACTATACTCTCTTGGAATTAGCAGTAGGCCATATAAGGGCTAATGAATATTTTCACTTTATTTAAGGCACTCTGTAATATATTTTAGCTTCACTGAAGGTGTGCTTTACCTATGCACTTAAAACAAAGGCTAGTGAGGATTTTCTTGTCTTTGGCAGATATTGTTTTTATTGAAGCATCACAAACATATAACTTCTTAAGATGAAAGGGAACTCTCTTGATTTTGGTGATCTTCTTTTTATAAGATTTTTTTTCACACACTTATGAGTAGGTAACTACTTTTTACATTATATAATAGAATTGGTGAGGTATATACAGCACAAAACTAGAACAAAGCCAAGCATAAATATCCTTCAGTTCTGTGGCCATTTTATTTTGTGGAACACGTCTTTTATGGTAGCAAATTTTTTAGGTTTTTTTTTCTACAAAATTTCATGTTATACAATGAATATTTTTCCTATAGACTACAGCACAGACCTGTGAGACTGAACCTTGATATCTTTTCACAATGTTAGTGGGTAAAGTTTGATTTTAGGAAGAAACCAATTTTGACTCGGCCAACTTAAGCCTGCCTGTAGCTTTTCCAATTTTCTTTCTCATTCTCCTTCCATCTGCCCTCAATCCTACCACACATTCTGCTCCTTGATATCACAGCTTCTGCTGCTCGTGTCTTCTCTACCCCACAGGCTATGAGACTTCTCAAGTATGTAATAATGAAAAAAATGAAAATCCCAGCAAGAGATAATGAGACATGAAAATATTAAGGGCTCACCTGTTCTTCATTCAGAATTCCCAAGGCTTCACATTTAAAGAAAAGATTATGTTAGAACGGTAAACAAGCCTGAGCTGTTGGAATAATGCACTGTGAATTGCCGTTCTTTGTGGAAAATGAGAAATGATGGAGAGAGAAAACACAAAGTGAACTCAAATAACTCAAATAAATAAGGTTGTTCAGGAGAAGAGATACCTAATTAGACCCACCAGCCTTGACTTAACTCTCCCAGAAGATTCTCACAGATTTATTCAAACACCTCCCTTTCCAGTGATCTGAATGTTAAATTTCTTAGTTATTTGTCACCAGCAAACACCTCCAAATTATTAAGTCAATATTGATATCTTGCACCATGACCCAGTAATTTTTGATTATGCACATAGAGCAAGTTTTTAAAAAAAATTTTGAAAGCTTCACCTTTCCCAGAAAAAAAAATACACTTTCTTGGAAATGGGGAGAGGAAAGAGATTGCCATTCCAGCAGGATGCAGATTTTCAGTGGATTCCCCTCTGCCTGAAGTGTGTTTTTGATGGTCAGACAGTTGGACCTTGCTGTAAATTAGCCGAATCTAGATGGTTTTTGTTCAGATGTCCTCCTCATTGGAACAGTTTTGGTGCGAGTTCCTGAAGGGAGGTGGTTTAATATGCCTCAAAGGAGTAAGAGGATTCCAACCAGCCTGCATGTCCATCAGAGAAGAGCAGATGATGAACATGCGGCATATATTCACAATGGAATTTGACTTCGTGTAAGGGAAAATAAAATGGTGAAAATTAAAAGTATTATATTAAGTGAAGGGACCCAGGCTCACGGAGATAAAAACACACATATTCTCTGTCAAGCACAAATCCTAACTTTTATTGTTTGCATGCATGTAAATAAAAGATTGTGTATACACTATGAAACTAAGTAGGAGTCCACAATAACAAGAGACAAAGGGCACACGTGGCTGGATATGGAAAGGAAGCTATTGGAGTTGAGGCCACAAAGGATGAAGAAAGTAGCTGAAAAACAAATTTTCTTTGAGGAAGAAAGCCATGATTAATTCTCAGTATTTGCAAGCTAATACATTTAAATAAATAAATAAAATTGTGCTAGAGAAAAAGACAGAAGGGGTATCTTGGAAACTAGAGGAAAGACATGCTCAGAGAAATGAGTGATGGAGTTATAGGATGTTCATGGGAAATTTCAGGCCTATTAATGTTTACATTTATTTCACAACATAATCCTTTTCATTGCAGCATTTTTATCACATATACCTTTGTTCTTTGTCATTCCCCTTTACTCTCATTACCCTTTACTCTCCTCACCTGCCATCCCCACCCCACCCCACCCCTTGCTGGTTCTCTGCCATTCCCTGACTCCTAGACCCAGAATCAAATAATTGGCTACTTTATTAATATCTCCTTCTCAGTTATGTTATGGATTATACAAATTTTCTGGGAAATTTAGTGAGGATTTTTTTGAAATGTTCTTTGATGAAAAAAGATTTCCTCCTTGTATGTATTTGTAAATATCTATTTCCATAACAATTTTTAATATTTTTTCACATAATACATTGTTCATCTCCCTTTCCCTCACCAACTCCTCTGAGATCCTCTCCACCTTGCTATCCACCCAAGACTGTTCATTCTCTGTCACATTTTTCCTTTATTTCTCTCAAAAAAAGGACAGAAAGCAACAAAACTCAAAAGAGTCAAACAAAGCAAATAAAATCAGTAAGACAAAAAATAAATAAATAAAGTATGTTTTTGCAATGAGAACAGTTGTAACTGAGGAAGTACCTAATTACAATCTATAATCTCTAATACAGAGGTCACTTACTATACTTGCTCTTTATATTTTCAGATGATTTGGGTTATGTAAAAGCACACAGTTTTTATTGATCACCACTTGTCTTAGTGAGGGTTTCTATTGCTGCAATGAAACACCATCACCCAAAAGCAAGTTTGGAAGGAAAGGGTTTATTTGGCTGACACTTCTATATTGCTGTTCAGCATTGAAGAAATTCAGCACAGGAACTTAGACATGGCAGGACTCTGAAGGCAAGAGCTGATACAGAGGCCATGGAGAGATGCTGCTCACTAGCTTCCTCCTTACAGCTTGCTCAGCCTGTTTTCTTATATAACCCAGGACCACCAACCCAGAAATAGTACCACCCACAATGGGCTGGGCCTCCCCCATCAATAACTAAGAAAAAAAAAATGTTCTACAGGCTTGCCTACAATCCAATCCTGCTGTTGTGTTTTCTCCCTTCCCTCCTTCCTTCCTCTCTCCCTCCCTTTCCTTCCTTCCTCTCTCCCTTCCTTCCTTCCCTCCTTCCTTCCTCTCTCCCTCCCTCCCTTTCTTCCTTCCCTCCTTCCTTCCTCTCTTCCTTCCTTCCTTTCTTCCCTCCTTCCCCTCTCCCTTCCTTCTTTCTCTCCCTCCTTCCTTCCTCTTTCCCTTCCTTCCTTCCTTCCTCTTTCCCTTCCTTCCTTCCTCTTTCCTTTCCTTCCTTCCTCTCTCTTCCTCCCTTCCTTCCTTCCCTCCCTCCCTCCTTCCTTCCTTCCTTTTCGTAATTTGTATTGATCCTTTGAGGATTTCACAATATGCACCCAATGCCACTCATCTCCTGTACTCTTGCAACCCCCTACAAAGAAAATATAAACAAAACAAATGGACAAAATAAAAATATTTTCTTAGCTGGGCTTCCCTCTTCTTGTGTGACTTTAGCTTGTGACAACTTGACATAAAACTTGCCGGGACCCCTTTGAAATCAGTTTAGTTTAGATGCTTTAGGACAGATTTCTAAACTATAGTTATTTGTTTAGATCAAATAGATTTTGATTAGTTACTTTTCCATTGCTGTGATAAATATAGTGTAGCTCAAAGCAATTTAAGGAAGAAAAAAAAAACTTAAGTTTATTTGGGCTTGCAGTTCTGGAAAAATAGCATCCACTGTGGTGGGGAAGCCATAGCAGAGTAACAGGAGCAGAAAGCTGAGTGATCACATCTTTCACACATATAGAAAGCAGAGAGCAAACTGGAAATGAGGTTAGGCCATTGCCCCAGCAAGGCCCCATACCTTGGAGGTCCATAGTCTTCCCAATGGCACCACCAACTGGGGATCAAGTGTTCAAATGCATGCTCCTGGGAGACATTTCTCCTGCAAACTACCACAGCTTTCATTTGTTAGTGAGATTATAAAGTCTATCTTCAAGATCTGTGTGAAAAGAGAATAAAAGCATTGCTTAATTTTTTTTTTATCAAACATTGCTACAACCATGGCATGAGGGAGGGAGGGAGGGAGGGACTGGGAGGGAATGAGGGATCGGGACACGGCTGGAATACAGAGTTAATAAAATGTAACTGATAAAAAAAAATAAAAAAAATTAAAAAAAAAAAAGAAAAAAAAAAGAGTATTAGCAAAATTACAACAAGCATTTCAGCACCTCTTCTCTCAGGACCATTTCTGAGGATGGCGTATCCTTACTCCGTCCCTGGCATGCTTGAGAATCAGGGCTCAGTACTGCTGTCTCCCTGCTCATCTATTTCATCATGATCCCATGAGACACAAATTCTCATGTATCATTGATACACAAATTATCATGTAATACACTACAATGGGAAATGCTGGGTTTTTGACAACTTATTTCAAGTCAGAGATGTCTTCTTCAGAATTCCTACCCTGATGAGTTTTCCACTTCAGTCCCTCTATGTTGTCAAGAATTCAGTTTTATGAAGAACCTCTGACAGCATTCATGTAATATAAATCCATTCAGTAATGGTACATATTTCCCAGAGGACGCGCCAGCAAAATAAGCAAAGTGCCATCGCTTAGTGTCATGGCTGTTACAAAAGCCACGGAGTACAAGGGGTTGAATTATTACACCAAGTTCAAAACACAACGTGAGCTTGGTGGAGACTTAGCTGAGTACAAGGGCAATTATAGGTCACAACTGCAGACAATGAAAGCATTCTACTCCCTTGGGAACAACTGCACAAGACATAAATTCAACAGGTTTTTGTTTTGTTTTGTTTTGTAGCTACCAAAAGTACCTGAAGAAATCTAGATATTTCGTTGTTTCCTTAATACTAAGCACTATTAAAAATAAGAACATTTGAACACAATGCAACTATTCTGTTTTTAAAGTTATCCTGTGTAATATAGAGGTAGATAACAATCCCCAGGCTGTATATTTTTTTCTTTATTGTCCAGAAGAACTTATTTCAAAGTATTATGATGTGTCATGCTGCCATTGTTCGACAAAGCAGCTAACCAAATGGTAATAATAGGTGGAAACTTCAAGAATGTCACACTGGGGAAAATAGCTCTGAAAAGAAAACAAACAAACAAAACCCTGTCCCTTGCTGTTCCTCACTGTGAGTACAAAAAGGAGCATGATCAGAAAACTAAAATGCCCTCAGTGAAAATATGTACAGAAAAATCTAGGCATCAATGTAGCCTAAGTCCAAGGAAAACAGAACAAAAGAAACTTGGCACAAACTCTCAGCATGTCATCACACAGTCTGCTGTGCATCTGGTGACAGGTACTCTGGTTCTGTCCTGCACCTCTTAGTTCTGCTTTGCCAACAAAACAGATCTATTCATTCAATCACCATAGATTCCTGTGACAGGCATTGTGCTAGGAATCAAGCATGATGTAAGTAGAAAACAAACATGCAACTGTCAAAGAGACAAGTGAATAGGAAGATGAAAGACTGGCTGTGAATGGCATGGTACAGACAGACAGGGGATGCTAGGATCAACAGAAGGAAGGAAAAATAGAAGTTTGGGTTATTGGCACAGGGAAGAGTAGTCTGGGCATATAAAGGGGTGTGTGTGTGTGTGTGTGTGTATGTGTGTGTGTGTGTGTGTCTGTGTGTGTCTATGTGTGTGTCTGTGTCTGTCTGTGTGTATACAGAGAAATAGAGAGAGGGTGTGAGAGAGACAGAGAAACAGAGTCAGAAATTGCTCAGGGCTTTGGGTTTGATCACACAGGAATTATTGGAAGAAAAGGCAGGAGAAACCACACTGACAGAGGTTTGGAACCCTAATTTTAAGTCTCAGACTGTACTTCTAAACCACCTCACATATGAGAGGGAAAGGAGAAATTTTCTGGAATGATTCTAGGGTCTCTCATGAACAAAAGAACCATCATAAGAGAGGAAGGAAAGGAATGTATCTGAATTTCAAGCAACTCTCATCAGCTCTGGGCTCTGCTTATTCGGCCTTTCGACTTCATTATCTTCATAGTGTTGACTCAGTAATGGAACGCTTGCAAGTGAAGCTTTTGGATATTCTCTTTATGTTCATCTTCTAGAGACTGGAGCTCATCCTCCCCCCATTTCCTAATTTTAAACTATAGAAAAAGTAAGTGAATTCATCCACTATTCCTATGACCCAGGCGCTGATGTGCTGGATGTGTGTGGTGAAAAAGGCAGGTCCCATACTCACTTGGTGGCCTCATCCTAGTGAAGAAAAGGAAAAGAGGTAGTAGCAAGAAAGTAAGGTGCAGGAGAAATGCATTTCAGTAATTCTGTGTTGGAAAGAAGCAAACCAGAGCAATGACTAGATGTGTGATCAAGGAAGTGATGGCTGTAGAAATCTGTGTGGAGGCAGAATTTGAAACAAGCCTAGGTGGACAATGGTTCTTAACAACGGGCTGAGAGTAATAGAACATGGTAAGAACTTATAGAGAAATATTTGATGTATGTATACATATGTATACATAGGCACAATTGTATTTATCATTTATGTGAAAATACGGGCAATAACTTATCGTTTCCTTTTTATTTTAGTAAACTTTTGTCCTAAGTAAGAACAAAAGTAGGAACTTAGGATAGTGGATAAAGGGGTGATGCAGACTGAGGCAAAGTTGAGAACCAGACTTTACACAACCTTATGAGACTACGTAAATAGATAAATAAATAAATAAATAAATAAATAAATAAATAAATAAATTTTAGGTTTTTTAAACTACCTGGAAGACCGTTTGAGGTTGCAGGGTAATAGAAAAGAAAAAAATATATAGAGATGGAGCATTAGGGTCTTATAGTAATTTAAATGAATTATAATGGGTGAATTTGGGTTATTGATAACACCCACTGAAGTATTTTTAGAAAATATTGTAGAATGAGATCCACAAGGAATTCCAAATGACATAGATGTGAGAAAGCAGAGGAGACTGAAATCCCCAGTCTTGGAGCATGAAGGATACCATTTCCTACAACAGAAAATCCCATCGAATGGGCAGGGCAGCATTTAAGAGCTGTGCTGTACAGGTGGGCATGCAGTATCAAGACATCTGCTTTAGCGGTGCAGCTTAGACTAGGACACTATTGCACACTCAAAAATGTTATTAAAATTTAGTTGTCCCCAACTCTGGGCCTAAGGAATCATATTTTTTTCTATTTTAATAAATTGGTAGGAACTGTTTTAAGTCAGGGATGAGGAAGGACAAAAGTTTCTACTAAAATAAAAAGGAGACATAAGTTATTGCCAATATTTTCACATACATGACAAATAAAATTGTGCCTATGGATACATATGTATGCATATATACATGTATATGAATTTATAGACAGATGACAGACAATAGATAGAAATAAAAAAGATAGACATATTAAAAACCATATGCCTAAAGAAGCTAAACAAGAAGGAAGACCCTGGGTAAGATGATCAATTCTCACTCAGAAAGGCAAATGGAATAGATATCAAAAGAGGGAGAAAACAGGGAACAGGATAGGAGCCTACCACAGAGGGCCTCTGAAAGAACTCTACCCAGCAAGGTATTAAAGCAGATGTTGAGACTCATAGTCAAACTTTGGGCAGAGTGCAGGGAATCTTATGAAAGAAGGAGGAAATAGAAAGACCTGGAGGGGACAGGAGCTCCACAAGGAGAGCAACAGAACCAAAACAGAACCAACAGAACCAGGGATCTTTTCTGAGACAGATATTCCAACCAATTACTCATGGAGATAATTTAGATTCCCTGCACAGATGTAGCCCATGGCACCTCATTATCCAAGTGGGTGTCCTAGTAAGGGGAACAGAGGTTGTCTCTGACATGAACTCAGTGGCTGGCTCTTTGATCACCTCCCCCTGAGGGGGGAGATACAGCCTTATCAGGCCACAGAAGAAGACAATGTACCCATTCCTGATGAGACCTGATAGGGTAGGATCAGATGGAAGGGGAGGAGGACCTCCCCTATCAGTGGACTTGGAGAGGAGCATGGGAGAAGAGGGAGGGAGGGTGGGATTAGGAGGGAACAAGGGAAGGGGCTACAGTTGGGATACAAAGTGAATAAATTGTAATAAATAAATAGAAAAAAACAAAAAGATAGATAACATATTAATATATTGTACATACACTAATAGATATGTAAGGACATGTGTCTATGCATGCTTGCATAGATACATATAATATTATCTGTATTCATGCGAATTTATGTTGCACATGGATGATGTTCAAAGCATAACCAAGAGGCATAGACAAGATGTTCTGAGATTGTACCTAACATGTCCCATCTAGCAGGCATTAGCATCAACCCTTTGCTTTTAACTCAGAAGAGTCCACCATTATCTACTTAGATGCAAGGAAACAAAAATATACTAAGAATCTAACACATATTTGTTTACATGCTTAGCCTCATCTGTATGGTGGCAAGGAACTGGATTTTAAAGTTCAGTCCATCACTGTTTTAAGTCATTCCACCTTATCTGGAAACAAAAGATCTCCTGACATGAAATGTGGTTAACTATTTCAAATCCACAGGACTTGTCAGGGATGTCCAGCACAGTTCTTTCTTTCTGCCTCACTCACCAAGGACACTTGTAATGCTGACAAGATGTCTCCGTCCTTCAGTAACATCCTGCAGTAGGCTGTCAACTTCAAAAACTGAGCTCTAGAGAGGGAAAGATAAATTATCTTGTTTTTTGTGGACTAAAGTTCACAGAAAACCTCTGCCTTCCTCCCCAAACACCTTTGTCAGCTGGTGTGATGTGGGATTCTTGCCACTTCCTTTCTCATGGGAAACAGCTCTCTTCTTCTGGATGCTTTTATGAATGCCTCCTACATGGATTAATGATTCTATCCCCTGAAAATCCTTTTTCCATTTTTGTAATTTGATTAAATAGCACATGCCAAGTATCTGTATTCCTGCTTAACATGATGCTCCGATGGTGACAGCTCATTATGAACAATGCAGTTAGTGTCACTTGCTCAAATGGAAATCAGGATTTTGTAAAAGCAGATTCTCCACCTGCTTTTTTTTTTTTTGCTATAAATGTTGTCAATTTATAACTTGTGTGTTTTGAGTTCACGGGTGTTCATCACCTAGCTCTCTCTGAGTGCATCCTGAAACAGCCCAGAGTGATGACCTACATACTTCTATGTTTCAGTCATTGATCTCGCTGCCTAATTCAACACCATACCAGAGAAAAAGTGGAAATGACCTTTTTACCTGGGAGGAGCCAAGGAAAGATTAGTTCTTTCCCTTATGAAGGGTGTAGAAATGTCTTTGTGTCTTCCTGAGAAAGGTTTGACTCTTAATAAGAGTTTAGAATAGATTTTTGTGTTTTTCACTGACAGGAGTTATTGTTAATGTGGAAATATTAGATTACCACCATAAGCAGCATGGTGGACACAAACCAGTAAAGTCTTCTAAGTTTGGCTTGTACCATCTGTACTTTGTGAAACTTAGTCAGTCGTCAAATACCTCACGCGTGTGAGAGAGAGAAAGAGAGTGTGTGTGTGCATGTGTGTGTGTGTGTGTGCATGTGTGCATGTTTGTCTGTGCATATGTAGGTCAGAGGTTCATATGAATATGCTAATATATGCAGAGTGACACATGGAGGCCAGAGGCTGATGTATAGCTGTGTGTGCCCATGTGTTTATGCATGCAGAATCCAGATATTGAAGTCACAGGTCTTCCTCAATTTCTCTCAATGTTATCTTTTGATAAAGGATCTTCCACTGAACTTGAACCTTGAAGATTGGTCTAGGCTGGATGGGGATTTGAATTCAGGTTCTCATGTTAGCAGGCGAGCACTTACTGACTTACATTTACCAGTTGCTGCTTTGGAGAGAAAGGTACCTGGGAACCTTGTACTTCTAAGCTGTGCGTGCAAAGCCAGAATGATTTTGACAATGAGACCTGAAAGTCTCACCTCATAGGAAGAATTATTTCTGACCCAACAGGCTTTTTTTCCCCCTTTGATTTTTTTTATTTTTTTTTTAATATTAGTTACAGTTTGTTAACTTTGTATCCTAGCTGTATCCTGTTCTCTTCCTCCCTTTCTCCCTCATCTCCTCCCTGCCCCTTTCCAAGTCCACTGATAGGGGAAGACCTCCTCCCTTTTCGTCTGACTCTGGTTTATCAAGTATCTTCAGGACTAGCTGCCAAGTCCTCCTCTGTGGTCTAGCAGGGCTGCTCCTCCCTTGGGGTGGGGGGCAGGGCAGGGAGAGGAGGAGGTCAAAGAGCCCACCATTGAGTTCATGTCAGAAATAGACCCTGTTCCCCCTACTAAGGTACCCACTTGGATACTAAGCTACCATGGGCTACATCTGAGCAGAGGTTATAGGTTATGTCCATACATGGTCCTTGGTTGGAGAAACAGTCTCATAAAAGACTCCTGTGCCCAGATATATTTGGTCCTTGTGGAGCTCCTGTCCTCTCCAGATCACGTTAACTTCCTCTTCTTTCTTATGATTCCCTGCACTCTGCCCAAGGTTTGGTTATGAGTCTTAGTATCTGCTTTGATACAATGCTAGATAGAGTCTTTCAGAGGTCCTCTGTGGTAGGCTCCTGTCCTGTTACTTGTTTTCTCCTACATCCAATGTCCATCCCATTTGTCTTTCTAAGTGAGGATTGATCATCTTACCCTGGGTCCTCTTTCTTGTTTTTCTTCTTTAGGTGTATAGACCTCAGTATGTTTATCCTATCTTATGTGTCTATAAAAGTGAGTATATACCATTCATGTCTTTTTGCTTTTGGGATACCTCACTCAGGATGATCTTTTCTATATCTACCATTTGCCTGCAAATTTCATGATTTCCTTGTTTTTAATTGCTGAGTAGTATTCCATTGTGTAAAAGTACCACAATTTCTGTATCCATTCCTCAACTGAGGAACATTTGGGTTCTTTCCAGGTTCTGGCTATTACGAATAAAGCTGCTACAAACACGGTTGAGCAAATGTCCTTGTTGCGTACCTGAGCATATTTTGGATATATGCCTAGGAGTGGTATAGCTGGATCTTGAGGAAGAGCTATTCCTAATTGTCTGAGAAAGCACCAGATTGATTTCCAAAGTGGTTGTACAAGTTTACATTCCCACCAACAATGGAGGAGGGTTCCCCTTTCTCCACAATCTCACTTAGGAGCCACACTTTTGTTTAAGTAGAGTCACTTGAGTTTTTGTTCTTAGCCATTCTGATGGGTGTCAGGTGAAATCTCAGGGTCGTTTTGATTTGCATCTCTCTGAGGGCTAAGGATATTGAGCATTTCTTTAACAGACAGTCTTTAACAATAGTTAGTTTTGCCAATTTGGACTTGACAAAGTTCAAACTATATCAAAACTCCGGTAACACAGATGACGGTCATTAAACCTTAAAATAATTCTAATTTGTAACAAATTCCTCTTCTCTAAAATGTAGAAATTAAACATCCTTTGAGAAATATTAAAATAATGATAAAATTAGCATCAGATATATATAAATATATAAACAATTTTTAAATAATTATTTGATGAAATTAAGTGGCTAGCTGACAGAAACATTTTTAAAGAATTTCACTCTTAGATTTGTACATGTGTAAAATAAATACATTCAGTTTGTGTAAATTCCATCTCTGTCGCCTTCTGCCACTGCTGCACCAGAACTTCTGGAAGCCTGTGAAAGCAAAGAAATTGTGTCTATGTAACGGGCTGTGAGGTGAAATGGCATCTATGAATAAAGCATGTCACTGCAGAGAGGCCAAGGCACCTTCCCACCTAAATATTTGAATGATTACTTAAAATTTTTTATCACATTTATTTATGGTGACTGTGTTTGCATTCAAATGTGCCACAGTGTGCATGTGGAGGTCAAAGGTCAACTTAGAGCATTTCTCTCCTGCCACCATGTAGGTATCCTAGGGATGGAGTCAGGTGGTCAGGCTTGGTAGCTACTATCTTTACCTGCTGAGCTCTCACACCTGCCCCTGAATTATTATTTAAGTCAGTGGGTGCTGTGTATCTCTGTTTGTTTCCTAAGCAACAGTCTCCTCAGTAGGGACATGAACAGTAATAGCCTTAATATTTTTTTTTGACCAATCTTTGCTGAATTTCACCAAAAGTAGAAAAACAACTCATAAAATGTTCATTAAATTGGGTCATTCAGAATTTACTCACTGAAAATAAGTTACCTACAGACAAAACTTAGGCACAGGATCATAAATATGAGAGTGAAACTACTTAAAACTTATGTAACTGAAAATAAAGTTACTATTCACGGAAACCAGCTAATCCAAACCCTGCAGACTGGCATTTCTCTGTGGTTTATAAGCTGACAGGCCGATGTGGCTCACTTAGGAGCCACACTTTTGTTTAAGTAGAAAGCCTGGGGAGGAGGGCTGAGAGATGGCTCTGCAGCCAACTGAGGTCATTTTCTGCTCTTACAGAGGACCAGATCCCATTCCCAGCCTCACACTGGGCATCTCACAATTCCCTGGAAGCCCAGCTCAAAGAGATCTGATGCATCTCTCCTTGCTCAAAACTGTATCGTGTGCACAGACACACAGAATTAAAAACTAAAAATAAATAAAGTCCTGTAAAAAAAAAAACAAAACAATAAAACAATTCTCTAACTGTGGCCAGGTAGTTATACAGGTTGAATATAAAGAAGAGAGGCATTTTATGTATTACAATATGCCAGATGGTAAAACAGCTCAAAATAATTTTACAGGATGAGGAATTGTCTAAAAATAGTTTTGATGTACAATTAACTAGGATTGTATCCTATTATATAGAATAGGTGTACTTTATTATCCAATGTTTTTATCACTCAGTTTCTAAATCTGTCCTAAGTGATTCTTTTCTTTGATGGAACTGAACATCTGATTAGAGCATACATTGTCCCAACACTCATGTAGGTGTTGACTAATAAGACACAATTTCTGCTGTGCTAGCCAGTTTGAGCCCAAATATTAATTATGACACTTATTCTGTATGGGCAACTTTCTGAGAACTGTATTTGATTTTCTTTATCTATAAGAATAAAATAATGATGGGTTGTTTTTTGTTCTCATTCTGTTTCTGTTTTCAATGTTCACTGGCTTTCTATCACTATGATGTACTGCCTGAGATAATCAATTTATAAAGAGAAAAGAGTTCTTTGAGTTCACAGTTTTAGATGTTTCAATCAGTGACTGGGTGGACTCGCTGTCTTGAGGGATATCCTGAGGCAGCATATCATGACTAGGGTCCCACGGTAGAACTAGTGGCTCAGCTCTAGAGACCAGGGAGCTTAGGAAGACACAGAAAGGCTGGGTACCAACATCTGCTCAGAGACACATGCCCTGGGGCCCAGCTTCTCCCACTGTGCCACGTGTTTTTTTTTTTTTTTTTTTTTTTTTTTTTTTGCCCCTAATAGCTAGCTACCTTGGCCAGTTCTTTAAATTTTAAAAACTTGGCCAGTTCTTTAACTTTTTCGTTTTTGTTTTTTTTATTTATTTATAAGATTATAATATACTGACATTTCTCTTCCCCTTTCTCCCTCCAAATCCTGCCATATAATCCTCCCCTTTCTTTTTCAAATTTAATTTATGACCTCTTTTTTCACTAATTGCTCTTTGACTCATGTATGCATACACATATATAACCTGGTGAGTCCACAGACCTGCATGCCTATTTTAATTTGGCACTGGACCACCAATTGGTCTGCTCATCCCTAGGGAGGGACATCTCTTTCCCTCCCAGCTTCCCTCGCTAACCTGTTTGTATAGGAGTGTGGCCTAATGGCTGTTTCCCCATCCACTTTGTAAACCTGAGTTCTTAAATGTTCCTCCAGCATGCACTAGTACTACAAGATAGCAAGCAAACCTCTAATTTACTAGGCTTTAGGACACAAGAACAGGAACAATGTAGCATTTAGGAGTGATCAAATGACTAACACATTAAGGAGCTAATAACCAGTCACACATACTTTAAGCACCCAATGGCTGTCATTATCCTACAGAAATGATGGCTACTATTTTCACAAAATCAAGGTACAGCTACGACTTGTGACTTATATATAATGCCTAGAAACACAATTCATCTAGAATACTTCTGATAATATTTAGTCGGTAGTTTATGACAGCTTTATACTATTACTCAGTAATTTGACATGGGAAGGTGGAAGGCGTGATTGGGTATTTCTGTCTGCGGTTTTGTAGAATATAAGAGTCCTACAGAAATCTATCCTTTACATAACAGAAAGGGAAAAGTTCCTCTGTAAAAACAGAATTAATAACCCTGTAAGAAGTGCAGCAGCCATACTGATCATGAAATACTTTTTAAATGTCAGTTTCAGAAAGCAGATCAAACCTCTTGATTTTATAAATGAAGAAGCAGGATCAGAGAAATTAAACAGCCTACCCAGACCTACTCAGCTGGTTTGTAAGAGACAGTGTGTCATTATTTATTAGGAACATTTTACCACTACCTGGGTTACCGCCAATAAATCTCCCACTCTCTAAGCCCCACTGTCCTCATTGGTATAATGAGAACAATTTACCAATATGACTATCAGAAAGATTAATAATCTATTGCATGGGTAACAGCCAGATCAGCTTTAATGCATTCTGGGGTCCTCTTGAGACCCAGGACAAAAAGAATGAGCTTTGGCAGATGGGGAAATGACTGAGGCCACATGAACCCAGAGAGCTGTCAGCTGGAGATAACTGTAGATGGAGTTGCTTTCACAGCTTCAGGAGCTTGGATCCCCTCAGAAATCAAGCCATTTCGAATCTAATGGACATTTATTGAGCACTTAGTATTAGGTTCCAGAACCGCAGTAAGTGTTGGCCTCACCAGAGTGTAGCGATAAAGCTCTTTGGAGCTTGATTCCTAGTGGAGAAGAGCTGGCTGATATGCAAATTAATTTTTAAAAAGTAGACAATGTGCTATATTTTCATTAGTCTCACTGGTGGCAAAAGCAAAGAAAGATGGCAAGGAGGACATAGTGTGTGGAGGAGTGTGGGACGAATGTTAAATCAGATGGTCAGTGAACAGAAGCATCTTGAGCAAACCACTTTAGAAGCAATACTACAGCACAGGAGAAATTCCCAACTCAGAATGCAATGTTCTCCATTTCAGATGTATGGATATTTACCTCTTAGAGTTCAATCTAATAATATCAAGCCCCAGTTGAACATACTATCAAATATATAGAGAAAGCAACTACATAAACTTTTAATAACATGTTCTGGGAGAATATTCAACGGCGCAGGAGTGGGTGTATGCTTCATCCATGATTTCCAAAATAAATGTTCTTGTTTTTCTTTAAGTACATTGCAATGATATCTCATAACTTTTTGCTGGTATTTATCTTATTGAAATATGGTAGAGATTTTTACTTTAAAAAGGTTCTTTCTTGTCTTTTAATGGCTTTCTATCAGAAGCAAGTCTTTCAATGACAGATGGACCTATTCCAGAAGGAATATTTATAAAGAATCAGAGTTAGAAACTATTCTGACAGGCAAGCACAAAGGCCAAAGTTGTCAAGGTAAATGTCATTCAAAAATAAATTTGAATTCTCCCTTGGGTGTTTTTTATAAATGGATGAAAGAATTACGCAGTAGAGACCTCTCCTAGACAGCAGTTCGCACAAAGAGCCTGGGAGGCCCAATGACGAGCTGAGAGTGCGGTGTTCTTTCTCAGGAGCTAATGCTCTTTTACATTTATTAATATGCTGTAGGGCTAGCAAAGAGGACCTATGTCCCATTGCAGGCTACACTGGCTGAATTAAATCTGGTACCCAAATGAGCTGAAACTCACAGTTTAGGTCTTTTATCCTCCACAGTGCTAGCCATGCCTTCTCCTCTTTAGGCTGTGCATTTACTTGCTCAACACTTCCTTTTCCTGTTGGCCTGTATGTCCCTGGGAACAGGGACAGTAACTTTATTATTTAATACTTTCTCTTCAGGGTCAAGAACAGGAACTCATGAAAATAATGTGGTTTATTATTCGGAATACTTTCAATTTTAGCAACCTCACTTGGTTCTTCTGTTCATTGATAATTATAGCATTCATATGTAGTGGATATAAAGTCCAAGTCATTAGAGGCATACTCATCTTCATGAGAACCATGTGACTGAGGTAGATGAGAGAACCAATGTGCAGGGCGATTCAAAAAGTATGGAGCAAGAGTTAAAAATCTGAGCCAGGCCATTTCACCCAAATGATTGTAAAGGGCTCAGAAGAGAATCATACATGAAATGCTTGAAAGAAATAAGTTCATTACACTAAAAGCGAGTAAGTAATATTCAACACAGATGACATGATAATTTGGATTAAAGCTTAGAGTCGTTTCCACGAGCAATGGAAAGTACCAAATTTAATGACTGTAGTGACTGTAGTTCAGAAAGCCCTTTCTGGGTGGAGGGAGCCTATACCCTGATTGTCTGGGGCTGAGCACTTTCTGCCTGGTGCTGCAGTGCACCTCTTCAACAAAAGTGCTCTAATCTGGTTGATGAGTTATTATATTGCCTCTAAATGGCTTAAGAAACCTTAAGTTATTACACTGGGTATTTGCAAATGCCTCCTGCACTTGGTATCAATGTTGTTCTCCCAGCGTCCTTTCCAGTTGCCAAGATTAAATACCCTGAAAGAAGCACTGAGAAACGGCTTATTGGGATTACAGTTTGAGGTTACAGTCCATCACAGCAGGGATGTTGGGGCCTCAGCCTTGAACATGAAGCAGCTGGTCACATCACATCCACAGTCAAGAGCACACGTAGTTCTTGTGCGTACTCTCCTCTCTACGTGTATGTAGCCAAAGACCTAAGCCTAGGGAATGCTGCTGCCCCCAGTGGCTGGCTCTTCCCTCCTCATTCAATGCAGTCAAGACCATCCTCCAAGGGCATGTCCACAGGACAACTTGATGTCGACAATACCTTATTAAAATTATTTTCCCAGGTGATTCTATTTTGCATCAGGTTGACAGTTAAAACTAACCACCATCATCACAGTTACTGCATCATTTTCCATTCTTTCCCTGAAAAGAGAATAGACTGGCTCTTAAATACTTGATGTCGGAGTTAGAACCTACTCCTAGAACCTGTGACATTTTCAGTCTGCTCTGGTAGGTAATTTGATTTCCTTTGCTCTGCCACAGAATTCAGAATGTAGAAATAAAAGATCATCACTGGAGATAGCCTATGGAAAACATCTTAAGTGCAAACTCATGGAGTCAATGAAAAGTGTGGTTAGTCAGTCTTCTGACCACTAGAAAGTACCCAAACATGAGACTAAACTGACATTTTGTATTATTTAGCTATGCCCAATCTCATCACATGAAAACTTAATAGCTTATACCTCTCTCAGCTTTGGTCAGAAAGAAAAGAGAGGACACAGGTCAAAGTCATACAACATGGATGGCTGTGCAAAGAGGCCTGTTTTAACTTTTGAAAAAACAATTACTGGTCTTTCTGATAAGGATTTTAGGTTTCTTTTCAATCCTTCCACTTCTACATAAATTAGTCCTTTAATATACTAGCCTGCCGCTCAACCAATAAGCTGTAGGTTTTAGCTTCCAGAGAGTAAAGACTGCGAATTAATTAGATTTGATATTATTCTTTCATTTAATGTGTGCTAATTTTGACTTCACATGTATAGCTGTGATTTAGTAGTTCTTTAAAAATATACATAAGATATTTAAATGTTGGAAGCTGACTTATTAATAATATTAGGCAGAAAATGCCTCCTCTCCAGAGCCCCAGTGATTTCCAGAACTCAGTCTCTAGAGACCAAGAATTATTGCCTTATATTCCACAAGGGATCAGGACAGGATCGGCAATCTTTTGTCTTGGTTTCTCTGAGTGGGCACTAGCTGACCACTTGTGCACAAGGTGTTAGAATCCAAGATCACAGATCTCAGCTGTGATCAGAAGAAGAGAGGACAGAAGGTAAAACACTCGCCATGTTTCTGGCTATGAGGAAAAATGAAGAGGGAAGGCAAGGCTGTTCTGGTCTTCAGAAGTTAAGCACAAGCTAACAGACTTTTCTCTAGAGCCTCGCTGAAGAAGGAGCCCTCCCTGCCAACACCTTGATTTTAGTCTACGAAACTGTCATCCACATTTTGACTATAGTAGTATAAAGTGATAAATATGTACTGATCCTGCCATCAATTTTTATGACAATTTGCTATAAAGGAAACAGTAAACTAATAAAACAGAGCATGGAGATAGACTGCCTGTATTCCAGTATTTAAATGATTAGCCTTAGAAAGCACTAATTCTGGGTGGCTTACAAGACCCCAAATAATTTTGAGACTCTCTACTAACTTTCTGTCACCTTTCAGGATTCTCCTCCTAGAAGTGAACTTACACTTCCCCATGCTCTCACTGTTTAAGAAACCTATTTTAAGACTTGGAGTGCCGGGCCTGGAAGCATACAGTGCTAACCTAGGGACTCAGGAGAATAAAGCTAGTTCCGGGAGAGGGTGAACCACAGTAAGACCTCGTCAAACTTGGAATAGTGAGACTTTATTTGTAAGAAACATCGTCATATTTGGAGAGTTGTTGGTATCTTATGAAGACGTGATGGAAGACTGTGTGGAGGTCTTACTCAATAATTACATCATTTTTACATAGATTTCATAGTGGGAAAGTTATCCACTTGCCCAAAGCTATGAGTTTTATCCCCAATCTGTCATAATTTTAAGCACACACATCAATTATACTCCTGTGTGCTAGAAATCATCAATAACAGAGATTAGGCAGTGTTTCTGCTCTACTTTCTGTAAAGAGCAGCCAAAGCATACCAACAAAATGAAAGCTGAATTCGATGGCACATGTACACAGTCAGTGTTAAATTATCAAACAAAACAATTGGATTTAACCAGACCTGTCTGGTCCATGTTGTTTTATTTTTGCTATATTAGAAAGGCATAGCCTATAATACTTTCCTGTTTGATTAAAGAAGACCTTATACATCTGGTTTATGTAACCATTAAATATCTGCTTTATCTCTTTGACATTTGACTTGTCTTGGAGGTACATGGAAATCTCTTCTGAAAAACAATATGTGCATTCCACATTATGGGATGACACCTTAATCTGCAGACCAATGAGAGAGATGTACATTGCCAACAAATGCACATCAGTTTCGTCAAATGAGTCCTGTTACCTCATAACATAAGTCAAATATTAGTCATACAATTTGCCTCAGGTAACTAATGAGGTAAATAAATGTCAGTTGATCTTAAATTGAAAAGGGAATAACCTGGAAATAAGTTTTCTTTCTCTACTTCTTTACTCCTTTTCAACTTTCTGAGGTGGAATTCATTTTTCTGGAGCACACGTATTTTACTGCTAATGCCACTGAAATAACACCTGAGGGCAGATATGAAAATGGCAACCTATGACTTTTAGTTGCTTAGGGGAAGATAAATAGCCTGGTGTCCAAGAGATCTGCCACAAAACAGACAGAGAAAGGTCAGAAGGACACCACACTGATTCACTGGCCCAAAGTGCCAGGCCTCACTCAGATGTCACAGGACGGGAAGGGAAAAAAAAAATATTTTTTTCTACTAAGAAAAAGTCAGCTCCTTGTTGAAAAACAAATTGTGAATCATTATCTCATAATAATGTGACTATGTATTAATCCCGATGTGTATTTTTAGGAAAGGCAGCAGCCTTTGAACTCTCTAAGGACCGAACTTCTCACACGATACAAAGCAGGTCTAAGAAAATGCAGTTACTGTGAAGAAGAGCAAGGCATTCTGTTCCTGTCTTTTTACTGTGTATTGCTATTGAGCCATGTTGGAATTTCCTGAAGCAATTTGGTGTTTGTCTGGGAGCAGAGCTGACAGTAGCTGATGTTCACATTCTGACACAGAAGTTGGTGGGACGGATTGGTTGTGAAAATATTAAAGATGAACTACTTCTGGATGCTTTCGGTCAGCTGAACTTTGTAAAACAAGTTTCTATATTCCTTCCTCCTTCTACAAAGCCTCCAGTGCTGAGAGACAAAACCACGTGTATGTGTGCATGCAAGCACATACACACACACATACACACACACACACACACACACACACAGGTTCACGCATGCACACTTTGGCTTGCATGTTCTCAAGTGCATCAAAAGTGTACACAAATATAACAATTGTCTATGCATTCTTTAATAACACAAATATTGTCTATATTGTACCTTTAAAGAAAATACTTTCTTTGACTCATCAGCTCAACAGTAACCAGGCCTTCTCAAGAACCTTAACAACTTTTTTGGGTTTTTTTAAGTAACTGAAGTGCTACTTGCCCAGACTGCCTCTTACCTTGGCCTCTGTGCATCATTGGTGGCCAAGAAGCCAAGCTCTCTTTCTGACCCTGGAAGAAGCCTGACCCAATTACATTTTTCTCTCTCAACAAGAAATTGGAAAATAATGATGTGATAAGGTGCAGTGACAGTCCCAAACTCCTTCCTGCTAATTTCTAATTGCCATATGACTTCTAAACTTAGCACTGGAGAGATGACTTGGTGGTTAAGAACGTGTGTTATTCCTGCAAAGGGCCTAGTTTGATTCTTAGCATCAATCAAGCAGCTCACAAACGCACATAACTCCAGCTCAGTGGATTTGATGTAATTTGGACATCATCAGGCACATGCATACACACATGCAAACACACCACTAATGTACATAAACTTAAATAATAACAAAACATTTGAAAATAAATTTTTCTATATAGCAAAGTTTATGTTGAGAGAGCACACAAATATTGAAATCTACATCTTATTATTTGTTAGTTCTGCTCATCGTATTTTGAAGAATTGAAAACTTTTTGAAGAAAAATAAAAACCTCAAAGGTGGCTCTTGGAGAGAGATTTTGTATAAATACTATATAAACTATATAACTCCAAGAAACTTTATGTCCTTACTATTACTCATTTTAGTATAAATCCATAACTCTGATTTTAATGGGAATAAAATAATAGATAAATGCTACCTTTAAAAACTACTAGCATCATCATAAAAGGAAATAAATTCACAGCTATTGCTGAGCCGTTCTGTTATTAGATCTTTAACTTTGTTGGCTCATCAAAATTGATTTGCTGTTGAACTATCATGACTGTTCCCAAGTTGTCATTGCTTTTTTAAAAAAAAAAAAAATATATATATATATATATAAATTAATTCTGTGCTTCAATTATATTTGTCAGTTTTATATTTTGTTTTGAAGTGTCTCGAGGGAATCTTTTTTTTTTTTGGACCTTGAAAAAAATATCCTTGTCATTCATCTCACTACTCAAATCTCAATTAAGAGAGAAGCAACCTGGGCTGAGGAGATGGCTATTGGGATAGTACCTCAGCGTGACACCTAAGGCCCATGTGAAAAGACCCAAGCACCCCGGTCTTGGGGAGGTAGGCATGGAGGGATCCCAAGCTACTGGCCACACAGCTTAACCTACTTGGTGAGCCTCTGTGAGTGATAATCCCCGTGTCAGCAAAAGGAGGGTCTGAGGATTGGCATCCAAAAAGTTTAGCCTCAGGCTTCTACACAGACATACGCCCAAACACACACACACACACACACACACACACACACACATCTTCCCAAGACTGATGTCTAGTGACATAACAGCCATACTAAAGCCTGACAGTGTTTGCATTAGAACAGTGCATTTCTTGCCTTGCACTCCGAACCCTCTCTTCCCACCCCTCGTTCTGGCACAGAGAGTCGATCCTTTATGCTAAAGTACCATCCTAGAAACCAAAACAGACAAGCTTCAACTCTGGAATGCTCTCACCCCTTTCATACTGATTATAACCAATTTTTACTCAGACATGAGGCGAAAACTCTCCTCAGCGTTATTTGAAAGGTTTAAATTGTTAACGCTCCCTCCCTAACACTTTACACTGGATAATTTTTTAGTCCCAAGTCTCTTGCTCAAGTTACGTAACATGAGACCTCATTATTGAGGTCTCACCTCATTATTACCTATGGATCTACGCTCTGTTCCAATGAGGGCCCTTTTATGCAACATCTAAGCATTCTTTCATGCCACATCTGGTCCTTCCTAAAAGAAAAAAAAAAAAACATCCCACAGTGGAGCTGCCATTTCAGGAGCTGTGAGACTGTATGTGCTGATATTGTTCACATTTCTTGCTTTTATTTATTATTTATTTATTATTGTTTTATTATTATTGTTCTATTGTTACCACCACCACCACTGCCACTATTACTTTTTATATTCACTCCAAACACCATCATTACCTGACTGGCCTGGTTTATAGACTCCAAAGGCAACACCCAAAGGGCACCATCCCACTGCTCGGAGACCATTCTGCTCCCCAATCTTTAACGCCTCACTGCAGCCTGGAATATCTATTCTTTTCAGTGTGCAACAAACACTGGCTTGGAAATTCACAGATTCTTGCAAAGAATTGTTAGCACCATAAAAACACACGTCCGGAATGTGCGCCTTATCAAAGGAACGAGCCGGAGGGGACGGGACTCGCGGGATTTCCGATGAAACTCCATTTGATCAGAACAAAGGCGGGTTAGGGGTGAAAATCAGCCAGTTTTGTGCTTTCGCTCGTAGTTATTTTTTCAGAAGTTTTCCGTCCTGAAAGGAACACTATGTGCTGTGTAACTGTCGATACTTACTGTACACAGTCGACTGCTCCTCTGATAGTCCTAAGAGCACGCGGAAATGACGCAGCAAGCAATGTCTATGCTATGATTGCGGTCCTTCCTGATTGGGGCGCATGCTGTTGTTAATGCGGTATCTAATAGTGGGATGAGCTCCCATAAGCAATTTTATATGAAAGGGTAAAGATTATTCTATGTTAATTTCAATGCAAAGTACACTTGAAAGAAGTATAATTTGTAATTTTAGTATATCAATTAATGTTACCTTTGCTAATGAGTTTTAAAATTAACATTATTGACTCTCTGCCCCATATAAATAAAAAATGAATAAATCTAACAGTCCAATTTCCTGAGTATGGGTTTATTCATCTGAGTCTAATATTCAGGAAAGATATTAACAAGTTAACCACCTTTAATCAAAATTTAATAGTCACTTTTCTATTTATCAAAATCAATTTTGGAAACTAATAGCCTCTATTCCCAATCCAAATTTAGTTTTACTTTTCTGTTCTTCCTAATCATTTCTGAAAAATCAGATGTTGTTAATTTTATGTTTGTTAATTTAATATTTTTCTATTTATGTAATAGCATTTATAATTCTGAGCAACTAATTTAAATTACTGTGGAAAGAATTAAGTAAAATTTGGCTTGTGGACCAAATCTAGCTGCTAACAGTTTTGTGAATAAAACACTGAAATGCAGCCACACCCACTCATATATATACTGCTTTTGTCTGTGCTACTCCACATAGAAAAGAAATGAACAAAGGACACGTGGTTCATAAAGCGGAAAATACTTATTACTTGGCTGTTTACAAAAAAAAAAGTGTTGTACTCATTGCTGCAGATGATCAAAACTTAAACAATTTAGATGTTATTTAGTAACTACAAAATATTTTCTTGAGCTATAATATTAAAAATAAACTCAAAGGTAAATACTTACAGAATCTAACATCTTACAAAATAGTACATCCCACAGTGATTCTCTGGACACAGTCACAATTAAGCCAACAGACTCCAGCTTTCTAAAAGTAACTTTTAATATAGGCAGATCATTTGATGAATACTAATTGCATACTCTTTTGAAATGTGATTGTGACACTAAAAGACAAAATGAAAAAGCAATTTCATGATTATACAATACTATCTGTCCCAAACATACATCTACATCAACAATAAGTGAGATACACAGAGAAAGCCAAGTGTACCTACTTCTGCACAAAGGTGAATATTGCTAAAGAGTAGAAACAGAACCACAGAAATACAAGACTCATTCACAGCAAAAGCAAAGTAGTGTAGAGGAAACTTAGATAATAATATCATCTGTCACAAATATGCCACTTAGTGATAAAATTTTAGAATCATCTTATGTCAAAAGACAACACAATAGAATTTTCTTTAGACATGAAGCAAAATGAAGTCATGACATTTGCAGGAAAGTGGATGAAATTGGAAATCATTTTGATAAGCAAAGTAAGGTGGCCTTAGAAAGAGAAATCTATGGTTTTCTTTCATATGAAGAAACGAGACTTAAAAGTGTCTGTGTAATGAAACTAAAAAGGGAGTAATAAGACATGAGAAAGGGATGGCAATGATGAATAAGAGAAAGGGTGACTGTGTGGGGAGAGGAAGAGAACAAGCCGGAGGTGAAGCAGAAGTCACACTGGAGGACAGTGGGAAAGGGAGATAGATCAGAACAAAAACTGATGACTCATATGTATGAAAATGCTACTGCTTTATACAATGACATGAAAGTTAATTAAAAGAAAAAGATATCTTCTTCATTTCCTTTAAATATTGTAATATGTTGAAGATAATGAAAGGCAATATATAAATACTATTTGTTTCACAAAAAATATAGTTTCTCACAGAGAAAAGTTTATGAAAATTAAAAAAAACTAATAAAACTAATTTTAAAAATTAATGTAGGTTGCAAAAATAAGATCATATAGATATTAATAAAATTCCTATATTCTATACAAATATTACACTATGTGATGAGTTTTCAGTCATAGCATAAGAAGAATTATAGACTGTATTAGTGACTATTGTGTCTGTTAAAATGCCGTATTAACAAAAATTCTTGCATACAAATCAGAGAAGACAAGCGAACTACTGCAAGGTGGGAAAGAAATTTAAAAAAAATTGTTGAAGTTGAAAGAAAATGCCAGTAAAAAAAAAAAGTGAAAAAATTAGCATTATTAAAAACTACAAGTAAATAAATAAAACCGAAAGATTATGTCATGGCAATCTAACTAGAAAACAGTTTCAAATTTGACAAGGTCAAGTCCATCAGAAGTAAAACCCCGGTAACTCACACAGACTGACAGTACAAGCATAAGGCAGAGGGCTGTCGTGAAGAGCAGCTCAGCAGTGTCTAAGGTATCTAAGTATCTGAAGAAGGGAAACATCCCCCTGATCCAAACCCTCAACTTCTAGATACACAGTCCAGAAGAAGTCAGATGCAAGTATACATGGGTATTCTGCAGTAATGGCTACCAGATCACTGCTTATACTAGAAGAAATGAAAATGATGTAAGTTTCCATCACAAGATTAAATGGGGGGTCTACTTATTCCTAGTTGTCAAATAAATCAACAAACATATTTAACTGTTGACAATGAGAGTAAAACAAGCTACATTAAAATGGTATAGTATTTTATTAACAAAAGAGGTCAGTTAATGCTTTTTTAAGTATAATAACTTTATTAAAACATACTTAGCATTAAAAAGATGAGTGGAGAATAACAGTTGATTTGGGGACATACAGAGTGAAGAAAGGGGAGATCAATTCAGTATAATCTCAAACTTAACAGTTTTAGTCTTAATGAGATTATGAAATCTAACATTGAAAGCTTTATTGAACGGCAAACACTTCCTACACTTTCTTCAGGTCTTTATGCACTTAAGCCTTAGAAGCTCCACCAAATATTATAATAAATTTGCAACTGAATCACTAAAGCACAGAGAACTGAAAGAACATTCCCATGTTGGCAGTTCCTAAGCTGCTAGGACAGGGCTTGGGCCCAGATGGTATCACCCTGGGGGCTGAGACCCAAATTACCATAATATCCATCCCCACTAGTCTACTAATACAGGAACAATGCTAATATTTTATAAGGTTGGGGTTTTTAAGTTATATTTTATCATGATAATTTCTATTATTTATTTTACATTTGAGTTTGAAAAAAGCATTTTAAATACTAAAAATAGTATTCATGGGAATAAGGCTTCCTAATAATTTCATTTAACTATTTAATTAATCCTAAACAGAGTTTCTTAAAAACAGGACTCAATACTACTATAATGTAAAAACCTAGTCTGGTTGTTTGTCCAAGAAGTGGAGCCATTTATGACTCTTTGTGTGTTTCAGTATCTTAGTCACTGCCACAGCCTGTGGGTCTTCTTTGCAGGAATGTTCAGTTGTGGTGTTGTGAGACTTTTCTGTGGTGTGAATTATAGTGTATTTGATAATGAAGAAAACAAAGGAAGGAACTCCTCCATAATCTGTGCCAACACTTACCCTTCCTAATGTGCCTAAAGCTATTTTAGAGTTTTCTGGTTCTTCTAAAAGCAAGGAAGTTTTAAGTACTGTGCCATGTGCTTGAGATCTTTGAGGAGATAAACAATATCAGGCAACAAATTTTGTTCTAAGAAGTCTGATTTCTCCCTTTTTCATTTTGATCCAAATGTAATAGTTACATGTATATAAGGAGTGCAGTGTGATGCTTTGAATTTGTATGCATTATGCAATAACTAAATTAGGGCAACTGGCATACTTACATAACACCTGAAACCTGTGTTCTGTCTTTGAAATGAAAACCTTCACAATCTTTTCTTCCAGTCATTTTCAAATAGACAGCACATTATTCTTGAGGATAGTTGCATTTAGAAAGTTAAAAGAAGATGGTTGTAAAAGTTTACATTCCCACCAGCAACAGAGGAGAGTTTCCCTTTCTCCACATCCTCTCCAGCATGTATTGTCACTTGAGTTTTTGATCTTAGCCATTCTGATGGTGTCAGATGAAATCTCAGGGTCATTTTGATTTGCATTTCCCTTATGACTATGAATGTTGAGCATTTCTCTGCCATTCAATATTCCTCTACAGAGAATTCTCTGTTTAGCTCTGTACCTCATTTTTTAATTGGATTACTTGATTTGTTGCTTTTTAACTTCTTTAATCCTTTATATATTTCGTATATTAGACCTTTAACCCTCCTCTATTGTTGGTGGGAATGTAAACTTGTACAACCACTTTGGAAATCAATTTGGCACTTTCTCAGACAAATAGAAATAGCACTTCCTCATAGCTATACCACTCCTAGGCATATATCCAAAATATGCTCAAGTACACAACAGGGACATTTGCTCAACCATGTTCATAGGAGCTTTATTCATAATAGCCAGAACCTGGAAACAGCCCAGATGTACCTCAACTGAGGAATGGATACAGAAATTGTGGTACATTTACACAATGGATTACTACTCAGCAATTAAAAACAAAGAAATCATGAAATTTGCAAGTAAATGGTGGGACCTGGAAAAGATCATCCTGAGTGAGGTATCCCAGAAGCAGAAAGACACACACAGTATAAACTCACTAATAAGTGAAAATTAGACATATAATATTGAATAAACATACTAAAATCTGCACACCTAAAGAAGATAAGCAAGAAGGAGGACCCTGGTAAGATGATCAATCCTCACTCAGAAATGCAAACTGAACTGACATTGGAAGAAGGAGAAAAAAGGAAACAGGACAAGAGCCTACCACAGAGGACTTCTGAAAGACTCTACCCAAAAGGGTATCAAAGCAGATGCTAAGGCTCATAACCAAACTTTGGGCAGAGTGCAAGGAATCTTATGAAAGAAGGGGGAGATAGAAAGACCTGGAAGGAACATTAGCAGAACCAAGAAATCTGGGCACAGGGGTCTTTTCTGAGGCTGATATTCCAACCAAGGACTAAGCATGGAGATAACCTAGAATCCCAGCACAGATGTAGCCCATGGCAGCTCAGGGTCCAAGTGGGATTCCTAGTAAGGGGAACAGGGGTTGTTTCTGACATAAACTCAGTGGGTGGCTCTTTGAGCACCTCCCCCTGAAGGGGGAGCAGCCTTAGCAGGCCACAGAGGAAGACAATGCAGCCAGTCCTGATGAAACCTGATATGCTAGGGTCAAATGGAAGAGGCAGAGGACCTCCCCTATCAGTGGTCTTGGAGAGAGGCATGGGAGGAGATGAGGAAGGAGGATAGGTTGGGGGGGGGAACAAGGGAGAAGGCTACAGCTGGCATAAAAAAATGAATAAACTGTAATTAATATAAAAAATAAATTTAAATTTTAAAAAATAAGGTGGCCAAAATTTTAGAAAACAGCAGGTCCCTGGTGTTAGGAAGAACAGGACCAAAAACAGGAACAGTTTCTGAAACTGCCCACATTCATGAATCAGTAGATAGGCTTCTGTGTCTTCCCATTCTGCTTTACCTGAAGTGAGATAGCTCTCTGATTCTTTACAACTGTGTGTAAAGTTTTAATTTTTTAGGTTTTTAATTTTTAGGTTGATTATCTACAGACCCATATTTAAGGAATATAGCAACATTCTTGATCTGAAATTTTAATACCATACTATCATTCTAAATTCTAACCCCAATATCCAAATAGTAAAGCACAGAAAGCTACAAGAACTGGTAAGTCTGAGGTGTGGATAAAGAAGGCACGATGGCAGGTAGATTTCCAATCTATCTTGTATGTGTGGTCTCTTGACCTACTATGGCTGACAGCAATATTTAAGGTAGTAAGAAAGTGGGAAACCATTAGTAGAAATCTTACTTTGACCTTTTTGTTTTTGAAACAAAATATGCTAGGCTGTTCTTAAACTCCGCGACCCCATAGTGAAGAAAGATTTTGAACTTCTGCTTCTCCCGCTTGTACCTCTGAATTACTTGGATTTCAGATGTGAATCACAGCAAATATTTCTGTAGGACTGGAGACTGAATGCAGGGTTTTGTGGATGCTAAGCAACTACCCTAGCTCCCGAATCCCAATTCCATACTTTGAGTTTTGAATGTGGAGTTCTAAGGTAGCCACTTGTGGGTGGGTGGTCTGTTGAGACAATGGGCAGCCGCAGCAAGTCCCAGCTCCCTCACGACCCACAAACATAAAGGGAACCTGCTGAGACTCCACAGTGCAGCATGGGGCTAAGCTGTGATGCTCAGTGGAGACTCTGATCGATAACATCATGGTTCTAAAATCCTCACAGCCCTTGGTGCACCTTGCTGCCAGCAGGTAGGTAAGCTACACCAACTGTCCTAGGCCTGCTAAGCTCTAATCCATCCTACTTAGGAATTCTGGAACCAACGTTTTCTCCCGGAGGACTCAGTTCCAGAAAGAAAAATCTGTGAAGAAAGCACCTGTGGGACCAAGTGTGCATTCTCCTTTCCGCTTCTCCCTTCTTTTTCTCCCATCTGGCTAGCAGGAAAATATGAAACTGGAACTGCCTGCTGGTGGGAGATTAGCTTGCCAAACCACCTTCTTGGATAACAAGTAGAAACTTTCTACACTGCATCAAATCAGGTAAAAAGAAGAAGCCATTATGAAAGTTGAGGATGATGTGTGAGAAGTGCTACTCCAGAAAACTGATAGCTGGAAGAGAAGCCTGCTTAAAGAGCATGCCTTTCTTCCTTCTAAAGATGCCTTCATAGGGTTCTTTTAAGACACTGGACAACTTAAAGAAATAGAAATAGCACTCGAAGGAAAGGGGCAAACTATAGCCCCTCTTCCTCCGGATAAGACATATCACTTACTTCATTTATTCAGTCATCATAAATGATACTTCCATTCTATGCTGCCAGTGCTTTGAAGATTAGAGCAGGGCATTTACTGACAGAGCTAAAGTGGACATAAGAGGGAAAATAAGAATTTGTTTGAATCCATTACCTGCAAGTGAGTTAGTGTCTATTCTAAATCATTTCTCCCGAAGTCCCACAAAATACTGACTGTATTATCAGAGAACAAAAAATAAGACTTGGTTCAGAGTTTTTGTACATAAAGTAAGTTAGTAGGACTCAAATTCAATACTGTCTATACTCCTAATAAAACTTGCCTGACTTGCCATAATGTATCCTTTTCATGCAGAAGGGCTCAAGGTACTAAGTGATGTTTGAAGCTCAAACTTGAACGAACAGGTACTGTCTTCTGCTTGTGAGAACTGCTATCTTGGAAATTTTGATTCATGCTAACTATAAGCAGACGTGGCTGCTAACCTAGACCAGGCCTTATTAGAAGGTACTGTTGCTTACCAGCTAACAAGCACACAGTTATTGCACGAATGGCTTAATCCGGCTTCCTCAGAAACAAAAAGGGAGAATAAGATACCGTGAGTGTGATTTATCTGAGGTACGCTCCTTGTAAGAAGGGACACTTACAAGTGAGAAAGAAAAAAGGAAGCAGCACCTTGTTGGGCCAATTTGTATTTTCTTTTTTCCTGACTCTTGGTGGTTGATGCCTAAGAATGGATGAGTCTTAGAGTTGCATGTTTCTTCTTATGATTCCTTCCTTGGAAAGTGGGTCAAAGCATCCAAGCCAAGTTCTGTGTACACTCATGAGAGCACACCATCTTTTTGTAAGCAATACTGGAGACCATGTTTTGAAAAAAGAAAATGAACCTATGCCCAGAAAATGTGCGAGACCAAATAAGCCTGACCAACCCAGCATGCTGAAGGTTCCTTACTAATGTTGTGAACTCTATATTTTAGACAGATCCTGCAGTATAGTACTCCTGTTAAACAGTTCCCTTTCTTCCATCATCTGCCAGGCTAAAGATGTGGCCCTAGACTTCAGTTCAGAAACAAGAGAAGATATATACACGGGAGTCTTCTTGAGGAAACATTTGTGTAGTCCTCAGACAAGGGAAGATTTCCATTTTCCAGTAAGAGAGAAAAATGTGTCTACCTCTTCTTCCAGTGCAGAGAGAACAGGGAATGTATGATTAGGACTTCTCAAGAGTGTCCTCAAATTCTTGGCGGTTCAGACCTCAAGGTCCTAATCCTTTTACAACCAAGTTTTCAGTTGGGGATTGAGCTTTCTGTAAAATGAAACTACTCAAAACTACATTGATTGACTGACTGATGATTGATTGATTGATTGACTGATTTTGCGTAAGTTACCTTCAAATCATAGTAGAATCCTCAATCCAGTGCCATGAAGATTTTCCAAACCTGACCTTGCCTTATGGTACTGGATGGTAAGCTGGAAGTTCCTCTGGTGTGTCACTCATACTTGAAAACTGCTGCAAAGGCTGAAATGTGCTTCTCTAGCTCTGTTCCTTTGTGTCTAACAAGGAAGAACTGCTGCAGAAGTCCAAATTGTTTCTTGAACCTCGGTCCCGTTCCACAGTGACATTTATGGAATGATGAGGCTGTCGCCTGAGTACCTAGCTTTCAGAAGCTACCTTTTCAATTCCCCCTCCCCCAGAGGCAAGCTTTGTGATAAGTATTAGAGCAGTAGTTTGTTTTGGAGGTAACCTCGGGAAACACCGATAAATGTGTGAGGACGTGTGAGAAGAAATGGAAGGCAGAAAATTAAGGACCGTCCTCAAACCAGTTACCGCCTTGAACAGTATGAATTGGTCTCATCTTCCCCAGGAGAGGAAAGCAATATGTGGATGCTACCACCGCCCCAGCAACTGATGATGGCTGCTCCTGAGACAGGGAAGTATTAAGGCTCCATCACTTTTGGCTGTCTGATGATGAAGTAGAGCAGACTCACAGACAGCTCTGAAGTGGTATGCAATAAAGCTAGAGGGAATTGGAGCAGACAGCAACAGTGTCTTCTGCAAAATGTATTGACATTTTCAAGGCCCTGTCTTATCAATACAGGTATTCATCAGTACAATGCTTATCTCTTAGATTCAACACATATTTCCACCTTTTATTCCATATTTTCTTCTATGTTTTTCACCTAACAGCCAATTTATTGGTTTGAATATTTCAACTAGATTCTTCCATGGGTTATATTAAACATGAACACATTTTCTCTCTTTTTTTTCTACTCTTTTTTGAGGGAGAGGGAACCTTATGTTTGTTCATATATGAGGGGAGCATGTGTTTGAATATGCATGTGTGCCTAAGCGTGTACATGTACACTCACATGTAACTGTGGGAACAGAAGTCAGCCCCAGGTGTCGTCTCTTAGGAACTATTCAATTGGCTTTGTTCTGCAAAGTGTCACCATGAACTAAAACTACTTAAATGTTTAAATAAAGATTCCAGTATCCTTCCTCTTCGCAAGTAAGTTTTAACTTATTTAAGGTGGTAGAACAGAAGTTCGCACTCTGGAAAATACCATCAGTATGTAAAATACTTAATGGAAGCATGGAATTGTCAGTGGTTCTTTCTGTGCTGAAGAACTGTCCAAAGCAATGATTAATGCAGTTTAATTGCTACAGTGCATAAACATTTAATAAGGCTGTTGGGTGAAAATGAGTGTATTTTAAGTGGGTTGGTATGGAAAAACGTGGGCAGTGTTTCCTTAAAAACAATGGTATCCCGTGCAAAAATCCAATAATAGTTTTGTGAGATGAAATCACCTCTGTGAGACTTCACATGCCAAAGAATGCCAAAAATAAATACTACACATGGTGACAACACTAGAGAAACATGGCTTCTTGTGTGTAATTGTTAGCACAGGTATAGGTGCACATGTATGTGTTTGCTTGTGCATTTGGAGGCCAGAGATCAACACTACGCCTTCTTCAGTCACTGTCTACGTGGCTGTTTTGAAACAGAGTCTCCCCCTGAATGTGGAGCTTATGGAGTTTGCCAGGCTTGCTTTCCCATCAGTCCACAGATTCTCCTCTCTCACTGCTCCCTAGCATAGGGGTCACAAGCATGACACCCACGCCAAGCTGTTTTTTTTTTCTAGTTTTTACATGGATTCTGGGTTTGAACTTGGTGCTTAGGCATGCATAGCAAGCATGTCACTGATTGGACCATCTCTCCAGGTGCTTTTGTATTCATCAGCACATTGAGTTTGAGTTTAACAACAACAACAAAAATGTCACCGGTTATTTGGTGTATGTCAAAGAATTCTCCACAAACACACATTCAGAGATTTTTCTTTATGACACTATTGACCTCATTGTCAGAGTCTATCAAAAAGCATGTGACACAGAAGAAACTTTAATGGCATCTTCTTTGATTTAGGTGGAGTGGCAAGTTGTCCTCGCTATCATTTTCTGCTGGAAAAGGGGAAATTAATTTCTTACACTTTCCTCGGGCTGAAAAGATAGTCTATAACACATACACCAAAATTTCTCTTTCTACCTGAAAGATTGATTAATCTATAGCATAAAAAATGTAAATCTTCGGGAATCTTGTCACTTTTATGGTCTGAAGAAGATGAATTCATGCAGGATTTCAATATTGCTTAGGCCTCTGGCCTCAAAATAATATAGCAATGTCACTGGGGGAAAGTCTCTGGGGACATGCTGTGCTGTAATAGTTTACAGATTCATAAAAAGTATTGATCAAGTTTCATCTCCTGTAGTTCTAAATAGAGTATTAAAGGATTTTATCTTCTTGGCTACAGAAGCCTGATAGTGCTAAGCATGGCAATGAACAAAGCCTGAAAATCAAATACAACCAACAAACACAAGGCACCTGGCCTCATGTTTAACTCAATAATCATCAAGTTAACAGTACAGGCATGGAGAGCTGCTCCCCCACCCCCGAAGCAATAATTAACTGTTTTCTGGTGGACAGATTTGTGCTTAGTCACTTTGGCATTTTTAGAAACCAAGATGTCAGGTATGTCACAGTAAAAAATAGTTTATGTAACTTCAATATTAATCCAAAACCATCCACCTACTGCCTTTCTACTTTTATGTCTTTGGTGGTATACTGGGTTATGAAAATATTAATAATAGCAGCGTGACAATGGTCCTGAAAATTCGACTTGCTTATGGTACCCATGTCCAAAGTTTATTTTCTGAAGCAGACTTTTAAAAAAAACAGTCATATTGATTTTTTTTCTGGAATTGCAAATACTATTTCCCCTATAAGTAATATAATGCAATTTTACCATTGACCCGAAAGTTCATGCATGAGTAAGATTTATTTCTTCTTTGTCAATTTCCCTTTTGGTTTTGATGTGCACATAGTTATGTTTTTCCAGCAAGGAAAGAACTGAACAGAATGTCAAAACTCCTTAATCACTCTGTGATAATAAAACTTCTGTTACATTGGGATTACTCAAATGAGCTAAAGTTTATAATGCTGTCAACAGGCACAAATTCTGAAAGTAAGTTTTGCTGTGTTTGCTACTACAAAGGTCTGTCAGTCTCTGGTTCTGTCAGTGTAGAAGAAAATTAGGAGATATATCTACATGCACATACAACTTCTGTCAAAGTTTGACTGTAAGATGTCCCAAAAATCCTGTGTGTTAGTACAATTAGGTGGTAAAAGAATTGTCAAGGAGTGGATTTATAGATTACTGGAAGTTTCAAACAAACAAACAAACAAAAAAACCAATGTGACCACCAACACCCTTCAGTCCCTCTCTTTTACTTCCCTGCAATTGGCTGAGCATTTTTTTTTATCTGGTTACACTTTTACCTAGTATGTATCACATACCCAAAGTCCCAAAGTCCCAAAGTCCTAAGGACCTGTGCACTGAAACTTCCATATCTATGACTCCAAAGAAACCTTTTCACTTCCTAAATTCCTTTTGTCACATAGTAACACATCATAGTAACAGAAAGCCAAGAGAACACCTCATTCCCACGTGTAAATATGTGTTTCCTAAGATGAGAAGCATCTCAAGAAGAGCAGCATGCATATGTTTTTCTTAAAAAAAATTAATTCTTAGGGAAGATCTGAGCTTCTGAGAATTCTCTAGAAAAGACATGCTTTCTTCACTGTTTTGTCAAAGATCTAAAAACCTAATTGCTAGAAAAAAAATGCCATTTGCCTTTTTGCAGTACTAAGTATTCAGGAGTGGTTAATGGGTATTTAAATGTTTCTCTAATTAAATTGGGAAAACAACTAATCTTCATTATCAGCGAATTACTTTAAGAGGTTGTCTGTCCGCTGTCCACAGATCCCCAGAGCCCCTGAGCCCCAGAGCCCCAGGCATACTGTGCTAACCTCCACAGATGAGAAGGACTGTTCCTCAATAACTGTTTCATACACAACTCAGGTTACAATTTTCCTTTATTGCTGATTAAACCAGACCTTTCCCTGGGTACATAAGAGACAGTGATTTCCAACTGTACTAAGCTTAAAGATTATCTTTTTATTCTGAAGAAATAATTTTTTTCATCTAATAATGAAAGTGTTTCAATAAAAAAATCAACATCACTTCAAGAATCAATATTCCTGACTCACTCTGAATTTCACATGAGCAATGAACTGAAACATGTTCGTCATGACTGATATAAGAAAAAACCCCTGAGAGATGTTCAGGTAGACCACTGGGGTGCTCTACATCACTCCACTCTATTAATTTAATAGAAAAGTACAGCTGTTCTAGGGAACTTTTCAAATCAGTTTCAAGGAAGTTTTCACACAAATGAATATTCCTTATTAAATGTTTTAAATTACATGTTTGTACGCATGTAGTTAGGGAGAAGGGCACTAATCCTCCAGCACACACACAGAGATCGAAGATTCCACTAGTAGGTTCTCTCCTTCCACCATGAAGATCCCAGGGCTCAAATTCAAGTCTTCAGGCTTGATAGCAAGAGCCTTTCCTCATCGTCTCACCAGCCCTACAAATGAATAACTACTGCAATGAGCATAGACAGGTAAAAATAGCTTAGTTCGGATTCTCACAACACCCAAGGTTGCACCTGATCATCAGAACTCAGTGACATCATTCACTCAAGATAACCAGGCACAGTCCTAGAACTCCATGCAGTATATAAGCAGAGATCAAGAGCTGCATCTGGTGAGATGCCACCTTGATCTGTCCTGTGGCTGGAGACCCTCCCTCAGGATCCTGACCCTCGAATCAAAGACTTCTCTTAGAGACTGGATCCGACCTTCAGCTAAGATACGTCTCACAGGTGAGCAGCGTCGGGGAAGTGAGCTCAGGACAAGACCTTGGTTAAGAATTTAGAGTGTGAGCATCATGTGATGACCCTCAGCATAATAAAATACAACTTTTGTTATGCTAACTACGTGTAGCTACCTTCTGGCTGGAGAAAAATACTTATTCTTCTCTTGTTGCTGTAGTTCAGTTGTCGTAAAAGCCAGAAATAATAAGAGGAGATTTCTTTAATGTGGTAGGGAGGAAGGACCAATAAGAGAACTATTGACACAAGTCTGTCTTCCTGGTACCAAAGTGAGATCAAAGTTTGAACAGAGAGTGAAGGTTATGCACATCTAATCGGTCGCCACCAGGGTGTGGAATGGTCCACCCATGACTGGGTTTCGTCTTCCTGTTAGGTAGTCTGACAAGTTGCTGAAACCGTTTAAAAGCTGTTTGAGAGGCACAAGTGCCCCTCTGCAATGTGTTCTCCCTTACCTTTTCCCAAGCAGGAGATTACTAGGGAAATTCCCATTACTTTAGGGCCCATTTTTAATAGCCCGAGACTTAGATTGAGAGACAATAGAATACTCTTTAGAATACCTTTATTTCTGCCAAGCTAATTACAAACTCAAGGCACGAACATGCAGAGGTCAAAGGTCTAAAGGTCTTTTGGGAAACAAGCCTCCACTTTCTTTCTGTCTCTCCCTTGGACAGCAGGAAACAGCTCTGCCAGGATCCAACAAACCAGGGCAACAGTTCCTTAGCGACTGTAGGTAGGTGTCTGGCTTCTTTTAAAATGTATTCACTGCATTGCAAATAAGGCAATAACAAATTCTAGAGACCAGAGAAAATGAAGCAGTTTTTAATATATAATTCTGTAGAAAGGGACACCAGCATAGAAAAAAGAAAAAAAAATAGGTACCACACCAATTTGGGCTAAAACAAAGGCTTTTAAAACTCTTTTGCCATCTCTCACAAGACAGGGCTTGCTTTCTTCCTAAATTCTCCATCTTATTGCCTTAAGATCCAAAGCCTTGTCTAATGAATAATTTGGTTCCTGAGACTGTACCCTTTTCTGATCACGGAGTCAGTCAATTAGCAAACTACCTGTGTCCTTTAACCAGCAGCAACAATGCCCCTGTTAGAAAAAAGAGTGGGGCCTTGTCCCTCTGTTCTCTATAACTCCGATAAAGTGATAAAGTAAAAGTGCACCTCATCCTGAACATGCACCACAAAAAAGTTCTGTCCTACGACTAAAAGTGCACAGAAAAAGGTGCTCATACAGATAGTTCCAGGATTCCTCCAAAGGACTGTATGCAGAACTAAAAGAGATGCTTTGAACGTCTCCAGGATGTGTTGTGAGAGGACAGCAAAGACCACACGCAAGTATTACAGAATCTGTAAGTTCTTTCAATCTATTGGTCATATTGCATTTGAATTTATGCTACCATTTTGAATTTAATCCCTCAGACTTGAGGATTAAGTGATTTCCATGCTTATTTACTTTGACAGTTTGAACTGTGGTGTCCATTCCAAGATTTGTGTTGAAATTTGACCTGTGCAACAGTGTTAAGACATAAGGCCTTCGGAAGTTTTTACATCATAAGGGTTCTGCCCTGGTGAATAGAATTAGCTCTGTTATGAAAGTACCTGGGGCTAAAAGGAGAACGTTTTGCCTTGTCTTTCTCCATGTGGACTCACAGAAATAAAGATACTATCTTGAGTACAGAGACCAGCTCTGCAAGATATAGGTACTACTGGTACCTAGATCTTGAACTTGCCAACATCCAGATACATAAGAAATGAAATTGTATTCTTAATAAGTTGCACAGATGAAGGCATTTTGTTATAGCAGTATAAGTAGATTAAGACGAAGACTGTGATTCAGATTAATGAAGAGTAGAGACAGCTTAGCCTGGGTCAGTAACCATAACTTTTTAAGCATCTATATGTCCTCTGGAACTTACTCAAGAACAGATAGTCCTGTTTCAACCATCTCCGAAGTTCCTGACCATAATGTGCTGAGTCACTCCTGGGAAATACAAATCTTGGTCGTCATCCTCCTTACAAAAAAAAAAAAAAAAAAAAAAAAAAGGCAGAAGGGAAGTGTGTGATGTGATATTCAGGCTTTTGGGAGTGATTGTCGTAACTTACTAGCCACTGAATACAGTGAATCATGTACTCTACTTCCTGGTGTACTTTCTTTCTTCGCTTGGAAAGGCTCACTCTCCCACAGGGATAACCTCTACCCACAACACTACCTTGAGTCGTTGGTTCATTGCTTAAATTGAAAACTAGAGACAACATTAAGCCTTTTCCTTGCTTTTTTTTTTAATCAGAACATGAGCATGTGATGTATCCAGAAAAAAATAAAATAAAATAAATGCAATTTACAAGAAAAAAGGTTTAAAATTTTTTCAAGTAAATATAAAAGTCAGAATATAAAACACAAAGACTTGCGTTAGCGGAATTTTTTAACCATTTTATTTGATATTGCAAAACAGCAATATAAGATAAATCAGCTTGTTTGGAAAGTAGAACCTAGTATGGTAGGAATAGTTGGGGGCTAGTCACATGCAATGTAACATTTCTAAAGATAGAGGAAATGTTCTAATTAAAGAACATTGACCTATACAGACAGGATGATACACAGCTAAAAATTATAATTCAGTTTGTTTTTTCAAAGGGAAAAGCCCTGCAAAAGGCTGAAGGATGATCAATACCACTCAATGGATTATCAAAACCCAGAGGCATTCATTCTGACACTTTATATACGTGCCAGACTTTGTCAGTCATAGACTGCGGTCAATAAATTGATCACAATGACAGAGACAGCAGAAATAAAAGCCTGCTTTACTTTGTTTCAGTTTTCTCCTTCCTTCACATTGTGTTTTTATTACTTCATAAGCAAGTGTTCCTTTTTACTGTCCTTGTCCTCAGCTGTATATGCACAAAATGTTTTAATAGCCCATCTTCACATCCTTTGGCCCTGCCTTAAAGTTGAACCCACACATATGTGACACACATATATTTTCCATGATTGTATGTGTGGTTTAATGAAGGTAGCTCTAAATATTTTGTCTGAGGATTAAACACTTAAACATATCCATCAAGTATGGGCTGGGGAGACAGTTTGGTCCATAAAGAGCTTGTTATACAAGTGTGAGGACCTGTGTGCTAATCCTAGTACTCAAGTAAAAAAGGCAGGCATCATGAGAGCATGTGCCTGTAATCTTGACCCTGAGAGGTGGTGCCAAGTTGGTTCCTAAGGTAGCAAGGCAGCCAGCAGGGCTGAAGCAGCAAGTTCCATGTCAACAAGAGACCTTGCCTTAAAAAACAGGGTGGAAGACACCTTAATGAATGGCACTTGATGTTGAGTTCTGGTTGTCATGTACGCACACATACACACACATATGCAATTAAAATATATGTAAAATATTAAGCTTTCTACTTTCACTTGATTGTTCTTATTTGTTTATGTTTTTTCTCACCTTTTTCTCATTTTTCACTCTTTAAAACAAAAGCCTTCAACTTCTGCCTTAAGTTAGGGTTTCTATTGCTGCAATGAAACATTATGACCAAAAGCAAATTGGGGAGGAGAGGGTTTATTTGACTTACTCATCCACATCAGAGCTCATCACCAAAGGAAGTCATGACAGGACCTCAAACAGGTTAGGACCCTGGAGGTAGCAGCTGCTGAAAAGGTAACGAAGAGGTACTGCTTACTGGCTTGCTACTTATGGCTTGTTTAATCTGCTTTCTTAGAGAACCCAGGACCACAAGCCCAGAGATGGGACCACCCACAATGCGCTGGGCCCTGCCCATCAATCACTAATTAAGAAAATCATTTACAGCTAGGTCTTAGGAAGGCGGTCTCTCAATTGTGGTTCCTTCTCTTAGACAACTCTAGCTTGTGTCGAGTTGATATAGGATTAAATGGCAGAACTGAACCCTTTTCAACTTGACACATAAACACATCTCTGTTGGTATAATGTTCTTGTGGAATGTATACAGTTGACCCTTGTTCACTCAAATGCTGATTTCTCTACCCCACTATCTGGTTTCAATCCAGACATTGCATTGTGATGCTTATTCTAAGCATCACCTGTCTCAAGTTTATGTAAACATGCCATCATTTGTGCTCCATATTGTCAATAAAACAACCAGCCAGTGCTGATCAATGGAGAGAATAGGGTGGGACATTCTGGACCTGAGGGGAGGAGAGAGGAACAAGTGACAGGAACATCTGAAAAGAGAGATCTGGGAGTAGAGAACCTGGAAACAGCAGGAGAGATGAACTGGACCTAAGATATGACTAAAAAGCAAGTATAATGTGGGAAATTTGAATGGGAGGAAGTTATGTGGGCTTGGAGGTTTAGGATAAAGCAATGATTATTGTCCAGCATTGTGTTCTAAGTTAACTAAATATATCCTAGTCTCTGTGTGGTGATTTGGGTGTACAGCTGGTTTAGGAATAACAGCTGTTTAACTAAAAGATAAATCAATATTAAATACTAATAGTCAAAAGCACATCCCTATTATGCTGCAACACATTCTTTCTTGTTTGTTCCAAAGATATTTTATTAAATTAATAAATAACTTTAAAGTCCCACAGTCTGTACAAATTCAAATGCATTAAAATTTCACTCCTTTTAAAATAGCTAATTTCATTTAAAATCCAAAGTCTTTTAAAATCCAAAGTCCCTCAACTGTGGGCTCTAATGAAATAAAAATAAATTAATTATATTCTTACTTCAAGAGAGAAGAACTAGGACACAGTCAAAAGCAGAGCAAAGCGAAACCAAACTCCAAAAATGAAAATATCTGGGTTCACTCATGATCTTCTGGGGTCCTCCAAGGGGCTTGGGTCACTTCTCAGGTTGTGTCCTCTAAAGCTCAGGCTTCATCCACTGCTTCTGCCATGTTTGGTGGTTATCCCATGCATAGTACTGGTATTTCTAAAACACTAGGGTCCCATGCTGCAACTGGACTGTACTTTCACCAATAGCCTCTCATAGGCTCTTTTCATGGTGTCAAGTCTCAACTTCTCTGCGTGACTCATTAATTCTGGACCATCAACAGCCACTGAGGCTGCACCTTCACCAATGGCCTCTCTTGACCTCTCACAGTGCCAAGCCTCAGCTGCTCTCCACAACCTTAGAACCAGCACCACGTGGATGGCCCTTACATGTTACCAAGTTTGGCTGCCAGCGTGAAATACAACCTCACCCTGTTCTGCAACACAGCTTTTGTGTGCTGACCCTGAGAAAATACTTTACAGAAGATTTCACCTCAGTGATGCTGGTCTCTTTCTAATCACTGCTAATTTCTTAGTTCCAGGTAACCAGCATCAGTTGTCCAGTAACTGAAATGTTTCACTTCAACAGTGCTGGTCTCTTGTTAATTGTGGCTGACTCTTTAGTTCCAGCTGACCAGAATGACAGAATCTAAATTCAAAATAGCAAATACCCCTAATAGAGTCTTTGAATTTCTCTCTGAATTTCACAAGCCAAGTCTCCATCTTCTGCACTGCTCTCTACACTGTTATCTTCAATGCTCCTCAAGAACATCTCACTGAGCTCTCAACACTCAAGGGCTTTTCTAGCCCAAAGCTCCAGAGTCCTTCCACAATCCACCCCCAAACATAGTCAGGTCTGTCATAACGAAACCCCACTCCTGGTACCAACTTCTGTCTTAGTTAATTTCTATTGCTGTGGAGAGACAGTATGACCACGGCAACTCTTATAAAGGAGAGCAATTCATTGGGGCTGACTTACAGGTTCAGAAGTTTAGTCCATTATTGTCATGGCAGGAAAAATGGGAGCATGCATGTAGACATAGTGCAGGAGAAGGAAACATGAGTTCTACATATGGAACTCTGAATCAGCAGGCAGGAGAAAGAAAGAGTGAGCCACAGGGCTTAGTTTGATCTTCTAAAACCTCAGTGACACATTTCCTTCAGCAAGGACACACCTACTCCAAAAAGACCACATGTCCTAATGCTTTTAAACAATGCCATTCCTTATGAGCCATGTTCATTCAAATCAACACATTCCATTCCCAGCCCCCACAGGCTAGTGACCTTATCATAATACAAAACACGTTTAGTCCAACTTGAAAAGTCTCCATAGTCTATCACAGTCTCAACACAAATCCACAGTTCAAAGCAAAAGCACTAGTCCGCTTCAGTCATTTGGTTCTGGCTTTAAAGTCGGGATACACTCTGATACTCACAGCAATCTCTTAACTGTAATTCCCAATAAAAACCAACATCAAAAAGCAGATCACATACTTCCAACAGATGATGACTCACCATATTCATTATCATTCCAAAGAGAAAGAAAGGGAGCATAGTGAGGAAATACTGAACCAAAACAACACCAAAACCATCAGGGCAAACTCTAAACTCTTTATCCCCATGCCTGATGTCAAAATGCTCTTTAGATTTCCAAACCCATTCAGCTTTGTTGACTGCAACACATTTTTCTCTCTTGAGCTGGTTCCAGTCCCTGTTAGCAGCTTTCCTTTGTGGGTATCCCATGACTCTGGCATTTCAACACCTTGGGGTCTACAAGGCAATACAAGCTTCGCCTTCACAGCTTTACACTATGGCCTTCCTCGACCTTCATGAAAGGACACCTGTGACACATGCCTGGCCTCAGAAGCTTTCCTTAGTTGTGGGAAGAGATTCCATAACCCCTTTCTTGTATCCTTACCTCTAAAGCCAGAACCACGTGACTAAAGCTGCCAAATCTTGCTAGGGCTAGGACATGATCCCCTCATTCAATTACACATGCATCAGCTTTCTGTTTTTGATAGTTTTCTTTATTGTTTAAGCCTAGCTGTCCTGGAACTTACTCTGTAGATCAGGCGGAACTCAGAAATCCTAATGCCTCTGCCTCCTTAGTGCTGGGATTAAAGGTGTAAGCCACCAAGCCACCATGGCCCTAAACTTTTCTTTAATTTCTTTTAAAAAACTGAAAGCTTTTCTGGGTGTGGTCTTGCCCTGAGGTCACCAGTCCCTTTTTTCTTGGTGCTCTTTTTCCCCTCAAACTGTACATTTTGTATTTTTCTTTGTTCAGCTTGCTCCTTTTTGTTATAGATCTGCATAGGTATGGCTACTAATACTCAAGCACACAGTTAATACTAGACTATCTAGAAACTCTTCTGCCAAAGTTGTTAACCCAAACTCTTCAATTTAGCCTCAGGAGGATGTTTTGAACAAAGGCAGAAAACAGCCACATTCTTTGCCAAAATATTACAAGAATAATCTCTAGGCTACATACCAATATTCTTCTCCTTTGAAACCTCTTGAGCCAGGTTCAAATGACACAGTTCATATGACATTCAGCACCATTGTCCACATTCCTACTATGACTGCCCATTGAGCCCTTCTCTAAAAGTAAAACTTCTTATCTAGTCCTAACTCCAGAGTGTTCCATATTCCTCCAAACAAAAACCTGGTCAGGCCTATTTCCGTACCACCTCAGTCCTTGGTGCCAACTAGTCTTAGTTAAAGTGTGTATTGCTGCAATGAGACACCAAGACCAAAAATCAAGTTGGAGAGGAAAGGGTTTATTTGCCTTACTCTTCCCTATTACTATTTGCTATCAAAGGAAGTTGATACAGGAACTCAATAGGGAAGGAGCCTGGAGGCAGGAGCTGATGCAGAGGCCATGGAGGGGTGCTGCTTTTTGGCTTACTTCCCATAGTTTGCTCACTCTGTTTTCTTATAGAAACCAGGACCATGAAGCCAGTGAGGGCACCTCCACAATGACCAGGGTCCTCTCGAATCAATCACTAACTAAGAAAATGCCTTGTAGCTAGGTCTTATGGAGACATTTTCTCAGCTGAGGTTCCCTTATTTCAAATAACTGTAGCTTGTGTCAAGTTGACCTAAGACTAGCCAGCACAACTACTGAAGAAAAACAAGAGAAGTTGAGTTTTTCCCTGGGTGTGCCCAAAATAACTTCCATTCAATGTCCATAGCAGGAAAAAACTTATTCTTAAAAGGACAAACCAAAGCTCATCAGGACAAGTGTAGGGTTTCCTGATCATCCCTCAGAAAGATATGGCTCACTTCTGTGCTGGGAGAGTGTTTTGGAAAGTACACCTGGGTTCAATAATATTTGAAAAATGAAGCAAAAAGTTGAGCTGCAAGCTAGCAGAAGCACTCTCTTAGACAGCTCTCAAATACCTATCTCATCTTATGTTAATTTCTGTAACAGACATTTCTCACACACTCAATGAGGTCACAATTTTCGGAGTTCAGAGAAGAAGGTGATCCCAATTTCATCTTTTTCACTACTCTGTATTGTTTTCCTAAATAAAAAAAATATCAGCATAGCCAGAGGGGCACTCTAAAATCGAGCTTGAGGCTGACCCAAGCAGAAAACAGAGGTTCATTTAATGTCAGGAGAACTGTCCTCTCTTACCTTACCTCTGGGATAAGTGCTGTATGGCTCTGTGGGGACATAGAGCATTTATCTTACAAGTGATACTTGCTTTGTATGTTATGAACACATAAAAAAAAAAAACAGTTGTTAGAAATTTATTCTGCACCATGAAACCCACAGTTTGTTCCCCAGCTATACTGAACAGAACACCAGAAGCAGAATGTGAGAGACAATAGGCAGCTAGACACAGGATATGCTGCACCATGCAGTAAGGAACTGCAGGGAGCAACTTAGCGAGTGTCTAAGAGCATGTCTGACATTCATGGTCAGAACTGACGTGTAAGAAAAGCTGTCAGAGTTTAATCAGTGACATTAATCTATGAAGAAGGTGTGGGTCAGTAAATGATGGCAATATGCTTGTACCTCATGAGTAAAACATAGTAGTGACAGATGAGGAGAAAAGGGGAGAGAGAGAAAGTATAATGTTCAGGCATTTGATAATGGCCCAGCAAAGACATTCTGATGGATCAAAGCTGGAGGCTCACTTACTTGTAAGACTGATACCTGTGCTATAGATGAATGCATTGGCCATCCAAGCATGAAGCTCCCTGGCCATAGAAAGAATTAGTGTGAAAATCTATCCCTCTTTATCCTTCCATTGTTACTGGTCAGCTCGCTGAAAACAGTACAGAGTTCCTTATTGCTTTTCTTGCTTCATCCCTGACAATGCTAGAATGGCTATATTTCTTCTTGAAATAACTGCAAGTACATTCTGGTTTTTACAAGTGTACTTACTTTCTTACCAACTCCAGATGCAAAGAAGTAAATATAATTCCAGTGAAAACTCAGGAAGAGATCAACAACTGTAATGGCCATTTCAAGTATGCCATGATAAGAGGTACTGTCTGACTTTACATTTGGTCTATCAATTATGTATGCATCGTTTTCAACACAAATTTGTTCTTCCTTACAAATGTCATTTTGAAGCTCAAGCCTGAAACCTATATCTCCCTTCTTCCATCTCTTCAGCCATGGCTCCTACGGATCCTTTAAACACCTGGGTTTGGCTCAGAATGTTTCTTTGAACCTACATTCTGCCACAGTTCTGCCAGAGTGCCTTTTAGATAAAGGAGATAAAAAGCCAATTAATTCAAATTAAGAGTTATAGAAAGGCAGAACCAAGAGCCAAGTACGCCTGTATACGCAACACTTGCAAAGCGGAAACAAGAGGTATGTCATGGGTTTGATCCTAACTGTGGCTACACAGTAAGTTTGAGACGGACATGGCTGCAGAGTGAGACCTTGTCTTAAACAAACAAAAAAACAAAAACAAACAAAAAAAAACCCAAAAATCAAAAAACAAAACTACAATAGCAAAAACTGAGTAATGTAATATAAAAATTGGAATTTAAAGATATAGCTGAAATAACTCAGCTACATATTGACAATTGTCTTTTTTTTAGGAATATGGTAGCCTTGGGATTGCTGGGGATTAGGCTGCTTGGCTAAAGAAAAGAACAGGTCAGCACTCCCTCTGTCTCAGGGAAAGATGTATGTGTACTGAGGTGCCCTAGGGTGCCAACCAGCCCACAGCAGCTTCAGCCTGCCACCTTGTCACAACCATGATAATGTCTATAATCAACTAAGACACATGTGTGTGGGCAGATTTTCTGAGCATGTTTCTAGAAAGAATTAGCTGGGGAACAACCCCCAAGAGTGGGCAGATGACTCCAATGGGTAGCCTCGATATGGAGAGGTCTGAGAAGACAGCAGAGCTGCCTGCTTCAAATGCTAAGAATGCCTGTCCCTGCTGCCGCCCTCTTCTGCTGCCACTGATGCTAGCTTCCCCTGCCTGCCAGTGCAAACTGAAGAGCAGCACTCTGCACGAATCTTCAGGCCTCTGTGCCAGATGATCACCGATAAGACAAAGACTGAATTCTGAGCTTCTGGGCAGGCAAATGACTGCTGTTGGGGCACTCCACCTCTATCACATAGGTTAATTGGGTGACTCCCAATTCATAGTATGTACATAGATGTATACATACGCATATATATGCACTTTCTTACTTCCATTTCTTTACAGAACCTTACCTGATGCATGATCAGATGGCTGCTTATTTTAAAACTGAACAATAACTAAAAACAGGTGGTCTGAGAACCTCTCGCTATGATTCATACTCCCTTGTTTTAGAGTTCTTTTCTGGTATACCAGCGTGAAAGCTGGAATGTATCACAGCTCCAGAACATCTCTGGTGCTTATGCTCACATAATAGTAGGATCTGTGGATACAAATTTTATATTTTACAAAAAGTAATAAATTCCGCAATGGCCCTTATGTACCAACAAAAGCCTCTAAATAAATCAAACCAAATACAAAGCTCCTTATCCAAAGCTGGTAGACCACAAGCCTAATGTCATTCATGAATCTTTACTCTCAAGAGTGAAGTTACATAAATTGTTTTTAATTTTTTTCTTTAGCATGCTTTTTTAAAACATCACTAAGATATCCAAAAATCTTGATTTTGGAGATTCTAACAATCCGAAATTCCACTCACTGCAAGATGATGGTGGCCTTTCTGTTGACAATGTCTTCATCTCCCTACAAGGTGTTTGATCACATTAGGTCAGTGATACATGTCCCTGAAGATCTGTGTTGGATAATATTGGGTTTGATTAAAACTCACCATCTAAGTGACACAGCAATTATTCACATTCTAAACTTCTGAAGTGTCAGGAGGTCAGACTGTTAGGTTCTGGGTCTGAGTCATTCACATGCCTCCAAGCTCCTACTATTTCCGCTAACTTTTGCTACTTCAGAGTCTTTAACTTCAGCCAAGCATCTTTTTTTTTTAAAAAAAAAAACCTGGTCCAAAACATACCCTTAGCATTTGTGCAGCCTGCCTGAGCCACTGTGGGGTTTTACAGGGCATCCCGGGCTTCCTGTTCTGGGCAGAGAAACAAACATCCTCTGGATTTTGTCTTTTCATCTCTGCCTTTTTCTGCTGCTTTGAAGTTCTGTGTTCACTGATGCCATTTTGACCATGTTACCCTTCTGAAAAATATGAGGAGTTTTGTGGAATACAGAACGGTAGAAAATAATAATCAATTATCTTTGTCACTTAAATATTCATCTGGACGGTCGCAATTCAGTTTTCCCAGACACTTGCATTTGTTTCTAGGGACAGACTCCTAAGTGAGCTCACGAAACTCTCAAGCCCTGTGTCCTTGGACTGTCTAAATGTCTAGGTTATTCACTGAAGAACTAGGCAGGGCTGCTGTGGAAGGAATTTTGCAGAAGTAAGAAGCTCCAAATTCCACTAACCTGCAGATAGGAAGCTAGCTGGTCAGGCCTGAACTAATTAATCATTTACCTAAGACTTTTGCATAAAGCTCTAGAAGTAATTAAGGTGAGGTGGGGGTGGAGAGGAAGTGTGAGAAGGAGTCATTTGGGGAAATGTTGGGTACTGCTTATAGAAATGGAGGGAAACCAGGTCAGGGCTGTACTTGCTCATTGGGAGCTGAGTATTTCCCATCTGACAGCCAGAAAGGTAGTGTGTATCTCACCCTGCAAGTACAAGGAGCAGACTTCTGCATCTAGGAATGAATTGTGAGATTCAGATGAGAAAGAAGCCAGGTGAATGCCTTGGTTAGAGTCTCTAGGTAGAGAACCAACCTTGCCACAGCTGGCCTTTGAACCAACAAAACTTGTCACTAATTTAGAACAGATGCTGTAGTGAGTGAGCCACTCACTTTGTGGTTGTAGAGCATCAAGACTTTTGACTCTTTCTTGCCTATCTATTCAACATGCACATTCTGCAGAGTTTGTTTTATACTTTTTTTTAAAAAAATACTGCCAAGAATTTGAACCAGAGTTGAATTCCATATACAGTGGAGAGCACTTAGATAAAATTCTATATAGTGGCTTTGATTACACAGTGTTTACCCAAAACGTCTTATAGCCTTTCTAATTATATGCAAGGTCTTCTTTTTTTATTTTTTTTCCAGTTTCATATGTGTGTATGCGTATCTGCATGTAAGTGTGTGTGGAGTCCCAAGGAAACTGTGGTCCAATTTGCTACCTCATTCAGTGAGGCAGGGACTCTCAATCAAACGTAGAGTTCCCTGATGGATAGGACTGGTCTGGTTAGTCAGCTTACTACAGGAACTGAAATTATAGAATACTGGAATTATAGAAGGACTCCTAAGTTTACACAGTATGTAAGTTGGTTTTGAACACCTAAACATGAACCCTGACTCTTCTATGGGCAGTGACTTGACCGCTTAGCCAAACCCAAGTTCAAGACTTTATTTTTAAAGGAAGTAAAATCATGTCTCTAATATGAAAAAAAAAAAAACTATCAACCAGCTCCCCTGATTAGATATATAAAATATTTCCCCAGAAACTGTAGAATAAGCTATTACTTTGGCATATTCCAGTCATATATGTGAATATAAAAATATCTGATCATTTAAGCCACTTATTTTATTTCCTAAAATATATCAAATATTGGTTATAATTTTGTTATGTATACATGTTAGTGTAGACATATAAGAAAGATGTGGGCCATAATTTAATTGAAGGCATGATACCATTTTTTATTAACACTAATTCAGTGAGAAATATTTTAGATATCAATAGAGGTAAAGAATATATAAGGAAATTTTTTTACTCCAAATTAAGACAATAAAGAGTTAGCACTACTAAAATGTAAGTATTGAAAATGTAACATTAATGGAAAAGATAATGGTGGGAATCAAGAAAAATAAATTTTCTTTTTCTAGTACATGAGGGAAATTTCTCATACCATGTCTCACTGGTGCATTTCATGATAAAATATAAGAAGAAAAATGTCACAGAAAACAGTGTTACTCTCTGATTAAATTTCTTTAGGAACAGATGAGCAGAAGTAGACAACGTAGGACAAGCTCTGGAAAGAAAACAAAATGCAGAGGAATGTGTGAAAACCACTCACAAACACTGCAACAGCAAAAGCAAATGTAGCCGTCTACCATCCCACACAAGCTACATGTAAGTGATAGCCCAAGTACAGGCCAGTTCCAGCTAATCTCCATGGGGTCCTCAGGAGAACTCTGTTCCCTTTGAGGTTTGGGGAAGATCAATAACTCAAGGCTGCAGACTCATTTGGTCAAAATAAACTTATGTTTCCAATTATATTCAATTACTTGTGGATTTCTGAAAGTATCTGATGCTGCCAAAGCTCAACTAGCTTTACAATTTCTTTTTGTTCATTACATTTTTATTTGTCTTGCGTGGGCCTGAGTGCACTCATATGGCTATTGGAGGAAAACTAAGAGCAGCCACTTCTCTCAGTTGCCTGAGTCCCGAGATCAAACTCACCAGATGCCCTTACTAAGGCATCCACATCTCTGGCCCACATTTTTTGTCTCCCTAAATGCTTGCTTCCTACTTAAAGTTTTCTGATGATCTTGGTGTTTATAATAACTTTTCTTTGAATATGTCTGGAAAACAGGAGTAATTTATTTCAAGTGAAAATATGATAATCAGTGCAAAAACTTTGAAAATTAGCAAATGCAATGCAATTTTTCTAAAAGGGGCAATCTAGTTTGTGGTGCTGAGGATAGCATTACACATAGTAGAAAAAAAAACATATCTTACTTCAGTGGAAAGCATGCTGGACTGCCTGAAAAATAGATAAAGGAAGATATATCTTTGTACTCAGGATCATAAAAACAGTATTTGCAATAGTTTTTAATTTTTTAAAAAGAGAAGTTCTGTAGAGGCTTTTGGAATTTATTACTGGAATATCCTTCTCAACCCAAGGGAGTAAATAGTTTTATTTTTATTTTCTAAGCATTAAGTTACTTGATTTTATTCTTGCTCAAGGCTACTCTTTGCCCAGGAAGATAAAGTGAAAAATTCATGATAAAAATTTATTATCATTAAGGCTATATTATAAACACAGATTATTTTTTTTAAGGAGAGCTAATTAATTCATTCACTTAGCAAATATTTATTTTCAGCACACTCTTTTCACGGATCCTGTTCAAATTACTGTAAGGACAAGAAAGGCTAGCCTTCTGTGAAAGCGCTGAACAATGGCTGTTTCCGAACTGGAAATGCCTGACTGAGTACGTTGAAAGGCTAAGAGGTTGAAGTTCACCTTCATGTTGCTAAGCAAAGCTACACACACAGAGGGACCTATCCTTCCAACAGCTAGTAGCATTACCTTCCACTTCTTCATCCTCTCCATGTTTTCCACCCCAACAGCTCATTGTACTACCATCCCTTGGCTCCATGACTAACTACAAAGGACCCATCACACATTTCCCTGACTCCAGCCTTGCATATAGCATGAGTTTCCTGGAAGTACAATCCCATTGGTTATTTCTGCACCCTACCCATTGCTTTTGAAATAAATTGTACATCCTTAAAGCAGCATGGAAAAACTCCTGCTAATATTTGCAACCTCCTGTTACTCACTCCATCGAATCCCAAGTTTTAGCCATGCTGAGATGAGATGTTTTCTTTCTACATATACTCCACACACACACACACACACACACACACACACACACACACTTCTGACCACTCCTACCCCCACTCTTCAAGTCTAAAGTTAATTTTCATTTTATCCTTCCAAAGTTAAGTAGCTTTCCCATCTCTTGAGGCATCTCTTCAAAGGACATTACTCCTCTCCAAAAGACCTGGTGACCCACTGTTATCCTGACTGTAGCATCATACATGATGCCTAGAGAAAGACACATGCTGAGGAGGACTGTTCAGTAAGGCATGGAAGGTATGATGAATGAATGAATGAATGACATGCCTCTACCCCAATGAAATGTCAAGTATCCGTACATCCTCTTCTGGAAATCTTGTCTTTATGATTTCTTTCTTCCAGGTAGAGGACACCATACCAGATGGCTAAAGAAGACTGGGGACATTGAAGCAAATATAAAAAATATGTGTTTTACAGAGATGAAGCAGGTTTTAAGGAAATCATTCAGACATAGTGTAGAACACCAGATTAAAGGGTGGAGTTGATACCAGTGGAACTTGGAAGGGAGGAAGTAATACTGGGTCCCAGAGTTATGAGCAGGTACTGACATTGACACTGGCAGCAAATCCTATGCCCACCTGACAACTTAAAAAAATCAGGAACTAAAATAAAAATAATAATAAGGATTTTTTATCTTCTCTCACTCTCTGACCTCCTGTTCCAAGGTCCTTCTCATGGGAAGACAACATGAGTCCAGAATGCCAGGGAATTTTTGAAAGCAGCCTGAAGAGGCCTGTTTTTCAATATGGCCACCTAGGGGAAAGACATTTGGATAGGGAGGGACAGTAAAGTCTGCAGAGTAACAGCAGATTCGAAGAGTGAAGAAGCTACTGAAACTTTCTGCTGTGGATGAGCCCAAGGCCTCATGTCTGTACGTCATGAAGGCACCTCTGCACATTTCCGGCTCGGAATTTTTTAAACAACTTTTTAAAAAGTCGTCAATTTTTAAACAATGGAAGGAGTCAATAAATTTTGAGTAGAACTCCAAGTCCATGGGAAGAGAACTCAGTCCAGCACCAGTGACAGACCCTGTCTCAAGGGAATAAGGTAGCATGACAGAGCAGGACACTTGGCCTCCTCCTAAGGGTTCCATGCAGTGTAGGAGAGGGCTACACATAAGGAAGGCCACACACATGTACATGAAAAGAAAAAAAAAAAAAACACAAACCTGACTCACCCTAAGCAACCACCTGTACCAGCTAACCCCACATGTAAGTGTGACAGTCTCATGATGTCACCAGCTCGCCAACTTTTAACCTTGCTTATCTTTCACAGCCATTTGACTTCCTTTCTTCTCAAACTTCCTTTCCAGACCCTAAACCCTGTCAAATCCAGCCCCTTGAAAAGTTGACCGTGCTGTCCAAAACTGACATCCTGAAAGGCTGAGTGGAAGTAGACCTTCTTTCCTGAACACCAATCTCAGGTCCCACTCTTCTGCAGTGACTATTGCCCAATCCTGCTCCCTTCATTCATAGGGAATTTTAGTCTCTAGTAATCTACTGTTTAATATTTTTGTACATTTTTTAATGAGCTTCTTTGCCTTGTCAAGTATAACCTTTTTTTTTTTTCAATGCAGTTTATTCAGGAACATTGAACAATCCTCGGACCCCGGGGAAAGCCAGCCCACAGCTTAAATAGCCTCTGGGTAGCCAACCCAGGCGTGCCACGGGGGCAATACAGATAGGTCCACATACATGGAAGCAAGCCAGATCCTCGGCCTTAGCCAAATGTGGAGTTGTTCGTGACAGAGAGCACTCACCATCGGGAAGGTGGAAGGCGGAAACCAGCTCCATCTTTAAGGCATAGCATTCTGCAGCTCTCTACAGTTCCCCCTTTTTGTTTTAGACGCATCAGGCAAGAGTAGAGGTCTGATCTCTGATATTAGAAATAAATTGGGACTTTGTACCGATGTTCGTTTAGGTGTCATCCACCCAAAGAGCATCAGACCCGTCCGATACCTTTTTCTCAGAGGCGGGACCTGGGGCATCAACCCGCATGCAATCAGACATGCTCTTCTCTGGGTCCAAAGCGGCTGACCCTGAGTGCAGTGCTTAGCCTCGCATCCTGAGCGTATCATTTTAGCTTTTTATGGTATCCAACCATGCTTGGGGAGAATGTCCTGCTTCAATGGCTGTAAAGGCCTGAATGATCATGGCTGCATCACACTGTTGTGAGACTCTAATCTTGCATATATACCACAGGCAAACCAAGGAGACCAACACCAGAAGGCCTGCTAACACTCCCATGCCCGCCCTTTCCTTCAGATGATTCATGGCTGCAGCAATCCATGTTGATAATCCTGTGGCTAGTCCTGCGTCCACTCTGGTAGAATTTACTGTGACAATGGCCACTCTCAGCTGCTCCATCGTAGTATCGAATTCTCCAGTCCAATTACCTAAAATATAGCTCGACAATTGTTTAGACAGATTTGCAGCACAGGAAAAATTTTCATATTGTATGCTAGTGACACGAAGTCCAGCATACTTTCATTGACAGCCAGGTTGAGCGATTTGCCATAGGGTATCAATTTGCTCCTGCAAGAGGTCAATCCTCTGATTGAACACCATCAAGCTTCCTTTTAGTTGAGCATTAATTCCTTTATGTACAACTAAGGCATGAGCTACATTGGCTAAATGATTATTCAGGGTCTGAGCAGTCTGCCCAGTATGACTCATGGCTAATGCCCTGGTGGTAGCTCCAACAGCCGTCAATGAGATGGTAGTAACAATGGTGGCTGTAGTTCCAAGATCCCTTTTCTGTCTGAAGAGAGTCATAGCGTGAGGGGCATCAATGGGCACAGGCACCCAGTGAGGCATGCGAGTAAACAGGGCATACCTAAATTTACTAGCATTCCAGCATTGGGCAAAAAAGCAAGTATCATTACCACAATTACTTGGCTCTATCTGGCTAATAATGAATAAAAATGGGGGATATAGACAAACAGGTGTGGGCTTATAGGAAATATTATGAGAAGCCTTAACCCCTCGTTGGATGTTCCAACAAGTATAACCTTTTTAAAGAAGATTTATTTTATTATTTTATTTATGCAGTATTTATGCATATTTACTTTAGGTGTGTTTACATGTGGGTAATGTACATATGAATACAGGTACCAGCTTAGGCTAGAGGTATCAAATGCTCTGGAGCTGGAGTTATTGGTGGTTGTGAGCTGCTTAATATGGGTGCTGGGAAATGAACCTGGGTTCTCTGGAAGAGCAGCGAGTGCTCTTATCCACTGACCCACCTTTTCATCCTCCTCAAGAATAATCTTCATGAACACAGGCAGAACATTGTTTTTGTTGTCTCTATAGTAACCCTCAAAGGTCACTATAAACCTGCAGGATGTTAATACACATTTGTTAAACAAATAAATAAAAGCTTCCATATCTATAAAGGGTGTGTGCATGTACATATCTGTATGTGATGTACATGCATGTATGACCTGCTGCTAAGATCACAGTCCACCATGACTGAAAAGCCCCAAGCCCCTCACAAACTAAAGGATTCCCTTTGTTCGAGAGGATTCCTCTTCTCTGTGCAGTACATTAATTCTTCGGCCAATAACCTTTTCCCACCCTGGATATCCATTATCCCCTCTCCAAAATGCCATATAAACCTTTTTCATCCCAAATAAAATTGATCTGCCTCCCCAAAGCTGATCCCAAGAGGTCATTTCTGTCCTCATGGGCCACCGAATCCCTAGTTCATTACTTCATCTCCCTTGTCCCTGAGGACTGATGGTCTCCAGAACAAGTGAGAGTAACATGTGCGTGTTATGTGATGTTTGCTGCTTCCCCATTAGGCTACCCCAGTTTCTTTTAAAATTTTCCCATTTTTTTCCATCTTGAAGGCAATGAGGACAATGTTAGATTATTTCTTTTTTGTAGTATTATGTTAAATGCGGTTCTGTTGGTAAATCAGTTGCTGTTTATCTACACTATGCTAGCCATTGTTTGATGTCTGATGTAAAAAAAAAAAATGGCTTTGCTCCAACTCTACTTCTAGGTCCATAATTCTCTGACATTATGAAACCCGGGATAAGGAAGGACACATAGTAAGAATTTCCCTAGAATTTTCATACTTCATGCTTTAATCTATAAATTAAATATCATAGTAATAAGCCTACATGTTTCTAACTTGGCTGGCATAGTTCTATTCTCACTATTGATCATTCTTAGGATTATATATTTTGATAGTTGATATAAGTCTTCTTTAGTCCTCTATTTTATTTTCCTGCAGACAAGAAATACATGCCAGAAAATTTGGGGGGGTAAATAGTTTTGCTCATACAGGTACAATTTAAACTGAAAAGCAATGTTTAGCAGGGACCACGTTTATTCTGCCAAGATAAGGAACTGCCATGGTAGAAAATGTGATCTACAGACATTTACTCCTTCTTATCCATAGACATGCTATGGAAATACTCAAGTGAACTGGGAATAATAAGCTCGGCCTTTTCTTTTCCTCTCTAACTTGATGCTTTTTCATTTCTGGTGAGACTACTTCTTTGTGGCTTTTTTTAATTATTCTATGAGAGTCAGTGATGTTCAATACATCCATGACAGTTTTTTATGGTGAAAAGTAATACCATTTTATCACCTTTAATGAGTCACATAAAATTTTACACATGGCTATGGAAGAGCTCTTGGCATTTTGCATTTTCCTGTTTTAATTCCTGATATTCACCATATAGATGTAAAATTAAGAACAGGCACATTGTAGTTTTGGGGGGAAGCTTGTGCCTTTCTAGAAGCTTTCTTTACTATAAAGTCAACAGGCAGCATGCAACAGTCTCTGGTGAAACCCTAGGCCTGAGATGATATTTACACTTTCAAACTAGAACTACCAGCAGTGTGCAGAGTAACATGTGCCATTTGGGTATTTTATTCCTTTGCTTTTAGCAGTGGCAAAAAAAAAAAAAAAAGAAGAAGCAAAACAAAACAAAAAAGTTCATATAGCAGCTATGAGGTTCATGGACACTGGGTTGGAGAGAAGTGACCTGGCATCAGTCAGGTGACTCTGGGAACAGGGATGCACAGGCTTCTTCTACCATCTCTCCGATCAAAATGAGAAAGAAAGGGGAACCCTCCTCCATTGCTGGTGGGAATGTAAACTTGTACAACCACTTTAGAAATCAATCTGGCACTTCCTCAGACAATTAGGAATAGCGCTTCCTCAAGATTCAGCTCTAGGCATATATCCAAAATATGCTCAAGTACACAACAAGGACGTTTGCTCAACCATGTTTGTAGCAGCTTTATTCATAATAGCCAGAACCTGGAAACAACCTAGATGTCCATCAACAGAGGAATGGATACAGAAATTGTGGTATTTTTACACAATGGAATACTACTCAGCAATTAAAAACACGAAATCATGAATTTTGGAAGCAAATGGTGGTATCTAGAAAAGATCATCCTGAGTGAGGTATCCCAGAAGCAGAAAGACACACATGGTATATACTCAGTTTTAAGTGGATACTAGACATATAGTATATGATAAACATGAAAATCTGCACACCTAAAGAAGCTAAGCAAGAAGGAGGACACTGGGTAAGATGGTCAGTCCTCACTCAGAAAGACAAATGGGATGGACATTGGAAGAGGGAGAAAACAGGACACAGGACAGGAGCCTACCACAGAGGTCCTCTGAAAGACTCTACCCAGCAGGGTATCAGAGCAGATGCTGAGACTCATAACCAAACTTTGGGCAAAGTGCAGGGAATCTTATGAAAGAAGGAGGAGATAGAAAGCCCTGGAGGGGACAGGAGCTCCACAAGGAGAGCAACGGAACCAAAAAATCTGGGCCCAGGGGTCTTTTCTGAGACTGATACTCCAACCATGCATAGAGATAACCTAGAACCCCTGCACAGATGTAGCCCATGGCAGTTCAGTGTCCAAGTGGGATTCCTAGTAAGGGGAACAGGAACTGTTTCTGACATAAACTCAGTGGGTGGCTCTTTGATCACCTCTCCCTGAGGGGGCACCAGCCTTACCAGGACACAGAGAAAGACAATGCAGCCAGTCCTGATGAGACCTGATAAACTAGGGTCAGTGGGAGGGGGAGAAGGACCTTCCCTATCAGTGGACTGAAGGAGGGGCATCGGAGGAGATGAGGAAGAGAGGGTGGGGTTGGGAGGGGATGAGGGAGGGGCTACAGCTAGGATACAAAGTGCATAAACTGTAATTAAGAAAAAATAAAAATAAATTAAAATAAGCTCAAAAAAGGAGAAAGACGCCTTCAGAACCCTTGAAAGGTCTTCCAGCTGTAACTTTGTGAAAATTTATGAAATGTGTGACTCCACAACAAAATTCTCACTGTATCAATGTGTAACTATGATACAGGGATGCCTTTCCAGAGAACTTTTACAGAATGAGATTGGCATTATATAACAACTATTACAATGTAGATAACTGTGGATAGATTATAAAGCAGGGGGACTGGGAGAGAGGAGAAGGCTAGGGCTATGGAGGCAACACTGATATCCTATTACCCAACCATTATATAGCCTATAAATCAACTGAGATATAACTTCTGCTATCGTTGCCTCAAGAAATTTTTCAATGTGACACCCCCTTCTTAGCATGTGTCTTAAGAGATAGCTCCCTGGGAATGAGAGGCAGCAAGATTGCCCAGGAATGTGAGGCCAGCCTGAGCAATACAGCAAGGCCCCCAGAAGAGCAGTACAAGAAGAGAGAATGAAAGAGGAGGTTGAGGTAGAGCCTGGGAAGTGAGGAGAAGGACAAGAGAGAGGGGAGAAGGATGAGGAAGAAGTGGACAGTGGACATGAGGAAGAGGAGGTAGAGAAAGGAGAATGGGGAGGAAGGAAGGGAGGTGAAGAAGAGAAGAGGGAAAAAGAAAAAGAGGGAGGGGAGGACTTGAGTAAGAGTATCGAGTTCATTTACTTTGCCTTAGTATTATAAAGTTTAAGTTTATTTTACAATTATAAGCCAAGAATAGCATCATTTTTTTTTCTGTGAAATCAGGCAGTCTCACAATTTAAATTTTCTGTCATTACCTCTCACAAACACAAAGTAGGAAGGTAAATATCTAAGGGTTATTAACTTTCTTTTCTCTTTTCTAAATATTTGGAGAGGATTTCTAAAAATTTCCTTTTTATTACAATAGAAAGAGAAATGCAAATAGATCAATATGCAGACATTTGGAAGTATAGCAATATGTTGACATAAATTGGGATATACACAAACAAACAACATATGCTTAATTAATGATATTAAACTGAATTGGTCCTGTTTCCCACTCACTTTAAAGATAAATCTCAGAATAACATCTGCTACAGATTCCTGACTTCTTATGTTAGTTGTATGAGCCTACCAAGTATGAGGTTTTGTGACTTTTACATTAATTTTCATATATACATTAGTATTCAAAACTCATTGTTTTTCATCCCTTGATAAAGCTCATCTTTCCTTTAATGATAACACATATTGAATGAGCAGTCGTAGAATCCCTTCCTCAAAAGGGTCAGGACAGTCACCATGGTCCCTGTCCCTATCGGCTGAAATGATATTAGATTTGGTGAAGTGAGCCATATATCACCGGCACTCCCGGTGCTGGGCAAGAGGATATTTCACTGCGTGGGAAGGGAGGGCATAGAATGACTATGTGCTCTCTACTGCAGTATTTTATCTTAGGACACACCATTGACAGCCTCTCTCAATTTCATCATTTTTGGGGTGCTAGCTTGCTCTTGCTTTTGAACACACACACAGCCCAAAACTACACCCCTGAAAAACATCACAAAGCTGTTTTTTTTTAATTTTTTTCACTTACTCACAGGATCTCTCTTTCTCTCTTTCTCTCTCTCTCTCTCTCTCTCTCTCTCTCTCTCTCTCTCTCTCTGTGTGTGTGTGTGTGTGTATGTGTAACTGTCTGTCTCTTTCTCTTCCCCTGACTTTTTCTCTCTGTGTGTCTTGCTCCTGAAACCTTACCATTCCCAAATTTATTAATACATGATTTGATCAGTTATCATCATTTAAAGGGGACCATAGTTTATTAATTTTTGTAACCAAGGAACTAATACACAATAGTAATACTGACTAGATAGGTCATGCTTGATGAATAAATTGATAAAATATTTGGCAAAAAAAAATGGTTTGTCATTAAATCTCGATGCGACAGTATAGAAACTTATAGTATTGAAGGGCTCTCATCAATGTAGACTATTTCAAATTAATTTTATTTTGACTTAAAGTCTTAAATTCATTTATCAATTTATTTGATTGGCTATATAAAAAACTCAAAACTCAACACACTTTGGAAAAGAAAGCGTTGCATCCAATATTAGTTTATATTAACTGCCTTTTTATAAACTGTACAGATAGAATTTTTTTTCTGTTCCAAACCATTAAAAACACAATGGTTCAACTATAATATATTTAAACCAAATAACATTTAAAATAAAAATTTCTTATACAGTAGCACAGCTGCAGGCAAGATTTTTCTGTTTCTAATTTAAGTTTTTTTACATGACACACTACCTTTTACAAAATTTTAATTTCATTTTTAAGAAAAAACTCAAAATTGTTTAGTTTAAGAAATTAGATACATAACTTTCCAAGTGACTTTGATTTTTCTAAAATAACTGCAAGCAGTTTTTATTCAATCAACCAATCAATACATATTTATTGAACTGTTCTATTTACTGAGACTGTTGGGAACGGACTATTCTAACTTACTGTGAATTACTCTCTCATTTAGGAAACAAAAGTGAGGGCAATACGGTCTTTTTTTCACTGTCATTTACTATTAATTATCTTACAGTCTTCTGTTTGACCAACGTTATTTTTTCATAACTTAAAGTGTTAAGTTGTTAAAGGGAATAAATTGTAATAAAAAATATAGAAAAGTAGATTAGCTGAATTATAAAAAAAAAGGTGTTGGTTCTTCCTCATGTGTTATAAATCCTCTTTCTTTGCATAATTGGTTTTCCGCATGGCCTGCCCCCTTTCTTCAGCGTTCTTCTGATGCTTAACTCACGCTTTACTATTCATACATATGTGTATATATGCAAGTCATGTATAGTATAACATACCTAGTCCTCTAGATCTTAATCTTTAAGAGATGAATGTGATTCTAAAAAAAAAGGTTGAAGCAGACATGTTTTTCTTTATTCCTACAGCACCTGACGATTTCTATATTCCAGAAATTGTAAAATTATTATATTATGTTTGTTATGGTGGGGATAATACACTGTGTTTCTAAATTACCTTTTACTGAAAATAGGTACTGCCTTGCCTTTTGTCCTTTTTGCTTCTGAGATTCAAAACTGTATATCTACACAATAGAATATTACTCAGCCATGAAAAAATAAGGAAATCATGAAATTTGCAAGTGAATGGTGGGACCTGGAAAGGATCATCCTGAGTGAGCTATCCCAGAAGCCGAAAGACACACAGGGTATATATTCACTCATATAGACATATAAGATAGGATGAACCTACTGAAATCTGTACATCTAAAGAAACTAATCAAGAGAGGACCCTCACTAAAATGCTCAATCCCCATCCCTAAAGGCAAAGAGGAAGGACATCAGAGGAGGAAGAAAACAGGAAACAGGCTGGGAACCTGCCACAGAGGGCCTCTGAAAGGCTCTGCCCTGCAGACTATCAAATCAGACAATGAGACTTACGGTCAACTGTTGGGCAGAGTGCATGGAATCTTATGTAAGAAGTGGGAAATAGTAAGATCTGGAGAGGACAGGGTCTCCACAAGGAAAGTGACAGAACCAGAAAATTTGTACACAGGGGTCTTCCTAGAGACTCATGCTCCAAACAAGTACCATGCATGTAGATAGCCTAGAACCCCTGCACAGATGTAGTCCATGGCAGTTTAGTGTCCAAGTGGGTTAGATAGTGATGGGAAGAGGGACTGCCTCTGACATAATCTGATTGGCCTGCTCTTTGATCATCTCCCCCTGAGGGGGGAACAGCCTTATCAGACCACAGAAGTTGACAATGCAGCCACTCCTGATGAGATTTGATAGACTAAGATCAGATGGAAGGAGAGGAGGACCTCCCTTATCAGTGGATTGGGGAGGGGCATGCATGCAGAAAGGGGAAGAAGGGTGGGATCGGGAGGGGAAGAGGGAGGGGCTTATGGGCGGATACAAAGTGAATAAAGTGTAATTAATAAAAGAATTAAAAAAAAGACAGGGTCAGATGGAAGGGGAAAGGGATCTCCCCTATCAGTGAACTTGGAGAGGAGCGTGGGAGGAGATGAGGGAGAGAGGTTGAGGTTGGGAGGGAATGAGGGAGGGGCCTATAGCTGGGAAACAAATTGAAAGTGAATAAACTGTAATTAATATAAAAAAATAAAAAATTAAACATCCAAAAAATAAAATTAAAATTAAAATTAACATTAATTAAAAATTATTTTCCAGAGAATAAAGTGGAATATGAAGGACAAAAAAAAAACAAAAACAAAAACAAAAAAACTGTTCTTAAGTTGTAGAGAGCAAGTTTGTGTGGTACTTTGTAAGGTGCTCCTCTCTGCATACCACAGATAACTTGTGATCACTCATCCTGTGCTCCTCAGCAGCAAGCATAATTTTATTTGAATTTCTTCTATTGAAGAAAAGTCTGCATCTAAATGTTACTTCCTGATTAGCATTCACTGGATGTCACTATGTAAATAGGTAAGATATTGAAGGAGATTATAGCCCAAGGGTGTTTGTCAAGGTACAAGACCTTGAGCCGACATTAGGGAAGAGCCAAAGTTCAAAGGTCATTTAGTGCCATGAAGGTCACTGACTTCATGCCCTTAGATGCAGTGCAGAGATCCATGGCAGATTTGAGCAATTTCATGTGTAAAGATAGAGTTCTTGAGATTACAGAGATGGCTCCGGGTAAGAGAGCTTGCTCTACAAACATGAGGACTTGACTTCCAACTCCCAGAAACCACATAAATAGTTGGGTATGATCACACTCGCCTGTGACCCCAGCACTGTGGCAGGGCAGAAGCAGGACAATCATTGAAGCCTGTTGCCAACTAGCCTGGCTCTAAGCCCAATGAGAGACCCTGATTCAAAGGGATAAGACAGAGAAAGACTGAACTAGGTTCCTGCAGTCTTCTGGCTTCTGCAAGTGTGCACCCAGCCACACACACCCACACGCACGTGCCTGCACCACATACATATATTGTATCAACATACATACATGCCTACACGCATACCGAAAAAGAATGAGTAACATAAACAAATGCCTAGGTCTTCACTGCTCTCTCCATTTCATATCACCCAGGGAAAATATTTCCAAGAACCGTTTCTAAATCTCTCTAGAAACATCTTCTGTTACAAGATTTCTGCTACACGTTTCTTCTGCCTCAGTAGAATAGTTATATTCTCTTGATCGTGAATGAGCAGAAAGCTTTTTATCATCTTTTGTCTTTTTTTTTCCCTGCCCTGAAGAATAAGAACAAGATAAGATAAACGAAATGGCTGCAGCTACCAGACTATGCTCTGTTGACTCCTGTAAAAATAACTGTTTCCAGGTCAATACATCTTTGCTTTCCCCCCATAGAAGAGTAGGAGCTGTAAATAACATGATGAGGAGGTAAGTGTGATGCCCACCTGACCCAGCACAGGGTTCAGATTGTGTTCTGCTGAGTTATAACTTTGGCTGCTCATTAAGCCAAGTTATCATGAACGCCTACATGATCTGAAAACGCAAACCACAAGTCACAAGAGATATTCCATAATGGTGCTATACTCATCGTTTAAGTGTGTGTGTGTGTGTGTGTGTGTGTGTGTGTGTGTGTGTAAGCTTTCATGTGTTTCTGTGCATCTGTGCCTGTGGGAACCAGACATCCACATCAGGATGTCTTTCTAAATTGCTCTCCACCTTATTTTTTTAAGACAGGACCTCTCAAGGAAACAGGAGCACACTGATTGGCTGGCTGGCCCAGTGAATGTCAGAGATGCACGTGTCTCCACTTCCACTGATGCTCACAGTGCTCCCAGGACTGGGATTACACGTGCATGCTGCCACACCTAAGCTTAACTGTGTCTTCACTTTTGGTGTGACTAAGTTTCTTAAGCATCTTCCTTAGGTGTGTTTCCCACATACCGGAGATTGCAGTTCTACAGAAATGCTCTTGACCTCCATGTTAAAGAAAGGCAATCCGTATCTTTCAAGGTTGCCCAGAAGCAGTTAACAGTTAAACATGTAACATGAAAAGAAATGTAAGCATGTCACTATGCAAAATTAATACTGTGGAGAGCTTAGAGATGCTCTGTGAAACCATGTTTTAGAAATAGTTCTTGATGTAAAAATTAAATTAGTTTAGCTGTAATGTTAACTGATGGTGTTTTCACCTCTCAGCAACCCTAATAAATGCGTAGGACAAAGCATTGGACGCTGGTGCTCGGTGCTTGCTTGAGATAACCTTGAATATTAACAAAATTCAACTTTCAACTCAATTCAGCTATTCAAAACATTTTTTTGGGGGGGGGGGGGAATGTGGACACAGTTCCATGAATGAGTGTTCATAGTTTTTCTAAGGACTTGGAGTTCTATGTGGCAGGGAAATGACTGAAAATGAAAGCTAGAAAATGTCACAGCAAGCTCAAGTGCTCATTGTTTAGAAGTTGATCCCTGAATGATGAGGGCTCCAAAGGGGCATAAGACAGTGGGGGAAGAAGGGGCCAGTCAGTTCACTGAAGAACAATTACTGTTTGCCTAGGAGACATGCCAGTGAAGTACAGCTCAGAGAGCACTAACTGTGCCCTGAAATGTCACTGGGAGGGAGGAGTGTCCCTGAAAGATAAAAAAAGATGGACCTAAGCGTTGGCAAGAAGCCAAGGCACAAAGCACAGCTCTGTCTGGCCCCAGTTTGTCACTGGGCTATTTGCCCTTTTTGCTGAGTGGCAGGAATTCTTTATGTATTATGGATATTAATCCTGTCAGAAGTCTAAACATCTAAATTTCCCGAAGGAGAAAGTACACAGTTACCTAATAGGGGCAGAAAGGAGTGAAAAGGAGGCTAGTTGTCTGATGGATAAAGAGTTTCTGTTCCCCAGCAGGAAAAAGTTCTAGAGATCTATTTTACAATGTAAATATAGGTAACACCATTGAGCAGCCCACGGAAAGCAGGTAAAATGGCAAATTTCATGGTATGTGTTTTGCTGGAATTTTAAAAAGAAGTGAAAGTAAAAGCATTGTGGGAGAAAAACAAGCTAAGTTTTGTTTCAAAGGAACAGGTGTTGGAAGGCCAGGGCACCAAAGTTCACTGTTGTTAACAACAATCCCCATACAGGGCAGACTCCAACACTCAGCCTGAACTCCATTCTAATGCAGCCTTCAGGACAGTTTCACTATTTAATGCTTTAACAGAAAGTTTGTTGGTTTTTTTTTTGTTGTTGTTGTTGTGAATTTATAGAAACTGCTTGAATGCAAACTAAGCAATCACGGGTTCACTTGATTTTATTTGCCCTTGGTCTGGTCAAGATAATTGCTGAATTTTAAACCTCAATATACTTTAATCTTAATGATTTTTTTTTTTTTTAAATTTACCTTTGTCTTGTTCTTTCCAAAGCCCTTCACAAGTTGCTAGCTTCTGCTTGTCCGAGTTTGATAGGCACGGGCCTGAGAGCTACTGGGTCAAACTGCTCAAGTCTCTCAAAGCCTATCTGGTACTTTAAAAGCACTTGGTTGCACTGCTCTTGAACAGAGGAAAAGGAGCAAGCAAACATAACCTCTGCTCAAGCCAGAAGAATTCTGAAGTCTTCGCAGGCCACGTTTTAAGATAACCTATTGACTTGTCCTTCAGGACTGTGGGTGGAAGATCTAGGGAGAAGAGCAAAGGTGAATTCCCAAAGGACAAGGCAAGGGCTTCTGTCGCTGGGGAGGCTTTAACCATGGGACGCACCTGGAGTCCAGAGCTCAGAGTCGGGGGACCCCGGCTGAGCACGAGCCGGCAAGGAGAAGGGGGGTGAGGTGGGGGTAGGGGATTAATGGCGGGAGGCGGAGCTGCGGGGCGGCGGGGGCGCGGCTGGCGGTGGCGGGAGCGGGAGGACTCGGAGGCGGTGCCGCAGCCCCAGCCCGCCCGGCTCAGCGATCTGCGAGGCCAGCACTGCTCTGCTCCCTTAGTGCTCCGTTCCCGCAACCGGGCGTCCCGCCGCGCCGAGACAATTCGGGAGAGTTTGCCCCGGAGCGCCGGCAAGTTTCTTCCCCAGTCCGCTCTGCCAGAGCGAGAGCGAGTGGTACCTGCAAAGCGCCAGAGACGGATGCTGAGGTAACCGCACCGGGGCTGGGGGATTCTCGGTACCCGGAGTCAGGGCGCTCTGGGTACCGCGGTGGGCGCAGCTCTGGGTGGGCGAGGCGTGCGTGGAACCTTTGCGTCTTCATCACCCCTGGAGCTGAGAGTGGCATGTTCTGAGTCCTGTAATCCTCTGTTGGGGCATGGCAGCCCACTTCAATCCACTTTGTTGGACGCGCAAGGTGCGGGGAGAGAGAGTGTGTCTGAAGACTTGGAGGCTGGCGTACGCACTTAGGGGTAACTTAGTGCCTAACTGGACTGGACTCCTGCTGTCCCCCCATCCCCAAGGTGCAGCGTGAACTCCAGGATTCTGGCGACACACTCGCGTGGGGACAGATAGAGCTTGGAAACAGGACACCTGTGTTGAGTTTCTCAGCACCGGTCTGTCCAGTCCCCTGGCTTGTTTGGTAGAAAGATGAGCGTCCCTGCCCTAGTGCCTTCTTTGCCCTGGCCCCAAACTCCGCGGGACACTGGGGAAATGGCTTGCCAGGTGGGACGGAAGTTTCAGAGCCAAAGCTGGCTGTTGGTTGAGCTGAGGTCTGGAGAGGGGCTAAGTGAAGCTCAGGTGTGAAGAAGGTGAGTGAGGAAGGGTGCGGAGTTTCCATCACCCGTGGGCGTTCCTTTTGTAGCATTCCCTACCCTTCTTCTGCTGGGTCTGAACATCCTGCCCGCCAACACCTTTTTATTGGAAGGCTTAGGCAGTTATGTTTGATGTCTCTCAGGAGTTATTTCCAAGTAAGTTCCCAAGTGTGTCCTCTACAGCTGTGGCCTCTCTCCCTCAGATCCCAGTCAGCTGCCCCGAGTCCTCACACAAGCAAATTGTACCTGAGCCAGTCCCAGAGTTTTGAAGGGAATGCATGTTAAAAAAAAAAGAAAAAGAAAAAAGAAAAGAAAGAAAAAAAAAAAAGCAGAGTGTGTTTCTGTGACTACCAAGGGATCCAAAACCAAGCTCAGTGGATGTTTAATAGAAAATTCTCCCTTTCGGGTCCCCCCCCCTTTCTGTTAATTAGGAGGTGATTACCAGTATTCACTTCTCTACATTGTTGTATGCGATTTTATTTTTACTCTTCCTGCTCCTGCTGGCTTAAAGAACACGGACTTCTCGTAGACTCACACAGACACAGTGTGACCATACTTACTATTTATCGGTCTCTCTGATTCGACGGCCATGCCACCTGCCACGTCCTCAGAAAAATCATAACACCATATGCCGATCTACCAAACTGAGGAGAAGAAGAATATCACTGTTTATCATGGGCAAAAGTTTCCAGCTACCACATTTTATTATTGCTGTTTAAATGAAGAGCTTCAGTCAAAATAAATCCATCTGAGACAGGACAGATTTATAACTCTACCCAAAGCTTTCAAACAAAATACCTGGACACTCACAGTTGGCTAGTAATTAAACTATCGTCAAATGGGAGACATTGTGATTAAATAAAGCCAGTAAGAAATGGCACTTACCGAACACACACACACACACACACACACACACACACACACACACAAAGAGAGAGAGAGAAGAGATTTTTTTCCTTGTCTCGTTTGCTTTATAACATCTCCATTAGGATAGTATCTTCCTTCAGAAAATGAGCACCTTGCCTATGGAGGTGTTATTACCAACTGAACATCATATTATGTGATACAGGAGCTTAGTGACAGTCCAAAAACAAGTGCTTTAAACCATCCCCAGCCATCTGTTCTCTCCCATGTCCTCACAGTAGAATGTTTTATTCTCCCAGGTATTTGAGCATACTTGCTCATTTCACACCTTTGCTTGGGCATCCCCAGCGTTGACACTGGTATCAAGTTGACCCAAGTTTCACAACTGTGGTCAGGCTGCTGAGCTTCTCCAGTAAACCTTTGGTTCCGACCAAGGAAGAAATCAAAAGTCTTAAGGCATTTGGCCAAGGCTAGCATCTGCTCCCAGCGAGTAACTCTTTGTACTCTCATCTTTTGCTACTGAAGAGAAGCTGGATGTTAATGCAGCTACAAGATCTTTGGGGTGATATTATTTCCTTTATGGTGAAAATGGCACCATTTGATGCTCTGAAGACATGGATGACACATGTCTTGATCTCTAAAGGCGAATATGACTTCCTGCCATGTGTACCATCTTCCTGGAGAAAATTACTAAATAGAAAACTAATATCCTGGAAGTTGAACTAACTAGATGTAGAAAAAGAAAGATGGCTCGTAGGGGTGAGGAACTTTTTGCTAAGTGTGATGACCTGAGGTCAATTCCTAGGACTTATATTGGCAGGAGGAGAGAACAGACATCATTCAGCTATCTCCTACCCTTCCCTTATGCACACACAACACACATGTATACTTCCTGTTTCACTTATTTTATTACTTACTGTTTCTGTGATAAAGCACCATAACCCATGGAACTTACAGGAGAAAGCCTTTATGGTTTCAGGGGTCTGTGATGGTGGAGCAAAGGGTTGGCAGTAAGAATGGTTGAGAGTTCACACCTTAAACTAGAAGCAAGAAGCAGTATGTTAGGAGTGACACCAGTCTTTTGAAACCTCAAAGTCCACGCTGAATGACATACCTTCTCCAACTAATCCACACATTTCAATCCTTCTTAAACAGTTTCACCAACTGGAGACCAAGTATTTAAACATACGAGCCTATACCATTCTTATTCAAATTACCTCACCCCCAACTCACACACACACACACACACACACAAACACACATACACACACACACACACACACCATAGATAGACCTAAATAATTCATAGTAGTACTTCTCCACAAATATTACGATGCATGACTAGCATAGGGTAGTTTGTAAAAGGTGAATGGTTTATAGATATAGCAGTTTACATGTGTCTTTACATGTGCATCTGAACAAGTCAACATGCATGCAGTTGACAAATGGACTAACAGCCTCTGTTTTGTACATGTTACCATTAAAGAGAGATTGAAGGTGTGTGAATCCCTCTTCATCCAGTTTTCCATTCTTTCCCTCAGATATTAGAAAGGATTGTATTCGTGTGTGTGTGTGTGTGTGTGTGTGTGTGTGTGTAGTTACACCTTGTGTGTGAGTATGCGTGTGTGTATTCACATGCATGTGTAAGCCACAGAGCAATTTTCAAGGTGGTTCCCATTCAGGGATCATCCACCATGGTTTTTGTTGTTCTTGTTGTTGTTGTTGTTGTTGTTGTTTGAGACAGGGTCTCCCAAAAACAGTCTTACCTCGGGACTCACTGTTGGGCTTGTTTGACCTGCCAACGAGTCTCGTATCTGTCTCTAAGATTACAAGGTTGCACCACTGTAAACTACTTTTTGCACAGAATCAAATTTCACTCTAAGTCATCTCTTTAGCCCCATGTTTATTTATAAGTCATAAAATTGCCAATTCAAAGCCATATGATGTGTGTTTGCGAGTGTGTGTGTGTGTGTATACATGCTCATGCAGTTCAGCAGTTGCCCTATCCCCCCAAACCTTTGGGATTGTTTATCACTCAAAATTAAATCTTTCAGATGAACAGAAAGTTAGAAATATTGCTTTAGCTCAGATCTGGCTGCAGCACCCCAAATTACTTTCTTGATTTTATAGAAAACGTAGATGTGATTTTACACAGATTGCAAATCTTTGATACCTAAGGAATAATGAAGTCCAAGGCAGTGCTTCCTAATGCCTTTGGAGTCATGGGCTTCACTTGTTTTGGAGATCTGAAGGTTTTAACTTAGAGCTAGCAGTGCACTGAAGAGAATAAACCCAAACTATAGATAATTCTGAATGTAAAGTTGCCCTTAAAAATATGGCCTAATTTAAACCTTTGTTTCTTACATAAGAATGTGTTACCTCTTATTTTTTGGTGTACTAAAAATAAATTATTGAGGGGAAGCTGTTTTACCATGTATAGTAGGCCCTCTGAATTATTCATTTTAATGAGCGGAATAGAGAAGCAAAGATAATCTAAAATCATGGTTATTTAAAAAGTCATTTGTGTTTGTTTTTAGAATATGCTATGTGTTTGGTTTGAAAAAGATTTTCATTGTTATTGTGGGCAAGTTGCCTTTCTAATTTTGTTTTTGTTTAGGTTAATTTTTAAATGAGCTTACATGCCTCAAACACCAAAACCGGTTTCTAAGGAGGTAGGGCAGGTGGGCATCTTGCCCAGAAACAAGCTGGGTGACAGAAATAAGCAAATCTGGAACAAAAACTTTTCAGTGAATTATGTATAATTCACAGCAAGATAATCAAAACTATATTGTGTGTCATTTAATGAACATGTCAAGCATTGGATATATTCCTGGGAAAATGGGATTTTGTGTGTGTGCATGTGTGTATGAACACATGGAGGCCAACGGTTAAGGGGTGTCCTCCTCTATTGCTCTTACATTATCTTCAGAGATAATCAGATAATCATTGAACCTGAAGCTTACTGATTGGCTCTACTGCCTGGTCAGTGAGCTTTTGAGATCTTCCCATCTTCAACCCCCAGTACTGGGATTACACATACTCCCCAGTGTTTTACTTGAGTGCTAGGGATCTGAACTCAGGTTCTCAGTGCTTTCACAGCAAGGACTTTATCCACCGAGCCATTCTCAGCCTTGGCCTCTATGTCACAGAGGTTTAGTCCAAATCTGGGGACATTAGTCTCACTTCACATCCAACAGAGGTTAGTAATATGTTATTAAAAAGTCATAATGAGGGTTCACGAAAGCTAAACAGAAACATTAATTTACAGGCCTCACAAAGCTGAATTTCCAAGTGTTTTCCCAAAGCCCACACCTGTGTAAGGTGCCGAGTGATATTCCCAAGCCTTGTGGAAGAATTTGCAGAAGCAGTAGCAACGAGAAGCCATCTGAATGAGGGATTTGGCCCGTTTGATCTCTGTACCTAGGTTCCAAATCAAAACCACATTTCGTCGACTGGCCCCTTTCAAGTGTTCCCTGTTACATGGACCTGGTTAGATAAAATAGTTGAAGTTCAGCAAGACTGCCGATTTAACAGATTTCTATTGTACTTTTCAAAAGCTCTAGGGCAAAATTGCCTGTGGATGAAATAGTTGCTTGAACAAGAAGCTGATTCACACACAGCAGTTGTAGTTAAATGCTTTGTTTATAGTCAGTGTTTAGTTGCATATAGTCTGTGTGGAGTCACTGACCCTGTAGACTCAAAAGGATCAGGAAACTGCTGTGTCAAAGGTTAGGAATGCCAAAAATACATGATTGGAAAAGCAGATAAGATCATTTTTATTGCAAGAATTCACAGCCAAATTGTAGCTTTTATAGACATGGAGAGAATGGCAATAGAAAAGGAGATGTAGCCTTCAGAATGGAGGCCAGGTCCTCAGAATAAGTGTACTTACTGATAAATGTGGAGGGATACATTTTGGTCTTTATAAGGCATGACATTTTTTAAAGACTAGACTAGAATTAGTATTTTAAGAGAAATATTGTGGTTGGAAACATAAAAACTGAGACCTACAGGATGTATTTTATAATAAATTTTTTATGGAAATTATTTTTTCCTGGTCAGTGCTGAAGTATTAGAATGAAAATCAATTTAATGGTCAAGGAAATGATGGTGGCCCAAATGGATCATGGTCAGTTGATGAGTGGCAGGGCAGAAACTAGACACCTCCTGTACCTGACTGCAACCCAGCCACTATATAGTAAACTGCAAAGCTAGAGACAGGTGACCACAGTCTCTGGCTGTGTGACAGCACCAGAGACTGCAGTAGTTATGAAGCAAAAGGGTGCAGAGATGTTGACGAAGGCAGAAGTCTGATTGGATGTCTTCTGTCCAACGCTGAGGAGTCATTGCATCAGACCCTGATCCTCAGCCCTTAGTCTCCATCTTTCAACCTTCTTATGAAACCAAATATCTTGTGTTACTTTATTGACATCATAAAATATAATTTGCAATAATTTAGTCAGTGAAAATATCAGTATTGAAAAGGAACCCTATGACAACCCAATGATTTCTAACAGTGGGTGTTTCTCTGTGAGATAACGTCACAAGTTTACAGAAGGGAGCCAGAGCTAGTGTGCATGTGTGTGTACTCTTATAGATACACATGTAATAAATGTGAACCCAAGACAAATAAAAATATTAGAAGAAATGGGGTGTAAGAAAATGAAAACAACGAGGATAGACAGAAACAAAGGTATGTTAGTCACCAAGCAGGTTTACTTCTGTGGAGAAGGAAGAAGGAGATAGTTTTTAATGTCAAATAGGCAATATTTGCCAAGTCAAATAAAAACAGTTGGAGCAGAAGAAATTTGGGCCTCTTTTGTAAATAAGAGAAGGAGCACTCTTAACTCATTGCCTCCAAACTTCTGACAGCTCCAGGATGCGTGTTCACTTGGTTACTTAGTGATATAAACTCTAATTCAGCGGGCTCTGCCATTTTGGTGTTGGTAACAAATAAAAGTTTGCTGAAGTGAAAACTATTGATTTACTGCTGTTATTATTTTTTTTTTCTATTACTGTTATACTGTTTCTGCTCCAAATTCGGAGGCAAGGTACGCAAAGTGGCTATATCCCCCTACCAACCTCACTGTAAATTTCTAAATTTCTTTGGTTGAATTTTTTTTTTCTAACAAATTCTTCATTAGGACAGGCACCATTCTATGCTTTTGATATTCAGAAGTTCAGCTCAGAGACGTATGTATTATTGTATGAGATATTTGGGAGATTTTTATTATGTGGGACACCCTGGTCGCCTACTGAAAGGCAGTAGTCACTGCCCACCTGACTCAAACTGTGGCTCCTCTGAGGGCACACATCCCTTCCTACAGTATTCCCTAGGGCTGACACTGGCCTTGATGAGAGTCACAGAGCTACGGAAACAGCATCTTTATGTAGACTGAGCTGATTTCCCATGCAGCTCCTGTCTAGTCACACTTCTTTAAGTGGGATCAACTCTCTTGCCCACTGGTGTCCCACCCTCAGTGTGTCAGAGCCGTGGACTTCATTGCCATCTAACTTCAGCTTGTGTTCTGCCTTCTCTTCTGTATTCTCTTCTGAATTTTCACATTTGTAAAAATTCTCCCCTGATGCTCATTTCTCTTAGTAATCTGTTTATTTGTAGTTAATTATGAATGGTGAATACTAGTGTATAAATGTACTGATATTTTCACTCTCTCAAGCCTTAACCTTGTTTAAATGCATATCTACAGAGAGCATTTGAGGCTTTCATATGTATGTATGTATATATACATATATATATTATGTGTGTTTATAACATATTTGTATATATCTACAAATATGTGTATATATAATTTTAGAAAGTAGAAACATGAAGAGAAATGTTATTAAAGTCACAATTTTAATGCTCTTGAAATGTGCTATGCAAACAAGAAATTGCACTAGTCCAATACTAGAAGTCACACATAATATATAATGCCTTGAAGCATGCTTATAGCAGAGGCCAAAATCTATTGCCAACCAAAGCAAACTATTGAATTAGAATTTTGTTATACTGCTTGAAGTAAATGTGTCCATGCTAAAATATAGGAGTTGGGAGATTATAGAGTTTCATTGTCTGACTTAGAGATACTTGATCCTTGTAATGTTTATACCACAAATCATACCAATTTAGTACAGTATTTACAAAGAGATGAGAGAGTTCTGAGGAATATATATATATATATATATATATATATATATATATATATGTGCATGTACACACATGCTCACAAGTGTGTATAAACATAGATGGCATATGAAGTTATGTAAAATACAAGAAAAGAATAAGAGGTAAATGTTCTTCTATTCTTTTTTCTATGGCCATATATAAGTCTTACTTATGAGACTGAGGAGTTAATATAAACTGTCACTTCAGTATTAGAGGTAAGAAAGCAATGTTGACCAACTGACCACATTGTAAGACATTTGTTTCAGTAGATACTTCCCATTTTGATATGTCTTTCAGAACATCATATACCTCACTCCCTTTAGCGCAGAAGCACTTGATGGAGGTCAGGGTGTGCCTGTATGTATGTGCCTTTGACAGAGCCCTAGATTATGTACACTAAGTCATGGGTCACCCATGTGAGCAGTAACTTTTCCTACAGAAGAGATACAACCATGATTCAGAACCCAATTTGTCTTACGATTGTTGTGCTGTGTGTGGTTCATTGGCATTGAAAGACTGTCTGTCAATTGAGTGGTTCAAGTCTAACCTCAGACTGACCCCTGAATTTTTTTCCATCTACTTTTGTTGTAGTTTCTAATGTGAGTACAGCCGTGCTGTGGGGGTTGAGGAAAGATGTGATTGTGCTGTGGGATTGTGGGGTGCTGGTTGATTATGAAAGTAGAAGATTATGAAAGGAAGCCATCCTTCCTTGTCATTCTTTGTCCAGAAGAAGGCTGGAAAGCAGCTGTCAGCTTCTGGATGAAGAACGGAGGGACCCCAAAATCAGGGTTATGTTTTCCTCAGGAAAGGCTAAAGCACTTTAGGACAAGGCCCATGCACTAGGCAAGGTTCCCATTCTCACAGGGGAGGTAGAAATGCATTTTCCACCAGGTGTTACAGGCAGTTAGCTCTTTTAAAATGAGATAGCCAGTGGCAACGGAGACTTAGGCATTCCCAAGCCTATGTTGATACCAAAGTGAACCAAAGGCTTTTGGTTAATTTCATGTGAAATCAGCTATATACAAACCTTGGGAAGTAGGAGGGGTTCTGAGGGTGAATGTGTTTGATTTGCTGGGGCTAGAGGTGCTAGGGATACTTGATTTACTGTCGTGGTACAGTACCTCATTCACATGCAGCAGCACAGCCCTATCACAAGAAGGAGAACACAGTACTTAATCATCCTATGGATGGGGGACAAAATCTCCAAGTACAATTGAAGGTCATTTGCTGAAAACTAAAATCTCCTTAGCATATGGTGGGTGGGATATTTCCAGGAATCCCCAGGTGCTTGCTGAGCAGTCTTCTTATCAGAAAAGGGCCCATGCGGTAATCTGCCCCAAGGGCTCTGTGACACTGCTTACAATCTCTGGGGTTACCAGATCAGGCAGAGAGAGAGAGGGAGAGAGAGAGAGAGAGAACCCTGTTACGGAAAGGGAGTCCACCATCGTAGACTGAGCCCAGAGTTCAGCCTTATCCACACTTCCTCTCCTCTCCTGTTAGCTTTGTGACACTAAAGAAAACTTTCATCAGAATGAACAAAAGCAAGGCACCCCATCGCTCCATTCACACAACCCCTGTTTACTATAGAAATGAGGTGTTACTCTTAACTGAACTCTAAAGAACATAATTAGGAAAGGGAAACCACCTAACTCATATTTTGAGGAAATTTCAGAATTTATTTATGTTAATGAAAACAGGAAGACACACAACAAGAGAGGCAACACTATCCAAGAATGTGATGTTTACTTTTTCAATAGTTTCAAAACCAGAAAGTCCCTTAGTTCCATTCAGCTCAGCAATAATTTCTGTCATTTTTTAATTTCTTTTTACCCCAGAAAATATTAAAGCGGTATCAACTTGTTTTAAGTAAATATCATCTGTGAAGTCTTAGAGATAATTATCTTTGTTCTTCACTTTAAAAGTTAAGTTTAAAACAAACATTTTAAAAGTTAAGTTTAAAACAAAATAAAGGTAATGAGTTTTAGAAACATATTTCTAAATAAATTTGGGTTTTCTCACAGGATTCTTTAAATAGAAAGTCAAAAGTTAGGCAATTTATTCCTTTTTCTCAAAGATCAATTTTTAAAATACTAAAAAAAAAACCTTAGGATCTGGAAAGATACCTCAAAAATTGAAAGCACTTGATACTCTCCCAAAGGACCTGGGTTCAATTCCCAGCACCCACGTGGCAATAGGCATGGATCTGATTCAAAGACAAACATGTAAGCAAAGCACCCATAAAATAAAATTTAAAAATATTAAAACTTACTTTTTAGCAATTTTGTTGGACTGAAAGTGTACTTCTTATACCCGGTTACATTTTACCTTGGGTCATTCGCACTTTATTTTCAGCGAGGACCTTTTATTGTCAGGGAGAAAAGGTCTGTGATTTCTATATGCTGGTGTCAGCTGAATGAACTGCTGCAGTTTCTCCAGCAGGTTGTATCTGGAGCCCAAGATGCACAATTATTACATAGTTAAATAGCCACCTGTACTTACGTAACACTTTAAAGCTTAAGCCTGCATGGGCACCACTTGATGAAAAGTGTGGCAGAGTTATTTTCTTTTTCAAATAGTGAAGATTGGGAGATTATAGCAGCTTTCAGAGAAGAAATGAGCTTGAATATCACTTAGCTCCCAAGTACCAAAGATCATCCATTTAGAACCTTAGAACTTTTGAGATTTTCCCCACATACAGATATCAATAAGAATTTCATGATCTATCAGTTTACATTTACTATAGAATAACCTGGAACCCATTAACATAACTCAGAAAGCCCCTATAAGTTTCCCAAATCAAACTTGGAACATCTTCTCTTCCATCCTTCATCAAATCCTCCTAAGTTCCTAAGCCAAATCTGGGTTCTAGCCTTGACAGTCTCCCTCCTTCAGCCACCATCAAGTCTTTCATCATGTCTTGAGGTTTGTCCCCACAGTACATTATGAACACACCGCTATTACCACTAGAGTCTAAGCTGTCACTCTTCTCATAGATTGTAGCAAACACACCAAGGTTTTAGAACTGATTTGGCATTGCTGCACCTCCAATAAAGGATGGACAAACCTCTCCCAATTGCACACATTGCTTGCATAGACTGCCATTAGTTTGTTCAAGGCAAAGACCAAAACTACATGCCTGATTTCTCAAAGCCCAGTGAGGCCAGACACCTGCACTCTTATCTCTTCCCCATTTACGCTCTTCCCTCTGCCCCAGCTGGCTCGCTGGCTTCCACTTGTTCCAACTCACCACACTCTTTCTCATCCCCCAAACAATATGGACACCATGGCCAGATAGTGCCTGATTAATTCTTAATTAATGTTATCAATATAACAACTCATGTATCATCCCCTCAAATGAGCTGATTCCCTTATCATATACGTTTACACACAAACACACAAATGCATGCTTTGTATGCATAAATATGCAGTAGTTATGTCCCCATACCCTTTAGTGTAACTAAGGTACAGACTCGCCTAGTTTGATGACTGTTGTACTCCTAGAAAAGTAATATACTATAGTGCTTGACTCAGGATTGGGTGTAGCAAATATTTGCTGATCAATTGCTGACTGAACATTCCTTTACTCATCTCTGTAAGTGACCATTCTTGTACATTAATTACATATTTTAGCCAGCCAGTGTTTTGTTGCTGGGAAGAGACACCATGACAGCTCTTATACAGGAAAGCACTGAATTGGGGCTTTCAGTTTCAGGAGTTTGGTCCATTATACTCACGTAGGATGGCACGGTGGCCCACAGGCAGGCACTGTAACTGAGACTTCTACATCTAGATATGAAGGCAGTAGGAAGAGAGAGACACTGGGCCTGGGATGGTCTTTTGAAATACTAAAGTCCACCCCCTCACCCAGTGACATACTTCTTCCTACTAGGCCACACCTCCTCAACAAGCTCACACTCCTAATTCCTCCCTCTCGGGTAGTACATTCAAGTACATGAGCCTGTGGGGGCCATTCTTAGTCAAACCACCACATGCATATCAAAGCACACATATACCACCTTCATAGTTTAGAAAGAAAGAAAGAAAAAAAAAAGACAAATGCTTGTAAACTAAAAGGCCTCACTAATTTCCTTTACAACCTCCCCAAGTAGCATACAGTGTTTTTTTTTGTTTGTTTGTTTGTTTTTTTTGGTTTTTGTTTGTTTGTTTTTGTTTTTGTTTTTCTATTTCTCTTCATTCTCAGTGTTTCAGGGATCACTTGAGAAAGAAATTGCTCAAAACGAAACAGAGTACATCACAGGAACAAAAGAGCCAGAAACAAGGGCTCTCACTGGGTAAATTTGGCATCTTCTGAGCATGAAAAGCAATAATGTGTATAAAGAATTAAAGTACATTGCATAAGGAAAAAAAAATCCACACAAGCCATGGCACGTGCACATACAGATGGGGAGAGGTAGAGGGAGCAGTCTCCATTTCTGAGTCACACAACAGATGATTAAATGATAGGACCAACTTTCGTAACAACAACTATAACAATATTGACAAATGTTCCACTGTTGGGTAAGTGGTTCCCAGGGACAAAGTAGTCCTACTGTCTCGGATGGCACCACAGCCTTCCTATGAACTACAAAGGAAAAAGTGCCTTCAGACAGGTATTAGCTTAATTATATGATCAGACCTAAGGTTTCCCGTTTCAGAACAAACTCCCTTTTTCAGGATCCTCTCAAACACAAGATTAGTCAGGTTGCAACTATCACAACTATTTAAGCAAACTCAAATTGGCAGATATTTGTCAGCACGACCCAGATATTTAAAAGATGTGAGTGTCCTTCTTGAAAAAAAGGAGCTGGGACAGTGGTACAGAATTAAAGGAGACGTGGTGACTCGCTGTGGGCCCTCCTTCTTGATTAGGCTCCTGATTCAGAGAAAAGTTTTAATGGAGAAATATTGGGATAATTGAGGGGTGTGGCCTTGAGCTATAGGACCTATAACAGTATCACACCTATGTTAAATTCATGAATGACAACAATAAGTGGGATTTATAGGAGAATATGTCTTTTGGAGCATTCTAAATACTTGGAACTATTTGGAAGTGAAATCTCTGGGTCTCTCGCACTTGTTTTAAAGTGACAAGCAATTGTTTTTAAAATATGGGAAAAAGAAATAACCGAATATGGCAAAATATTAACTATCATTGAATGCAGGTACATCTTACACAGTATTTCTCATGTTATGGCTAAGTTCGTTCTTTAGATAGCTGTCAAAATAAAAAACTGGGAAAAGTAGTCTACAGTACTCAGCCAACTATGCTAACAAGATTATCGTTACATAATGCAGCAGCTTTTTTTGCACAAAACTGTTGTAGCCAACTAGTAACATTCCTGAACTTATTTGCTATCTGCATTCAGCATCCCATAATAATTTCATAAGTCATAACATGTATAGCAGGCCTTTTACAAGTTGGAGACTAGTGATACAAAATCTCCAGGATAAAAATTGAAAAGCTTAATAAGAAAAAAATGTCCCCTAAAAGAATACATTTTAGGCAATGTTTTAGTTAATGTTAGAGGCCACACATGGTGATAATATCAAAGTGTATTATATAAGGTAATATTGTGCCATATTTCAGTTACACTTGGAAACTTTTAGCATGAGAAAGTCTGAATGGAAATGATGTGTTGATGGGACTATGTTTTGTTTTGTTGCTCTTCTTTCATATCCTTTCTGAACATAGATGCTAATCTATAGAATTTGATATCGTATTGGATCAGTGATGACTGTTATTAAATTATCTGCAACCTAGTAGTGAAGACCATTCAAATCAGGCAAGGATTCGATGGGATCTGGTGTGATTCTCACCTCCCATTGTTAGGAGAGATGGCAAAGATATTAGTGTTTAGGTGAAAAGGAGCAAATACTCAAACCCAATAGCATCAGTTTATCAAAGCAATCCCAAGCCAGAGATATGGGTCAACCGTGAAAGGTGTCTGCTGCTTAGCCGGATGACCTAAACTCAATCCCCAGGGCCATAAAAGGAAAAGTCAAACTGTTTCCCAAAAGGTGTCCTCTGACCTGAATACATGCTATGGCACATGCTCCCTTACACAGACACACACACACACACACACACACACACGCATGCACACATAACACACACACATGCGCACACACAAAATAAAAATGTAATAATTATAAAAACAACTCTTCATTTATACAACAAAACTTATTGAGAATCAATTGAACATCAAATTAAGTAAAATATAATTGCAAAATTCAATTTTAAAATAATTACATAAACATTTTCCTCCTACTGTTAACGTTTGTAATATAGTCCTATTGTGGATTCTCTATAAATATTACCTAGTGATAATATAAGGACTCCTTCAGATAGAAGAAGTTACATGAAGATGTAACCAAAGCAAACGGAATGGTCTTCTATGAATGAAAACATTCATTAGCCAACTTGCATCATAGTACACAACTTTTAGTATGCAACATAATAAGCAACTATAAGACTGTTGATAGTATTTTGTGCAATAGTTCATAATATAGGTCATAAATTATTATAATACTAGCGAAGAGAAAGGGTTTATGAAAGATTTGTGAAAACTGGTCCCTTGATATGCACAACCCACATTGTTTTAAGTTTCACTATGGTAAGATCTTCTTACTAAAATGTTATAGATGATTTTCAGGATATATGAACCCAAATTCCAATGATTAGTATAAAGCTGACATTGTTCTGATAAGTGACAAAGAGCAACATACTGTTATAAGCTGGGAGCCTGTTTACATGGAGTCTTGATCTTCCAACAGAGGTGATGGTGGCTTTGTTCTCATGCCCCCTATTCCCTTCCCTCTACTCATATTTATAACTAGTAAAATAAATGATACCCATAGTGCTACTGAGAGAATTCTAAGATATAAGAGAACTAGGTGAAATTGAATTTAGTGGTCTTATTAAACTGTTAATATTTTATTTCATTTATCTGAAGTTCCAAGACCATGAATAAGTTAAAAGTTGTTTGAATTATAGCTATACGAAGGCAGACTTCCATATAGAATTTGCTATTAAAAGAGAACAGCTCTGCAAACAATTTGTGTAGGTAATTATTAGCTAGAAGCTATTTGTACTCTAAGTTATTGCATATACACATATGATAATAAGACTTTGCACAAATGGAAACTTTTGATAATAAATCCATGTAAATGATCATGCCTGGAGAAATAATTCTAGATGTTATAAGTGTATTTGAATTGCCTGCAAACGGAATGCAGACTTCTAGAACAAGTATGTGACTATTTTTCATTCATGATATTTAGTAGGTCATTGAACCTAAAATCTCCGAAAGGATGAATAAAACAAGCAATGGAAATTGTACTTGTGCTGTTTGTGCACATATTAAAATGTTGAAGCCAAAGGAGAATTTGCAAAGTAGCATTGTGAATGAATGCTGGTGTGCCGTTGTTTCATTTTTGAGGCAGGGTCTTTCTACACAACCCTGGTTGTCCTGAAACTCAAGATGTAGATCAGCTTGGCCTTGAATCCACAGCAATCTGCCTGTCTGTGCCTCCCAAGTGCTGGAATTAAAGGTATGAGCTACTGTCACCAACAGTGTGCTATCCTACAGTCGATATCACAGTTATCAAAGTCAGTGTAAATCCCTGATCTTGACCTTGGCACTACTATTATCATTGCATATGGAAATGACTGAACAATTGGAATTTGTATTTGTGGATTCTGTAGACCACTTAGAAAAAGCATCCACAGTAAAATGAAGTCCAGAGTACCTTCACCCACTTCATTTGCCCTTGACACATTTCATGGGACTGCTCCCACCTCAGGTCCACTACATCATATATATTAAACATATGAAAACAAGATCTCAGATACACCACTCTCTTTCTTCATTTTAGATTTTGGCTGTATTTGTGTTGTTACGTCAATTTTGTATTTTCCTATTTAAATAAAACCTTTTTGCCCTTGTTAGTGCTTACTACTGTTTTCCAGGCTGAGTTGCTATGGTTGGTTTTGCGACTAGCTAGACTCAATGGTGGAGAAGTATATTCCGCGATGACATACTTCACCTTCTACTTTCTCAGTGTTTCTGTGCTTTATCCTTCTTTCCTCTGTCTCTACCCATCACATTGCCTGGCCCCTATCTCTCTAATCACTTGCCATTTTCTCATTTCTTTCCACTCTTAAACCAATGACAGCAAACAATGAGGGTTGGGGTCTTGGCCTACCTGCAGCTCCAGTGTAGCTCTTGTGTAAAGCACCCTCATCAAGCCTATGTCACTTGCTCTTGAGTTGGGACATTCGGAAGCCTGTGGGTCTGTTGTGATGTAGAGATTGTACTTTTCTACTTACTTCTCCCAAGCACACCCTGAACACAGAGATGGTCCTAATAGTCAATAAAAATGGTTGATATGGTTGTTTTCCTCCACCACACAGCTCCAGTTATGCTGAGTTTCAGCAGGAAAGAAAACACACACTTTCCTAGAGTCTACTTATGTCTGAGCTCTCATTGATCCAATCTCAGTGGAGAGACCTTTTCTTCTACAATAAAATTTTACAGAACTTCGTGTCCCAGTGCAGACATTTGTCTTGTAACTACCCACCCAGGTGGCCCTTCTACTGCATTAATAAACTTTTCTCTTTGTTGCGCAGTATAAAGGTGAATTCTTTCACTGCCCACCAGTCTGTTGCCTAAACACATTGACAGTTCCCATGGGAGTAACCAGAGAGTAGATATTTCAGTTCTCCTGTCTTGTTTCTGTTAAAAATAATTCATGTTCGACTCAAGGCTCAGTAATGCATTTGTCAATTATTATCTTTGTCTAGTTTTTAATCCAGAATTTAGAGATTTGGCAGGCATGTTTTATGATCAGTGGTTTATGTTGTGGTGCTTTTCTTGCTTAATTGAAACTCTAATTATTTTCTCACTCTCTAACACCTCACAGTTTTTATCATGCACTACAGAGGAAGACAAAATCTTTGCTGCACCATCAGCTATGATTTAAAGAATCCTAACAGGAAATGAATACATGTGTATACATTGTCCAGCTAAAGTGCCCTGTTTTTGTCAGGGGATTATGTGGATTATCATCTTGGTATCACAGCAGTCCACTCACACTCTGCTCGTTGATAATCAGTGGAGAATTTCTGCTTCATAAAGTAACTCAGGAACACAGCTTTGCTCTCTTTCTCGGTCCTGCCATGTTTTTGCATCTCTCCTGTTTCCTCTGAAGATAAGAGTCTGCAGAGAATTATGTGGAATGTTTTGGGTGTCAGGTCTCCAGTGATATATCTGCCTCTGTTCGGATTCCAGCTGATTGTAATGGGAACCAACAGAGCTGGCAGTGAGTCCAGGAATCAGAGCAGAGAGAATACAGAGAGCACAGGCTACGGTCCCTCTGTGCCCCTGTGTGCTCCACCCGCATTTGCTCATTCAAAGAACTGACCAACTTCACAAACTGCATCTTCATAGTCTCCTTCTTTCCCACATTCATATGCCTCAAGTGCAACCTTTCAGTATCTCTCTGACTTTGATCCTTACAGAAACAGGACTTAGTTTTGTCATTTGAAAAGAATACATGTTTACACATATGTGAAAAATACACTACTTGTTTTCATCTTGACACTAGTACTCACTATTATATTATCTTAATAATTGGGACTCTGAACTGCCCAAAGTCATGCATTCAAAAGTGTGCCAATTCATTGATGGGTCCGTATGTTCTTGTCTCTTTACCTTATATTTCTAAAACTATGGTACAGTTGCAAACCCACATGAAGCTATGTTTCTAATGAATTTTACTCTTTGCTAAAGTACACATTCTATCTTTGTGTTGCATTAACCTTACCACTTATTTTGTCTGATTTTTGATAGCTATTCCAGTTTTTATTTGATTTATATTTACTTGGTTAATTTTGGTACATTCTCTATTTGTTTACTTTCAATTCTGTCTTCACGTTCTAAATCTTAGAAGGTAATTTTGCTAGATTTACAAACCTAGAGAAATAGTTATTAGATTTTGATGTCTTGTGGCTATATTTAATCTAACATTTTACTTTCTCATTTTGTGTGTCTGTGTACAGATGATGATGCATGTTCAGATGTGTGCATATACCTATGTTTACAGGTGTGGGTGCAAACATGTGTGTATAGGCCAGAGTTCAATCTTGGATGTCATTACTCAGGTGATAGTCACCTTGTTTTTTGAGACAACATCTCTCACTGGTTTAGAATTCTCCAAGTAGGCTAAGCTTTCTGGCCAGTGAATGCTGGACTTCCCTCTATCCCCCTACTTTCTCTGACTTGGCACACTTCTCTGACAAGAGCACACCATTGCTAGCCATGGTAGCTCATACTTTTAATTCCAGCACTTGGGAGGCACAGACAGGCAGATTGCTGTGGGTTCAAGGCCAACCTGATCTACATACTGAGTTTCAGGACAACCAGGATCGTGTAGAAAGACCCTGCTTCAAAAACAAAACAAATGCACACCATCGTATTGATACATACACACATACATACATACATATATACACTATTATAGTCATACATGCATACATACATACAAGCATGTTCTCAAAGACTGAACTCAGTTCCTTATGTTTGATGTCAAATACTTTTTCAGCTGAGCTAGAACTTCATCCCATAGACTATACCTTTGTTCCCACAAATTGATGCTTGTCATTTTACTCAGTAAGTAATTTTGATTTATCTATGGGCTTACTTTTTTTTTTTTTTTTTTTTGCTTAGCATTATTTTTTTAGTTAAGTTTTTGGCTGTAAGTCCTAAAAGATAGCTTTATTGGGTTTTAAGCTATGGAGACCAGTTATTATGTTTCTGTGTTTTGAATATATTTTTTTAATATTTCCCTTTCTTTTCACCTGAAGTTGGAAATGACTTGCTTTGACACTTTCTTAAAAACCTAAGGTTTTTTTTTAAATCACTAATTCAAGAGAGCTATTCATTTTTGACTAAATATACTATCTAGCTGTTCAGAAAAAGTAGCACATGGCCAGATTTATTCTATGCAGCCTTGCTATTGTTTTTTGTTGTTGTTGTTGTTTTGTTTTGTTTTGTTTTTCTTTTCCAATTTGGAAGGCATATCTTTTTTCTTGATAATAATAGCCACTCCCCTGATAAGAAGCAACTTGGGGGAGAAAGGGTTTATTTTATTTCACAGCTCTGGGTTTCAACCCATCAATGTGGGAAGCCAAAGAGGAAGGAACTTAAAATAACGGTCACATCACATCCACGGAGGATCACGCATGGAGATAATCTAAGACCCCTGCACAGATATAGCCCATGGCAGTTCAGTATACAAGTGGGTTCTATTGTAATAGGAACAGGGACTGTCTCTGACATGAACTGATTGGCCTGCTCTTTAATTACCTCCCCCTGAGGGGAAAGCAGCATTACCAGGCCACAGAAGAAGACAATGCAGCCACTCCTGATGAAACCTAATTGACTAGGATCAGAAGGAAGGAAAAGAAGACCTCCCCTATCAGTGGACTTGGGGAGGGGCATGCATGCAGAGGGTGGAGGAAGGGAGGGATTGGGACCGGAGGAGGGAGGGAACCACAGGGGAGATACAAAGTGAATAAAGTGTAATTAATAAAGAAAAATAAAATAAAATAAAATAAAATGAGAAAAGAAAAGCCAATGCATGCAGGCTTACTACTCAGATTACCTTCTGAACTCTCAGTCCAGGACCCAGACTCAGGGAATGGTGCTGCCCACAGTGGGCTAGGTCTTCTTGCTTCAATTTAACTACGAAAAAAATCCCTCATAGGTGTGCTCAGGCCAACTTGATCTAGACAATCTCTCACTAAGACTCCTCAGTCTGGCAATTCCAAGCTTGGTCAAGTTGACAGCTTAAACTAACCACCACACCATCCACAAGTATTTCTGATCTCTCTCCTCTCCACACTACTTACTACAGACCAATTCTTTCAGGTATCAAATTTCTTGTGCTGGTTTTAGCCCTTTTGCATTGTGCAGTACTCCTGTAGATTACAGGGAAGTAATTTTTTGAAAACTTGTTTGAAGATAATTATTTTGCATATGTTCTTCATTGAGAGTTTGGTAAGTTGCGCTAATATTTAACATAGCTTGATGTGCGTTCTTCCTTGAGAACTTTGAACACATTTTTGCTCCACCACCTTAGTCTGGATTTTCAACACTGCAGTTAAATCTCAGTGCTGCCATTCTGATGCTTCTTCCCAAAGGGACATTTCCTTACTCCCAGTGTTCCACATTAGCAAGTCAATGCTCCCTTGATATATTCGTTGTCCCCCTTTGTGCTAAGTCGGAGAGTGACCTGGGTCAATCAGGAGGCTTGCTAACATCCCTTCTCTGCAGTTTCATTTCATGCCTTAAATATAATAAACTCCCCTTTTACTTCCTAGTCTTCACTAACGGGAATTCCTGTTACTCAGTGCTCGCTCTGCTCTGTAGAGGCATTTCCTTGCTCTCTCTTCACTTGGTATTTACATGTTTGTCCCTTTACTCTATTTGCTGAGAAAGCCCTTTACTGCCTAAACTTTCTGATGACTATTCTTTTTCATGTGGTTTCATTTTCATTTACAAGGGCTTTTTATTTCCTTCCTGTTAAATGCAGGGTCCTGAGAAGCCAGGTGCAGTTTCTAGGTTTTATAGCAGACAGCATCTTGCATCTTCTCAACCTCTCTGGAAGCACGTAGGTTCATATTTTACAGCCGATCAAGTTAGTTATCGCTCCTTTGCCAGCAATCCTCATCCAAAAATGTTTGATTATCTCTCTTATAAGTGTTTCTTCTTCCCTTAGTAACTCCTCCTCCCCTTTTTTTTTCTAATTTCTTGCTTTTGTTTTAAAGACATTTGAAGCGGGAGTAGAAACAAAAGCAAGTGTTTGGTCTGCCCTCATTTCACTACAGATTCTCTTCATTGGCTTAACTAAAATAACTAAAATATCAATAACATTGAAAGCTTCATGTTTATAAACTTTTATAGCATCCTTGGTGTTTCTCAGTGTTACCTCCCTTTATATAATTTTAAGTATTTCTGCTTTTATCTGGCAAATTGATTTTCAGGGCTCTGTGTTCTCTTTGTTTTGATTAGTCTCCATCATTAAAAGCTTTTGAGTATATTTCAGTAACTACCTTGGAAAACTCCTTTGAAAGTTTTAACATTATCAGTATTTTGTGGTGTGCCATTAAACTATTACATTTTTTTTTCTGTGCAACTTTTGCCAGTGTGTAAGTTTTCTTATTTCTTTTATCCATTTTAAAGTCAAGATTCCTAGATTATCACCTTTGCTGATGTAGTTTATGTTGCTTTTGTGAAGAAAACTACATGTGGCTTAGCATACAAAGCAAGAGAAAGACAATGTACCGTAGAACTTACTAAGTATCTGTGTGTTATTGTTACTATATTGAGTGCTTGCTCTACACACCTTAGCATGTGTAAGAAAAATCATATTCATGTCACAATACGTATATGCGTGAACTGTTAGGGTTTTATGTTAGAGAATTTTACTATCATGTAAAGAGCAATATTATCATTTTATAAGTGACATTATATTATAGCCAATGCAATATCTAGATAAGATATTAAGAAGAATAAAGAGTATCCCAAATTGATTTTGTATAGCTAAACATTAACAAAATTAAGTACCTATCCTAAACATAATACCTTCTCAGGAATTTTGTTGTTTCTGAAAGCAGCAGATAGGGAAATTTAAGAATAATGTTGTATACAAGTAAGAATACATAAAAATATTTTGTCTAGATCATGACCAATAGCAATTGTACTTATGCTTTATTGAGTTATTGTTCAAAAACTTATTTGAAAATGTATGCAGAGAACTTTTTGAATCTCAAGAAATATGACACTTTTAGTCATAAATATTAAAGCCAGGAATTTGTTTTATTAAATCGTATCAAATATTTGACATTAAGTAAGTGTAGGTATTGTTATTTTGCTGTAAAATTTAGCATCCCAACACCAGCTTGATCTAATCTGTCTCAAGCTGTAACTCATGTTGTTACCTGAATGAGAGTTTAGCAGAAGCGAGCAGATAGACAGGAACGGCTTCCTAATATCCCATTGCTTCACCTTCTGAATGCTGCTGGGTTTTGTTTGCTTTCATTCTTTAAAGTTTAATTTTTATGATCTTTAAAACATTTCCTCTGTGGTGGGAAGGCAGACCCCGCAGTTAAGAGTACCTGCTACTCTTCCAGATGACCCAAGTTCAGTTCCCGTACTGATACACTTTCCTTACAAATCAAGACATATTTTCTGATCTTATATTTCTTTATGTTGATTTTTCTTCTGGCTGTAATCCATAGTAAATCATTATTCCTGCTTTTCTTTAATCCCATACTCACATTTTTAGGTTATATTAAATGTCTATTTATTTAATAGATACCAAATGACAACAATAATGTCTTTCCTTAGTTTCTTAATCACAGTCCTTTATAATATGCTGCACAATCCTTCAGGATTCTCATTAGGTTTCTTATTTTCCTGCTGTCTGAGCTGAAGGAAGCCCTTAGGCTCTAACCTATAACCTGTTTTATTCTCCCATTTCCTCTGCAGATGCACTCAAGTTCAGCCATCGTTTTTCATGGTGTTGATACTTTATAGTGCTGTTTGTCCATTCAATCACGCTTGGATTATTGTATCTTATTCTGAGCCCTGCATTTAAAGAAGGCATTAGCAAACTCAAATGTGTCTGGAGGGATGATTAAATTGATTGAAGCCTTCTAAACCATGCTCCATAAGGAATAGCTGAAGGAATTGTGTGTATTTATTGTTTATCCTGGAGTAAAAAAGATTGAGGGAAGGCAAGATAATTGTTTTCAGTAATTGGAAAGTCTGTCATGTAAAGGAGGGAACAGATTTGTTATGAGTTGTTCTAGAAAGCTCCACCAGAATCAACTTGGACAAAATATGAGCAGACATGTTAAAACATTCTCTCATAATGATCAGAGATCAAGCCTTATTCATTTTAGTTTTCCCCAGCACAGATTTTTATTTATACTGAGAACTAATGGATATTTATTGACTGAACTGAATCAATATGATTCAAAGAACAGCCCCCTCCATAAAACCAGAGTGCCTTTTTAAAGTAAAAGTATCCAGTCTGTCAGCAAATTTTTACCAGCTGTCTACAGAACAGCTGTTTCTGCGCTAGCTGACAAGATACAAAGCTTTCAACACCGTGATGTTGCAGATGGTTTTTGTGGGCAAGAATCCTTCCAAATATTTCCTTGAATTTGATTGTTTCGTATCAGCCTCACATGATAGGTCCTTTAGTTGCTTACAGTGTAGATGTGAAGAAGAAATTGAGGCATGTGGAAGTTTTACACTGGCCAGGTTTGAAAAGCTGGTTAGTATTCAAGTTAGGATTGGAACCCAGGTGGTCTGGCTTAATGATCTGTGTCAGTGACTACCATGATAAACTGCTGACAATAATGAAGGACATAGACACACATAAGGAAAGCACATAAGGACACAAGGACTAAAGAGTAATCTAGTCCAGTCTTCTCTCTGGAATTCTGTCTCTGCTCATATGCCTGTGGCCAACTCTCCAGTTTATTTTCACATTGTATCTGCATGATCATCTCAGAGATAAACCCAATCTTTCTACTTCCCTCAAACATTCCATTAATTCATCACATCTGCGGGACCAAACTACCCCTACCATTTGATCAGCAAGGCCTTCTGGAATCTGTCTCCGCCTATCCCTCTTACCTCATATTTTCAGGAAGACTCTAAGAGCAATATAGTCAAATGAATCTGTCATGTAGATCTTGTCTGGCAAGGAAACAAGGTTGTCGTGAGAATGAAGCTATCAATATGATATGTTCATACAGTGCCATGCATGTAATAACTGCTTAAGAAATGTTAGCATATTTATTTCCATCTACTTCTGATTATCCTGCCAAAACTGCTGTATGCTACATATAAATTATCCTTTAGTTTCCTCACTCCACTGGCAATTGCTTTGTAATAGATTGAGAAATGAAGGGAATGTATTGGCTTTCCTAATTAACAAATTCAGAGGCAGAGCAAGCACAGGCAGAGTCCAGGCAGAACTGTTCCTCGCTTCTGCAGACTTCTCAGCAGGGCCTTCCTCTGTGCTGCCTTCTGTTGAGCCTGGCCTTCACCAGGACAGCCAGGGGGCTTCCAGCACAGCAAAGACTACACACAGCCTTTTTACTCATATTCAGTGAGACAGAAAATGCCATTTCCAATATTAGCCTGAGCTCCTCACTTCAAGTAGATCCACTGTAATATGCCCACTGTCATCCAGGAAACCAAGAATCAGTTGGAATAAAGTATTGGCCAAAGACCCTCAAAGGTGCCCAAGCTCAGTATCCAAGTGGCTTCCCTAGTAAAGGGAACAGGGACTGTCTCTGGCATGAACTCTGTGGCTAGCTCTTTGACCTCCCTAACCCCCATGGGAGGAGCAGCCTAGCTAGGCCACAGAGGTGGACATTGCTGCCAGTCCTGAAGAAAGCTGATAAGCTAGGGTCAGATAGAAGGGGAGGAGGACCTCCCCTATCAGTGGACTTAGAGAAGGGCTGGGAGGGAATGAGGAAGGGTTGGATTGGAAGGGAGCTACAGCTGGGAAAAGAAAAGAAAAAAAGATAGGCATGCCCAATCTGAACACCCAGAACCTGGGCTCTTTTCTGGAGAAAGGGTCTTTATTGTTGTAATTAGCTTAAAAATTGTTAGGTGAGCTTATACTGCACTATCTGGGTAGGCATTAGATCCAGTGGTATGTATACTGCTGCAGTTATGTCTGAAAGAGGAAAGAAGATGCACACGGAGGAGAAGGCATGTGAAGTCAAAGAGGAGACTGGCTCTCAGAAGCCATGTGGTGCCCAGAAGGCAAACAAGCATCTACGAGGTGTAGTGATGAGTCTACCTTGATTTCAGAGTTCCAGCTTCCAAGGCCAGGAGAGAATATGTAGCTACTGTTCTTTTTGTTGTTGTTTTGTTTTTGTATTGTATCGTTTTGTTTTTGCTTTTTCTATCTTTTGCTTTTTGGCTTCTTGAAACAGGCTCTCATGTAGGTCAGGCTGGCCTCAAATTCCCAGGAAATAAATGTACAGGCTACCTTTTGAGACAACTCTTTACAAAGAACCTAGGAGTACAGTGCAAAGAGTACACTCTCCTATACCTGTCCACTGAGCTAAGGATGCAGACGATCCATTCTAAGCTTTCTAACTTCTACAGAGAGTAGCAACCTTGGGATCACTTCCATACTCTTCAACTCCACTCTCTACTTGTAACTTTTGTTTCTTTCAGTTACATCACTTTGGATACCAAGCTTGCAGTGCAAGCTATTTTTCATTTATCTTTTCTGAGGTTACTATACTAATTTCAACAACAAAACAAGGTCTTTTCATTTGACTTTCTAACTCGCTTAACAATTTATCGTTTTCTCTTAGCTGTTTTAACATTTGCCTTCTTGATAATCCCATCAGGTTATTTTAGTGATGGCCACCCAAATTGCCATTTCCTGTTCTTCTGTGGCCAAAATCTGGAACTTGAACCCTTACCTTCATGTGTGCTCTTAAAAAACAACAAGGGATTCTGCATTTGTGTGGCATATTGGCTGGTGTGGTCTTGGTAAATCTATACCAGGATTCAGTGGTGGTCTTGAGGAATCTTCACTGACATTTGAATAGGTATTACACATTCTTACAGTTACATGTAAAGAAATGTAAAACCCCACGATGTTTTTACTTCATGCATGCTTAACGTTTTAAAATATTTGAAGCTCTGAAATCTTTAGACCAGATGGGTGATGCCAAGTAAAATTGAAGTGCAGAATAAATGGTCCATTTAGCAATGATCCCTTTGAGGGTTTTGCCTCATCTACTACAAACCAGTACTTCCAAGGACATTTGGATTTAGCCTTGCACAGGCTTCAAAGAAAGGTTATATTGCTTAAAAAAGTTAAATATCTATATTAAATAATGGAATGTAAGAGTTCAAAACTTTTTCCTCTAAAACAAAGAACAAAAAAGCAAAGCCTTGACTTTAATTATAATTAAATCTTAATTACAACAGCTAAAATTAGAAAGTACCTGTTAAATAAATTATATGGAAAAGCACAGGAACAATATGAATAGAGAAACACCTACAAATTCCTGTCTAGTGAAGAAATGGGTGACAAAACACAAGGAATGGTTGAGCAATCACAGAATAAGCCATAAGACCCAAAACTTGAGAAAGAATCTGAAAAACATTTGAAAACTGCCGGTGACAGTCACTTCACCCGTTCATAGCAACCTTACCAACTGTCATGGTTCACAATATTATTTTAAAGGCATTGTCCTTTGCTAGGTTTCTTGTTGTTTTCTACTACAAAAATTATGATAAATTCAATGCCTTAAAACAACACAAATATATTATTGTATAGTTCTACAGATTAGATCAGAAGCAGGCTAGAATAAAGGTCTCAGCAGGACTGTGTCGTGCCTGTGCATCTTAAGGAGAGCTGTTTCTCTGTGCTTTCCATATAGGAACCAGCACCTTTCTCCTCTCCCATGTACAGAGCTGACATAGGCCAATCCAGTCCTTCTTTCAAGGCTGCCTCTTCTTTCTCCCTCTTCCATTGCTCAGAACATTTGTGATTAGCTCACCAAGAGGGGTCTGTTTTATCTGGCTGATTGACGACTTTCATTCATTTTGTGATCAAAATTTTTTATTCCCGTGGAGATAACATGTTTACCAGCTTCTGGGAATACAAGATGGACCTCTTTAGATAATATTTTTAGCTTGTCAAAAGCAACACTCTTATGCTGTGCATATGTAAGAAATTATCACTGGAGGAAACTGGGAATGGGACATGTAAGATTCTCTTATTTTTATAACTTTTAATTATTTAAAAAAATAGTTGTCAAGGAAGAAAAGATTTGGTGAAAATGTAGAAATGCTTACAGAATTTTAACTTAGAAAAATGTACCAAAACAATTTTCAGCCTCTAAGATCATTAATAAAGTGATAAATAACAAACTGGTAAGTGGAATGGGGTACCACTAAGTAACAATCATGCTTAGTATGAAGGAAGTGGTATGTGAGCTCAATCCCTAGCATACATACAAAAGATTGATTTGAAATAGTAAATTATGCCTACTGTGGTCTTACACAAACTACACCGAATCTCATCTAAAATGTACATTAAGGTCTCATTCTTCATTTAATTGAAAGTTATTCATTCAAGATTTACTGGCTTTGGTTGTTAACATACTCTACAAAGATCTAAATTCAATGCACATGATTTCAATTCCCATCCCTTTAATTATAATCCCTGTTCACAATGAACCGGATATTATTAGGAATACGCCACAGCTTAACCTCAATATGGCTCCAATAAACTCGCACAATGTTTGTTTTTGCTTTTAGCACACTGACCATGCTTACCAAATGAAAAACCTAAAGCCAGATAACTAAATTGTTTTAGGGTAAGCTTCATGCTGGTTGTATACTTTTCGGAAACACCATCACATTCTGTTTCACTTAGCATTTTCTAATGCTTATGTGAAACAAACTAGACGCTGCCATCCCGAATTTCTTAGAGAAAGTTAATCAGAACTAAACAATGACATGACGGTTTCTGATGAAGAGAAGGACGTGTGCTTATTATTTACTCTCCTTTACTAGTCTTGTCCTAGAACTAAATAATGATATAAGGAATTTGGAAGAGAGAGAGCCTAAGAGTATAACCAGACACAAAAGCAGGAGATGAAGAAAGAAACAGCCGTGAAATGGACAGAAATTGTGGGCTGTTAGGCTGGAAACGTGGAAGGTCCTGGTAGAGCTGGGATTTCACTGCCATTGTGGTGTTAGCTGCAGATAAGGAGGGAAATACACAGCTACCTCAAGCTGAAGGGCGAAGAAGACAAGACTGAAGAAGTGAGTAGTGGCAGATTCCCCTGGAGCTGTGGAGCTCCCAGCATGCAAGGCAAAATGGAGACAGAAACAGACCAGACATGGGAACCCAGCTGTCTTGGCCATGATGCCAATATCACCCTGCTCAAGAACATTAAGTTAACAATGGTTAAACTTGGCTCCATATCTGAGGCAGAAAAAGTCACAAAAGGGAGGTTTTAGCTATGCTAATATAAACAAATAGCCAAATCTTTTAAAAAATATGTTTGTTTGTTTGTTTATTTGTTTGTTTAATGTAGATGAGTGCTCTGACTAACATGCACACCTGCATGCCAAAGGAGAGCATCAGATCCCTGTATAGATGGTTGGGAGCCCCCATGTGGTTGCTGGGTATTGAACTCAGGACCTCTGAAAGCCCAGATAGTGCTCTTAACCTCTGAGCCATCTCTCCAGACCTAGTAGCCAAAATCTTAAAGAGCAACAACAACAACAAAACACAAATCAGTATAAAAATAGAAGATTCTGGAGGTGGGACTCCAGAATCTCCAGTGACAGAATCCTTGTCTCCAGTGTGCCAGGCCCTGGGTTTGATCCCCAGCACCACAAAAGATAGATAGATAGATAGATAGATAGATAGATAGATAGATAGATAGATAGACCAACAAAATTAGAAACAGAGAGGAGATATGACAAGAAACTCGAGTGGCAGGCACAAAGAGAAAAATCAAAGCAGTAACAAAAAACAAAGCAAACATTATGAAATTTCAATCCTTTCATAAGTTCTGCCCTGCATCATAACATCTCAACCTCCAGGGAATCTGGGCCTGAGGTAGAGACCAGGATGTCTAACTGGAAGCCTGTCCAGGGGTAACAAGCAAACGTGGAGGGCCACGGAGAAAGGAATCTCTGGGTACCAAGGTTAAGGATGAGTTGATGGTGTTACCCTTCACAGGGACCTGGAGAGGATGGAGGAAGAGTGTGGGCACTGGTTTTGCAGAGACAGAACCAAGAAGTGTGCACAGGCACAGAGAGGGTCGAAGTGTAGGCACTTAATAGGTGTCGTCCATCATTGAGGTTACTTGTTCACTCAGAGGATGGGAACAAGGAACGATCCAGCCACTACAGAGAAGGTTAGGAGACATGGCTGCTGAGTTCCAACTAAGGTTAGATCACAAGACAAGCACCCACATTCTGGGCTCCTTCTACACTAAACTGTCTGTATAATTTAGTCCTAAAACAAACTTCGCCACAAACCCCAGTACTCTCTTGCTAAAATCATGAACACTCATGAAATTTAGCAACTTAGAATTTCCTAATATATAAATTAGCTCTAATTAATAAATTTGTACTATTCATAAGTTGCAAAATACTTTATTGATTCCCTCCATATTTTAAAAGAAAAAGTTTCAAGTATGCAAATCATAATGGCATGAAGTGATCATGTTTTGTACTTGTTTTTGTAATTGTGGAAACACATGAACTGTCTGAGCAAACAAGTGACAAAGCCATGAAAACTACTTCTCTGTACTTTAACATTCCTCATTTTGCCACTCACGAGTTAGAACTATGGATTTACAAATAAACTGTAAAATAATAGCCATTGCTTTTATTCTATTAGCCCTCCTCCAAGTTAGGTTGAAAGCACCAAGCTGTTAGTTATCTACCATTCAGTTGAAGGTATTCTATCTAGAAGTGGGAAGAGAAGGGGCTGTGCCAAGCTCGGGAAGCCTTTAGTGGTGGAAACGTCACTGAGTGCTTATACGCAAACCAGCGTTATTCTATGTAACTTCAGTCTCCAGCAGTCTACACTCTTTCCCGCAGGCTTAGAGGTAGATACGTGATCTCTAAATAGCCACATGTTCCCATCACGGCTGACCGTCAGGTTTGCTTAAAGCAAAGTGGTTGCTCTTACCACCTCACCTGGGCTTAATGAGAGCCGTTTCCTCAGGCCAAGGTTGGGTTAATGGACTGAGGTGGAGGAAGAACAAACGGATGTCTCCGTTTTACACCAGATTGCCTTTCTGCCTTGTGGCTTTAACCACTCTGTCCTCCCCACATCTGCCGTAATAACAATTACAGCTCTTCTGCGGCTGCCTCACCCAGGAGGATTGTGAGGGGATAGCAACACCTCCGGGAAAAAAGTCAGGGCAAATTCTTAATCTATTTTCAGCACTGTAGGTAATAATTTTCCTCTGCAAGCCCCCAAGGGGTGCTTCTGTGGGCTCGCACACCCACCATTCCGGCGGGTTTGTGGCACCACTGTGATTTGTAAGTTTTCTTCTATCTTCCCTCTTCTGAGATAAGTTTTAATTATGTAGACAGGTTGTGAAGTCTATTTCTTCTTGTAAACAACTATTTCTTTGTTAGTACCAGGATTTTGTTTAACTGTTTTCCTCCTATCCAAATCTTCTTATATATCCAGGAAATATGTCAGTTCATTGTTTAACTGCCGTTATCAAAGGAAGAGAAAGCTGGCTTCTTTTCCTAGCTCCCCCTGGGAGTTGTTCTTTGCTGCAGATGGCTGGAATATCCATATATACTTTTCATTCACTCTAGGTAGAAAGTATAGCCCATCAAACCAGCAGATTTTCAACATCTTTAGTACCTACCTTCCTGTCATAATCAAAACACCTGAAGTCCCCCAAAGCCCTGGTAAAATCACCAAGAGCTGCTGCCGCCTTCGGGGCCTGAGAAAAGCAGGCTTGAAAAAGTGACCTAAGATGCTGACAATCATTGTTGTTTTATTCTGCCCCTTCCACATTACAATTAAAATGTAAAAAAAAAAAAAAAAAGTGAGTGCTTGTGATGATTCTTTTCCTCTTGTGCATAAATGCTTTGAAGTATTGGGTTATATATTTTTTCCTAATCAAATGATCATTTTAAGTACTTTATTCATTCCCCCACAAAATCTGACCTCTTATATTTGCTTTAAAGTAAGGTTCTGTGTAAACACTGGTTTCACGACAATGGTACATAAATTGCGCGTGGTGGTACACAGCCGTCCTCTCAGCACTTGGAAGGGCAGACACAGCAGAAACCAGAATTTGATGCTAGCCTGGGCTACATAAATAAAGCAGTGTTAGAACGGGAGTATGAGAGAAATAGCATAAAAAGGATATCTAAAATACTACCACTTAACTGTCCCTGCAATTATTCACAGCAGTACTTGACTCTAGCCTGGCATCAGCTAGAGTCACCTGGGAATAAGGACCCTCAGCTGAGGACTTGCCCCCATCAGGGTGGCCTGTGGGTGTGTCTGTGAGTCATTTTCTTTATTTATGTATGATGTGGGATGGCCCAAGCCACTCTTGTGGTTCCACCCTAGGGCAGGTGGTCCTGGGGTATGACAGAATGCAAGCGGTTGATGAGGAGGAGGAATCGCTGAAACATAAATAAAATAAAACGAGCAGAAATTTTTAATAAACATTTTTTCATGCAATGGTCAAGATGCACTTTAAAATACTCAAAATCATTTTTCACTAAGAAAATGAAAATTAAACACATACTATCTTACATTCATTATGTTGACTATCACTAAAAACTAGTAAAGTGAAAAAATAAAGACAAAAATGTGAAGACTATGCGCAGGACATGGTTGCACACGAGGCAGGAGGACCAGGAGGACCAGGAATTTAAAGCCAGTCTGGCCTACATAGTGAGACACTTAAATGAAAACAAAGCAAAACAAAAAGGCAAACCAAAGAGAAAACATAAAGAAAGCAAAGCTTGGCACACTGCCAGTAGAAATAGAAAGTAGAACAGCCACTGTGGCTTCCTCAAAAACTTGAAAACAGAATTACCATGTGACCCAGAGGTGAAATTTCTGGAAATATGCCAAGAAGTAGTGCTGGAAGGAGGCTCTTCATGGGATGCTGATGCATCATCTTCGGTGCAGTGTTATTCACAACAGCCATACGGTAGACTGCACCCAAGCCTCCATCACCAAAGTCCACAACTTGTTTACTCATACTGATGAATGGGTAAACAACTGTGGTAACACAATTATAAAATGCTACTTGTCCTTAAACTAGAAGAAAACTTTACAGTCTGAGCAAATCTTAGAGGCATTGTGTTATGCGACACAAGCCGATTGCAAAGGGATCAATACTGAGGCTGCAGAGATGGCTCAGTGGTTCATAGAATTTGTTACTCTTGCAGAGGACCTGGGTTCGGTTCCCAGTACCCATGTTGAGGGCAATGGTCTCATCTCCAATCCCAGATCCTCTTCTGGCCTCTGTGTGCACCAGAAAGGCACATGATGCACCCATACACATACAGACAAACACACACAATAAAAAGAAATAAATCTTCAACAACAACAACCAAACACTGAGGTTTCATTTAGCTGAGGTACTAGAAAGTAGAAAGGTAGCTTCAGGGGCTGATAACAGGGTGCTGGGAATGAGCCAGTCAATGAGAATAGTCTCAGTGTTGCCAGAGAATGCAACTGTAGCTCAAGTAAAAGGCACACTTGATTAAAAGGCACAAATGATTAAAAGGATAAATTGCCTCAGCAGGTTATATTTACATATTTGTGCATATAAATACGTAAGAATGACAATGAAAAAGAAGCCAGGGATTTGAGCAGGAGTGGGGGTGGGCGGGGCATGGGAGGTGCTGGAGTAAGGAACCAAATGGTGAAATGATGTGATGATATTTTCTAATTTTTCAATTATCAAAAATATCAAAGGGGAAAAGAGCAAGCCACCAAGGAAAGCAAGCCAGTAGGCAACATTCCTCAGTGGTATCTCCTTCAGCCCCTGCCTCTAGATGCCTGCTTGCGCTCCTGCCCTGGTTTCTTGTTGGGGTGTTTTATCACACCACAAAAAGCTGATTAATACAGCCTTTCAGTAAGATGCACAGTGTTTTCCCTCAAAGACTCTGCTCAAAGATTTTGATATTTGAGAAAAGAGATCAGCTATAGACATAGCAGTGTGTACTATCTTCACACTGAAGAAACATTTATGCAACTCTGCCTTCCAGAGAGGAAATGTGTGTGGGCCACAAAGCTCATGGGATGGCTTGGATATCATCTTGACAGTGACCTCATTGGCCAGGCTGTTAATAGTTCGGCTGGGGACAGGATCCTCACTTGAGTTTCAAGGAAGACTCATACAGATACTAGCACCTAATGTAGGCTTTTGTGGTTTTATTTTCCTAAAGAGAATGCTCACATTTCCATTAGAGTCTCAGAGGTTGGTATAGCATAGAATGGAATTAAGTTTATATTAAATAAGTTTGTTCAAAGAAAAAGCTGATCTCAATAGGTTTTCTTTTGTTTTATAATTTAAGTAATCTTTCATTGCTGAGGTGGAATTTTATGCTCTCTAATATATTTCATTAATTATTTCTTGTGTGTGTGGGGGGGTGATTTTTAGAACCAAGCCCTTTGCTATTCATACCTTATGCCCACAAAGATTGTAAATTCACTATTTAAATTGGATAACCCTGTTATTTTACCTAAATGAGAAATGCTAGATTAAGCTTTCTAGTATTATACAGACAGTTCTTCTCATCTACTGCTGTGGCCAAAAAGAAGCGTCTGTGCAGAACGTGTGCAGACTTCATCCACAGACCCAAACAACCACACATCAGAATATTCAAAAACAAACAACTGCATCAGAGATGAACCCAGGGCCCTTTCTTCTTGTAATTCCCTAGAGAGTAGAGTGACACAGCCATTAAGATAACATTAACTCTATATCGGGGGCAAAGGGTACATAGAGTAGAGAGGTTTTACAGAGGACCAGAGGAGCAGGGCTACATGTGGATACTGAGTCATTCTTTTTCCCAAAGGTTTGAGCACCTTGCCACCCTTGGATACTAAAGATATGAAGGATTTCTCCAAATCCTACAAGCACATCCTAAAGCTCATTTTCTTTGGTAATCCAGTCTATTTCTTTTCTTTTCTTTTTCCTCCTTACCATCATGGTCAAGTAACCCAGACCTTACCTTGACTCTTCTGACTCTTTCCAACATGAAACAGCTTAAATACAACCATACTCTTCATCTGATTAAATGTTACCCTGTGTTTTATTATGGGCTGGATAAGAGTGAACAGTGTTCCACAGAAAAGATACTAACTTCCCTTGTAGAAGGATTTACTAAAGGATCACCATGTGCTTGAGACAGTGCTGTAGACACGCTTTTTGCTTTTTTGCCATATTTGAACACAAATCCACAAATCCCATCAAACATGTACAATCTGGATTTTTTTTTTATTTCTAGGTTATTCTGTGAACTTATCCTCAGGAGACCAAGAAAATATTGAGACTCCATGGAGAAATAAACCTTGCAGCCTTTCAATTCAGACATGAAAAAAACTGCAGCCATCTGAAGTGGCCATGAACGCCAAACAAGTCTTCCTTTCTGTCCTGCTTTTTGGGACAGTAGGGCTTCTTTTCTTCATGTATTTGCAAGTCTGGATTGAAGAACAGCATACAGGTAATGTGCAGACTGTGTTCTCCCTTTAAATGATAACCATGATGTCCCCTTGGTATTCAATATGTAGTAATATTGATAGAACTTTGGTAAGCCAGAAAGTTCCCAGTGTCCATAATTCAAATACCCAACACGTGTTTATTTCTTTTTTCTGTGTATTTTTAATTTAATTTCTTTACAGCCTGATCTCAGCCCTGTCCCTCTTCTCCTCCCAGTCCCATCCTCATGTCCCTCTCCCCTTATTCCTCCTTTCCTTTTTCTCAGAGAAGAGGAGGCCCCCAAGAGGTACTGATTCAACCTAGCACCTCAAGTCACAGCAAGACTAAGAGCATCTTCTCCCACTGAGGCCAGACAAGGCAGCCCAGGGAAAGGAATCCAATGGCAATCAACAGAATCAGAGATAGCTTTTACTTCCATTGTTAGGGGACCCACATGATGAACATGCTGTACATCTGCTACATATGTATAGAAGGTCTATGCCATGCATGCTCTTTAGTTGGCCGTTTAGTCTCTATGAGCCCCCATGGACCCAGGTTTATTCTGTACGTCTTTTTGCAGTCCTTGACCCCTTCAGCTCTCCTATCCTTCCTCCCACTCTTCCATAATACTCCCTGGACTTAGAACTTGGCTTCTTGTTTGGTGGTTTCCATCAGCTGCTGGATGAAGCCTCTCAGCAGACAGTTACGCTAGGCTCCTGTCTGCAAGCATAGTAGAGTATCATTAACAGTGACAGAGGTTGGCTCTCTCCCACAAGGTGAGTCTCAAGTTGGGCTAGTCATTGTTTTGCCATTCCCTCAATCTCTATTCCATATTTACTTCTACACTTCTTATAGGCAAGACACATTTTGGGTTGAAAGTTTTATTGGTGGGATGGTGTCCCTCTGTTCTCTCTCCCCATCCTCATCACCCTCCTCTGCTCTCTAGCCTCCTCATCCCCACCCCTGTTACCCTTCCCACCCCCTCTCTCACCAAGTTCCCTCCCTCCATCTGCTTCAGAAATATATTGTGTTTCCTGTTCTGAGTGAGATCCAAGCGTCTTCCCTTGGTACTCGTTGGCTATTTTGGGTCTATGGATTATATCATGGTTACCCTGTACTTTACAGCTAATATCCAGTTATAAGTGAGCGCATACCGTGAGTGTCTTTCTGGGTCTGGGTTAACACAGTATAATCTTTTCCAGTTGTAGCCATTTGCCTGCAAATTACATGACGTCTTTGTTTTTAATAGCTGAGAGGTATTTCATTGTGTACCACATTTTCGTTATCTACTCTTCAGGGGAGGGACATCTAGGTTGTTCACAGAATCTGGCTATTTTCAATAAAACTGCTATGAAGATTGTTGAGCCAATGTCCTTGAGGTAAAGTGGAGCATCTTTTGGGTATATGCCCAGGAGTGGTATAGCTGGGTCTTGAAGTAGGGTTATTCCCAATTTTCCGAAAGAGCACCAGATTGATTTCCACAGTAGTTGTACAAGTTTGCACTCCCACCAACAATGGAGGAGTGTTCCTCTATCTCCACAACCTTGCCAGCATGTGCTGTGACTTGATTTTTTTTAAATTCCCCTAACTTATTTATTATTTCATTTAATAAATAAAACAAGGATTTGTGGGAAGCAATTCCAATGCAGTAGAGACAAGGATCATTTGTAGAAAATCATTTGTGGAAAAAGCTTTTTTTTTTTTCATTATCATTATGTTCTCTGCCAGGCTTGGAGATTACTATGTAAATTAGAATAGCCTCATATTCAAAGAGATTCACTTGAGTAACCATTTTGACAATCAAGTAGCCATTTTGACAGGTGTAACATGAAATCTCTGAGTCATTTTGATTTGCATTTCCCTGATGACAAAGGATGCTGAACATTTATTTTTTTTTAATTTATTTATTATTTATTACAATTTAATCACTTTTGTATCATGGCTGTAGCCCCTCTTTCATCGCTTCCCAGTCCCACCCATTCTCCCTCTTCTCCTCCATGCCCCTCCCCTAGTCTACTTATAAGAAAGAACCCCATCCCCTTCTATCGGACCCTAGCCTATCAGGTCTCATCAGGACTGGATGCATTGTCTTCCTCTGTGGCCTGGCAAGGCTGCATCCCCCAGGGAGAGGTGATCAAAGAGCCAGCCACTGAGTTCACGCCAGAGACAGACCTGCTCCCCTTTCTAGGGAACCTACTTGGAGACTGAGCTGCCTATGGACTACATCTGAGCACAGGTTCTAGGTCCTCACCATGCATGATCCTTGGTTGGAGTATCAGTCTCTTCAGGGCCCCCTAGGCCCAGAGTTTTTGGCTCTATTTGTCTCCTTGTGGAGCTCCTGTACCTCCCAGGTCTTTCTAGCTCCCCCTTCTTTTACAAGATTCCCTGCACTCTGCCCAAAGTTTGGCTATGAGTCTCAGCATCTACTTCAATATCCTGATCAGTAGAGTCTTTCAGAGATCCTCTGTGGTAGGCTTCTGTCCTGTTCCCTGTCTTCTGCTTCTTATGTCTATCCTGTCTGCCCTTTTGAACATTTCTTTAAGTACTTCTCAACCATTACAGATTCCTTTATTGAGAATTCTGTTTAGCTCTCTACTGCATTTTTAATTGGGTTATTTGATTTGTTGGTATTTAATTTCTTGAGTTCTTTATATATTTTGGATAGTAGCCCTTTAACAGATGTAGGGTGAGGGAAGATCTTTTCCCATTTTGTAGGCTGCTGTTTTCTTCTATTGACAGTGTCCTTTGCCTTGCAGAAGCTTTTGAGTTTCCTGAGGTTCCATTTACCACTTGTTGATCTTAGTGCCTGACTGTGTGTTGGAATTTTGATTGTAATTGCATCAGTGGAATTTTGACGTGGATTGCTTTTGGTAAAACGGTTATTTTTACTACGCTAATCCTACTGATACACAAGCATGGAGCATCTTTCCATCTTATGATATCTTCTTCAGTTTCTTTCTTAAGAGGCTTGAAGTTCTTGTCATACAGGTCTTTCACTTGCTTGGTTAAAGTTACGCCAAGATATTTTATATTTTTTTGTGGCCATTGTGAAGGGTGTTGCTTCCCTAATTTCTTTCTCAGCCTATTCATTGTTTGTATAAAGGAGAGCTAGGGCTATTAATTTTTTTTTTTTTTTTAGTTTATTTTGTACCCAGCCACTTTGCTGAAGTCATTTATCAGCTGTAGCAGTTCAGGGTAGAATTTTGGGGATGACTTATGCATACTATCTTATTATCTGTGAATAGCCAATACTTAGATGTCTTCCTTTCCAAATTGTATTTCCTTAATCTTTAGTTGTCTTATTGCTCTAGCTAGAAATTCAAGTACTATGTTGAATAGATATGGAAAGAATGGGCAGGCTTGTCTTGTCCCTTATTTTAGTGGAATTACTTTAAGATTCTCTCCAACTAATTTGATGTTGGCTCTTGGCTTGCTGTGTATTACCTTTATTGTATTTAGGTATGTACCTTGTATCCAAGATCTCTCTAATATGTTAACATGAAAGGGTGGCATATTTTGTCAAAGGCTTTATTTTAAGTGTCTACTGAGATGATTATGTCGGGTTTTTTTTTCAATTTGTTTATATGGTGAATTACATTGATGGATTTTATTTTACTGAATCACCCATGCATGCCTGGGTTAAAACCTGCTTGACCATAGTGGATGAGATCTTTGATGTGTTCTTGGATTCTGTTTGCAAGTATTTTATTGAATATTTTTGCATCAATGCTCATAAGGGACATTGGTCTGAAATTCACTTTTTGTTGAGTCTTTGTGTGGTTTAGGTATCAGAGTGACTGTAAGCTCATAGAATGAGTTTGGTAGTGTTCCTTCTGTTTCTATTTTGTGGAACAGTTTGAAGAGTAATGGTGTTAGCTCTTCTTTGAATATCTGGTAGGATTCTGCACTAAAACCATGTGGGACTGGGCTTTTTTTTTTTTTTTCAGTTATAGGACTGTTATAAACTGTGTATCAGATCTTGATTTTTTGATTTAACTCTACACCTGGCTCTTAAAAGAAGTAAAGTTTACAAACCAGTGGCCTTTTCCTCAGTGCTCACACTGCAGTTAGTGTAGTATCAAAGGGGAGCCTCCTGGTCTCATTAGCACAACATCACTGTCTTTTTTGCAAACCACCTATAGGACTTTTATTCCCTCTCAGATCTGCCCATGTTATACCCAGTTTGCGAGCCCCCAAAAGATCTCCAGGAATCGACTCCGTTGCAAAACACATGAGAGTCTTTTTATTGTAAATTACAAGCTGCAGCTTGGGCTTACATAGCCCCACCGCCGAAGTGGTGGGAGCTGAGCGCCCCGCCCCAGGTTAGTTGGGTGATTTATAGATTCTGGTCTATCCCAGCATGCCCAAGGCAGGAGCAATTCCTGCCTGGCAAGCATCTATTGGTCAAGATGTTACATTTTGAATCTATTGGCTATAGGAAGGTTCCCAGACCATTAATGACCAGGTGTTCCTCCCTAGGGGGAGGGTCCAGTTTCCTAGCAACTGTATCTCTAGTGGGTGGGGAAAGAACGCAGCGAGGTAGCTCTCCCCTCAGGAATTTACTAACTGCTATACCGCACCTACTCTACCGTCTTAATGTCTTAATGATCGCTGCTACTCGCTACTACTTTATCTTTTTGTCTCTCACCCACTGATCTGCACCAAGCTCAAACAGGACCAAAATATATGGGGAATCTCTTTTAATTCCTATTTTTTTATATTGATACACAACATCAACATGAAAATTTTTCATACATTTGCTGTTAAGTGGAGGTTGAAATACCTTCATATAAAGTGCTAATAGCAAGAATTTTTGATTTGGCAGGACATAATATTTCTATCATAACTTTCCATTATTACCAATATATATCAAAAGTGACCACTGATACTAAGTGAATAAATGGATAAGCTGTGTTTCAATAAAACTTTATTTACAAGAGATGATAGGCCAAATTTGGCCATTCAGTTTAAAATGCCTTTACATAGATGGTATTCAGTGACTGTTAAAATGGGTTATAATTATAATTAAAATTATACTACTAACAGGAATGTCAGAGAACAGTCTTCCTCATGGCCACATGCTCATGATCCTTACTTACTTCCTCCTCTCCAGCTTCCTCCCCTCCAGATATATCTCCTGTGTCTTTCTGTTCCTCTCCACCCATGGTCCCTCTCAGACCCCAAATAATAAATTAATAGCAATCACTATTAATTTATTAATAGTGATTAATATTACTATTAATCACTATTAATAGTGATTAACAAAAGCCCCACCTACCTCTCTTCTGCCCAGTGAAAGGCTTTAGCATTTTTATTAGCCAATCAATTTTAAATTAGGTAAATCAAGGATTACACAACAAAGACAGATATGAATGAGAATGTGCTCCTCTGGGCTGTAACCAGATCTTGGAGATCAGTAATTATCATTAGAATACATAGCTCCAGGCCAACCTCCAACACTTGAGACCTTTGGCTTGGAGGCTACAGATTGATTTCTGTGTTTCTGTCTTTTTTTTTTTTTTTGGACTGTCATTTGGGCTATTAGTGATTGCTATTAATTTATTAACCTGCTACCATATCAATAAAGGACATAGACACCTGACTGAATTTTAGTAAGCTTTATTTCAACCTGGGGTTGGGCAGATATTAATTCCCTAAACTACCTCATTATCTCTCAGTCCTGCATCCTATGTCATTTGCTTTAACCATTCCTAGCTGGGCTACTTCCCATTCAAAATAATATAAACACTTGCACTTTATTTCTGTCTGGGCTGCTTCTCTCCAGCCACACCGATCCTCAGAGTAAATTCTCCCAACCACATGGTTCTTCTTCATGCTAAACCATGATTCTTCCTCTTTATAGTCTCTGCTCTTCTCCTCTCCTCTACTCTCATATCCCCTCCCATGACCCTTATGTCCCTCAAACCATGGCCCCGCCTACATCAGTTCTGCTTGTCCAGATGTAGGCATTTATTCAGCCAATCATGGATAATCTTTTTGAGTACGTGAGGGTTTGAGTACTTGAGAACAGTAAGAATTTCGGGGGGCAAGCAATTAACATCTGAATTATGGTGGCTCTCAATCTAGCCCCACATTGGACTTTTCTAAAAAATAAAATACTCTAAAATTCCATACTAAATCTTTTTAAAATGCCCTGACATTCTGGTAAAGGATGATGAAGACACAGTCTTGTGGAAATGAAGTGTAAATCAGATGACAGAGAAATGAAAACTTGTCCATGCATCATATGCTAGACAGTTGCTTTACAGTAGCCATGTTTTCCTTTCCTTAAGCATTTATTTATTTGCATGTTTGTATGGGCATGTGGTATGTATGTGTGTGCAAATGCATGTTCAAATATATGTAAGCGTTAGTGTGTACAAGGGTTCATGTGTTTAGAGTGAAAATAAATATGAGCCCAGGCAATGAATTCAGAGATCTTCCTCTTTCCCTGGCAAGGTTCTTGCTGAGCCTGGAGCTCATGATTTGACTAGTCTAGCTAGCTAGCTTGCCTGAAGCATTCTTGATTCCACCTCTTAACTCCTGGGGTCACGGTTAAGCCACCATTACACTTGGATGTTTTTGTGGGTTCTGGGGAATCTCAACTCTGGTCTTCACGTTTATGTAGCATATGGTTTATCTATTCAGCCATTCCCACAGCTCCATTTTTAATACTTAATTTAAAATATCCATTTGTGCATTTTGTTGATGTTTTTATAAATTTTATTTTAAAAACTGTTTTTTTTGCAGTTAAGAGCTTAAGTTTACTAATCAGAAAGGTATGGGAGTTCAGCTGTCCAGCTCATGCCCTTCTCTTTAGCTCTGTGATCTGAGCATAATCTTTAGCCTTTCTGAGACTCAGTTTTGTGATCTCTAAAATGGAAGTAACACTTCCCATGTAGTGAGGGATGAAGTGGGTGAAATTTTGTAAGAAATTACTTAAGGACAAATGGGGCTATTCGGTAAGATGCCAAGCCAAGAGGACCCTTCCTTTATATGAAGATGAGAGACCTGAGCTTCAGTGGTGCTTGAAGAAACCTGTTTGCCAAGCACTCCACATAGGGCCTGGCAACAGAAGTTTCTGGCTCCAGCCTCTTATCCTCACAGAGAAAGAGGCTGGGCACCCACAGACTTGTATGTTCTGAGCTGTGTAATTAAGACTCAGTTCCAGCTCACAAGGACTGGATACTGCCCAGTCTTGTACCTCGACTGATGAAGAAACAAAATTAAAAAGTAAAAATGAAGTCCTCAGTCCTAGCTCTAGGTGGAATGGTTGGGAGAGTCTGTTTAATGTCAGGCTAGTCTGGTTGCTCACGTGGAAGTTGCAAGGGGAGTGACAGGAGTGGATTCAGGGAGGATCACTGCCTTGCCATAAATCCTGCCTCTACAAGCCACCACCAAAGCCAGGCAGGCAATCCGTCAGCAGTACGTCCCTAGGACTCCACAGTGGCAGGTACCAAACAGTGTTTGGAATGCAAGGGTATTACCACTGTAATATTACCCCTGTCCGTGACCTAGAAAAAATATTTTTCTCAAGCATACTAGCCCCATAAAAAGTAGAAGACAAAAATGGCTGTGTACCCAGGCAACACATTGATACTCAAGGGCAATCTATTGGGACAGAAGCAAAAGGTCCCTCCATGATGGGACAAAATAATGAGTTGGGTCAAAGAGAAAGAGCCCAGTCAGTAATGAAACTGTAAAGCAGATAGAAGCTCTGGAAAGAGTGCATCTAAGAAAGGGTGCACTAAAAAACCATGGAGGTAGGAATCCTGATCAGGCACAGAGCACAGGCCAGCAGAGGTCATTCAGGATATATCATTTCTCCTGCTTAATGCCTAAAATTCAATAACAGTGCATATGGTGTGGAACTGTTTTGTGTGTGTCACAGGAGAGAAGAGACATGGTCTCAGATTTAGAGAGACCACTTCTCAAATCCCACCTGCTGTGGGTTTGATGTTTCCACCAAAATTATTGTCTAAATGTAATTCCCAATATGGAGACAATGAGGGTGATTCTAAATCTAATGGTACCTGGTGGTCAGCTGTTCCGGGAGAAGTAATTAGAGACAAATGAGGGCACAAGCATGGATGCCCTAACCCAGCAGTCCTGTGCCTTCCTGAGAAGAGGGAGCCTGCTAGTCCACGCAGTCCTGCTTGTTACGTGATACACTACTCTGCCTACTCCAAAGCTTCTCCACCAGGGAAATAAAAACATTCCTCACTACTTCAAGCTGCCTAAACTTGAACTTCCTAGTCTGTGGAACCTGTGAGCTCGGCAAACCTTTTAACATCATCCCATCAGACATATCCAGTTACAAGCTCAGTCACATTTTTGAAAAATATAAATCTAATTGCTTCACTCCATTTAGAACATTCATGATCTGCCATTGTCTTTCACGGTACCTGACCGTGAGGCACACAGAGAAGACTGGCTTATAGCTACATCCTCCACACCTCTTCTTCTTCCAGCCCAATACCTTGCTGACTCCATGCTCACAACTTCAGAGCCCAAGATATGTGTCTTACCTCCTAGGCCTCATCCTTAGAACTCAGCTCTAATTTCTTTTTCTTGGATCTCTCTGCAGATCAATCACCCTGACTAATATATCTCAGCTCACCCTCCCAACAGCACAGAGCCTAATGCGGGACAGATGTTCCACTGCCTTGCCGTGTAGGTGAAAAAATAATATGTGTGTTGATTTTCCAAGACCCTGGCCAAATGTTCCCATAGACTTGTTTCAGTATTCCTGGGGACCAAGTTCCACACTTGAAAGCATCCATTGGCCTACAAAAGCATCCTTTGAGAGTTCTCTGTATTAATTAGTAGAACTTGCATCCTGTCTTCTGCCACCTCACTCATCCTGTATCTTTGACCCTTCTATCAGGCAGTCTGATCTTTTCCATAGAGAATGAAGCCTCATATTTTTAAGCCATTTCATGAAAAAGATGATCCAAGTCACTCTCAGAATTCATAACATTTGTCTAGGTTCCATTTACAGTCCAGGTGTGTGGCTTTCCAGAGTTCACATGAATAAGATTTACTACCAAGTAGTAATGTGGTAATACATATATTTTAAATTCAAAGCAGGGAAACTAAATTTGAATCTCATCTGATACTTTTCATTATTTCTTTTCCTGAAATATTCAACTATGAAGTTTAATCTCAACCTTTCAAAAATAAAGAAATTTCCTAAGATATCAATTATAGAACCCTTTATAAATAACCTCTAAGCATTTTTATTCAAGACCAATCATTTTAGATACTTACTGATGATGTTTCTATATGTCTATTGTAAATACACCAACTCTTATTTTTCTTTTATATATTTAAATATATATATTTCCTCAGACTTCTACCAATTTTTTTTCCTGACATGCACCAAATACGTGCTGATATCTGTACTTAGATTAAGAATTGTCATTATTAAAACTCAACATCAACTGTTTTGCTAAATGTTATCATTAATATCCATGAAAAAAAATCATATAACTAAACTCTTACCTGAGTTGGATTAAGCTTGAGTGATGACAGTGTATGTTATTCATGCGTGAGGACATCAGCGCAACCTCCAGCACCATTACCTAAGTCAGTTAGTAAACCAGCAAGCTAACTGTTTTAGTTTGCTTTCTGTTGTGACAAAATGCTGACCAAAAGCACCCTGGGGAAGAAAGGGTTATTAGGCTACAAGTCACAGTCATGGAGAGACCTCTCACATCAATTAGCAGTTAGGAAAATGCTCCACAGGCATACCTGCCAGGCAATCCGATGGAGGCAATTCTTCAGATGAGATTCCCTCTCCCCAAGTATGCATTGGTGTGGATCAATTGACAAAAACTAACTATGACACTAACAGGTAGTAAATGGTTATCAAAACTTAATATCCCATTTAAAAATGGCCGTCGGGCCTATTGACACCAGAACTCCAGATGCTCAGGCAGAGAGATAATAAGTTTGAGATGGGCCTTGCGTACATAATGAGCTCAAGACTGGTCTGGACTATACAGTGAAAGCCTATTTCAAAAGAAAATGGGGTTCACTCTCTGGTTCTGTAGAACTCTGGTCTCACAGACGTATTGGCCATGCCTCTTATGGACAATGATGTGATTTTTCTGTAGTCAAGGTCCTATTCAAGTGCCACATCCCACATCAAGATAACCAAAGCAAGGAAGTGACAGCTTCCTTCCCAGTGCTGAACACACATCAGTTCCACATTAATTCTCCTGTAATCTTTAAGTATGGGAGCAAAAGAAAACCTCCGGAAGTGTGAGGCGGGAGACTGTCCCTCCCTACTTTCTCTGACCGCTGATTCCGGTTTTCAGTCTGTGCTTCTTGTAAACTCTGAAGAGACTCACTTTGCTTTCACTTTCAAACTCTTTCTCTTAGTTTTAGCCTCTAAAGTTTTGCTTCTAGATTGTTATCATATAATTCTTTTCTCTCAAGATTCTCCAATGACAGAATATATTCTTTGCCTCCAAAAATCAGGCTGCTGCTCCTGGCTGTGAGACTGTGAAATTGTTAGTCCTTTTTTTTTTTGTGTGTGTGTGTGTGTGTACCTGAACTACATCAGAGCCGCTGTTAGTGTGGGAGGGAATCATCGTTTCACAGGACTAAGACTGCTTTTTGTTAAAAACCTTCTCATTTGAATTGCTTCCCCTGATTTTGCTCAGTGTGCTCAATGAAAAAAAAAAAATATAAGAGCTTACTCTTGCTGCCTTCACCTGGACACTGCCATGCTTGCCCCTGTCAGGGCCTTTCTGTCAGATGTTTCTTTTCCTGAAACACATTTCCTCTGCTGTTTGCATGGCTGAGTTTTCCATTATCCTGTAGAATGCAGTTTGAATGTTCCTACAAATCCTAAAGTAAGTGACCCTAATCTTTCATCTCCTCTACCTGTTTTGTCTGTTTTGTGCTTAGATCAGTGTCTATCAAGTTTTTTGTACTTACATGTGATCTTGTCCTCGTGATAATATACAGGCTTCCCCAAGGAGGAGGCCTTGTGCTTGGTGACGAATGCCTTTCCTTCTTGTTGCCTTCCCTGGCCTCCAGATGTAAATGTGGTCAGCCCTCACTTTGGTCTGCGGTCCTCTCGTCCTACATAGTCAACATTAATTCTCAATTACCCAGCCTCAATTACCCAGCTGAAGGCACTGGTCTTGGGGTGGAGGTGGATAGGAAGGGAGGAGACATTAAAGAGAGAACTCCAGAAAATGTTTATGTTTTGGATCCATGTCTTCCAAGGTTCTAAAGTGTCCCTGTTCTTCTAGAACACTTAGTCATGCTCAGTAAGCAGCCATCATTCCTGGAGGGGAGTCGCTAATTTCCAAGGGGCCTCATCATGGATCCAAATAACTTGGTTTGACCTATGTGATAGAGTAAATCAGGAAATGACACTGAAGATTCTCTCATCAGTGCTTTGAATTCTTTTAATAGCACAGATTTCGAGGTGCTGCCTGCTCAACACAATGTGGAAGCTTGGCACCAGGTACTTTACTACGTACATAATAAATACTGGCTGGATGAGCAAATTCATGCCCCAAGGGCTCCTGCTACCTAAGGGGGAATGTGAGGCTGGCGGCCACCTCTGCTCTTTTTCAGAAGTGAAAGTGCTTCTCCAGGGATACCCCGAAATGTTTCCATTGGGATCAGAAATGTGTCATCTGAAAGAAAGTGTAAAGTACATACACAAGGAATTATTTCTCTACCAAATACATTACCTGGAAAGGTTCAATTTTTATTCTTTTTGAATTTTGTTTTTAATAAATTTGAAATGTGTTTTTAATAAAAGCTGAGTTATTGATATTGAAAAGAAAAATGAAAACTCAAAAGGGGGCATGGATGGCCAGCACCTGTTATCCAAGCACTTGGAGGATTGCCGCCGTGAGCTCAAGGCCAATTTGGTTACATATTGAGTTCCAGGACATTCTGGGCTGCAGAGTGAGACTCAGTCTCAAAACAACAACACAACTTAAATGAATCACCCAGTTGGTCTTTTAGAGTCCTTTATGCCGGTGAATTTCTGGAAGCTTCATTGTACATTTAAGAGATTTTTTACAAAGTCTCAGAAGCTTGAGCCCCTCACTTCTAACCTGTTCTAACCTGTTTTATGACCTCATTTAATTGATCCCTCTAGATTCCATTTATCCTTCATATTTTCAACTTTCACACATTTCTGACGGTCCTGAGAGAGCAACATACTAAATTGGATGATTATTCCTGCATGCTTGGGTATGTCTCTGTAGTTGTTAACTCAAGTGTGTATCATTTTTCACATCCATAGCCTCATATGCAAGGCGTATATCTACATAAACACTTTCACAACTTGATCCTTTTTTCCATTGAACAGTAAGTCTGGGGGATTTGTTTATATTCTGAATAACTCCAGTTTATTCACTGAACTGCTATAATCTGTCTGTTCATGACTCTGAGAGTTTCTAGACATGAATGAGTTGTATGTTCTCCAAAAGTCTACCAGCTCCACAATTCCTTCTGTGACATAATTATCTTTCCTGTGCTCACTGCAGTCCACATTAGGATTCTGTAAGACACTACATATGTTCAGTGGTAAGTCTAGTAAAAGATGCACAGGGATGTTTATTTCAACACATTTGTTTCCAATCAGAAACACAGTGGTAAGATGTGAGTGTGAGACACAGAGACAGGGCAGTCTGTCTTTGCTTACTGGTGTGCCAGGAGTAGTCAACAGTCGATGGAAAATCAATTGAAATAATTACCAAGTCATTAGTGTGGCCTTTGAGTGTGAGTGCAAAGACCTCACTCACTAAATTATTCACAGCAATAGACAAGTTAAGTTCTACTAAGCGAGTATTGATACAGTCTGTAATACCACCTAGTCCAAACTCTAATTTTCCTAAAAAATCCTCTCTTTCAAACACCAGAACATCATCTGGTCCCAGAAGCTTCCTTTCACAGAAAGGCAACTGAGAGGCTTAAGTTTGCAGACCTAGTGAGTAACAGACCTGCACCAGAACTGAACCACTACTTCCTCCCTTCTCTCCTCTTTCCCTCCCTTCCTCCCTCTCTCTCCCTCCCTCCCTCCCTCCTTTCCTCTTTCTGTCCCTCCCTCTCCCCAACCCACCCACCCCAGTCTCCCTCCCCCTCTCCCCCTCTCTCCCTCCTCTTTTGCCTTTCTTTCTCCCCTCTCTCTCCTCCCTTTCCCCCTTTCTATTTCTCTCTCCTCCTCCTTCCATCCCTCTCTAGCATTCTTCTCCTTTTCTCTTTTCCTCCCTCCCTTCCTCCCTCCCCATACCCTTTCCTCTATCACTCTCCTCTTGGTTTCCTTTTCTGCTGGATTTCCAAGAGTACTGCAAACAATTATTTATTTTCCATAGTGTCCAGAATGTATTCAGTCACAAACCTGGATAGAAAGACGAGCAGGAAGATATGTCAGTGTGAATGATAAGTTTCTTCTCCCCTTATGCCTCTCCCCTAGTCCACTGATAGAGGAGGACCTCCTCCCCTTCCATCTGACCCTAGCCTATCAGGTCTCATCAGGGATGGCTGCATCATCTTCCTTTGTGGCCTAGCAAGACTGCCCCCACCCCAAGGGAGAGGTGACTAAAGAGCTGGACACTGAGTTCGTGTCAGAGACAGCCACTGATCCCCTTACCAGGGAACCCACTTGGAAATTGAGTAGCCTAAGGGCTTCATCTGATCAGGCAGTCTAAATCCTCTCCACACATGGTCCTTGGTAGGAACATTGTTCTCTGCAGGCTCCCCAGGGCCCAGACAGAAAGATCTGGAGGGGACAGAAGTTCCACAAGGAGACAAACAGAGCCAAAAAATTCTATATCCCCTTTAAATCGGATTATTTGTTTTTTGGATATCTGATTTCTTTAGTTCTTAATATATTTTAGATACTAGCAATATTAATATTATATTAATCATTATTAATTATTATATTATATTAATAATATAATAATAATATATTAATATATTTTAGATACTAGTCCTCTTACTATAATATATTTTAGATACTAGTCCTTTTCCTATTCTGTAGGCTTCTACTTTGTATAAATTATGGTGGCCTTTGCCTTACAGAAGTTTTTCAGTTTTATGAGGTCTCATTTATTAATTGTTGATCTTAGAGCCTGAAATAATGGTGTTCTATTCAGAAAGTGTTTTCCTGTGTCAATGAGTTCAAGGCTATTCCGTTGCTAAGGCTGTATATAGGTGGCTCTCCAGAAATGACAGCAAGGCCTCATTCCTGAAGATAATACTGACACAACTCATTGAACATGAAGATGTCAAGCTGTTGGCTACACACAGAACCTTCATCCCTATATTCTAGTGTCAGTGGCAGAGGATGGCATTCTTCATGCTACCGAAAGAGCCAAGTAAACAACAAAGCAGCCTGTGGTCTACAATGGAGTACTGCCTACAGGAGTAATGGTGCCACAAAATTTGTGGGAGTAAACAACCAATAACTGATTTGACTTAAGGGCAATTATGTAAGTTGGAACCCATACCAAACACTGCTTGGCTAACCAAGAACCAGAGACTAGACTGCCCACGCACCTAATGTAAACCAAATAATACTACTGATCTAAAGAAAGAAAAAAAAATGTAGTAAAATAGTGGTAAAATGACTCTTAATGATATTCTGCTGTACTCATAGATTACTGCCTTGTTTACCTCTCATCAGAGAAGCCTCCTCTTGCAGCACACGGAAACAAATGTAGAGACGCACAACCAGACATTACTCAGAGAGTGAGAGACCTTATTCTAAGAGATGTATGAGAGATACTCGTTCCAATCCCTTTCCTCGGAGCTCAAGGAACCCTGTGGGAAAGGAGGGGAAAGAATGCAAAAGCCAGAGGGAATAGAAGACACCAAGAAAATATAGCCCTCTAAATCAACATGAGCAAAGCTCATATGACCTCACAAAGACTGAGGCAGCATGCACAGGGCCTGTATAGTCTGCACCAGGTCCTGCATGTATGTAAACTTTCAGTTTAGGTGTTTTTTTGTGGGATTCCTGAGTGTGAGGAAAAGTGGGTGTCTGATGCTTCTGCCTTCTCTTGGACTCTTTTCCTTCCTTGGTTTATTTCATCCAGCTTTGATATGATAGTTTTTATTTTATCATATTATATTTTATCTTAAAAAGAGAGAGAGAGAAAGAAAGAAAGAAAGAAAGAAAGAAAGAAAGAAAGAAAGAAAGAAAGAAAGAAAGAAAGAAGAAAGGAAAGACTGGCCATGAGTTGTATAGAGGGTAACAACGTAACTATCATTTATAGCTGCAGTGACAGGGAAAAATCAATTTTCTCCAATGGACTGACACTGGATATGTCAATCACTCCAGGGAAGGCCTCATATTAAGGGATAGTTGACCAAAATGTAATGGACTCTAGAGTTGTGTTTTCTTTGTTTTATGGCTTTCTTTTCTTTTTTTTCTTTTTTCTTTGTATGTGCTTTTATCTGGTTTCAGTTTGGTAGGTTTTTGGGTTTGTTTGTTTGTTTGTTTGTTTTTTCCTTTGGGATGTTGCTTTATTTTGCTTTAGGTTTATTTTTTTGGCATGGGGGGAGGCTTGTTGTTATACTAGGTTTTTGTCTGTCTTTTGAGAAAGAACTTAAAGTTGGGTAGATAGGGAGGTGGACAGGATCTGAAACGACTTAGGGAAGGGGAAGAATATGATCAAAATATAATAATAAAGAAAAAGCAGCTTCGGTGGTGTGCAACTCAAGTCTTTGGAAACAGCTCCAAACATTCCTCTCTGCAATCCGGCAACTGAGAACTTGCTGGGAAATTGTATGGCATCCAGAGCATCATAGATTAAAGAATAATGAAGCTTCAAAAGAATACATGAATCATGCTTAGATAAAACAAGTATCTTAGTTTTCATTATGTTTTCTGTCTGTTATTTTTCCCCAGTCACAGAGCACTGAAAGTTTTATTACACTTTATGTATAGACGTAAATTTTCTTTGCTAACCCAATGGATCACTAGTCTCCGGCCCAGTATTTCTTAACCTTTTAGCTACACGCCTTGTTGAGTAAGCCAGACTGGGTTGTAAACATTTGCTTTCCTACAACAGCTTCCCAAAGGGGAAGCAGGCAGTGCCTTTTTCAAGTTCAGTTCAGTAGCTGGCAAGGTGGATCGTTCAGTCACTCATTCCGTGAAAGCGTTGTTCCTGGAAATCTGGGTTGCCATGTGTCAGCAGATAAACTGTGCTCTTACTCAGAGTTACTGTTTTCATTAATAACGTAATTTCAGAGTGGAATCAGAATGAAGCTCAAGAACAATTTCATTAGTGTATATAAGAAAAACTCCAGAGCAGGCAAGCTGATAAATCTAGGCAGGTGTCTGAAGAAAGAGGAGGAGGAGAGGTAAAGGGGGAGGAGGAGGAGGAAAACCATGCCACTTATATGCACCTACATAGCTTCAGAAATAATGACTGTTGGGGAAAACACAAAGGTTCTTGTCAGTGCTGGGGAGAAAGGAAAAGGAGCTATTTTTCATAAGGAGGAAATGGAAGGCTATGCTTTCCTGAGTCATTGTAGGAAGGCTCAGCCATATGTCAGGACTTTGAAGTGACTGCACCAAGGGCAGACTATCTGAGAAGAAAAACTACGTCATCTCTTTAAAACGGTAATTTATTCTTCACATCTCTTCGGCATGGCTTAAATGGAATCATCCTTCCTGGGGTATGGTCTCTTGGCCAGGTGACTGACAGGCTCAGCTGGATTAACTTTTAAGAAAAAAGACTGTAAGACTGTGAGGTACCATATCTTCACCCAGAGTCAGAGGCAGATTCCCCTGATTTGACCAGGAGGAAATAGCTTTCCTTTAATGGGCCTTAACGGAACCCTGATAATCCTCCAAGACTGCTGTAAAGGGGTAACCTGAGTGAGGGTGGATCTCCAGCAATCACAAAATCAAGATGTTTGGCGCCTCCCATAATCTCAGCCTGTTTTAGCAACTTCACCCTTACCCCATAATGCCACCACAAGAAAGACAGAGAGAGGAGATCCTGGGGCAGGTTGGCTGGATGCCTAGACCAGCCAAATCAACCAGCTCCAGATGTACCAGGAGACCCTGTCTCATAAAACAGAAGGGAAGAGAAATCAAGGACATCATCCCACATCAATTTCTGGCCTACACACACACACACACACACACACACACACACACACACACACACCATGCAGAACAGGGAAACGATTGCTGTGAGATGTCTGCCCCATTCCCACCCCCCAGGATCACATGCTTAAATACTTCGTCACCGGATAATGGCACCATTAAGGAAGGTGTACAACCTTTAGGAGGTCTGACCTCCCTGGACAAATTGGGTCACTGGTGGCTAGATTTATGTCCTGGCTCCCTGGACTCTCACTGCTTCCTGACTGCAACACAAAGTAAGCAGCCTCGCAGCACTCCCATCATCATGCTTTCCCCATCGTGAAGGGCTTATCTTCTGAAACCCTTCGCTAACATCAATCTTCCCCCTTAAGTTGCTTGTATCAGCAGGAGCAGGAAAAGAAAGTCAAATTCAAGTTCGTTGTGAGCTTTACAATACCTAACACTTCTCTTTTCCTATTCGTAAGAACTGAAAGAACTAAATAATCCTTGAGTATTAATCACACTAATCTTTCATATAGCTTAATACAGAAACTGGAAGTTATTTAATTAATGATTATGACTATCATGTTACTGAAACAGTATCTTTACAGTTGAAATAGTTACTGGTACTATCCAATCTCCCATCACGTACCCAGGGTGTTGAAGAAATTTTACTTTTCCTTGAGTTATTGACTGAAATACAGGTCATGAAGAAGCCAAAACATGAGCTACCATTACAGAAAGTATTATAATGTGTAGTATCAGTCATCAAGATCAATTAGGCTATGCCTTCTGCACTTGGTGACTGAACATTGTGATGGAGTATTATAAATTATTACCAGGATGAACCCAAGGGTCCAGTTTCCTATTGGACTTCTATCTCCGCTTTCCTGGAGAGATTTCTGTTGTCACTTCCCCTTAGTACTCCAAGCTTGTCTCTCCTTGTATCTCTGTGGAGGCAGATTTTCTTCTCACTTAATAAAAAAAGATGACCATAATCAAAGAGAAGTCCCAGAGCTCCCGGCTACAGACATCTAAACTACAGAGATACAGAAGACATGTTCTTTTACAATCATCCTATACACTTGCCTAATTTTTTACTCTTCTTTCACTTACTTTGGCTTCTCTTCTTTCTCCTCTTCTTCTTCCTCCTTTTCATCCTACTGCCTGGCTCCTGGGAGATTTTATCTCTTCAGTAATCTTGTCTATCCTCTGCTTATTCTCTTCTCCTGCATTTTCAACCCATTTCTGTACTGCTTCTTTGGCATAATGAACAATTCAGTCTCTCCTGTTTGAAAACTACAGCACAATTCTCCCAAATCTTTCTATCACATTTTTTTTCCTACTGCCCCAGTATCCTTACTCACTTCTTAAGAATTTGTAAAATTCTAATTTCTACGTTCTTACTCTCTCTCATCCTTGCCTTACCACAAGTTAGGCCCCATCAAACCCTGGACCTGTTCTCGCCTGTAACCTTCCCACCACTGAGACCCATGAGTATTACCAGCCATGTACTGAAAACCCTGCAGGATTAGACAGCCGAATCCTCACAGCCTCTGCTTGCCTCTGTCATCCATGCTTGCTTCTGTCATCCATGCAAGCAGGCTTTGCTTGCTTCTGACTCCTCCCCTTCAATGCATTCTGTGTCCTCTTCACAGTTCCTTGTGTCCTTTGTTCTTCTTGCATATTATTTTTTCCTGAGAATTCGGCACTGAGAACTCTCTTTCACCTGACCTTAAGTAAATGCCCCATGTAATCCCATCCTCAGAACCCTGAGCCCTCATAGGCTTATGCCACCATCTGATCCCCGAGCATCTAAGAACTTCACTGCTGTTATGCACCCTCCATTTTTGTCCTCCCTCTTCGCTACCCCAGAGTAATGTTATCCACTCTTAAATGTGCCCACTGCTCCCCATAGCTTCACTGTTTCCTAATCTGCAGCCTCTAATGTAGCCTTGTCACAGTGACCTTGTGCTATCCAAATCTCATTGTCCCCACTGCACCCCAATAAGCTCTGAACACAGAAGAATAATTGTTCAGCTTAAAGCAACTCCTAGCCCTGCAGGAGCTCTCAGACCAAACTGAAGCCTCATAACTTGGCTGTCAAGGTCTTCACAATATAGACCTTAGCCAGCTTTTCAGTTTCATTTCTGGTCGTGTTGGTTGCCTTATAAGAAAGTCCCAGCTGGGATAACCTCTCATTTTCTTGGAGTAACAGCATATCTCAATGTTTCTTAAATATCTGAATTGCTTTTTTCATGTGTACCCTGTATTTCCCTGCTACTCATGATGATGGATTTAGAATGTTCTTTAATATTATACCTACAACCCTCCACCAAATGTTATAGGACCTGAAATAGACACTAGGTGTATGTGCTGCCAACATAGTATGTGTTCCCAACATAGGAGTATGTGTTGCTGCTACAACTTCTGGGCCGGCTTGCACTTTCCTTAGCCACAATAATTAGGATTTCAGTAACTAACTTAAAAAAGCATCAAATTACAAATCCTGAAGCGAAAGGCAGATGTGGACTGAGAGGAGACTCAGCAAGTAAAAATGCTTGCTGCTAAGCCTGACAACTGTGCCTAATCACTGGAATCTACATGATAGCTGTGACTGCGCTAATACACACACACACACACACACACACACACAAACATACTCACGAATACACACAGATAAGTACAAAATAAACTTAAAAAGAGGAAGTGCTAGGCTTCATCATCTCACTCAGATGTCAGCCAGCCAACTTCCATAACCTTGCAAGTGATGCTTTGTATTAGAGTGTCTATAGTAGCCCATCATCTTGTAGTGAGTGTATTTGTACGTGTGCATGTTCACGTATGTGTGAGTACACATCTTTGCAAGTACACATGCCTGCCAGAAGCCAATCTGTAGTGTCATTCGTCAGGTATACCACCCACCTAGTTTTTTGAGTCACGATCTCTTACTGGCTTGGGTCTCGCCACTGAGGTTGGCCCAGTTGACCAGTGTGACCCAGGGATCTATCTGTCTCCAGCCCAGAGATCTCAACATACTGGTGACCCATCCTCACTGCCACCTTGCACAACTCTGCATGAGTACTGAGGGTAAAATTCATGTCCTCATGCTTGCAAAGCAGGCGCTCACCTACTGAGTCATCTGCCTAGCCTTCTACCATTGGATTTCATGGAGGGAAAAGGGTGTAACTGACCTCCATTAGGACAACATATTTTATGAAACTTCTACTTCATGCACGATGCTAGTAAAAATCCAGTTCAACTGAAGTCCGATGTACTAGTCTGGGCTTCTTGTAGTTAATTTTTTTCTCAGTTATTTAATATTTATTTTGTTACTTACAGCATTCACCTCACTTATTTTCAGTGTTATTCTTCTTAAAAGTATTTGTTTTAGAAGCATTTGACACACTTGGACAGCCCTTCTAAATGGCATACATTTGCCTTCTGTTGCCTGCAGTGTATGTGACTTAAAATCTGGTATAGAAAAGTGTAGGAGTAGAGCTGCCTTTGGAGATATTGCAAGCTATCTTCTCAGATAGTTCCCATTTGTTTGGCCCCATCTCAAGAATATAACAAAATATATTCTGTGCAAATGCCAGGTTTTTTTTTTTTTTCTGTTCAGATGGCATTTAATTGTTATGTAGGTGGCTGCTGGTTACAAATTTAGCAAAGAACCTTGATGCAAGGAGAATTTTTTTCTCATTATTTTTTTTTAAGTTAAGAAGACCAAAAATTAACAGCAAAATGTTGGGGATTTATTCGGATTTGGAGCAGCGCAGAGAAAACCTTTCCGGTATTTGATGTTGTGGTTGTTCCTTTAGCCCAGGACCTGTGGGGAGAGTGTCAGTGTGCCCTTACTAAATACATTGCAATGGTTAGTGCTGAATGCTAAAGCACTCATCAAGCACCCGTTGGCAAAACTGCAGCGAATAATTGCCTGTGTAGGAAAAACAACAGATGTAAATAATACTTACATATTTCATGGTCCAGTGAACAGCTTTCAAGTTACATCTATAATATACATTTATTGTGAATTTTAATTAGTATAAATCAGATTTAACACACTATTTTACATTTCCTATAGTATGAAATCTAATTGTAGAAAGAAATGATTTTTTAGAATAAAGTATTTTCATTAGTTTCTATATGACTTTACTGCATGTTAGATAGAAAAGACACACTCAATATCACTAATAAAAACTCCCAATTTGAAAACTCTTTTCAAATACAAAAACTCAAAGAATACTTGGTAGCAAAAAAAAAAAACAAAAAAACAAAAACCCAAAACAAAACAAAACAAAAAAACCACAAGAGTAGAAGCCAGCTTTTTCACACGGTAAAACGATATAGGCTCTTCTAGGCCTTTTTTTTTTAAAAGTTTGCTCTGGAGAGAGGCAAATCCATAAAACAGCCATACTGCTTATTATCACATTGCCAGAAATACACTGTGAAAATGCCTCTGAATTTTGGACTTAGATTTTATAATTGACATTAAGGGTCAGTGGCTTACATTTTCAACCCATCCCGGAAGCAATTTAATGACAGCAGAAATTAGAAGTCTATTATTCTGTGAGCTAATAAGCAGAAAATTATGCAGAAATTCCTGGTTTACTCTAAATATAAAAATGGTATGTCTAATAACCTTTAAGAAGTGAAGAGAAAAGATAAAACTATAATCTGCAACCCCATACACAAAAAGGAAGTGGTTATGTTCTTGGAATAAGTATGAGAAGTTATTAGCACTCTAAAATTGATGGGGAAATAGTGCGATGTCTAAACATACAGCAAATTGCAGTGGAAAATGTTTTATTAGGTCTTAATTCTATTCTACTGAAGTGTTTTTGCATCAGCTAGACTGGAAATGTAATTTTAGGTATGCATTAGGTATCCAGGAAAAATCTGGAAAAAAAAATCCAACTCTGGTATGGCATTCTCCACAGAGATTTTAAACAGCATACAGTTTTATTAATTCATAATAACAGGTAGGCAACTTTCCTCCTGTGTTACTTTTATTTAAATTTTACATTCGTTGTTTACAATTGGCAAGCATCAGGACAGTATTGACTGCTGCCAAGATGCCAGGCCCGCTTGGCTGATGAAGAATTCCAGGAGGCAAAATGGCTTCTTCCCTGAAGCAATCTCTGGTTAAGAAGAGGAGGCCTCAGGTGACTTACAGCATCTGGACTTCTTATTCATTTATTCAGTTCAGACTCTAGGGACTTGGGGTTGCTGCATTTCTTGGGTGCAGACTGGGGAGAATTCTTCATAAATCGTCCTATTAACTTCAGACAGTTGTGTTCCCTTTCCTACTCTCACCTCTCTTGTAAAGCACTTATATCAGTGGTTCCTAATACTGTAAACTGTTAAATATAGTATCTCACGTTGTAGTGACCCCAACCGTAAAATTATTTTGTTGCTACCATATAACTAATCTTGCTTCTATTATGAATCATAACGTAAATATCTGATATGTGACCCCTGAAGGGGTTAAGACCCACAGGTTGAGAACCTCTGGCTATACCTTCATAAAACTTACATCTATCTGCATTGGTCTTCTCCAAATATTCATGAGAATCACTGATGACCAAGGACTACCAAGAGGAGGAAGAGTTCCTGATGGGAGGGGAAGTCAGTGAAAATGTGCCAGGACAGCATTTTATCTGCCTGGCTCTGAGAAGTATCCAGATGGTTTGCAGAGAGGGTGGTTGTCTGCAAAGACCAGCCTTGTCATCAGACCCTGTCTTCTCAGACCCTAGCAAAGCATTTTCTTAATGTCAGTGGATAAAAGCAGTCTTTTCTGTAGCTACAAGTTACAGGTCGGATGACAAATGGAGCTTTATTGCAGGTTCATATTAAAGAGATTCTGGTGGTCCTCACAATCATCTGTGGTCATTTTCTCCAGAATGTATAATTTGTTCTCAGTATGGACAGAATCCCTAGACTGGGGATTATAGGGACAGACAGACAGGCTGATAGTAGATAGATAAATAGAATCATTTATTGAATGTTTGACTGATCTTTATGTTATTGCTTATAGATGAAAATTAGCACCAAATGAACTCCCTCTCAGTAACCATTACCTTGGGCAAGCTTTGCCTTCACCCACCTAGCTGTTTCCTGATCAAAACTCTATGAAAGTTATAACAATAGTTGGTCAAGTTTCCCTCAGCTGGAACACTCACTTAAACTCCCTCCTTCCAGCATTTTTTTTTCTTTGAATGATCACAGTTAACATGTATTGGTTTCATAACTATTTCTTTGTCTTATGACTAAATAAAGATAGTCATGGCATGCTTGCACCGTGTTCGTGATATAAGACACAATAAATGCTAGTATTTTCCTATATTTTGCTTTGGTATGCGTTGCCTTTCCCCTTTACTTCCAGCTACTCTTCTCCATTATGGAGAGAACTTCCTCTACTTCCACATAAAGTGTTCATTGGTAAATCTGAGGCATATTAATGCAGGGGTGATCTAAACATCAAATGCAGAATAACAGCCTACATCTTAAACCTTTACTACCACGCTAAGGCTATTGCTAGCAGGGTTGAAGTAGTTTAGAACAGCTTTTTACTTAATGGAAAGGACAAGCTCCCTCAGGATCATATTTGAGTAGCAAGAAGATTGCTGCGCAGTTCTGATAGAAAAGCAGTTTAAAACAGTTCATAATAAATTTCTTGAATTCATCAATTTTTAAAATATCGGCTTATTTCCTCTTTGTAATCACAAAGACTGCTAAAATTGGGACCACCATACCTCCATCTCTCTTCTCCATTCTGATACTATTTCTTTAGAATGGTAGAAACTCCCAGGGACTTAACATTGCCCTGGCTGTATTGCCAATAATTAACATTTTATAACAAAGGTATCTGAAAACATTGTACAAAACTGTAGATTTTATATTTTATTTATTACTATTATTATTATTTTTAGTTAGTTATTCCCTTTATATCTCATCCGTAGGCCCCTTTCTCCTCTCCTCCTGGTCCCATCCCTTCATTCCTCACTCATCCCCCATCCCTACTTCCCTGCCCCTCAGAAAAGGGGAGCCCTCCCAACAAACCCACCTCTGCACAGTTACATCAGGACTATGTATTTCCTCTTTCACAGGGTCCTGGCAAGGCAACCCTGCCAGGAGGAGGTGATAGAAAAGCATCAACAGAGACCATGACAGAGACAGCCCCTGATTCCCCTTCTAGGGTACCCACATGTAAGCTAAGCTGCCCATTGGTTAAATATGTGTAGAGGGCCTAGTTCTAGTTCATGCATGGGCCTTGGTTGGTGTTTCAGTCTCTGAAAGCTCCTCTGGGCCCAGGTAAGTTGGGATTGTTGTTCTCCTTGTGGAGCTCCTTTCTCCTCAGGGTCATTTTATCCTTCCTACACCTCCTCCCACTCTTCTACAAGGCTCCCTACGCTCCACCCAATGTTTGTCTGTGAATCTCAGTTTTTGTTTCCATCCTGTTGCTGAGCGGAGCATCTCAGAGGACAGCCATACTATTCTCCCCTCTGAAAACATGGTAGAACATCATCAATAGTGCCAGAGGTTGGCTCTCTCCCATGCAGTGGGTCTCAAGTTGAGCCAGGCATGGTTTGCACATTTCCTCAATCTCTGCTCTGCCTCCATCCCTGTACATTCTGTAGGTAGGGTAAATCCTGGGTGGAAGTTTCTGTGGGTGGGTTGGTGTTCCCCTCCCTCCACCAGGAGTCCTGTCTGCTTAGAGGGTAGCCTTTCCAGTCTCCATGACCCCTGTCACTAGGGTTCTCAACTAGAGTCACCCTCATATCCCCCCAGGAGCCTACCTGTTGCACATCTCCCGCATTTCTTTTTTTTTTTTTTCTTATCAGTTACATTTTATTAACTCTGTATCCCAGCAGTGTCCCAATCCCTCATTCCCTCCCAGTCCCTCCCTCCCTCCCTCATCTCCACCGTGCCCCTTTCCAAGTCCACTGATGGGGGGGGACCTCCTCCCCATTCATCTGATCCTGTTTTATCAGGTATCTTCAGGACTGGCTGCAAAGCCCTCCTCTGTGGCCTAACAAGACTGCTCCTCCCTTGAGGGGTGGGGAGACCAAAGAGCCAGCCATTGAGTTCCTGTTAGAAATAGTCCTTGTTCCCCTCACTTGGGAAACCAATTGGTTACTGAGCTACCACAGGCTACATCTGAGCAGAGGTTCTAGGTTATATCCACACATGGTACTTGGTTGAATGTCAGTCTCAGAAAAGACCCTGTGCCCAGATATATTTGGTCCTTGTGGAGCTCCTATCCTTTCCCCATCAGAGTAACTCCCCTTCTTTCTTATGATTCCCTGTACTCTGCCAAAGGTTTGGTCATGAGTCTTTGCTTTGAAAACACTGCTAGTTAGAGTCTTTCAGATGCACTCAGTAGACTCCTGTCATATGTTCAATGCATATCCCATCTGTCTTTCTAAACGAGGATTGATCATCTTACCCTATGTCCACTCTCTTGATTATCTTTTTTAGCTGTATAGATTTCATTATGTTTATCATATCTTATAGGTCTATATAAGTGAGTATATACTGTGTTTGTCTTTCTCCTTCTGGGATATTTCACTCAGAATGATCTTTTCTAGATCCCACCATTTGCCTGCAAATTTCATGATTTCCTCCTTTTTGATTGCTGAGTAGTATTCCATTGTGTAAAAATACCACAATTTCTGTACCCATTCCTCCGTTGATGGACATCTGGGTTGTTTCCAGGTTCTGGCTATTACAAATAAAGCTACTATAAACATGGTTGAGCAAGTATCCCTTTTGTGTACTTGAGCAAACTTTGGGTATATACCTAGCAGTGGTATAGCTGGGTCTTGAGGAAGCACTATTCCTAATTGTCTTAGAAAGCGCCAGAAAGCTTTCCAGAGTGGTTGTACCACTTTACATTCCCACCAGCAGTGGAGGAGGGTTCCCCTTTCTCTATAACCTCTCCAGCATGTGTTGTCACTTGAGTTTTTCATCTTGGCCATTCTGATGGGTGTAAGGTGATATCTCAGGGTCGTTTTGATTTGCATTTCCCTGATGGCTAATGAGGTTGAGCATTTCTTTAAGTGTTTCTCTGCCATTCAATATTCCTCTGTCGAGAATTCTCTGTTTAGCTCTGTTCCCATTTTTTAATTGGATTACTTCGTTTGCTGCTTTTCAGCTTCTTTAGTTCTTTGTATATACTGGATATTAGTCCTCTGTCAGATAAAGGGTTAGTGAAGATTCTTTCCCAATCTGTAGGCAGTCGTTTCGTTTTGATGACGGTGTCCTTTGCTTTACAGAAGCTTTTCAGTTTCATGAGGTCCCATTTATTGATTGTTGCTCTTAGAGCCTGTGCTGTTGGTGTTCTGTTCAGGAAGTTGTCTCCTGTGCCAATGAGTTCTAGGCTGTTCCCTACTTTTTCTTCTAACAGATTTAGAGTATCTGGTTTTATGCTGAGGTCTTTGATCCACTTGGACTTTAGTTTTGTGCAGGGTAATGAATATAGATCTATTTTTATTTTTCTGCATGTGGACATCCAGTTGGAGCAGCAGCATTTGTTGAAGATGCTGTCTTTTTTCCATTGAATGGTTTTGGCTTCTTTGTCAAAAATTGAGTATTCATAGGTGTGTGGGTTTATTTCTGGGTCTTCTATGCAGTTCCATTGATCCTCCTTTCTGTTTTTATGCCAGTACCATGCAGTTTTTATTACTATTGCTCTGTAGTACAACTTGAGATTCCAGATGGCAATACCTCCAGATGATCTGTTGTTGTACAGGGTTGTATCATCTCCAGCATTTCTAAGAAACACACTCACTCATGGTTTCTCTTTTCTTTCCAAGCCCTCTGTCCTCCTTCCCCCTCCCTACATCTGATCCCCATCCACATTTCCCTCAGTGTTCTCTCTTATAACTGCACAACAATTCACAGACCCAAAGAAGCTAAATAAAAAAGTGGTCCCAAGGGAGGAATCTCACTCAGAAGGGGTGATATATAATAGTCAGTGGAAGTGGTTGTAGACAGAACTGTAGATTTTAAATGACAGAAATCTATATAATGATAGAAAGATGATAGATAGATAGATAGATAGATAGATGATAGATAGAGAGATAGAAATAGAGATAGGCAGATAAATGATAGGTACATCATAGATCACTTACATACATATTTTCCTCTGCATGTTATCACACAGAGCTGGCATTTGACAGGGAAACTTTCTTTGGAAAATTCTGGGGTTTTCTCCTCTTTATTGACATTACCCTCTGGCCTCCACATGTGCTTATACATATGTGGAAATGCCCACGTGAACATGTGTATATACACTATATACACAAACACACAGATGATTGAGCAATGTATATCGAGAAAACCTATTAAATTAATACATCAAAATTAATGCACACCAGATATAAGGCCTACAAAACATGGTGGCCAAACAGCTCTACTGATCTTAAATTGAAATGGTTCAGTTAGCAGTTTTATTAACACTGAAGTGATACAACTGTTTAGCCGGGGTATTTTGATCTCACTGGGGTAGGCAGTGGTGGAAAGAGTAGATCAAGAGAAATGGTGGCTGTTCCCATAGGAGTGAGGGGCACTCAGGGAGAGTAGCAACATTACAATGATGGTGTCTTAAATTCTGTTCTCCACATCACAAGTTTTATTTTTAAAAGGGGGAGGGACATGGTGACACACACTTGGAGTAATCAGTGCCTGAGAGACATGGGTGGATCTATGAGACTCAGTAACCAGACACCTTAACCTACTTTCCTGACCTTAAAAACAAAGTAAATAGCAATTGAGGAATAGCAGCCAAGGTCATTTTCTGGCCTCCATATTTATTGCATATGCACACACACACACACACACACACACACACACACATTTGCTGTGAACTCTGACATGCACATGCCTACACACACAAATTAACATTAGAAAATGAGCAGCTCCCCTTAATAACAGACAAAAGACATGAACAGACAGATATCTCATTCAGTAAGATACATGCGCTGTGAGGCTGAAGAGACAGCTTATCAGTTAAGAAGAGCTAATACAAAAGACTGAGTTCAAATCCCAGTACCAATGTTCATATGGGAGTTCACATGAGCATCAGTGCTGGTGTGTCTGGAAGATGCCCTTTCTTTGGGTTGTGTGCCACCTCTGCTCTTATATCTTTCTCGCTCCTCTTTTCAAATAGATTTCTGAGCTCTTAGGGGAAGGTTTTGATAATGAAATACATTAAGGGATGAGTGCTCCAAAGTTTCCTACTCTCCGCACATGGTTTAGTTGTGGGACTTAATGTTAATTGTCATCTACTGCAAGAATCTTCTCTGATAGAGGCTGATGAACTGCTCTATGGAACTCTATGCACTTCATGGAACTCCAGTTCCAGGGGGCCCAGTGCCTACTTCTGGCCTCCAGAAGCACACATGGTGTGCATGCACTCCAGCACACACATACACATGAAACTAAAATAAAGGATTTTTTAATACATGCAAACTCAAGTAAGAATAGAAAATATTTTCAACCTCATGCTAGCAAATAATTCTAAATTAAAATGAGATACCATTACATAGTTTTGTAATAGACAAACCCCAAAGCACTGACAATAGTTCTTCCTGAGGGTGGTGAACACTAGTGGAAATCCAAAACGGAGTGGCCACTGAGAAAACAATTTGGCAGCTTCATACAAAGATAAATAACCTCTCATGTAGTATCGTTAGATACTTGGCCCTTTTGGTCTCTTTTTCTTTGCCTTTTGAGCTCAGAACAGAAAGGCACATATACAGAAAAACGTACATCCAGGTGTTTTGCAACTTTATTTATAGTGCCCACAAATTTAGACACATCCAAGATATCCTTGAGTATATAAACAGTTATTTACGCAGCAGTACATTAATGGGTTATTATTTGGCACTGTAAAGAAAGATCAAACATTGAAAGAAAGGAAGAAAATATACATCCATAATACTAAAAGAAAGAAACCATTCTGAAAAGGATGAACAGTGTCTGATTCTAGAAAAGACACAGCCATGGAGGCAGAAAAAGGATAGTAGCCATCACTGACTATGGGAGGGGAAGAGGATACAGAAGAAACAGAGGATTCCTTTTAGGACAGCGAAACTTCTGCCCAGTACTGTAATGACAGGATGAGGTCATTGCAAATTTGCCCAAACCCATGGAATGTGACTCATAGATTATGAGTTCATAGTCTAAGTGATAATCTTCAAATATAAAGTTATCAATTGTAGTAAACAGTCTACCATGAAGGATGTTGTACGTACTGGAATTGTCAGTAGTATGGGAACAGGAAGTATGAGGATCTCTCTCCTTTCTACCCCGTTTGCTATGACTGAAAACTACTCTGAAATTTTAAGTGCAGTAATTAACAGCAATATAGGAAAAGACCTACCATGTGACATGATACAGAATGGATACATTTTTTTTTTAAATTCTGACATCTAAGCAATTTATGTATAGCACAATATATGTTGTGTTTTATTATTGCCTTCACAGTAGAGACAGAAGAGCTAGTTACCAGAGACTAGGGAAGAGAATGGGTTGCGAAAAGAGAGTACATTGTTTCAGGTGTACAAAAGTTCAGTTACAAAGATGAATACGCTCTAGCAATTTATTACACAAGAAAACAACCATAACTAATAATAGTACTCAAAAATAGAACACACAATATATGGTAAAAAAGTGAAGTCCTGTGCCTGGATTTTACTTTATTTTGTATTTCATGGGTGTGTGCATATGTATGTGTGTGTGTTTGTGTGGGTCTGTGTGCAGGCACACATCTATGAAGAATGTGGAAGCCAAGCGTTAGCTTCAGGCTTTGCTTCTCAAGAACAGCAAATTGTTTTCTTGAGACAGGCTCTCTCCTGGACCTCGCATTCGCCAGCTACGCGAGGCTGGTTGTTCGTCTAGCCCGAGAGGTCTGGCAGCCTCTGCTTCCCAGGGCCGGGACTGAATGTGTGCATCACCATCACTGTGCTTGGTTTTTATGTGGGTGCTGAGCACCAAACTCAGGTCCTCACCCTTGCACTGCGAACACATCACACCCCAAGCCATTACTCATCCCCTGGTACCCAGATTTTAAAGAAATCCATTTTAGACAGTGACACAGTCTGATATAAGGAATAGTAAAGAATTCACCAAAAAAAAAAAAAAAAAAAAAAAAAAAATCATCAGGATTCATGAGTGACTTCAACAAGGTGTCAGGATACAACAATTATCTGTATACAATTGCAAAAATTATCTGGACCTCTATAAACTATCAGTAGAACATGAGAAAAGAATTAAGAAAACATTCTCATTTGCAGTAGAATTTAAATAATTAAAACACACAACAGAAATATAGTTAGCGAAAAGGCAGAGTTACACTCTAAAAGTATGAATGATCATTAAAACAAATTAAATAACCCCTAAGTAAATAGAAAAGTGTTTAGTGTTTACATCTTGGAAGGATTAATACTGTTAAATGGTGATAACTCTCTATATTAAATTAAATTCAGTACAACCCATGTTATACATAGGGATCACTCATTTTTTAAAAATTCTTCCTCTGTTGTCAATATTACCAAGATTATTATAAAATCTGCATAAGAATGCAAGAAAAAAAATAAAAAAAAAGAATGCAAGAGACTCAAAATTGTTAATACATTATTGAAAATGTGGATAAATTTGGAGGAATCACACTAACTCAGTTCATGGATTATTGCAAAACTACAATCATCAAATGACAAAGTGCTCAGAACAAAGCAGGTTGTCAAAAGTTTTCTTTAATTATCAGGAGTTGTGTCATTTTGATTCCTTCCTTTAAAGCAGAAATCCAGAGTGAAGAATAAAAGTAAATAAATTAAGTGTGGTATTCAGTGAGTGCAGGACATGACTCTTCACTGATGGAAATCCATTATTGAAACACTTTGGTCTCTGAATGTAATAGCTTAAGTGGTAGCCCAGATTGGTATTATCAACAGATTTATTACGAAGTTGCCCTGTTTCCTTTACTACTAAGTGTGATCAAATAACTGGAGGAAGTAACTTAGGGAAGGAAGGAGTCATTTGTCTCACAGTCTGACAGGTGCCGCTCATAGCGGGAGCGTGTGTGAGTTAGCTGGCCACCTCCACCACTTCAGTGAGGACACAGAAAGGGCAGTGTGGTGGTTTGAATGAAAATAGCTGCTGTAGGCCCATAGGAAGTGGGACTATCAGGATGTATGGCCTTGTTGGCATAGGTGTGGCATTGCTGGAGGAAATGGGTCAATGGGGTGGGCTTTGAGGTTTCAGATGCTCAAGCCAGGCCCACTGTCTCTCTTTCTATCTTCCTTCTGCCTGTTGATTCAGATGTAGAACTCTCTTGGCTTCTTCTCTAGCACCATATGTGCCTGTATGTCCCCATGCTTCCACTATGCTGAGAATGGACTAAACCTCTGAGCTGTAAGCAAGCCCCAATTAAGAGTTTGTCCTTTGGCCATGGTCACGGTGTCTCTTCACAGCACTAGAAACCCTGAGACCAGCAGCCAGCAAACTTGAATCCAGCTTCAACCATAAAGCCCACGCCCTCTCTGAGCTTACTTCTTCCATCTTGGTGCCACCTTTCAAAGGCCCCACAATTTCCCATAATACCACCACTACCTGGGAACCAGGTGTTCAGACACGTGAAGCTTGGAAGAATTTTTCACGTGCAAATGACCCAGGAATTGCCATGAAGTGGACGGAAGAAAGGACATATGCACAGTTATGCAAAGGCAGAAGAGAATGTGTGACCACTATTAAGTCAGTCATTGTCACCTATTTTCTACTGTTTCACTTGCTGATAAAATGGCTCACAAAATTTAAGTCGTTTTGATTCATGACTGAATTGTACTTTCATGTCGGGAAGTGCATTGTGGTTTTCTAGTAAAACACAACTGATATGAGGTATGTACAGAAAAGTATTCACACAAATATGTGCATGTAGCCACCTGTACACACACTGACAGGTACAGGACATAATTATGAAAATTGGGACATGTTAGGATCTGTCATCCACTCAAGACCAGAGACCAGGGATACTCAGGGATTTTTGTTGTTGTTGTTGTTGTTTTAAATCTGAAATCCAGAGATGTGAAGGTGTAGATTTATTCCATTCTGAAACTGAGGACACAGAAACCAGGAGGGAAGCCCTGAGGGGCAGTGCTGCCTGGGAGCAGACTTGGCCTCCCTGAGCTTCTGGGTCCACTCTGAACATTCAGAACTATTCTTATTCACACTGAGGAGGACTACCTGCTTTGCTAAGTCCTGAACTCTCATCTTTTCCAGAAACACCCTGATAGACATTCCCAGTAAGAATCATAATTAACCAGCCAGACTATGCCATATCTTACTAGGAAATGTCCAGTGCTCACCCCCTCTCTCCTCCTTAGTCTCTTCCCATACGACATTCTGATTCCAGATGTATGGACTAGAAAGAGTTGCGATCATCTTTCAAAAATCCTTTGGCCACAAGAAAACAGTTTGACCATGGCCCTGAATCAGCAAGAAGCTGCAAAAAGTATCCATAGTGGGAAGTGGCCCAGAAGTAACTGGCCTGAGGCCTCAGCTTCCAGTTATGTAATTGAAAATCTGTATTGTTTTATCCAACTTGAGTTGGAAATCACTGTTTCTTACAGTCAAAATATCCTAATGGATGCAGAAATATCAAGAAACCTAAAGGCATTAAAGAAAATAGAAAGGTGTAAATGAAAAAAAAAATAAAAATAAAAAAACAGTCCTTGCAAGAAGAAATTTCAGACCCGTGATTCCCAACAAGTAAAACACTGATGTAAGCAATGAGGCGAAGATTAGTGGCAAAGTAGCACAACAGAACCCTTCTGTAATGGCAACAATGGTCGCTACAAACCGCTAGGTTGAGAACATCCACAAGGAACGCCACACTGAACGTTCACACTTTCGCAGTCGAATTTATTTTAATACACTTCAAATTAAAGCTGAAAAAGCTGAGCAAGTGCTCCGTCTTTCTCCATCTGCCCTGCCCAAACCCCTGGGTAATGAATGACTCAGCTCTCCTTATACCTAAATGAAGAGAGCTGGATGTCCCCCCTTCTCAGCTGAGCTGGGAGCTTCCTCCCACCCACTTGTAATGGAAAGACATGGAGATCTAACTCCTCTCTGAGGGGCAATGGCTCAGAGGCCAACTGTCCTAACCTATCCCTGATTATGAGGAGAAATATCAAATTGTCAAACTCACCTAGGTAACTGGGACATAGCCTTGAGGTTAAAAGACAAATTGTCAGAACTGATTTTCCAATTCACCAGGAGCTGCTGTCAGGCAAATGAACAGGCTGTGAGGAACGGGCTCACACACGATGCACAGTGCGATGGGGAGGGAGGGTGTCCAGCAGCTGGCATCGGCCCCACTTAGATCTGTGCACACGGGTCACATGATGCCCCTCTGCAGTAAGCAGGCTTCCCTGCCTGTTCTAGAGCAACACACAGTTCGCCGTGGCGAACTCAGAGGCTCTTCACAGTCCTCAGAAGTAGCCTGCTTCCTGTCTTGCTTCAACATGCCGGTATCACTCAGTATTTTGCTTCCCAAATCGAGGCCGAAATAACCACCAATATTATAAGCTCCTAAAGAGTTGGAAAATGCCACTTTCCGTGGATAAACAGGAGATGAGTCCTAGGAACCAACATGTTGTGGTGCGTGATTTTGCAGGAAGAGCCTGCTTGAACTGGCCCTCTCCCTGGCGGCTGGAGGATAAGGATACCTGGGCACAAAAATTCTTGATATTTCAGTTTTGTTTGCCTCACGTGCTTTGGTTACTACATGGGCTTTGTTGTACAATAGGACTTTCTAGAAACACTGCCGACACCTAACTTAGATAAAGCGGAAGGCCTCTACGCGGCCCCTGTAATGTGCAGTTATCATGACCGTCCTGAAAATGTGGTATTTGAGTGAGTCCATAAAGGCATGATAAGGTAGTCCTGTTCAGCAAGGGATATAGATAGGGAAGCAGGATGATATTTATAAGAAAACTGATTTTGGACGGTGGGGCGGCATGATGGCAGTGCAGTGGCTGGACAAGCTGCGGTCCCCGTTGCAGGCCCATGGCCCAAGAGCAGCTCCAGCAGGCTGCAGAAGCAGTGTGCGCCAGTTACCATCAAGCACTATGGGCCTGAGCTTCAGCTACGGCTAGACCTGGAGAAGTGTATCGACGAACGACTCTCAGAACTCCACCCAGGTAGGGAGTCAGTTATGCCAGGTGAGGTCAACATTGATGAGCTGTTAGAACCGGACACTGCAGGTGAAAGAAGCAGGAAAATCCTAGAGTCCTGCAGGAATCCCACGGAGGCCTTCATCTTCCATGCTGCTGGCCAAGCTTCAGAGCCTGCACAAGCCCCCAGGCTTTCCGAAGCCCAGCCCCTCAGATTACCCCAGCCTGAGCCCCTGCCAGGACCAGACCCACATGCCCCACCTGGACAGTTGCCTGCCTCTGGTCTCCACCCCTAAAGCCCAGGTTGTTCCTAAGTTGCATTTAATGGTTCTGTAACTGCCACAAAGAGAAAAGAAAGAAGAAGAAGGAGGAAGAGGAGGAGGAGGAGGAAAACCAATTTTGAATGTATATCCTTTTAAAGCTTAAATTTTAAATAAAAATAAAATACCTGTATACCTTTCCATTACCTTAGATTAAGGCCACAATTTAAAATAAAAGAGTAAATTACGTATCTGAACATCATGACATTGATAGGTATATATTTAGAAATGAAATCAACTTATCCAAGAGATACCTGTGATAGCATGTTCACTATTCACAATAGCCACGGAACGGAAACCACCTAAATGCCCATCATATGTTGGCTGCATAAGGAATGGATGCTAGGTGCACAATAGAATACTGGTTGGCAAGAAAAAGAATAAAAGCTGGGCATTTGCAGCAATATGGATGGAATTGGAGTTCATTACGTAAAATGAAATAGCCAGGTACAAAATGGCAAGTATCTTGCAAACCCACCTGTGGAATTTAAAAAGTTGACTGCTGGCCCTAGAGAGATGGCTCAGAAGTTAAGACCACTGGCTCTTCTTCCAGTGAACCTGGTTTCTATTCTCAGCCCTCAGAACCATCTGTAACCCTAGTCCCAGGGGGGCTGATGCCATCTTCTGGCCACCGCAGGTACTGCACATATATTGTACACATACATTCAAACACTCAAAAACATGAAAGAAAAATCTCAGAACAAAACATTTTAAAGTTTATTGTATGGAAATTTAGAGTGAAATGTTAACTTATGGAGGTCAACAAGAGTAGGAGGAAGGAAAGAGGTGGGGAAAGCTGATCAGTGTATGCTTAATTATAGCTGGCTAGGATAAGGATCTGGGTATGACTTTGGTTGGTGGCAGTGTTTGGAGAGTTATGGAGACTTCAGGATGGGGAGCCTTGCTGGAGGAAGTATGTCAGTGGGGTTGACTCTCAGAGGTTTTAGTCTCATCCTACTTCCTGCTCTGAATTCTCTCAGCTTTCTGTGTTGGATGAGAATGTCATGAGACATCTTCTTCTTCCTGATATCATGCTTTTCTTCACTAAGGCTATGCCTTCCTGCCATGATGGGCTTCCTTCCTCTGACACCATAAGCTCAAATAAACCTTTGTTTTCCCTTGGTTGCCTTTATCACAGCAACAGAAAAGGAACTGGTAACCTTCAGAGGAAGTATTTGAAAGTTGTTTTTTTTTTTTTTTTTCCTGTAAAGAAATAAGCACAGTGAAAGGCATGTTTGAACTGATTTAAACATCGTGTAATGTGGGCACATGTGGAGGTTATCACCTGTCATCCTCTCAGAGCGTCCAGTCTGTGTGAACGACAATGGTTGTTCCTGGTGGGTAAGGAAAACAGTGCCAGTTCTTTCCCCTCCCCATCACTACATCAAGTCTTCACCAAATATGCAGATGTTTTCAGTGAAAAGGTAAAATTGCATTATCTTGAAAAAGAAAAGGATGATTTAGAACAAAAAATTAACATTTATATTTAGACACATTTTTCTTTTCATTCTTCCTTTCCCTAATCTAGCTTCCAATATTTATAAATGTGTAATATAAAATGTGTGTTTTTTTAAAAGACTATTTTAAAAAGATTACATTTATCATATAAAGTACTGTCAGTATTTATCATATAAACTTCTGTTAATGTGAAACATTTAATATAGTATTCACATATAATTTAAATACTTATTCTCACTAGACCAAACTAATTTGCTTATTTCTATGAAATAATACACCTGTCAGTGTCATTTTATGTTCAATAGTCTTAAACAACTTTGACTTAACCGATGACTTTAATAAAGCAAAGAATTCAGAGACTGTGCTGAATAGAACACCTAACAGAGAGATGTATGTGTTTATTAAGCCCAAACTTTTGCATACGCCAGCAAGCATTCTACCACTGATCTGCACCCCAGCTGAGGTTAGTGTTCAGAAGTAGCTCCAGGGAAAATTAAACAGGCAGATGTGTGTAACTATTACAAGAGCCCTCAAGGTCTAGTAAAAAGGATTCAGTAGATTTCCTAAAATTCATTTGAGCAGATCAACAGAAAGTCTGGGGCCAGCCAATTTCTGGGTGTCTAAGTGCATAAATGATTGTCAGAAGCTTAAGAAAGGATTAATAAAAGAGAAGGGAGGCTTAAGGCACTGGAAAGCTAGAAAAAAAATTCATGGGGGACCGAACAAGAAGCAAATTCTGAGTCATAACATAGATGCACTATTTGAGCGTAGTTGGATCATACGGCAGAAACGCAAGTGGCAGAGAATCTGCAAGGGTTGCTTGCTACAAGTCGCCCGTCAGATTCAGTACACTGGATAGTAAAGCCATATGATAGGCTTCTAAAGGCACCTCTAAAGTTTACACTGAAATGACAAGAAAGAAGCCATAGCTATCTCTAGAAGGTACTATGCAATGACATGAAAAGATGTCTGTTGCAGTTTAAAAAAAAAAGATGTTGGGCTATATAATATTTATTATTATTTGCCCTATAACAGTGGTATTATCTAACCAGCTATCACAAATAACAGGACACAGACACCTGTTATTTATTGTCTTATTTACCTTGGGCCAAGCAGCTATCACTACCTACACTGTCTGAATCACCTCACCATCCATTTCCCAGCACCCATCCAATGCCATCCTTCTTAAACATCCTATCTTACATCCATAATCTTATAAATATTTGCATTTTTTCTTCATCGGGGCCTTTTCACAACATTATTGCAGTCCTTCCTCCTGGCCCCACGTGGTTTCTTCTCCAAATTAACCCATGGTGGGGTCCTCCTTCTTCCTCTCTCCCCATCCATCTCTTTCCTGTGATTCTTGTGAGATTCTCCTAAGCCCTGGAACCTTAGCCACCCCTAAGGTGGCTACCCCATTCTGCCCTCTCCAGGTATAGGCTGTTAAATTAACCAGTCAGGTGTAATGTTTTAGGCAGGTCTACACAAACAAGGATAGGTATCCGGCTGACAGTAACCAGGTCTTATGGGCCAGTAATTAGCATTAGTTCAATCATGAATAAGGACCACTAATATGCCAGAGCTGTTAGAGGAATGAAGGAAACTGTATTTGAAATTTTTTAGCCTTTCCAGCCTGCTTTCAGTGTGTGGCCTAGAATAGTGTGTGCCAGCCAAACTCTTACTTTATCTGTGTAATTCAAGAGAATTTTTTAACTCACAGCTAATCAGTTGGCTCATAAACAACGGGACATTAGAAAACTCTCAACACGAGCCTTCTATTCTGATGTACATGTAAAAATACGAAGACAAGATTGTGACCAAAGAGCATCACAATGTGATGGCAAAGTCGGGAAATCCTTACCAGACCAATTGTCTCCCGGTCAGCCGTGGTAGTGCTAAGATGGTTTTTCTGCTTCGAATAAAAAATATTCCCCCAGAGGCTCACATGTTTGAACACTTGGAGCCTGACTGATGGAGCTGGTTGGGGAAGTTATGGAACCTTTAGGAGGCGGAGCCTTAGGTGAGGGAAAATGCCATTGGGAGAGCTGAACTTCCTGCTCGCTATTTCTCTGCTTCCTGTATAGTAGAGATGCAGTTTCTCAGCTTCCTACCGTCATAGCTCACCTACAGGTTGGATTTTTATCCCACTTGAAGTGAGAGCCAAAATAAACTTTTTTCTACAAGTTGTTTTTAGTCATGGCATTTTAACACGGCAACGGAAAAGTAACTAAAATAGAAGCCTTCCAAAAATAAGGGCTTAGCATATTACGAGTTAAAACTCTGTAACATGTTATTATTGGCTGTAAAGTAGAAATACTCCGTGGGCAAATATCTGCTGTCATTCGTGGTTCAGACATTATCAACTTGCTGTTACTACGCCACTTGTCTACACGGCCGAATGCCTCATCTGCAACATCTCACCTTCTCTGTCTTGCCTCTGTGCCCTTCCGCCTTTTCACTCCTAAATGCAGGCTCTAAGCTGCACAAGATGCCAATTGGCCAGTCATAAAAAACTGTAAGTTATGTTGATACAACCAAAGCCCTAAATTCTTTTTACTTTTGAATTATGAGGAAGATATGAGTAAAAACCTTATTTTTATGAAAATAGGTATTGAATGGACAAACTGATTTGTCAGTTGTTAATGTAGAGTTGACAATGTTTGACCATGAAATTGATCCAAACCCAAAATGCCATATTACATACTTACTGTTTTTTAATAAGCTTTACATATTAAAATGTTACACAAATATGCAATGCTTTAATTTATGCCTTATCTTTATGTTATTTATCATTAGACAAAAAGCAAACTGTAAGTATTAAATAAATTCTAATTCCGAATAGCTGAGAATCCGGGATCATAGAGACAAAGTATAGATGAGGTGGGAATTTAGTAAGCTATAAGCATGTTTTATTTACATCACAAATGAGGTTTTGAGGCCTAAAACAAATAACAAAATGGAAACAAACTGGCTCAGCCAAAGACTGGTATATCCATGTCCAATAAAGCTGTTAGCAGAATTAGAGGGCTAGTTACAAATGGAGCTAACCCTTCAGACAAGAAGAGAAGAACAGCCCTTAGCTAATGATTGTGTGAAGTATAAGCACAGCTAACTGCACTCGTGAGGGACTGCTTTTTCTTAGGGACAAAAGAAGAGAGAGAGAGAGAGAGAGAGAGAGAGAGAGAGAGCACAGTTCAGTCTCCAGTGCTCTGCATCAGGAGGCCAAGTTGCTAATAATAACATCTCCTCGTGGCTTCTATTTGTACAGTGATGAATCTTTAAGGAATTCCTTTGGCTCTCTAGCTAGAGAAATTAAATTTTTCCTCTGAATAAAAAACATTTTAATTAATTAAGATTAATTAAAGATGCATTAATTTCAGTTTGTTTCATGAGCAAAATAGCTTACTTCTCCAGAAAGGGACAGAAAAGTTTCCAGAGTCAGTTATGACATTAAAACTGGAGCTGTGTCTGTCCATCCTCCCTTCCTTCATCCTTCTTCCTCCCTTGCCTCTCACTCTCTCTCTTTCACTCTGTTTAGATCTGCCAGTCTTTTTCAGTCTCTCTTTGTCTCTCTCTCCCTTCTTCTTTTTTTTTTTTTGGTTCTTACACAAATCCTCTAAGTGTTCATGGTTCTTCTGCCTCCACTCCTCCAGTGCTAAAATGGCAGTTATCTCTACCACACCCTGTTCAGCTGATACTGGGACTTCAACCTAGGCACCTTTTGTATGCTGAGCAAGCACACTACAAACTGAGCTACATTTCTCATTCTCAATCATAGGGATACATTTTTGGTAACTTGAATCCATTCAGGTCACACAAAATTGCAAGATTTATAGGATATTTGCAGCTATGAACAAGGGGCTTTATCAAAGTTAAATAAGAAAAAGATTCATGTGGCATAATTTCTGTCCGTTTACATAAGTTTTGCCTATTTCATTGTCTGAGCACCTTGCTGTCTCATTGTCAGTTGTTCACCACTTTGGCTAGCACTTTCAGTCTTTATAAACAGGTGTGCTGAAGTAAGCAGATCGTTAAAGGGATCAGTAAAGTCCTGTACAGCTGCATGTGTGCCGAGCTTTACAGAGCAACATACTGACTAGATGAGTGGCAGACACAAAACAGACTTCAGTACTGAATGGGATCTCCTGAAGAAAGAAGGAGATGTGGCTCATTGCAGCACCAGGACTTCTCAGCACTGTCTCTCCTGCACCTTCTCTTTTTGGGCTCCTGTGCCTGGTGAGGGTTCTTCAGATGCCAAACCTTCACTGCATTCTCCCAACATGTAGCACACACTGCTTTTGTCCTAGACAGTTTTCTTTCTCACAGCCTTTTATTGTGAGGCTTCCCACCTGTTTTCTAGATTCCAACTTGCCAAGTTCTCAGATTGATCTGGCAAGGACAGAGTGCTCTTCTTGAGGAGAAGGCAAGACAGGGAAACTGAAAAATGAAAATGGGGTTTCTATCTTCCTTCAAAGAAAAGCACAAGTCTATACACCTAAAGAAACCAAACAAGAAGGAGGATCCCGGGTAAGATGATCAAGCCTCACTCTGAAAGATAAATAGGATGGACATTGGAAGAAGGAGAAAATGGGAAACAGGACAAGAGCCTACCACAGAAGGCCTCTGAAAGACTCTACACAGAAGTGTATCAAAGCAGATGCTGAGACTCATAATCAAACTTTGGGCAGAGTGCAGGGAATTTTATGAAAGAAGGAGGAGATAGCAAGAAGACAGGAGCTCCACAAGAAGAGCAACAGAACCATAAAATCTTGGCCCAGGGGTCTTTTCTGAGACTGGTACTCCAACCAAGGACCATTCATGGAGATAACTTAGAACCCCTGCTCAGATGTAGCTCCATGGCAGCTCAGTATCGAACAGAGTTCCCTAGTAATGGAAACAGGGTCTGTCTCTGACATGAAGTCAGTGGCTGACTCTTTGATCATCTTCTACTGATGGGGGAGCAGCCTTGCCAGGCCACAGAGGAGGACAATGCAGCCAGTCCTGATGAGACCTGATAAGCTAGGGTCAGATGGAAGGGGGGGAGGACCTTCCCTATCAGTGGACTTGGAGAGGGGCCTGGGAGGAGATAAGGGAGGGAGGGTGGGGTTGGGAGGGAATGAGTGAGGAGGCTACAGATGGGATACAAAGTAAATAAACTGTTATTAATATAAAAATAAATTAAAAAAAAAAACAAGTACAACATTTTCAGCAGAGGGAGGGGCAATTGATGTTCCAAAATCTCTGCCATACAGACTTGGGGAAACTGAAGAGTGGCAGCCATTCATTTCCTTTTTCCTGGAAGCATTTGGTGGTTTTATTAAGGTCTCATGTTGTGTTACCTTTTCACATGGTTCCAGAACAAAAGAGTCAAGGAGAGGAGAAGGAAAAGAGGACAAACAGGATCCTGAAAAGAAGCCAGTAAGCTCTATCCCCACACATCACTGAAAGTTGGGCAGTCCCGTGACTCGTTTTCCCTTGTGCTCATTTCACAAATACTGTTCCAATACCTGTGATGGTATTAGTGAGCAGAGCTCTTCCTTCCCAAGGCCCGCTATGGAAAAAATCATATTCCTTATAAGAATGAAAGAAAGGCATAGAAAAGAAGGCTACTAGAGCTGAGGGTGTATATCAGCTGCTAGAGTGCTTATCTAGGATGCAAAAGGCCCTCCCTTCACACAAACCAAATGTAATGCACACACGTCATAGGGAACTCAGGATGACCTTGAACTTCTGATCCATCTTCTATCTAGCTTTTTTTAAATAATTTACTTGTTTATTGTGAATTGCAGTTTATTCACTTTGAATCTCAGCTGTAGCCCTCTCACTCATTCCCTCCCAATCCCACCTTTCCTCCCTCATCTCCTCCCATGTTCCTCCCCAAGTCCACTGATAGGGGAAGTCCTCCTCCCCTTCCATCTGACCTATCAGGTCCCCTCAGGACTGGCTGCACTGTCTTGCTCTGTGGCCTGGTAAGGCTACTCCCCCCTCAGGGGGAGGTGATCAAAGGGCCAGCCACTGAGTTCATGTTAGACAGTCCATGTTCCCATTACTAGGGAACCCACTTGGACACTGACCTGCCTTGGACTACCTCTGTGTAGGGGTTCTAGGTTATCTCTAAGCATGGTCCTCGGTTGAAGTATCAGTCTCAGAAAAGACCCCTGTGCCCAGATTTTTTTGTATCTGTTGCTCTCCTTGTGGCACTCCTGTCCCCTCAAGGTCTTCCAATCTCCCCCTTCTTTCATAAATTTGCCCAAAGTTTGGCTACAACTCTCAGCATCTGCTTTGATACCTTGCTGGATAGTCTTTCAACAGCACTCTGTGGTAGGTTCCTGTCTTGTTCCCTGTTTTTTCTCTCTTCTGATGTCTGTCCTGTTTGTCTTTCTGAGTGAGGATTGATCATCTTACCCAGGGTCCTCCTTCTTTGTTAGTTTCTTTAGGTATACAGATTTTAGTATGTTTATCCTATATTATATGTCTAATATCCACATATAAGTGAGTATATACCATGTATGTCTTTCTACTTCTGGGATTCCTCACTCAGAATGATCTTTTCTAGTTCCCACCAGTTGCCTGCAAACTTCATGATTTCCTTGTTTTTAATTGTTGAGTAATATTCCATTGTGTAAATGTACCACAATTTCTGTATCCATTCCTCAGATGAGGGACATCTGGGTTGTTTCCAGATTCTGGCTATTACAAATAAAGCTGCTACAAACGTGGTTGAGCAAGTGCCCTTGTTGCATCTATTTAGATCTTAAATGCTGAGATTACAAGTATTTGAGACACAGAAGTAGGAGGGTCAGAAGTTCAAGGTCATCCTGAGATCCGTATCAAGTTGAGGCCAGCCTGAGCTATATAACATTCCTGTCTAATAAAGAAAAATGAAGGATGCCAGGCCTGTTCTCAATTATCTGTGAGATGTAATGTGTCGTTTTTAAGTTTCTGGCACTCTGTCTTCCCTTTAGCTTATAAAATTTTATTTGGAAGTTTATGGAAAGTGCATGTCTCTATAGAATCGTCAGTCATACCTTTTCAAAACAAATAAACAATGAAATCCTGCAGCTTAGCCAAAGATGCTCCTTAAACTGTAGTGGTGTGCTACCTGAGTCAGTCATCATCGTAGTGTGGGGACTGCCTTGAAGACGCTTTCCAAGAATCACCCCTTACGCACTGAGTTAATGTCTCCCAGTAGCATCTCCCGCCTGAACAAAATTAAATTTTTCTAGTTCTCTGAAGCACAGGTCTTCATTAAAGTTGATTTATTTCTTACTCAGAAACAAAAGCGACGACTTCTGATATCATTGTCTAACCGTGAAAGTCCAGGAAGGAACCTTTACTGATGAGTTCAAAGAACAAGGAAACTTTTACTCACAAATCAATTAGACTCACATCTCTATGAGAGGATGTGAAGAATCACAGTGATTTCAGACTATGCACTTGAAGCTGTTCAGCTAAATCCCAGCAATTTAAAGGACTTCTGGAAGTATGTGGACTGTCCCTTCTAAGTAATAATGCACTCTGTTGAGTACCAGGACCTAGTTCCAATGCATTGCTTAGTGGTGAGTATAGATGCATGAGAGACCAATTTTTGGCTTTTCAAAATAATAACAGTGGTTGGTCCTGGTGAATGATACCTGTAATCTTTTCTACTCTGCCGCTGAGAAGGAAAGTTGTAAATTTATCAGCTGCCTGGGCAACTTAGTGAGATCCTGTTACAAAATAAAAAGTGAAAAGACAGCTGTGTATATTTCTCAGTATGGAGCACTTGCCTAGTGTGTGGAAGGCCCTACATTCTATCCCGAGAACCACAAAAACAAATAAAAAAAAATGAAAGCATGGTAATGCTTGTTTAGTCTGAAAGAACCTTTGCAACATCACATTAAAATGGTTAATGGGCATTCTACATAGTGAGCAATTGAATTTCCATCCCTTCTATCACATAATATTGAGTCATGAAGTATGAGCAAATGTTTGACTCATGTTTTGTTCAGAGTGCTGAGGAGAGTGTGTTTCTGCCTTCATGGTATGCTCATAACAGCTGTTCAAGATAAAGGAAGCATGCATTCCCATGCTCTGGCCAGTGGTCATAATGAACTAATTGCCTTGTAGTCTGTTAATGAGCAGCAGTTAATGATTTTTTAAAGAATCCATAACAGAAAAGGCCACCAAGATTAACTCACCAAAGGGATCCATACACTCTTCAGGAGCCCAGGATAGCTCATTAATGTGTATTGACTGTAAAGGATCACGTCATGGATGAATTTGATTCTGGTAAACTCCCCTTAGACGACCTGTTCTATGATCTCACACCTTTGTAGTCAGTGATCTCAGCTCTGTGTGAACTATTTGCTGTCTCTCATCCCCATTCACCTGCTTTGGGCTTTAGAAATTTCTGGAGAGGGAGTGTAACTGGACCCTGAACCTACATATTCAACTTGAACAGAGAGAGGTACGGCTTGTTCAGGACTATATACTAACAAAGACTGACAGGGCAGTGTGTAAGCACAAGCAGGGCTGAGAGGCATGGAACGCTTCCACCAAACATGGTGGACCACTGAAACCACAGTTAGGTACTTGCGCTGTTTCCACCACCCTCTTCCTGTTTTCCATGCTTCACTTTTTTTCATGTGTGTGATGAAGTAGAGAAGGTCCACCTTAAGTCTGATTGGGCAGACATTCTGAAATGCCACAGGTCATCCAGTTTTCCCCAAATAGACAAACACATTCAATCAGTCACTACATTAGCATGGCAAAGGATTCCCCTTTCAGAGACAAAGTCTAACCCTTTACATAAGCCAACAGTTGCTATATCTACTACCGGGTGTTTAAGATAAGCACTAAGAGTACTTTAGAACCAAATGCCCAGGGGCTGAAGAGGTAGCTCAGCAGTAAAGAATGTTTTGCTGCTCTCGCAGAGGACCCAAATTTAGTTTCCAGAACCCATGTCAAGCACGGGATCATTCACCCTTTTCTAGCCTCTGTACATACGCACATGCATACAGAGACATGTTCAGCCTCTACACACGTATGCACATGAGTACAGACACATACGCATACAAGTAAATAAAAATAAACTAACTCTTTTTTCTTTATTTTTTATAATTTATCCATTGTAAATCCTGATTGAAGCCCCCTCCCTCAACTCCTTCCAGTCCCATCCTCCCTCCCTCTTCCCCCATCCCCTTCCCTTAGTCCACTAAAAGGGACAATTGATATTAGCCGTATAATGTAGGATAGCCATACTAAAATCTACACTCCTAAAGAAGCTAAACAGCAAGGAAGATCATAGGGAGGATGCTTAAATCTCATTCAGAAAACTAAGTCTTAAAAAAAAATTCTGGTGCCTAAGTATATACCATTATTATGTCACATTATATTATTAGTTAATATGATGTGATTAACTACTTTATGTTAATGCAATCAATGTTTAGATCACAGATCCTGGAGATAAGAAAGTTTGTGTTTTAATATTGGCTTAAAAGTAGTACAAATGACTTAACGTTATTACCGTGCAATTATCTCATTTGTAAAATGATAACAACATTGTGTATGCAGAGAATCACAGACCTTGACAGCAGAAAGAGAACTATAAATTTGTGTGTGTGTGTGTGTGTGTGTGTATATATATATATTTATGTGTGTGTGTGTGTGTGTGTGTGTATATATATATATATTTATGTGTGTGTGTGTGTATCATGTAATAAGTACTGGGTTTTAAGATACCATTTGTGTTACTGTGATTTTATATAGGCATATGGGCACAGTCATTTTAATATATACATACTATGTATTTATAGTAGGTGCAGTGCATGTGTATGTGTATACATATTTACTGGATCCCAAGCACTGTTTTAAAGTGCAAATTCCTAGCTATGTGTTGGGCACTGTCAGTGCTGGGGTGCTTAATTCAAAGTACTGTTGAATTTTGTGCACAGAATCAGATGCTAAACAGGTAATTAGACAAATGGTAGACAGTTGCTGCAACTTCTAACAGGGAAAACCTCAGCATTCCAGCTGAGTGTGTCTTAATCCCATTCAAAGGAGTATCAGTAATTTTGTGTGGCTAAAGGTATCCACAGCTCACCCATCAAATGTTGAGGTCATAACAAAGTTGCTCAAGTACCTATTAAAAATATTAACGGAACAGTACTGTATTTTATAAGCATACTGATGAACTTTAACTGGCATTATCCACATTAAATGAATTTTCCTACTGAATCTCACTGTCTAACATGGACCAAAAATGAAAAATTCGCCAAAAATGAAAATACAATCTAATGCACACTCACATAGTTAAGCTTAGTCAATTTCCAATAATTTGTGTTACTCGGCCAGAGTAGACTGAATTACCAAAGAGGAAAAAAAAAATCATAGCCATTATTTTAGTTCCAGAAAGTAACCTCATAAAATTCCCAGGGCCTTTGTACATTCTGCTCCATAATGTACTATTATTTTTTTAATTTTTTTATTTGTTACAATTTATTCACTTTGCATCCCAGCTGTAGCCCCCTCCCTCACCCCTCCCAATCCTGCCCTCCCTCCCTTTTCTCCTCCCATGCTCCTTCCCAGTCCAATTTATTCTTCAATTGGTTTTAAAGACTCATCTAGTATTCAGGACCTTTCTTGGACCACACAGAGGCTACTCGCATCCACAAACAAAGAAAAACTTCTTGCAGTGAATGAAGATAATGAAAAGAAATGCAGCTGTACATGATGTTGGTAGTAAAAGACAGATGACGGAATGGCCCAAGTAAAACATTTCATTTCCCCCTTAAGTCTCAGGGAATACTGCGGAAGAGAAAGTGAAGAAAAAAAAAAATCCAAGAGTCACAGAGTATGGTGAGAGGGGCTGAGGCATGAGAGGAAAGACAGGAAAAGGACTTAGCAACTGCAGACTCCCAGGAGCTGGGCATGTGAGTACAGGTCCCCAGAAACTAGGTCTTCCTAACAGTTATCTTTAGGAGAGTGCAGGGGCTCACAGATCTCTACCATATCACTGTTGATCTGCTGGAAGAGTCTGGCATGATGTCCCGTTGTATGCCCAGAGTGGAGCTCACCAGACTCCACAGTGAGTACCAAACTCGAGATCATACAGAAAGGCCCTAGTTAAACTCCGTGGAACACTAGACCAAAACTTTGAGTAAAGGAAAGAGATTTAGGGAGAGGAGGAGGGTCAGCTAGAGACAGGAGGGAAATGAAAGAAGGTTAGAGGGACAGGAACCAAAATACATATTGTACATGAAAGACCAAATTTAATAACACAGCAACTTAACAATATTAAATATATAAGAACTTCTCATTTAGATTAATCCTAAATCTGTGAATCGGCACAGGCTCGAGCATACTTATTATATTGTTTGGTTAACTTTTAAAATGTATATTGCCAGTAAAAATGTGGCAGTATGTACACTCACCATCATCATGGACACTGAGTTTGGAGAAACCACGTTCCTCCTCTATGGCCCCAGGCACATACCCAAGCATAATATAACAGTGAAGAAATGCCTCCGTTAAGTCGGCTGTTACATAAGCTCGGTCACAGGGTGACAGCTCGCTGTGTTTCCTTAAATCACCCTTGGAGCCACCTGTGATTTAATCACTAATGAATAAAAAGGACAGACTGTTCAGGGTGATTTTTTTTTTTTTAATTTTTTTTTCAATGCAGTTTATTCAGGAACATTGAACAATCCTCGGACCCCGGGGAAAGCCAGCCCACAGCTTAAATAGCCTCTGGGTAGCCAATCCAGGCGTGCCACGGGGGCAATGCAGATAGGTCCACATACATGGAAGCAAGCCAGATCCTCGGCCTTAGCCAAATGTGGAGTTGTTCGTGACAGAGAGCACTCACCATCGGGAAGGTGGAAGGCGGAAACCAGCTCCATCTTTAAGGCATAGCATTCCGCAGCTCTCTACAGTTCCCCCTTTTTGTTTTAGACGCATCAGGCAAGAGTAGAGGTCTGATCTCTGATATTAGAAATAAATTGGGACTTTGTACCGATGTTCATTTAGGTGTCATCCACCCAAAGAGCATCAGACCCATCCGATACCTTTTTCTCAGAGGCGGGACCTGGGGCATCAACCCGCATGCAATCAGACATGCTCTTCTCTGCGTCCAAAGCGGCTTTTTTTTTATAATAATACTTTGTTTTAATACCAACGCAAAAGGATGAGGAACTCAATGAAAGACAGGTCTCACAAAACTCGGTTATTTTTAAACACAGTATGTATTCACAGAAGTTGTGGGAATGAATTGGGGGCCCTTTTTGATTTGACATACAGACCAAGAACATTTTGAAACGCATTCAAAAATATTCACTCACCCCTAATGCGATTTTACATCGGGCCGCAAAAGTTCTCAGAACAGTGAAGTCCTTGGGGTGATAGTGAGAACCCTCCGTGGCTCTCGTAGTAGAGGTCTCCTTGGTGGCCATTGTCACCCATGTGTAAGAAGCATTAGTCTTAAAAGCCATGGGCACATTTTCTTTCTTACCTCTGTGTAAATGTTAGCTTTGCTCCGTGGTACTCAAAAATAATTCTACCTTTTAATTATGGTGATTTCTTTGATTTTCTACGTGAACTCCTCTACTCTTAACATCTCAATTATGCATCAGCACTCCCCCAAATTCCATGCTTTTTTAGTACAAGCTTGGGGATGGCTTATATCTTACATTATGATGTACTTGGGATTTAATCATAATTTGGAGTTTACTATTTTCTAATTACTTGAGAGCAAAGAAAATCAATTATGTGTTGGCTTTTCAGGGATTTGGGTTTCTGCATTAATAAATCAATGAGATTAGAGCATATAAAATGAGTTTATCTGTGGCTGGGGACCCAAGTTTTGCTGACAATTCTACAAACTACTTATTCTTAAAAGAGAGAATTAAAGTGCACAGGGTAGTTCACACACAGGAAGTCACACAGGGTTGGCTGATAGCTATAACAGTCTCCTCTGAGCCCACCAAGGGGAGATGCTAAGCTCGGTTAGTATGAACCTCTGGGCAACACTGAGGGTTAATAAGTATTGGTTTCTGTTAATGCCCCAGGACTTGGTCCTGAATCAAATCTTATCATTTTTCCTGTTCAATTTCTCTGAAATTATTAAAAATATGGAATTGTGGCAAAGATATTTGAGGCTACTTTATTGATTTCATTATTGTGTTATCATTTACATAAGCATGCTAGGAATTTCACTGTGACTGAACTCTGGTCTTCTTAAGTTATTGATTTTGTTATTGAATCAGCCTGGACACTGGCCTTGAGAATGATAACATTCACAGCACTCACTGGTCGTCCTACAGAGCAGCTCTTTACTAACTGTAAATGTGGGAGACACAGTCTGTAAGCACCCATCTCACCAATTAGCCAAGGCTGACCCAACACTGAAAACACATTCAATCTGTCCCGGAACACCAGATTCTCTCGATTCTCTCTCTCTCTCTCTCTCTCTCTCTCTCTCTCTCTCTCTGATCTAGAGCTTATACCTTCACCAACTTAGCAAAATCCCCTACCCTTCTTTTACTTTCTCTTTTGAGGCAGAGTCTCACTAAATTGCTCAGGCTAGCCCTGAACTCACTCTTTTAGTGTAGGCTGGCCTTGAAATCCCATTACCTCAGTAATTACCATTGTAACTGGGATTTCAGACATGCACTACCAGGTCTAACTCATATACTTCTTAGTGTTGTGAGTGGATATGCATTTTGTAAAACTCATCTTTACAGAAGTTCTCATGGAAATAATATTCTGTAATGTGAAGGAACCACTTTAGGGTAATATAGTGAAGAAGCTACAGATCCTAGAAAAAAAATTTAATTGAATTTTGGAGTTGTGGTCTAAAACGTGTCTACTCACCTGAGGAGAGGAGAGGGCACCTGTGTCACTTGTAGAAACAGAGCAGCATTGTATGTACAGAGAGTCACAAACATGGAAATCACACGGACAGGCACACAGGCTCTTCGATACTCAGTAGCTGTGTAAACCTCGATCCGTCACTTCACCATTCTGAGTTTCATTTCACTCATCCACACATTTCTGCCTATAATTTTCAGTCTGCTAGACTAGCATGGAGGCAAAGTAAAGAGAGTTCCAAGCTTTGCCTATGACTCATGGTTTGAACGTAAGACGTGAGAAATACCTTCAGTCTACATCTTTGCCTACAAGTGCTGAAGTCCGCATGTGACAGTGTAAGGGAAACAATGCCTATCCTGTCTCTTGTTAGCCTGAGTGGGTGCACGCAACAGGAACATAGAATAGCTGCAGGAAAGAAGAGATGCTAACCCTCCTTGACAATTTCATTCCTGAACCTGAGAATTCAGTTAGAGACATTTCCATGTCACTCTTCTAAGATGTCTAAAATGGCAGAGAAACACCTAAAGAGATGCTCAACATCCTTAGCCATCAGAGAAATGCAAATCAAAATTACCCTGAGATTTCACCTTACACCCATCAGAATGGCCAAGATGAAAAACTCAAGTGACAACACATGCTGGAGAGGTTGTGGAGAAAGGGGAACCCTCCTTCACTGCTGGTGAGAATGTAAACTTGTACAACCACTTTGGAAATCAGTCTGGCGCTTTCTCAGACAATCAGGAATACTGCTTCCTCAAGATCCAGTTATTCCACTCCTAGGCATATATCCAAAAGATGCTCAAGTACACAACAAGGACATTTGCTCAACCATGTTTGTAGCATCTTTATTCATAATAGCCAGAACCTGGAAACAGCCCAGATGTCCATCAACAGAGAAATGGATACAGAAATTGTGGTAGTTTTACACAATGGAATACTACTCAGCAATTAAAAACACGAAATCATGAATTTTTGAAGCAAATGGTGGTATCTAGAAAAGATCATCCTGAGTGAGGTATCACAGGAGTGGAAAGACACACATGGTCTATACTCACTTATAAGTGGGTACTAGACCTATAAGATAGGATAAACATACTAAAATCTGTACACCTAAAGAAGATAAACAAGAAAGAGGACAAGGGGTAAGATGATCAATCCTCACTTAGAAAGACAAAGGGGATCAACAGTGGAAGTAAGAGAAAACAAGTAACAGGACAGGAGCCTACCGCATAGGGCTTCTGAAAGGCTCTACCTAGCAGTGTATCAAAGCAGATGCTGAGACTAATAACCAAACCTTCAGCAGAGTGCAGGGAATCATATGAAAGAAGGGGAAGTTAGTATAACCTAGAGGGGACAGGAGCTCCACAAGGACCAAATATATCAGGGCACAGGGGTCTTCTATGAGACTGTTTCTCCAACAAAGGACCATGCATGGATATAACCTAAAACCCCTGCTTGGATGTAGCCATGGTAGCTCAGTGTCCAAGTGGGTTCCCTAGTATGGGGGACAAGGATTATTTCTGACATGAACTCAGTGACTGGCTCATTGATCTCCTCCCCCCCAAAGAGAGGAGCAGCCTTGCTAGGCCACAAATAAGGTCATTGCAGCCAGTCCCGAAGATACCTGATAGGCTAGGGTCAGATAGAAGGGGAGGAGGACTTCTCCTATCAGTGGACTTGGAAGAGGGCACGGAGGAGATGAGAGAGGAAGGGTGGAGTTGGGAGGGAAAGTGGGAGGGGGCTATGGCTGGGATACAACTGAATGACCTGTGATTAAAATAAAATAAAATAATAAAAACTTTAAAAAAATAATTATTTAAACCTTGAAATCAAAGAGCTTTTTGGTTGAAATGTACTTAATATCAATCAAAACTAAATAAGGAGCAAAGATCTTCTTCTTCTTCTTCTTCTTCTTCTTCTTCTTCTTCTTCTTCTTCTTCTTCCTTCTTCTTCTTCTTCTTCTTCTTCTTCTTCTTCTTCTTCTTCTTCTTCTTCTTCTTCTTCTTCTTCTTTCTTTTTCTTCTCCTTCTTCTTCTAATTCTTTTGGTGTTTTGAGACAGAGTTTCTCTGTGTAGCCTTTGCTGTCCTGGAACTACCACTGTAGACCAGGTTAGCCTTAAACTCATGGAGATCTGCTTGTTTCTGCCTCCCAAGTACTAAGATTAAAGGGGTGCACTACCACTGCCTGGCTGAGTAAAGATTTTTTTAAAATAAATTTTCTGTTTTTTCTTAAAATTAGGTATCCATTAATTTTTCCCTTTGATCCATACTCCACAGAAGTATGACAACTATTACTTATCTTTTAAGAGGAGAGTTCAGTTTTTAGCATAAAGGACATTTCCAGTTCATCTTCTTTTTTATAGAAAATAAGAGATTCCATGATCTAGTTTGCTTTCTGTTGCTGCAATAAAACATCCTGACAATAAGCAATTTTGGAAAGGAAATGATTCATGTGTCTTACACTTCCAGGTCACATCATTGAGGGAGGGCAGGGCAGGAATTCAAGAAGAAAGTTGAAGAAGAAATGGAGGAACACTGCTCGCTCTCTCACTGGCAGATCCATGCTTCACTGGCTTTCTTATGTAGCCCAGGCCCTCCTGCCTAGGTAATGGTGTCACCGCTAGTGGACCCGCCTATACTAATTAACAACCAAGACAACTCCCTCCACGACACACTGATCTGGGCAAATCCCTCAATTAAGAGTCCCTTCTTGGGTAACTCTCAGGTGTGCCAAGTTGAAAGGTAAACATAACTATGACATTCCCACTAAGTATGCACGAGTCCCTCAAGAAACATCAAACAAAAGAGAGAAAGCTTCTTCTCTCAATGTAAAGATTATTTTTAAACCTAAAATTTATATACCCCAAACATGTGCTTCCTTATATTGTTTCTGACTTAGTATACTTGAACCACATCACCTACCAACCTTCTTGACTAAAACAAAAAGGAAAGAAAAACAGAAAAAAAAAAGAATTATATAAGCTATTGATATAAGCGTTGCAAATAGTGAGGATGGAAATTGTAAAAGTCAGAATGCTAATTTATACTTTTTCAACTATGAATCAAATAGGATTACACTTTATTGGAAACAGTTATCAAGGTGGCTGTCCTCTACAAGAGTGAGGATAGCTCCCTGAGGGCAGCCTGTCATAGCTGGCAAATCATTACCCCAAGCATTCTCTAGACTGACTGCATCAGGTGTCAGGCGGGAAACTGTGCCTGCAGCCCCTCTCTGTAGAGTGCCCCCGAAAACCTTTGGATCTCAAAAATAGCATCAGTTTTTCTTAACAGCTTGCATAGGTATCCCCTGCCCATTCTTAAGGGAATTGCCCTAGCATCTAGATATTTTTTAAGAGGATTGTAGCTAAAAGGGGGGGAAAAAAACCAAAACAAGTACTTGTAACTCAGTTTATTAGCAAAATGGAAAACTGAAATGGTAAAGCCAAAATTCACGGTGTAACATATTAAATGACACAAGGGAGTTAGTTTTTAAAAGCTTCCAAGTTTCTGGGAATGAAATTTGTCCTTTGAAGAATGATGGTGTGTGGGGAATTGACAAGATGAACAGTCTCTGACATGATGTCCTGCCATGCCTGAAGTGGTCATGAGGTTACTCAAAGCAGTGACTTTGGGCTATGGCTAACAGGATATAATAGCTTGTCATTCTTCCCTACAGATACCCAACACCAGTTACTCTCTGTGAATTAGTGTGCATATAGCTTCCTTGTGAAAGCACACTCTAGGTCACTTGACTATCTAGTGAGGCAGCTGACACCTAGCTATTCACTGTTAGATAATGAACTTGCAGGTGCTCACGGAATAATCCCCTATGTCAACACGAGTGAGACCTGGTTATTTTGTCATGTGTTGGGGGTGGGTATATATGAAGATAGGTCTTCATAAGTTATTGTTCTACATCCTTCAAATGTTTGCAAGTTTGCAAAGTAGAATCTAAGAATACTGAAGTGAAATATGTCCAGTATGATTTCCTGATAAGGAAGCACAATGTAAATATTAGGAGAAAAATAAATGACTAAATGACTTGCTCCATCTGCCGCTGGATACCAACCATAGAGGCAGAGATGTAGCAAAAGGGCAAAGGAGCTCAATTAGGAAGGTGGCTTTGTCAGTGTTTCTGTACATGCTGGGTCCAGATGAGCACTGAAAGTGACAGCAACTGTCAGTGAGGATGACAAGATAGAGCAAGCCTCCTCAGAGCTTTTCAAGTGTTCTCCTCATTCCTGCACAGCCACATGCCAACATGTCTGCTGTCAATAAGCATGAATCTTTAGAACAGGCTCTGGGGAAGAGAAGTGAGGCCACTCTGAGAGAGCTGCTGTGTGATTATAGTGACACAATAAAAGGCATGGAGGCTCCTACCCTTTTGTAGATTGTCCTTCGAGACAGTGTAAAGCACACTTTGATTCCTGCTTCATGTATCTACTCATAAAGTCATTCTGATAGGCACGGTTCACATTTTATGAGATTCCTTGTCTCTATTTCAACCTGCTTACAAAACTGACACTATTAGGTCATATAAGTGACTTCATGTCTTATGAGCAAAATGTCCCGGGCCTCGTATAGTGATCCCTTTCCCAACTTTACAGAAGCCCCTGGAGACTACTTACCTGAATATCCATTGAGGTGTTTTGAAATTTGTACATGCTCTAGCCTAGTGAGAAGCTTTTAAAGGAATTACCATCAGTAAATCACCTAGAAGATGCCGTCAGTCTATTTTGTTTTTGCAGGTATCACATTTAATAAAATGCTGTGTGGGGGTTGTGGTTTAGTTTAGTATTGAGTACAGAAGTCTCAGATCTTGTTTCTGCTGCTTAAGAACCACATGAGTGGGTATTTGAAACCCTGGTTTTCTTACTCACTAGAAAATGTTCTATTACATCTAATTAAATCAGTGATAATTAAGTACCAAACATGCAAGAATCATTCAGTGAGCAGTCATTATTATTAGATTTTTTTTTTTCCTAAAAGGAAAGGACAAATCAATTTGGTGGAAACTACTTATTTCCAAACACACTTATGATGGATTCCTCACCAGGTTTTCAGTCCCTTAAATGACACTAAAAAAGTCAATAGAACAAAAATAAATGAAAAACAAGCAAACAAACAAAAAGTTACTCCACATTCTATACAGGTATTTTAAGGCTGTGATAAGTTGCTTTATGCAGTACAGGGACTGTGACAAAGGCCAGAGATTATAAGGATGATGGGAAGGAAAAGGCACAGGGAAAGGGCAGCAGGGGATGACCTAGAAGTTTCAGCAGCCACACAATGTGAAGACTCACCATCCAAATGCCAAGTCTATGAAGGAGAGAAAGGAAAGAGACATGCCAACTGAGGCTAGGTACAACCTTGAATAAAGTGACCCATGGGTCAGTGGGCGCATCGATGTTTGTTAAATTTGCTTCCCATAATGCAGTCACTTGGAAAATTGGCCTGTTTCTCTCTGAGGTCTATTTCAATGACAAGTAGAAAGAGAACTAACATTCAATTTACTGTATAAAATGCATTCTCGGAGGCAACCAAATCCTCTATTAGTGGACGTCACTCTGGTGATGCCAATGTAAAATTTTCACTGTTGTACTTTGAACAATGCATGGAAAAATAATTATCCTCAATAATAAATTTGATAACTCAGTACAAGCTAGCTCTTCATAATGTTCAGTATGAGAAAGAGTGGTAAGTAAGAAGTACATTGGGAATGATTACTGCAACAAACTTAATGATAGGGCAAGGAGGCTCTTGAGCTGATCCAGCTATTTTATCTCACCCTCATTAGATCTCCTTATATGTGTGTCTTCATACTAGATTTACATGGCTCCGTGGTCCTTCATTTTTTGAGTTAAAGTGAATGGTGCTATATGAATTAAAATTGCTCAACAGAATATTAGCATACCTATCAAAGGAATATGACTTTATCCATCACACTCTAAAAAGGAAAAAAAAAAAAAAAAAAACTTCAACCCTAAAAGGCATGTGAAAATTATCCATCACACTCTGAAAAAGAAACATCGACCTTAAAAGATGTGTGAGAACCTTTTGATTCCTACAAAGATTTAAACTTAACAGATTTCACACATTACGTCAAATAAGCATGTACAGAATGTTTTCTAGCATTCAAGTAGTCTTTGAACTTGACCTATCAAAGTCTAAGTGCGTTCTTCCTACACAGCGCTTCCTCAGGCAGGATGATGCTGAAGTTGTTCTTGCTCTGCACATTGATGAAACATCAAGTAAAATGACGCTGGGATCCACTTGTGAAAAGCCTTTGAGATTCCTGCCCAGGAGTTTCGCTTAGACACTTACTGGCTTTTGGAGATCAGTCTGTTTCTCAACAGTGAAATTTAGCTATTGACCAATGTTTTTCACTTTTATTTTCATCCCCATCTTTGAGGCAGGGTAAGTGACATATTCAGATTGGGACAGTTGGTTGACCAAAGTTAATGGCTTCTTGGGTGGTCACAGCATTTGGAAAGATAGATGCATGACAGTGAAGGGGAATGACCTTACCATAGTGTGATAGGGAAAGCCCATGAATTGTATATTTCTACACACAGTACTGTCCCTTATGCAAGACAATGCTAAATCTGTGAGTTATCTGATAAATAGGAAAAGCCACTGGTGTTAAAATCCATTACTTTCATTCTTAAATATAACATCTGAGTATTTAAATGAGTTTCTCAAATCAAGTTATCATTAACTAAGTAACAGTTTATGTAAATTTTTTTTGTGCTTTTTAAAATCCTTCCTTCCTTCCTTCCTTCCTTCCTTCCTTCCTTCCTTCCTTCCTTCCTTCCTTCCTTCCTTCCTTTCTTTCTTTCTTTCTTTTTTAATTTACTTTACTTGCCAAGGTTGCTACTCCTTAATCACCTCCCAGGGCAAGGCAAACCTGCCAGGGGGAAGTGAGCCAAAAGCAGGCAATAGAGTCCATGTTAGAAACAGCCCCCCCCCCCTCCACTTACCAGGCACCCCATACAAAGACCAAGTGGCCCATTGGCCACATGTGTGCAGGGGGCCTAGGCCCAGATCATGTATGCTTCTTAGTTGATGTCTCAGTTTCTGAAAGCCCCCATGGGTTAGTTGTCTCTGTTGGTCTTCTTGGGTGTTTCCTGTTTCCTCCAGGTCCTTGCATCTTTCTCCCAACAGTTCCACAGGACCCCCAGGGCTCTGCCCCATGCTTGGCTGCAAGTCCCAGCATCTGTCTGGGTCTGTTGCTGGATGGAGCTTCCCAGAAGACAGTCAAGTTAGGCTACTGTCTGAAAGCACAGCAGAATATCATTATTAGTGTTAGGGGCTAGCTCTCTACCATGGGGTGTATCTCAGGTTGGCCCAATTATTGGTTGGACTTTCCCCAATCTTTATTCCCTCATTATCCCTGCACTTCTTGTAAACAGGGTAATTATTGGATCATAGGTTTTGTCAGTGGATTGTTGTTCCCCTCCTTCTACTCGTCCTGCCTGGCTAGGAGGTGGTCACTTCAGTCTTCATGTACCCCCAACCCCTGTTTGGAGGCTCAGCTAGAGTCACACCTATATCCTTCCTGTGGCAGGACTCCCAGCTTGGCAAAAAGGTGCCTCCCCCCATAGTTTCTCTTCTTGTTCCCAGCCTTCTCACCTCCCTCTTTTTAAAGTCGGGTATGAGAAGCATTTGTACTTTCTGTGTGACTTGAGTGACTGTAACATTAGGACTCCTATTTCTGATTTTTGTCAGGAGAAGCATTTGATCAAACTAATAAACATTCTTTGAGTCACCTTAGGATTAAATCTCATCTTGGGGACAATACGCTCTTATTTATATTTTTAAGGACATTCACACTCTGTCCTTTATGTGACCCTCAAAGATATCAGGTAGCAGGAGGTTTCAGTTGAACTGCACACCAGTAATTTTCACACACTTCTATTTTGCAAAGGAGAATTTACACAGGGCACCTTCTTCACTCCAGCCTGCACCTTTAACCCTTCTTTACAGACTCTTAAAAAATGTTTGGGAGGAACTGGATATAGCATTATATGAAAAGAAATACCATAACTCCTGAGTTTCATTAGTGTATTAATCTGCTGATTGATCATTAAGTGTGAAGAATTCAATACCTCGGAGACATGAGCATGCAAAGATAAAGGCTCTGCTCTTAGGAAGTACATCATTTGGGGGCACAAGGTAAAGTGACAAATATTAAATTCAAAAGCAAGATGGCCAAGTAGATGCACAGATGCACAATCCTACTTTTCTAACATCAGTCAGCGGAGAAGAGTTACTGTGCCCTTCACTTAATGTTCCTCAGATTTTTTTCTTTTTCATAGTTTCAAACTATCCATTGCAGAAGTCCTTCACCTCTTTGCTTAGGTTTATTCCAGGGAACTTTGTGAATTTCAGAGAGCATAATTTGATCATCTTTGTCCCCTCCCTACTTTGCTTTTTCATGAATGTATCCTGAATAGGGATTTTTTTTTTTCTCAAAAATTCTTTCTTTGAAAGTTCATTCTTCATAAATAGAAAAGCCACTGAGCTTAAATGAGTATGTATATGTATTTGTATAAGCATATGTCCTATAGATGCAGTGTCCATAGAGGCTAGAAGAGAACATTGAATCCCCGGATCTGGGGTGACAGGGGGTTGTGTTGCTGCCTGACGCTGGGGATGGGAACCAATCTTAGATCCTTTGGAAGAGCAGTAGCACTCTTCACAACTGAGTTAACTTTTCTTTCTCCAGATTGATTTCATATGTTTGATTTTGTAACATTAAAGTATGTGCCATATCTAAGAATTATCCTAGTGGTGTCTACATGTGTTTTAGGTATAGAATCATGTTATGAACATACAGGGTCAGTTTGACTTCTCCCTTGCCTATTTATTCCCTATCTCCCTTGCCTTGTACTTTTTATTTCTTTTTCTTGTCGCATTGCTATAGATGAGGTTTTAAGCACCGCAGAATAGTAATTAGAGTGAGCACTCTCGTCCTCTTTTTGTTCTAGAGGTGGTGCTCTCAGTTTTTCTCCATTTGTTATAATGTTGACTGCAGGCTTGTTACAGGTTTCTTTTATTGTATTCATGTAAGTTTTCTCTGTTCCAAGGCTATTATCAAGAAGGCACACTGAACACTGCCAAGTGCTCTTTCTTACTTCTCCGAGACAATCAAGTGGTACATGTGGCATCTCTCTCTGGGATGCAACCAGCATGGTCACGGTGTGCAATCTTCTTACATGTTCTTAAATTCAGTTTCCAAGTATTTTGTTGAGAATACTTGCAACAGTGTTTGTTAGAGCTTGTCCATGGTGTTGTTGTCATGTACTCATGCAGTTTTGGCGCCATGGTAATACTAACCGCAAAGGATGGATTTGGCAAAATTATTCCCCTTGCTACTTTGTGAAACATTTTAAGAATCATTATTGTTAGGTTTTCTTTTAAAATTTGGTAGAATTCAGTGACTTCCTCTAGTCCTGGGCTTTTCTTTGTGAGGAAACTTACTTATTGCTCCTATCACATTGCTGGCTATAGACATGTTTAAGTTGTCTGTAGCTTCTTGATTCAATTTGTTATACTAGATTTTATTTGTTTCTTATAGGTTTCTACATTTTTGGAATACAAATATATTTTTAATAATCTGGCTTTCACTGGAACCTATTGTAACAATTTTCCTTTTTTTTTTTTTTTGTCTAATTTTGCTAGTTTCATCAGGTCAGTATCCATTCATTCAATCTGTATTAAGACTTTATGGAACAAAAATACAACAAAAACACAACTGTCTGTGCCAGTGTGACACATTTTATGGAGTAATTAAGCATGGTAATGTGATGCCTAGAGAATACCCAAGATGAACCTCACTTGAAAAGAAGTGAACTGCGATCCTGTGCATTTTATATAGTGGCTGGGTATTACATTCTGTACATTATTCCCCTTGAATAGCAAGAATAATGGATGACATAATGAATTCCTGTGCCATGTTATATATGTTTTCTGTCTATATGTTCAAAATGCATTACCAGTATATTTATATGAGCAAACTTCAAATTTCCTCACAGTGTTACATTTCAAGGACATAAATTAAAAATACAGAAGATGTATAACATTTACCATATACTCATTTCGCCCAAAGAAGTATATCTCTTAGTCTTTTTTTAAATCCATGCCAAAACTTTCTACCTCAAAAATTTTATTTATTGTTTAGAAGAAGTATTTTTAATACTTCGAATCATCTAGATTTTATTAACAATTGTACTCAATGTGAGTATATATTCATATGTGAATATTAAACTATATAGTAACATATTAATATATCCAAGAACATTGAAGGCTCTTCAGTTGCCAGTGTAAAGCATTCTGAGAGGATCTGAGAACTCTTCAAATCATAATTTTAGCCCATTTAGATTTTCTCTGATTTTCATTCACATCCCAATTAAAGTTATAATTACTTCAATCGTATCTACAAATTGGTTAATTCTAAATATTGAAAAAACAAAGCAAAAAAATGACTGGTATCCCAGTGACTGTAGCAAAAATTGCTTCAAACTTTCTCCACAGAGTCAATAAACTAGCCGGGTGGGTTAAATGAACCATACAAAGCTATAAACTCAGAGTTTTATGCACCTTAAAAGAACATGCTATAAAACATAGACAGACTTCCTGTTCTGCTGGAGTGAGACTCCCTAATCAATTTTTGCAGTTATGTTGTGTATTAGAGCCACTCAAGTCCATTTGACAGGTCACCTCTCTGAGGAGCAAATGTGTGGTGAAATGATTGGTTACCCTTCCGTGCAACTCATTTTCCCTCATGGAGCTTGCAGCCTCCATACCCCTTGTCCATCATGCACAACAAATACGGAACAACCCGTGAACTGTTTTCTGAAAATCATGTTATTGCCCATAAACAAATATGCATAGAATTCAAGATTTTTACAAAGTATTTGTGTCCTGGATAAAATTATATTTGTAAGACTTCAAAGTAGAACAGTGGGAAACAAGGGATCTTCCCTTATTGTCTGTGGGCAGGAGGCCTGTTCTGAACTCGTGTTAAACACAAGAGAACTATAAATTATAAACAAGGAACTGCTGGATAAGTGAGGGCTAGAGGATTCGGCTGTTCATTCTGAACTCCTTGGCTTTCAGTTGCCATGGGATCTCACATCTATCCCAGGGTCTATTATTCATCTACCAAAGTGTTGCAAACATCCTTCTGAGTTCCCCTTTGGAAAATTACTTCTTAAAAGAGAGAGAGAAAGAGAAAGAGAAAGAGAGAGAGTGTGTGTGTGTTTACCCATGCATAAATACCCACCCACCATACGTGTACGGGTCCACTAAAAGAGGGTGTTAGATCCCCTGGAGTTGAGGGTTCTGTAAGATGGTTGTGAGCTGATGAACACAGGTGTGGAAAACAAACTCAGGTCGCCAGGAAGAGCAGCAAGTGCTGTTGACTGCTGTCCCTTCTGTGAGTCCTGGAAAGCAATTTTCAAATGGAAACATTAGGGCCTAAAAAGAAGCTAAGCTTACCAAACAGGATCAGTCTCTCTCTCTCTCTCTCTCTCTCTCTATCACACACACACACACACACACTCATAAACAGAATGTGTGTGTGTTTTTTTTAATTAAACAACTGACTTATTACTACAACTACTAATTACTACAATTATTGCAACTGCCCCATAATAGAGGCTAAATGGGCACACGCAGCACATTGAAGCTGCACATCTGTATGAGAAAACCGAGCGAGTTCTTTCACCACAGTACTTCTTGAGTGCTGTGAAATGTCACATTCAATAATTGATCACCTGGACCCAGCATGCTTGGAGGCTACACACATGCTGATAATGGTAACAACATGGTAAGTTGTGTTACCACAGCAGGACGGCCTCCGGCGCTGCTTAAGGTTTCAGCTCTGCGCGCTTCCCATCTTTATCAGAGCCTGAGTACAAAGGGCATCGCCTGCACATATGTGTCAAATTGTTTGATCATCTAGAATTTAACATTTTCGCCCTTGGATCCTAGCATTCACAAAAACCTTTTAGTTAACCAAAACCCAAAATTTCGAAATCTGGCAGCTATTTTAATGTTGAGTTTTAAAATCTGTTTCTGTCATCTTTACACTACGCATTGAAGAAGTGTTTTACGTGGTTACTGAAAGAACTTGTCATGGTTGCTTTTCTGTTGCAACACCATAACCAAGGCAACTTATAAATTAAAGGGGATATTTGTAGCTTAGAGTTTCAGAGATGAGTCCATGACCTTCATGGTGGGTAGCATGGCAGTGAGAAATCAGGAGCAGTAGTTGAGAGATCACATCTTCATAAACATCCACAAGGTATAGAAAAAGGAGGGGGGAGAAGGGAGGGAGAGAGAGGTGAGGGAGAGGAAGAAGAAGGGAATATGGGGAGCGAAGAAGGAGAGGGAGAAAGGGAGGGGAGAAGGAAAGGGAGAGGGAAAAACAGACTGGGAATGAAAAGAATCTTTTGAAAGCTCAAAGGTTACCCCCCAGTAACACACCTTCTCCATTAAGTCCACACCTGCTAAACTTTCCCAAACAGTTCCACCAACTGGAGACCAAGTATTCAAGCAGGTGAGCCTGTGGGGGCCGTTCTCATTCAAACCACCACAGAGATGAAAGCAGCTTTGTACTTGTGAGCATGCATGTATGGACGAGGTACTTGATAGGTAATTAATGACTAGAATACTTAACATGTTATCATGAAGCACTGAGATGCCCATGTGTATTTTCTTTCCATTTGGAAAAGTGAATCACATCTGACTCTTTGGAATCAGAATATACTTTTCCAACACTGTGCCAAACCCTGGGTAGGCCAGCTGGCAGCTAGGCTATTTTGGCTTTCCTTCTGTGGCACATCTTGGAAATGAAGCTTTCTTATCCTGCTGGGAAAGAGGTGTGTAGCTTTTGTAAGCAGCTGCTGTCTGGTTGGGCAGGTTTGTAAAGTGAAGGTGACCGATATCAGCATGCCAGTGGAGCGTGTTGCTACTAATAAAACATATCAGAAAAAATATCCCCCTCCTGAGAGTCACATTAGATGCCAATTAAAGAGGTTGCCATTGAACCACAAGTTAGAAGTTGCACCAGTAATCTGCTCTCTGTGCTTCCTTCCTGTCTGTGTTTAGAAATAAAACAAAAGAATAACATACTGGAAAAAATAGTTTCTTCTACACATTATTTTTACTGCTCCCATTTAGTGATTGTCATAGATGTTAAGTCCTACAGAATGCTATTCTTTCCACAGATAACTGTGATATATTTCATATATAATGGATTAAACATGAATTAAACATGAATTTAATACAATTAGATACTAATTATACATTATATATTTATTTATACCACATATGTGGTGTAAGCATGTTTGTGCACCTATATATACAAGTAAATAAGCTCACACCACCATGTACAGATACCATAGGAGAACACAGGGCTTCTTTCTTTTTCCTCACTTTCTTCCCTTCAGGCAGGGTTTCTTACTGAACCACAGAAGCAGCAGTAGGGATGGAAAACAACAGCTACATAGAATGGTAGCCTTATTCCTTCATCCTACCAAGCCCTTGCAGCATCAGCCCAGGTCCTCAGCATCCCCAGGTACTATGGAAGTTTCCTTGTCTGTGCTTGTCTTCTGTCTCCATACTTGCTTGTGCTACCTCCATGGCATCGCATAATGTTTTTATAGGATGGAATCCTCAGTCAAGGCTATGCTTAGACGCTTTGACCCAGGGATACTCCTGCTTATCACCTAGAAAATATCACATACTGGCCTAAATTGTCATTCTGGTGGTGGCATTGCCCTTATGCCATGCTACTCTTTAGAAGCTTGGGAAAAAAAATCTCAAATGGTTCTAAAATCTGGTTGGGTATTCATGCCCTGTGAGGCAGATAAAACAAGGCTTTTAAATTCCATGCCATGGCCTCTCAAGTCCACTTCCGTGTTGAAGTCCTCACACTGTGAAACAGATCAATATTAACACTATTTTCTTCATCCTCTAGATATTCACCTATGAGAAAAAACAAAAGTTCTCATTGTCAGTTAGAGAAAACACAAGCATATACAAGGGGTAGCGATCTGGTGACTCAGGCCAGTGCTTCTCAGTCTTCAGTGGGGAAGCAAACTAGTTAAATGTTACTGAAGGGCAGATTCCCTTTTCTCTAGATCCCAAAATGCCTCCTGGAGTTCATATCCACCAAGTTCTTAGGTACAGCTGCTCTATATTGTGTGTTGCATACATGTATCAGGAACTTTCAAATAGAAGAGCCCCTGCCAGAGCTGTAAGTGGAGCTCTAGAGGAAGCATCTATTACTAATTCTACACTCTACTTTAAGGCCATGGGTAGACCAGAGCCTTCTGCCAAGGCTTGAGTCAGATAATGAAGCCTTTGTATCTGTCAGAAAGGAGACTGACCTCTGTGCTAAGGTAAGCCCAACTTCCTGGATCTCATCATTTTTGTTTTGCTTTGTTTTGTTTTGTTTTGGTCCAAGCGAGGCTGAATTATTTACAAAGCTGGAGTGCTCGCTCTCTCTCTCTACCTCTCTCTCTCTGTCTTTCTCTCTCTCTTCCTACCTCTGTTTGTGTGTGTGTGTGTGTGTGTGTGTGTTATTGCTATAGGTCACACACACATAGGCCTTAGGTCACACACATGGGCTGTCAGCATTACTGTTTTAAGCGTGGGCATACTATTTGCTCACTTTTTAGCTTCAGCTCTTTTAGCAGCACTACAAATATTTCCAAGAAGTTTTTAAAGTTTAAGGTCTCCCATCTGCATCTATCATTAGGCTCTTTGAATGAGCAGATCAGGAACTTGTTAGCAACTGTGGCTGCTCAGCATCCTAATGTGAAAGAAATCACTCGCAGAGGTGGCAAAAGGAAGGCTTCATTGACATAAGACACCCTGGCTTTGTACAGCATCTCACTGGGGCCTGCTGGGAAGTGGCAGTCACAGGGAGAGAAGCTTGGCACATAGAAATTCACAATGGAAAGGTTTTTTTTTTTTTTCCTGAACAAAATCTTCACAGGCTTGCTATTAGTTTAAGAGCTATAGTTACAAACAATCAACAGCTCTCAAAAGCCCAGCTGTAAGCCAATCAAAGAACAATCTTCACACAGGGCTGTATAGAAATAGCTATCAAGTCAACAGTCATCCTGACAGCCACACGTATACAGGATGCTAAGCAGGAGGAGTGGAACTGCACGTATGTGCAGAAGGCCAACCAATAATAATAAAATATGTCATGTACTGATGTGAGTGTAGTGTAGCAAGGACAAATGGAGAGACTGTTTATACTAATTCACTGTGGAAATGTCTATAACTAATAGAATCTTAGAGTTATGAAAATATGAACCTCCAAGGCTTTACTTGTTAGATTAGTGTTTGATTATTTAGATCTCTTCTGACAATCTTGTCACACACACACACACACACACACACACACACATACATTGTAGTCTGTTTGTCGTTCCTCAGCATTTGTGTTTACACAAATAAGGCAAATCGAATGGGAAGGAGCACACAAGCGCCATCCTTAGCTGAAGAGCTATCTGCTGATGGCGGGTAAAGAAGAGACAGTTTTCTTTATGGGTGTGGTCCCTGATAAATTGATCATATTCCAGTGGATGCCCCACATACATGTGCATATTGGCAGCATGAATAGGGTTAATGAGAATTTTTTAAGGGCATGAAAGTTGGAGAAGGATGATCTGGGAAGAGCTGGATGAGTAGAGAGTGGATGGTATCAAAAAACAGTATATGTAAGTTGCAAGATCTCTCAGACTAAATAAAATCTCATCCTTAGAAAGAATAATTCATATATTTCAATAGTTTCTCCCAAAAGGAATAATGGATTAAGAATTAAAATCATGATGGTATCTACTCTCTGGCTCTATATTTTATATAATGCAAAACTCTCTTCATTGAGTGTGCAGTCTTCATGAAGCATTTCCCACGGATAAATATCACATTGCAAAGACAGTGACTCACTCTGCAGTATGTTTCTGTGTTCAAAGGTGTGAGCCACATAAAGTATTTGCTAAATGAGTCAGAATGTTTCAAGTGTCACTAGAGAACTATAAACAAAACATCAGGGAATTTTGATGGTTAATAAGATCATTTTCAGTTTTACAGTTCAGGGTGGCAAGTTAGAGTCAAGGAAGAAGCCTGGGAAATAATTTACAAGCTGGACTGGACTTTTACCCTGGAGGGAGCATGAAATACCGATACATTTCAATGACGGAGGATGGGAAGGAGAAAAGGCATATTTCAGGACAGCATCCAGTCTAAAGAAGAGAGCTTCTCTCAGTCATATTCGTCCAGGAGAGCTGAGATGCCTAACATTCCCAAGATTACTGAGAACAAAGGCATGGCCACCACCAAGGTTAGAAGGACAAGAAAAGGACATAGTCACTGCAGCTCAGAAGCCATGCCAGTCAACAAAGGCTAGATGGCAGAAAGTAGGGCCGTGCAAGGAGCTGGCTAGCAGCTACATGATGCAGAACCCTGGGGTAGGCAGTCACATTATTCTACGTATCTTCTTCTGTCTTCCAAGTTTTCATCAATACCTACCATTGGCCAAGCTTGTCAATGAATAATAGCAATCCTGGAAATTTTGACTATTTCTGATAACACAAAACAAGGCAAGGGTGGGAAAAAAGGCAGGAATATATAGTCACACACGGATGATATTGAGCAAAACAGGGGCAGCAGGGTGTTTGGGAATCAGCAAATGCATTAGGTCACCTTTCACATGGTGAGTTAAAAAAGTTCATGGCTCTTTTTCAAGACAGTAAAACGGTCACATAGTGACTCTCACTTAAAAACCAAAACAAAATAAAAATCTCATTAAGTATATGCTTGAATGAAAAAATAAATAAATGAATGAAGCCATGTGACCTCTAGAATCACAAACTGAAGCCCTGCATGGTCATGGGTCTTGAAATGAAGGGCAAAGAGTCTGACACTGATACAGGAAGTGATGGAAAGATATTTGCTGACTTTGTGCCTGGAAAAGGAGGGGAGTAAGTATTTGTTTTATACTGAACAGATATACCTGAAAGGGAAAAAAGGGCTCTACCTCAGCACTAGTCAGCAAGAGAAGAGCATCAGGTAACAGCATTCCTGGACCTAACCTGAGCCCAGAATATTAGGTGTGGAGAACTACTGAAAAATAAATTTACTAAGGTCAGTATTAACTGTCAAGCTTAAAAATGATCGTAACTGCCAGAGAGTTATAAATATAATTCAAGACACCTGTCATCATTTTGTTAATTGTTAATGGGCACTATCCTGAGCTCTTCTGAAATTAACCCCCCAAACTTTCCCCTACATGAGAAGAGAGAGAGGTGCTTTAGATACAAAATGCCTATGAAATTTGTATTAAATTACTATATAGTATAAATTACTATAACTACTATATATATTTCAAGGCTGTATTCAAACTTCTAGGCTCATTCCACAATTCAATTGATTGCTCACAATTGTTTACTTTGACTCTCTTTCTGGGCTAGCATGAGAATTAATAACTGCTGTTTAGTTTACTAATATTAAACTTAGAACAAAAGTCATTCGGCTATGATCTACATCTAGTGGTACTCACTCCCACTTAGAAAACTTGGTTTTCAGCATCTACTTAAACTTCATCTTTAGCAGTAGAAGATGTATTTATTCAAAAACATCATGAAGAGTAAATATAGTAGGAACTTGGAAATGAGAGTCAGGTGGTGTATAACATTTCTACAAATGTCCCAGTGTGTGGTCAATAGCTTGTACAATAGACTTATTGTACTGTCTGGATACTGTTTGACATCTACAATCTAGCAGGCATCCATGCCTGTGAAGAAAAAGTATTGATTTTGTATTTAATAGGAATGTATGAAAAATATTGGCTTTTGGAAAATTTTTCTATTATGCTCCTTTTAGTAAAGTCACATATCTTCTCATTTTTTTTCACACCAAGAACTTATTAAATAAATCCTCAGAAATGCTAACAGTTCTCTCGCGGACTAATCTGGCCAGAGAAAGAGAGGAAAAGTGATGGTGTCCCATGTGAGATCACAGACCACACATGCCACAGACAGCAACAGCTTGCTGTACAGAATGCTGTACTCACTTATTTTGACTCTGCATCCCTGTACGTGGAGGCTGTACCTCTTATCAAGAACGTAGCGTCCGGGAGAGCTGAAATACAAAGCGAGCAGGGGTTTCTAATCACGTGGAGAGATGGAATGATAAGAAAGCATGCTGTCCTCAACTCTCAACACACAAAGTAAAAAAAAAGTGTTCTAACTCACTGCTAACCAGCAACAAGAAACCTCCATGTGTCAGAGAAGCATAGACATTAGAAGTAAGAAATGTGCTGGGAAGATAGCTGAGCAAGTGCTCTTGACTGGGAAGACCTGATTCCATTTCCATAACCCACATGGTGGCCCACAACTGTCTGTCACGTCAGTACCAGACACCCCACGCCCTCTTCTGGACCTTACCCGATATGGGGGCTCACAGCCATCTGTAACTTTAGTACTGGACACCTCATGCCCTCTTCTGATACCCACAAGTCCTGTATAAACACAGTTCAGAGAAAATCACATAAATATATAAATAGTTTTTCAAAAAGAAAGATAAGCAGCTGACACTGATAACATTCTTATACAGGATGTACAGGGAGAAAACTCAGGCCACAGGCCCCTTCCATTAAGAGTAAGAAACCAGAAGCAAAGTAGTGAAGGAGCCTGGAAAAATCTTGCTACTCTGTCCCCCCTCCCACAACCCCAGAGTGACAGCCACATAGCATGAGCCAGCAAACCACAGGTCACCAGGGGAAAACGTCACCCAGAAGAAAATTGAATCATGGGCTGGCCCAGTTGGTAAAGTACTTGCTGTGAGGTATGAGGATCTGAGTTCAGATCCCACTAACTGTGATTTATAATGGTGCTGTAATCCCAGAGATGGGAAGGCAGAGGCAGGCGAACCCTTGGGGTTGGCTAGCCAGCCAGTCTGTCCAAACTGATGAGCTTTGGGTGTAGTGAGACACCCGTGTGGAAAACTAAACTGAGGAGGATTGAGGAATACACACACGATTGACATCTAGCCTGCAAACACATGCCCATACCTCTGCAGTATATGCACATACACACAACTGTAAACATGTTCATACACACACAGTACACACACATGCATATCTAGAGAGAAACTTCATGAAAGCCGAGTGCCCTGCTGGTACAGTCTGTATATGCAACTGACATCTGGCCCCAAGAACAGGCAGCCTAAAAGCTAGCCAGGGGGGAGGTTTGATGCAATGTCTACAGAGAGCCACCCAACGGAAGGGGGCTGTTTCCAGTGATTGGAAACCACCTGTGAAGTGCCTGAGCTATCACTGATCTTTTTATGTAAATATGATCTGAACTTTTGGGCAACATCAGCTGTGTCAACGTTGGGGGCAAAGTCTGTCAGTTTACCATGTTGAGTTAGCACTGCACGGAATTTAACAGCCACATTGACCTAGAAACGTCGAGCTTATTCTTTTTCCCGTTTGCACAGGGGCAATGCACTGTATTAAATACTTAAGGTCTTATCTATGTGGGTTTGATTACAAAATCTAATAAAGTATTATCTGAATAATGAGAGGGAAAAGTCATCTAAAAGAAATCAGGGTCAGTACTATTAAAAGAAAGCGGCAAAGAATCTAACCTGTGTGGGGCAGAAGCTAGCTAAAGCTTGAAGGAAGTATTCAAAACAATAATTACTATGAGTTTTTCAGTATTAACAATTCTAATAGTATAACACATAAAATCCCAAGAAGGACTGGGAATGGTCTCACGCTAAGAAACCATACAGTAACTTCACAGAATGTCATGAACAAAGATTTAAACACTTCCAGAGGTAAAGGGGCATGTTTAAACAGACAGTACATTTCTTCAGCTGGGGTAGATGCAGATGATGATGAATTAATGTCTTTGAAGAACTTGAGGAAAAAATAGCTATATCTGAGTAAAATATTATTTTAGAGGTAAAGCAAAATAAACATGTTTTCAAGCATGTAAAGAAAGTTTTCTCCCAAGAGAGTCTCAATGGGACACTGGGGCCACTCACACACCCCACCGTTTTTCCCTCAAGAAACTGTGTCGTAACTGTTGTTATTTGCTGAGAGGGGACACTGCAGGGCTGTGTTGAATTTTAGATGTTGTAGCATGGGTAAATGAAATGTGCAGTAGATAAGTGGAACTGATTGTTTTTATGGAGATTTAAAAAGTCAATGACATTTAAAGATAGGAGAATTTATGTGCCTAGTCAGACAGAAAATTTAAAGTTAAAATTTAAGAGGCCTCGAATTAGGAGATCTGACATTTAAAGGATAAGCAAAGCAGCTGAGAAGAGGGCTCAGTCAATAAGGTGCTTGTTGTGAAAGCAGGAGGATCTGAGTTCAGATTCCGAGCACACAAGTTAAATTGTTTATGTTGTTGTTGTGTGTATGTGTATGTGTGTGTGTGTGTGAGAGAGACAGAGAGAGAGACAGAGAGAGAGATGGGTGTATAGAGGGTTGATGAGGAGGATCTAGAAGGAGTTGAGGGAAGGGAATATATCCAAAATATATTGCAGAAAAGCAATTTTAGTTAACAAACAACAATAATAACTTTATAGCTGAAAAAATGTCAAATCCGAAGGTACATTTCTGTAACCCCTGCCCTGGGAAGGTAGATACAGGTGGATTATCAGAGCTCTTGGCTGGCCTAAGGAGTGACATTTGAACTTCAGTGAGAGGGTTTTTTTCTTCTTTTTGGGGGGAAGGGGCAGGAGAAATGGAGAGGGATAGAGGAAATCAATAGAAGAAAAGGTCTGACCTAAACACACACACCTTTACACATATGCAAGGCACACACAAGAATATGTATATATGAATAAAATGCACACACTGTGCATATGATGAGCAAGAGAACTTACAAATTTGAGAATTTATTAAGAGATACAATACCAAAAAAAAAAAAACCCCTTGTTATCATCAATAAAAGGAAACTGTATATAGGTGATGAGTGGTTAAGAATACTTCTTATTAGAGTTGTACATAAACTTAATAAAGCAGGGTAAATTAGAGTAGAGTGATAACATTGGAAGCCATCCCTTTAGATTTACTCAAACAGAGACGATGGGTGCTCTAGAAAAGCAGAGTCCTTGATGTGACAGGTCAAGAATACAGTCAAGGTGTACATATTTTGTATGTTTATCCTATATTATAAATTCAATCCTCACTCAGAAAGACAAACGGGATGGACATTGGAAGAAGGAGAAAACAGGGAACAGGACGGGAGCCTACTACAGAGGGCCTCTGAAAGACTCTACACAGAAGTGTATCAAAGCAGATGCTGAGACCCATAACCAAACTTTGTGCAGAGTGCAGGGAATCTTAGGAGAGAAGGGGGAGATAGTAAGATCTGGAGAGGACAGGAGCTCCACAAGGAGAGCAACAGAACCAAAAAATCTGGGCCCAGGGGTCTTTTCTGAGACTGGTACTCCAACCAAGGACCATTCATGGATATAACTTAGATAACATAGAACCCCTGCTCAGATGTAGCCCATGGCAGCTCAGTATCAAAGGGAGTTCCCTAGTAATGGAAACACGGTCTATCTCTGACATGAATTCAGTGGCTGACTCTTTGATCACTTTCTCCTGATTGGGGAGCAGCCTTGCCAGGCCACAGAGGAGGACAATGCAGCCAGTCCTGATGAGACCTCATAGGCTAGAGTCAGATGGAAGGAAAGGAGGGCCTCTACCATCAGTGGACTTGGAGAGGGGCATGGGAGGAGATGAGGGAGGAAGGGTGGAGTGGGGAGAGAATGAGGGAGGGGACTACAGATGGGATACAAAGTGAATAAGCTGTAATTAATATAAAAATTTAATTAAAAAAGAATATAGTTAATTGAAGACTGAATGTAAATGAGCAAGTGGAGATAGATTTGGACCATAGGTGGGAGTTGCTCTCCAGACATGGCTGTGAATGAGACAAAAAAGGGAGGGCAGCTGCTATGATAAAATGTAGAGGGAAGGCTTGCTTCGTTCTGCTATTGCAGAGGCATGATCAGTTTAAATACTAACAAAAAGGATCTAGTCGGGAATAAAAAACAAATGAAGGAAATATTTGGGGGTCTACAGGATCTGGATTCCAAACAGCCTTAAAGTTAGCAGCAATCTGTTTCCCACTGTGACAGAGAACGAGGTAAGGATCAGGTGACTGTGGATACGCTGGCAGGACGTACGTACAATGGAAAGCTCACTCACCATTGTCCATTTCCAAGTATGAAGAAAGAAACAGGGGTACACAGGGGAAACAGAAGACCAAATGGAAATCAGGAGCTGTGAAACACCTGAAAGTGGAGAGAAGAACGAGAAGTAAGCGAGGGAAAATATTGTGCTTCAGAGATCATGAAGGTCTGTTTAGGTTTGGAAGCCTTGAGCGCGGAGCTGCACAGTCAAGAACATGTCTGATTTATGAAGCATGAGATGGACTATCTGACTACATCCTCACTCATCAGCAACCGAAAGGGTAGAAAACTGGAGACCTCACCAGAATCTGATCTCCTTTGAACACTGGAGAACAAAGCAAGGGGAAAGGGATTTTGCAACTACGTTAAGGGAGTACGGGAAGATGACACTTATTTAAATGTGCAGTGCTTTTTTTTTTTTTCTTTGGTGTGGATTCTGTGTTTTTATTTTATTAGTATATCATTATTTTACAAGTTTTCACTTTGTATCCCAGTTATAGCCCCCTCTTTCATCTCCTCCGGGTCCCACTTTACCTCCCTCTTCCTCCCCTATACTTCTTCCCCAGTCTACTGATAGGGGAAGACCTCCTCTCCTACTGTCTGACCCTAGCCTATCAGGTCTGATCAGGACTGCCTGGATTCTCATCCTTTAGGTGGCTGGATTTTTTTTTTTAATTTAAACACTAGAATGTCTTCCCACCAAGTTTTAAAACAGCTCATGTTTATTGTTGGTAAGTGAAGGTAATGTTTTATATGGCATCACTGACATGACTTTATTAATTTGCAAAAGCAATTTTGGAGACAAATGAATGGAAAGAAATTTTAATCATAAACTCCCTGCCCTTTTTATTCCAATTATTTTTTTCAGATTATGTAATGTAAAATATAAAGAATATAAAAAAATAAAGAAAACTGAATGTCACTTTCACTCATGGGGTCACTGTTAGGGTTGGGAGACACAGTAGCCAGCTGTGAAGCTGAGGGAGGATCATCTATGAGTCTTCTGTCTGCATAGGAGAGAAGAGACATGGATTACAGCAGCCCAGCAGCCTTCTCTTTGGTTAGAAAAGATATCTGTGTTGAGTTTCAGTACCCTTTACATAGATCATACTCAGTGAAATGGCTAAAGGATAGAGAGGGGTTTTATGAACTCCCTGAAAAAGCCACTCGCCTCTCAGTCTACTATCTTGGATTCAATATTTTCAAACTCAACAGAACCAGGTAGCCAATGGCCTGCAGAGCAACACGACTGAGTTTTATTGTGACTATTGTGATATGTATCCAACTCATGATTCTCTGCCTGTGAGGAAGACACACTGCAGTCACAGGAAACACAACGTGAATGTGAAAGAGTATTGCCAGAAACGGACGGAGGAGCAGGCCCAGAGCATGAATGACAAAACAACGGCTGCACTTCAGCGAAGAAAGATACCTCCAGCTCCGTTCTCTGCTTCTCCTCCCACAGGGGTTGGGATCCCCCCAGTCTCCCAGGTCCTCCTCATCCTGCCATGATGCCTGCACCCACCATAGGCCAACCTATAATAGCAATGATGGGCCCTCCTCCTCCTGGGACGATGCCTGAGGGACTTGTTCCTGGAATGAGGCCGCCCATAGGAGACCACATGTCCACGATGGAGCTAAGGCCACCAATGATGAGACCTCCAGCTCGCCCTTTGATGGTGCCCACTCGGCCTGGCATGAGTCGGCCAGATAGAAAAGAGCAGAAAGGCTCTATATCAGTTTTGTTTCCTTGTTCAGTTTCTCCAGGAGATTACACTACTGAGTCTCCTAATTTTCTAGCTTCATGACAAGAAAACTCCCCCTTACTAACAGAATAGTTTTGGAGGGGAGACGTGGTATTAAAAAAAAAAAATAGAGTTTTCACTTATATTGTGAAATGTGAAAATAAAATGTCAGCTGTTTTAGTTAAAAAAAATGTATTTTCAAACTTTCCTGCCTAAGTCCCCCTGGACAAAAGGGTCACCTGATCTTTGGGAACATGGAGATAGGCAGCACAAATAGCTCCCTTCTTCATAGAAGCAGGCAGATGAAAGGGGCACACCTCATGTGCAAGCCCTCCATCAGAACCCAGAGAACTGAGGGAGTGAATCCTACAACTCTGCTAAAAGAATACTGTTTACTTTCTCTTGCTTCTCTTTCCTTTCTTCTTTTCACTTTTTTTTTAAGAGAAGGAAAATGTCAGACAGCGCCATGTTGTTTCTGCCACAAAATATTAGTAAGGCATAACCACAAAGCCAAAAAGCATTACCCTGGATGTTTAATGCACTGTCATTTTCAATCTAGGTGCTTTGCTCTAAGAGATGCCTAATCTCCTAAACAAAATTGAATTGAATGGATTTCAAAACTGTCTGTGGTGGTGTAGTGTCAACCCAGTTTACCCCAAAAATAGCCAACTAGAGACAGCCATGTAAGTTTGTAGACAAACATGTAATCCCAGGACTCAGGAGGCTGTGAAAAGAGGGTCCTAAGTTCCAGGTCAGCCAGGGCTACATAGCATGACCTAATCTCACAAAACCAAAAAATTAAGGTCATAGCTCAGTGGCAAACAATTTGCCTAACATGTGCAAAGTGCTAAGTTTGCTTCCAAGCATGAGAGGAATGGATGGGTAGATAGATAGACAGACAGACAGATGATAGATAGATAGATAGATAGATAGATAGATAGATAGATAGATGATACAGAGATATATCAAGTGATCATTCACATGATACAGACACTCACTGAAGGCATTATTAAGAATAATTATTAGTGATACTTGAACATACATAATGAACATGATAATTTCTTGAAAGTCATAGTATTTATAAAACTTTAATGAGACCTACTTAATCTTTTATATTTTATTTTATTTTTTAAATATTAGTTACAGTTTATTCACTTTTTATCCCAGCCGTAGCCTGTTCCCTCATTTCCTCCCAATCCCACCCTCCCTCTCTCATCTCCTCCCTGCCCCTTTCCAAGTCCACAGATAGGGGAGGTCTCCTCCCCTTCCATCTGACTCTAGCTTATCAGTTTTTCTCAGGACTGGCTGCAATGTCCACCTCTGGGGGGGGGGGGGGAGGGACGGTCAAAGAAGAGCCAGCCATTGAGTTCATGTCAGAAATAGTCCCTGTTCCCCTTACTAGGGAAACCACTTGGATCCTGAACTACCATGAGCAGGGGTTCTAGGTTATATCCATACATGGTCCTTTTGAAAGTAACTTCAATTATATTTCAAATATGGGGATGAAATTATATGTAAGAAATTAAAATAATTGAGAACAAAGTATAATGCATATAGAAGGACAAATAGGTTTACACAAAATTCCAGGTGAAAAAACTATCAGCAACGAGTGGAAGCATTTTTGTAAGTTGTGAGTGTAGGGGATGTACGGCTGATGTAGGCATTTAGGGTTTGTGTATGAGGATCACACTGAGAGCATGGGGAGATTTATGAGATGGTAGAGTATTCGCTGCACAAGGAGAGGACCTGTGTTCAGAACCCAAACATCTAGGTAAAGCACCAGGCATTTATGTGGGAAAGCAGAGATGGGGTAGGAGGGTCCAATGTGGTCTGCTAGACAACCAGTTAGCCTATTTGGTGAGCTCCAGATTCAATGACTTCTGTGTTTCAAGCAATAAGGTTGAGAGCAACTGAGGAAGAACATCCAGCCTTCACATATGAACCTGCACAAACACACACACACACACACACACACACACACATTGAATATGTTACTGTGTCTTCAAAGTCTTGAAATCAGTGTTTCTGTCACTGTTCATACTGATCCTAAGAGCGTGACGCAGTTGCTTCCATCTTGAACAGACACAGGTTCAGGGAGGGGCTGGTCCAGGTCACACACTCTGAAAAGGAAGAACTTTCCAAAGAGGACCATCTCCCATGTTAGATCCATCAATTAATACTCAAGATGTACAAGCACTTGCTAATATCTTCCTGTCTGCCCAATTCTCTTGTTCAGACTTGGAAGTCTTCCCTTCTTCCTGAGTCAAACACAATCGTGACATTCCGATAAACTATAAAGTTCAGTGGTATGTACACGCACCCCAGGGGTCTTATAATTTATCCTATATGTGTATTCTATGGTCTGTTGAGGCTAAATTCATTTTTGTTTTGTTGTTTGAGATAAAATATTGATATGTATCCCACGCTTGTCTAAAAATTACTGTGTAGTCTAGCCTAGCCTTGGACTTGCAATGCTCCTGTCTCTTCCTCCTAAATGCTGGCATTACAGATGTGTGCCACCATACTGGACCACTTAGGTCAAACTCTACTCCCTCTCTTGCCTTCCCTCTTAGAATGAAATACTCACAGACATGTCTTAGAATGTTTTGCCACTAGCACATGATGTGGTAGCACCTGACTGAGTGGTATTGATTTTGGAGCTTAACACAGAGGAATTCAACATGACACAGATTGGAAACACCTTCATGATGAACGTAGTTGTAGTGCTTAATGTTTCTGATTGGCTAAATCCTTACTCATTATGGTGACTATATGAATATTTTTGCTAGTCTGTCTCTTTCCGGAGTATTTGTGATTGCCATTTTCAGAACTCCCAGTACTCCTAACTAAACCATATCTCTCAAATACAAAGCCAATGAGCAAACTAAAGTTGAATTCACTTCATTATGCATAAAATCCATCTTTCCTTTATTCCTGCCCAGTCCTAACCAGACTACCCTAGGAGCCTTACACTGATAGTCAAGATGGTTTTCAGGCATTAAAAAATAATGATCCATCTTCCACAAAGATGTCATTCTGCCAATCATCTAGGAGAAAGCAGGCATTCACTCACAGGATGTTTTTATTTTGGTATCAAACTTTGTTTTCATATCATTGGTGCTTTTATAGTATATAGTTTTCCATGCAGTGGTTGTAAAATATTTCCAAATCAGGAGGTCTAAAAAGAAAAGTCTTGATTTTGTTTTAAACTCAAGAGAAAGAAAAAATAAGCCAAGGCTACTGCCTTCTGCTGCCAGTAGATGGAAATTAGACTAAAGGTGGTTGGGTGTGAGGTATTAACAGGAAACTACCTTATACTCAACAAACCTTCTCACTATGTATGCATTTTCATTCCTTTACACGATATTATTCAGTCTTAAGGGTGAACTATGAAGATATTTGTGGAGGAGTTTTTTGCCACTTATCTGTAGGCAGGAAAGCTCCAGGCAGCTAATGCTCTTTCTGTCCCTTCAAGTTCACACATCAGAGCCCTTATTTGTATGCACCCAAACTAAGCATCTTGCCAGGGGACACATGTCCCTGTGTAGCCTGCTAAAGAGGTGACGCGTGAAGCCTGCAATGCTCGAGATGACAAATAGCCCAGCAGGTCTGGCCTCCTCCGCTCCTGCCCTAAGCTGCTGGCAATCCATTTTAAATTGTGTGTGCCTTGTAGGGTGAAGCACGTGTCGGGGAGTGCCAGCCTCACCTCAGGCAATGGAGCTGGGCTCAAGTCTCTGTGCTCATGCCAGGGAGGGAACGTGCAGAGCATCTCTACGGGCTTAAGTAGCCAAACCTCTGAACTCTGAACTTCGTTCAAAGGCTCTATGATGTCATGTGAAATTCTGTCAAATAATTACAGAGGGGGAGGAGAGGGAAGGGTAGGGAAAAAGAAGGGAAGGTGAGGAAAGGAGAGGAGAGGAGAGGACCAAGAGGGAGAGGGGGAGGGATAGGAGAGGGAGACTGAGATGGAGAGAGAGAGGGACAGGGAGAACACTCTTCTTCAGGTGAGCCTGTCACTCATCTGTGGAGATATCATTTAGATATATTTATTTATGTAATCTTGCTTCGGGACTTTCTTACACTGAGGCAAGGCATGATGGTTTTGTTGAAAGCCCAAATAGAATTTTCATCATACATACACACACACACACACACACACACACACACACACAAAGATCACTGCACAGAATCACATGAACATTGTACTTATGCGAATCATGGTGATGTCCACATGGGGGCAGAGATTTTGTAAGAAGCCACACACAGCAATGCGAGTCCTATCATATTAACTGCATGAAAACTCTACCTCGGCTCACGGCCTCCCTTGTGGCTTTCTCCATAGAGCTACAAAAACCTTTGTAAATGTGTGATGGGAATTTCACAGCACCTGTTCAGCCTGTGAGACCGTTGCCTTCTCTACCCACCCGCTATCACCGGCTTGTCAAGCAGTGCGGTGAGCCTGCCTGTTGACATTCCCACCTGGTGTTCTTTACAGAGAAGATTTAAACGTGGCACAATGAAGTTCCAGAGTGGCCCACATCCTTCCCATAGGCCTGCTGGACTTCAGGAGAGATATCTTGGCCCCCGCTTGGCCCTGCGGAGTTGTATATGGTTAGGATTGGCCTCTCGCTCCCCACTGCCACTCTAGTGAAGACAGACAGCAACAGCACAGTCTCTAGTTTTGCTACACCTCCTTTCCCACCACCCCAAACCAAGACTTAGATGTTATTGATTCAGCTAGATGAACACCAGTTACAGAAAGAAATAGCAAACATACGTGTAAATACTGTTTTTCAAAAAAATTATAACAAATGGAGAATTGGGAGGTTTAAAATCAAACTGGCAGATTGAGGCTATGTATGCAGCCAATTCAGATAATTCTTTGGAAAAAAATACATATTTTGCACAACAAAGGAAAAAGAATAGAACTGATCCATTTCCATAAAGCTTCAGAGGATGTTTTACTCAAACAACTGATAGGATTGTTTATATCCCATAATATCTTGCTCAGAGAAGAAGCCCCCGCCCTGCTTACACCAATAGAAGATTTTAAAAGAACTTTTCCAAATTAAAAATATAGCAATCACTAATTTATTTGCATTTATATTGTCGTGGTTTTTTTTTTTATTTTTAACATCCTACAGTAAATAATTGCTTACTGTCTCGTGCCCCTTGGCTGGTTTTGATTTTTGAGAAGTCTCACAGGATAGCTCAAGCTGGAGTAGTACTTGGTAGGGATTCTCTGTCTCTACCTCTTGAGTTCTGATTCCAGCATTGGCATGTGGGCTGTGTCTCCAAATCTGGAGACTAGGAAGAACATTTACTGCTGCAATTTCCCATCCATTTTAAGTAGCAAACAGAGAAGTCAATTTTGTACAGAAATCAAGCCACTGCCACAAAAATGTCACACACAGGAAGCCTGTGTGTTAAATATTGTGACTTTTAAAGTTTTCTGGATTCAAAGCTATGATATTCTTTGACAAGTTCATCTCTCTAAGGTTCCATTTCCTCCTTTATAAGCAGTCGACAAAAAGCTTCTCCCTCCTTCCCCTGAGGCCAGTGCAAGGATTCTGTGAATGCACTGGTCATTCCTGCGCATCTCTCCAGGCACTGTCTGCCCAGGGATGTGTGCTATGACACACATGCCCTCACAACTGTTGGGACAAATGAAGCAGTCTAGCCTCCATCCATCCAGCATCGTGATCGGTCCTTTGCTGGATCTGTACCCCTGCTTGGTTGCAGGCGTCTTTGAACTCCCTTTAAAGCATAGCAGCACCACGCCAGTGAGAAAGTCTGATCCTGTCATCCGACGACAGATGAAGTTTGACCAGAGAATTCTGGCATCCTGGTTTCCCTGTATAAAGTGTAGGTAAAGCAGGGTGCATCTGGGTGAGGGCAGATGTAGGTCCTTCAGACCTGGTTCCAGAGTTACATCACCTCACAGTCCCTGCAACTCTTAAAGGCATGCACTTTCAGAAGCATTAATCCTAGTTTATTTAGCACAGAACAATACTATCTTGCACTTGGCCTTTGGAGGATGCTATTAGTTATAAGAAACAAAAAGATGGTGGGATCTAGAAAAGATCATTCTGAGTGAAATATCCCAGAAAGAGAAAGACAAACATGGGATATACTCACTTATATAGACCTATAAGATATGATAAACATAATGAAATCTATACACCTAAAAAAGATAATCAATTGAGCGGACATGGGGTAAGATGATTAATCCTCATTTAGAAAGACAGATGGGATGTGCATTGAACGTATGACAGGAGTCTACTGAGCGCATCTAAAAGACTCTAACTAGCAGTGTTTTCAAAGCAAAGACTCATGACCAAACCTTTGGCAGAGTACAGGGAATCATAAGAAAGAAGGGGAGTTAGTCTGATGGGGAAAGGATAGGAGCTCCACAAGGACCAAATATATCTGGGCACAGGGTCTTTTCTGAGACTGACATTCAACCAAGGACCATGTATGGATATAACCTAGAACCTCTGCTCAGATGTAGCCTGCGGTAGCTCAGTAACCAATTGGTTTCCCAAAGTGAGGGGAACAGGGACTATTTCTAACAGGAACTCAATGACTGGCTCTTTGGTCTCCCCACCCCCGAAGGGAGGAGCAGTCCTGTTAGGCCACAGAGGAGGGCTTTGCAGCCAGTCCTGAAGATACCTGATAAAACAGGATCAGAAGAATGGGGAGGAGGTCCCCCCATCAGTGGACTTGGAAAGGGGCACGGTGGAGATGAGGGAGGGAGGGAGGGAGGGACTGGGAGGGAATGAGGGATCGGGACATGGCTGGGATACAGAGTTAATAAAATGTAACTGATAAAAATAAAATAAAATAATAAAAAAAAATATTTAAAAAAAAAAGAAACAAAAAGCTTTAACGTAAAAAGAAATGATTGAGTAAACACTGGAAAGAAATTCTAAGGTAGAGTGGATGGACAGATGGCCACCTGATTTACAGCATGGTGATGCCACCATCCAATGCAGTCAGCCAAGGAGGAAGCTGGGATGTCCCAGGCAACACACTCAGATGCCAGAGTTTTGGTGACAGAAAGGGGGCATAACTGTGCCCTCCTGTATAATTTTCTCGGTAAGGACCACCTCTGAATAAAGTTCTTCAGTAAATTCAATTACCATGACATTGGCCAGAAATATCAAATGCCACCTATATCAAGGAAGCAACCCCACGAACAGTTTCTATCTGTTATGTTTATGTGCAAGAAGCAGGTTGGGGAGCAGCACAGAAATGGGTGAAATCACTATAGGCACCATATATGCCTGTTAAAGCACGCGAAACTAGAACCTCACTGCCCTTTCCATGTCCCACTGATCTCCCAGTGCCCATCTGTACCTGCTTGCTGGGTGCACAGTACCTCCTGCATTTCCTGTGTGCTCCAACCTGTGCTGTGTCCTTGCAAAACCAGCACCTCACACTGAACACCCTAGAAAGGTTTTTAGCAGGACGTAGAGCTAGTTGCCTTGGACATTCCAATAAGATGTTTTCTCCTCCCTCCTGGTGTCACTTTGCATCTCTTTTCTTACGGAATGCCCTACATCGTTCACCTTGGGGGTTCACGTCAGTCCAGAAAGTCCAGCGCTTTCCCTGCAGCCTTCCTAACACCTTGACTGTGCGTTCCTAGTTGATGCCTCACTACAGCACTGCACACCCAGAATACAGCCCTTTCTTCCGTGTAGTCAACACTAACTGATGTTTGCTTTTCTGCTCCCCTTCTTCTGTGTGTCAAAGTGCTGTCAGACCCATCTATACCCAAATATACTAGATAATTAACAGCTTTTCTAGCAAACTCCAGTAGTCATCTCAGTTTGTAGAGGAGAGGTGTTTTGTTTTACAGGATTACAAAATGCACTGCTGCATCTGGAAGCAATAACTCAATAGCACCCATCTAATATGTCTTTCCTTATTTTCTTTGTTCGGTCTGTGAAACGAGCTTACCTGTAAGGCTGAGGCCCAAACCTTTGATGTGTTTCAATGGGAGGGAAAAAATAAGTGTAATGAAGATGGTTTTAAGATGAAAAACAAAATTCTGGGGCTGGTGGCCATAAACAAAAAAAAACAAAACAAGACAAAACAAAAACAAAACAAAACTATGTTGACATCTCCAAGAGTCAAACAAAGCCCACCTCTGACCTCCAACACTTTTATCTACAAGCAAATAAAACAACAGTTAAAAGGAAAGAAGAAAAAGTAACCAAATGTCCTTGTTTCCTACAAACAAAAAGCTGGGCAGGATGATGTGTGTCTGTGTCAGCCAAACAATGGACACACCAACTAAACAAAGTCATTCTTCAAAAGTTTAGTCCGACTGCATCATTACCTCGACTCATGACATCTCCCTTCTTGTTGTCTCATACACAAAATTAGTCCTAACTAATAGTAAAACTTTATTCACAATATATTCCAATAATTCAGCCCTTAAAAGCAAGTCAACACGGGAAAAATCGGTTTAATTTTAATTAGTGGCTAACATTTGCTATTAAATCTTTGGAGTACAGTTAATACTAACCACAAATGATAATGCGTCTGATGCCTAGATACATATTTGATTGCTCTTGACTCAAATATGAACCTCAGTTGATGGTTTATAAGTTATAAAGCACTGAAGCTCTGGCGAAACTCTAGCTCTGAGTGACAACCTAGGCGCGGTATTATTATGATGCTGTGTGTGTACGTAGGTGTACGCCCACTGCAAAAGACAGAGGTTGATTTTGGGTGTTTTAGTTAATAATTTCTCATCTCAGTGTTTTAGATGTTGTCTCACACTGAACCCAGAACTTTATCCATTCATCATGCTTGGCCATCAAACCCTCCCCTCTGTTTCTTCAACTCTGGTATTGCAGCTGTGAGCCACTGCATGCAGATTTTTATGTAGGTTCTGGTGACCCAAACTTAGGTTCTCATGCTAGTGAAGCCAGCATTTTATGGCCTGAACTATCTCCCCAAATCCTATAATACTTTAAAAAGTGAAAATATGTCAATCTACATAGATAACCCTTTAATTTCACTCCTGGTAGTAACAAGCTTTATTCCTTCATAATCAAAAGACATGCTTAGATGCCACAATGCTAGGCATATTTCTAGGCATAATTTAGCAAACTTCCATAGAGGGGTAGGGATTTAAGTGTACCCTCTTCTGTTAACTCAGTACCACCACTGTCTCCTTAAAGGGGACCTCCCCATCAGCAGACTAGAGGAGTGACATAGGGAGGAAAGAGAGAGGGAGGATGGGACCGGGGGAGGGGGAGATGAGGGAGGAGGCTACACCTAGGAAACAAAGTGAATAAATTGTACTAAATAATGATAATAAAGAAAAAATTGGAAAAAAAAGGATATACTCACAATTACCTTAAACCTTCTAGTAGGCCTTCCCTTTTGAAAGTTTTTACCTCCTTTCAATAGTGCCAAGATGCAGAGCAAACTTTTCACACATGGGTCTTTGAACAATATGTCAAAACCCACCAAATCCTTTCTTGATTTGTGCACTTGGGACCTGGCTTGGATGGCCGGAATATTGTAGCACTGGTCATGAACAATATAGGGAGCTCCCAATACATGTAAGCCATGTCTACCTATCTCGAGCTTCCACATAACACAGTGGTCTCAGATTAGCCCAGTTTTTATACTATGTCCTCCTCCTCCTCACTGAGAAAGCCTTCAAAGATTAAGGGGATCAAAATTACCTAGTCCTTAAGGTCTCAGCCTAGATATCAGCACAGAGTAATTTCTGCCAAAGTCTATAGATAGTGTAACATCCTGGACAGACTGATGAAAAAGAGAATTCAACTCCACCCCTTTGCCACTTTTATTGAGCCAACAGAAAGAATAAATGTATTGCTGTAAACGGTCTTTATTTTACAAACTATTCATTCTTGCTTCTTTTATATAAGGAGCACAACAAAGACATTTAGACTACTGTGCTCCTTACGAATAATTATTCGTGAGTCATTTAGTAGGAACATGTTTATTACAGGGAAGAAGGTGCAAGCACCATCTCTACTTTAGTCAGCGGCTGAAGCGTGTGTTATTAAAACCCGTGTTCCCGTTTTGCAGTGTTATTTAAGACCTGGCAGTTGCTGGGTATTTGCTTTTGCCAATCTGACTTCAACATCTAAAGGTCTTCCAAAAATCTTCTCTGCCAAGAAACGACTTGCTCAGAATGAGATTCTGAATAACAAAAGGGTTAGTGGAGGATTTGCCTCACCCAAGCCAGTGCTAGGGAATCTGAAAGGGACTATATCTTGTCACATTAATTATGTGCTTGTTAAATGGATCTAAGTGGAAAGAAATTCTACACTTGAGGATCTCCAAGACAACCTGAAACAAATGTTCCTCATACAAAATTTTTTTTCCATTTCTTGGCAGAGGAGTCAGCCCAGGAAAATTCTTCATGTATTTCATTCTTTCTCCACACTATGACGGATGGCAGACCCCGGGGCTGGGGAGTGCAGATGGAGAGTCAGCTCTGCCAAGGCAGATGGTCAGCCTCAGAGGCCCAGATCTATCTGTATCGATATGTTTCTGAAGAGCCAGTTTTTGTATCTCAGTACACATTGTCTGGAACTCTCAGCATTCATGGTGCCCATAATGGCTCTCTTTACTGAAGCATCCTAGCAACGTGTCAACTAACCAAATAAGCAGACAGCAGACCAAGTGGAGTTTATCCAAAGCTGCAGGAGGGCGGCGAGGATCCGCTACCATACAGAGCCTTACAATCAGTGTCTGCTGAGCCAGGGCCATCCCAACAGCATCATGAATCCAGCCATAAATACTAAAGCAAAGCCCTTGGCCTTTTTGTACTATTCACCAAACAGAAGCTATGCAATTGCTAAAATTATTGAAATACATTGGGACTAAACTGTATTTAAATTGGCCCAGTTAAGCTTCTCCTTTCCTAGTCTTGTGATATATTACTTAAAAGATTTATAAATCCTTCTAGGAACATTTTCTCTTCAGATTATTACCCACCTGAGTGAAGAGACTGTTGAATCTCAGAAAAGCCAATTGCAGGTCCAAGGTCCAACCATTTGCTCCTGACATAGGGTGGGGACCCACTTCCTCTGAGCAGATCTCCTTCTTCTTCTGCACCATGGCCTACAACACCTGTTATTTACTCCATATGACACGTGTTGTGGTGACTTGCAATTGATGAACAGGCTTATCTGAGCAACTACTTCACAGTGTCCAGATGCCTGAGGGGCTCGAGCAGAAAGACTGCTCCATTTGAGGTTAGCCCGGCCTACACTGTGAGTCCCAGGCTATCTTGGGCTACAAAGTGAGCCCCCGTTCACAAGGTGAACAGAAAGTCAAACAAAAATAGACTCCGAGAAGGAGACTGTTTGGGGACAGCAAATATGCACAACTCAGAAGATGTGCGTGTGTGAAAACGCTCAAGTGTAAAATAGCACCGTGCACAATAAACACATAAAGTGAAGAAATTTGAAATTGAAAAATTAAAAGACAAAATAAAAAGCAATTTGCTGAAAATTAAAAACAAAAACAAAAACATCCTTCTTCTTAAATTAGCTCATAGCTGGTATTTGATTTTTTTTTTTAATTTTTATTTCTTATTATTATGTGACGTGTGGGCCACAGCACAGATGTGGGGGTCAGAAGCTGACTTCATGGAGTTTTCTATCCACCTTTATGTAGATTTGCGGAATGGAAATTAAGCAAACTTGCAGGGCAACACTCTCAGTCACTGAGCTGCCTCACTGGCCCTTTGCTGCTGGCCTCAAACTCTCCGTCCTCCCTGCTCAGCCTCCCAAGGGCTGAGGTGATTGGTGTGCACTACCATAAGCAACATAACTTGGGACAGTTACAGGCAGTTAAAAGAATTTCAACAATCCAACTTGTATCTAGGAGGTAGGACATGAGAAGAGCAAAGAAATTAACTAAAACAGAAAGCCTCTTCCTCTGAGGAGCACGGAGAAGGCGAGAGAGATGATGCAGAAACTTTCAAAGACCAAAGTTCATAATATTCGTAATAGACGAAGCCATTGGCTTTGATTAAGAATCCTCTGTTACTAGACAGCACATGCCATGGGATGCAGATACACTCTTCTCCACAGCCCAGGCACAGCAGTGAGAGCACCATAAACTTTGCTATGTGATTCCCTCAGGACGTAACCCTTGCAATGATCCAGTGAAGTAGGTCCTCACATTACCTCCACTTCTGGAGGGACATATTCTAACCTAGAGAAATTAAGTAAGTGATGTGCCCAGCATCTGATGGGACAGAGCTACATGAACAAGCTCTTCACTGCTCTACGAGATTGGAGAGCAGACTCACCATAAGCAGGAAACCCAAGCAAGGGAGAAGAATCACCGGGCTCCTACTTCATCCCCACCAACCACCCACCAACTTGAACACTGTGCGTGTTACAGAAAGTTTCCAGAACCCATTTTCAACACTGGGAAAAGATAACAATCTACCTAACGTTTTATTGGGAAGATTTAATTAAATATATTTAAGTGTCAATAGAGCACCTACCTAATTCATTATAGGTACTCGGTAGACGCTCAGTCACGTTCAGCGCTCCAGAATCGAAAGGTCTGTTAGGAAACTGTACTCCTGAAGCTTTGTGCTTAGCTGTGTGACAGTACCACAGCAGTTGATTCATCCAAAGAAGAGTCGTTTGCTAATGAAATTGCAGAGATTTTTTTTTTTAAGAAAGAATAAAAGATTCATGCAGTGAACTGATTTTCTATGGCCTGGGAATATACCAGCTCTTACTTCCTCTGACCATCTCATCCCAGCTATATTTTTGTCTGTCTCTTGTTGATGTGTGACTTTAGTAGTAGGGTGGGTTGGCCAAGCTAAAACTATTTGTGACTCAGGTTTGTTTTCATCCTGGAAACCACTACAGTGTCCGTAAGGCCGTGTAATTCTGTGAAGATAAACTAAATGGATCCATATAATATCCTGACAGCAATGATAAGCATGCTGTCACTGATTCAACACATTAACTGCTATCCTTAATGTGACTATGATAAAAAGAAAAAAAACAAAAAACCTTTGCTGAAATCATCTAGAAACAGGTACGGAGCAAACGTCAATCGGTTTGTGGATATTGTGTTTGGGTTTTATTGTTTGTGAGACAAAGTCTTATGTATGCCAGGCTGGGTTTTCCCCCCAAACATTTTATGTAGCCAAGAATGGACCTGAATGTATTATTGCCTCAGTTCCTGGGTTCTAGGGTTACAGATGTGAGCTACCCTGCCCAGTTTGTGCATTGCTGAGGTTGAACGCCGGAGCTTTATGTATGCTAGGCAAGAATCCTAGCCACTGATCTACATCTCCAGTCCTGACTCTTTTTTCTTTTCTTTTTTCAGTTGGAAAAATCTGAGTGAGAAAAAAAGAGTGATGGTTAGATAGTAAATAAATGTCTGGCTGCACACACTTAGATGTATGTATAAGCATCTCTCACCTACATGAGAGAGAGAACGAAAGGCTGTGCTTTCTTCCCAAGGCTGCAGGGCTAGCAGGAAGGCATGGTGAAGAAGGAAGCTATTCAGCTCCCAAGTCCAACTCTGCTAAGTCACGCTGTTTCCTGTAAGAAGGGACTAAGGAAAACTTGAGCTTAGCAAATCTTCATGCACAAACACTCAAAAATAATTTTGAAATTACTTTAAAATATTGACAAAAGTGTTTTTAGCTCAGATTACCCAAACATGTATTCTGAGGATGAGCTTTCTTGTAAACACAGAAGTACAATGGTTAAGATGAGAGTTTTGCAGTTGGTTCTTATAAATCAAATAGCACTTTAACCTAGTCACATGGGCCATTAGTCAAGGCATTTGAACTAATTAAACCTCAGACCCCCTTCCTTCCCCAAATCCTTGTCAGATAAATGAGATTAAAACCCCATTTCCTTGACTTTTTACTAAACTCAGAATATGGACTACAGGTTTAGCAAAAATATTGCCAGTTTTCCAATGTAGTCTTGGTGAAACATAATTGACATTCCAAGCTCACAGAGATTAGCAATTTATTATCTCAAAGTTATTAACCCCTACACACTCACAGACAGAGAGAGAAACATACACATGCATGCACGCACGCGCGCGCGCACACACACACACACACACACACACACACACACACACCTTTTCTTAAATAAGTAGCTTGCACACAGTAATTTTCCTTGTCAGGAATCTATGCCTTCCTCATAGCGCATTTGCCAAAGAAGCAGTGGACATGAATGAACATTCTCAGGTATCCTAGCAACAGGATGTGATTAATAATACCTCTCAGAACAGGGCAGATAAAACGCCTTAGAGTAAATGCAAACTTGGAACTGGCTACTGAGACATCGGTAGTGCAGTGAGCGAAGGTTGATAAGATTCCATGACAGACTTTATTATACACAGATGGAAGCAGGGAGGAGAGACAAAACATTTCAGAGGAAGAGTACATCTGGGCACAAAATTGCAGCATCTATGGGCACACTGTCTCCTACGTACATACATCTGCAGTGAACACATGTGTGCTTGTGTGTGTGCATATGTGAACACACAAACACACATGCAAACAATCTCCTTTCCCTTAGGAGTGGTGGTAATCAGTGAGAACACTTGGTGCCCCTATTCATTATTGGCAACACACTCTGTACGTGCCAGGTTTTTTGTTTGTTTGTTTGTTTCTTTGTTTGTTTGTTTGCCTGTGGCTCCAACAGTTCAGACGCAATCAGCTGTGATTAAGAGACTTCTATGCCAAAGCCCTGAAATATATACTGTAAATTGATGTGTATTTGATGTTTCTCTGTGGAACAAGACAAATGCAAAAGCTCTCAATGGCATCAAGGAACAGTGTGCATAAATAGTTGTAAGATTTGAAATTTTAGTGTTCAATTAAGTACATTCTCTCATAGAAGAGGAAAGTTTTACCCCGCAAATTCAATTTTTATGAGCTGATGATCCATTTTTATTCCTCACAGGTGGAAAACTGTATCTCGGCTTACACAGAAATAAGAGGCAAAGCATAGCTTGCTGCACTTAAACCAGAACGTGGTAAAATAAAGCTTAGCTAGGACAGCATGCCTGCTCATTATTCTGAAAGCCTCTTTGTTATTTTATCACCCACTTTTCTAATGGAATAGTTTTCTGGGTTGTCAGTTGTAATGTAAATACCTGTTAAGAGCTATATTCTGATTGTACGTTCACTAAATCTGAGCAGTAGTAAAATCGGCTTCATGTTCTCTAATGTCTCGGGGTGGGTGGGGGTGTGGTGTGTCTTTTCAGATGCCAGTGCCATCCCAAGCACTGGTCTTCAAGGAGGCAACAGGAGACAGCGATAGGACTTACTGCATCTGAGTGTCAGGCAAGCACTGGACTTAAGGTTTGTGATGTCAATAAAGAGCTAGGGGAGCACGAGAAAGGACTCCAAAAAGAAGGGGTTCACAGACTGTTTCATGCGCTCTGCTCTAAGGGTAGGACTTTGAAAGGCAGGAATTATAAGGTAGGGCATTCCATGAATCCAAAACAGCATAGTATGGCACCACTTGAGGGAGGTGTGATTTCTCACAAAATGGGTATTGTGAATGGCACTTGATGGAGGGAGGGAGGAAGCGACTGGTGGCAAAATCATCCATTCACAAATTCCATATTAAAGGACAGGGATTTTGATGCTCAGCAGAAAGGCAAAAGAACAGAGAAAAACAAAGAAGTTGGTCAGGAACCCTTCTATACACATGAGGTCATCTCAGGATAAAAGGTCAAGTTCATGAGTACAGTGATGGCAGCGAGAGAGGAGAACAGTGAACTCCCTTAAAGAGAGTATCAAGGCTGGGGAAAAGGAGGCTCTGGGGAGACTTCCTTAAGTTTGTGTCCAGATTATTGAGTAAGAGCCTCCAGGATGCAATGGCTTCGGGGAATAGGATAATCGCCTGTTATGAACTCAGAATTTGTTACAACAGAAGACACATCCTGGGATTTCCACTGGACCTGAAACCTAAACTTCGAATCATTAGATATAGGTTGCGGACTAATTTCTTGCTCCGAAAACAAAAGCTGAAAGAGCACAAGATAGATCATCCCCCCACAGAGCAAGATAAAGAGACTGAAAAGACAGTGAGCGGGTTCTCTCTGTGCAAGCACGCAAGCCTTGTGTCCCTCGGCCAGTATAATTTGTCTTATGTACTTTATCTTTGTAATTTGAAAATCTGTGTGTATACAACCAAAAATAGAAATCTAACTATTGTACGATAGACCTGTTGGCAGGAGAGACTTATTAAGTAACATTTACATGCCTACCTTCAGTTACAAAGCTTTTTCTTATAACCCAGAGCTAGAATTGTTAAAGCCTCAGTAAAAACTTAAACTGTGCATTCTATGCTCCCTTCTGAAACATTGGGTCCCCATGTCTCATAGGGATTTCATTCACTTACTTGGACTCACCGTAGCTGGTCATTTCATTTCCATGGCGTTCCAAAAATTCAGCTTCTGGTTCCTCACTTTAAAGAAGAGAAATCCAGGAGGGCCGCCTGCAGCCTGCATCACTGCAGGTGTATTTCGTCACATTGTGAACTGGCACAGGCTTTCAGCACGTTCATAACAGTTTTTCCAATCAAAACAATAATAAGCTTTTATTGTTGTACATCTTATCTGTGGAGATCTTTTGAATGGCTGGTCCTGTGTATAAATCCCCTTCTTTAGCTGTGACAAAACACCCCGACACAAAGCAGTGTGAGAGAGGAAATGCCTATTTTGGCTGACTGTTCCAGAGAAGACATGGTCCATCATGGTGGGGAAGGCATGGCAGAAAAAGCATGAGGCCAGCCATCATATTTCAGAGGGAGGAAACAGGAGCTGGAACCAGACAGTAAAGCTTCAACTCCCATCTCCACCTCTACCCCGTACCACTGGCGGTCTTTTCTCCAGCAAAGCCACACACACACACACACACACACACACACACACACACACACACAGCTTCAATAACCTTCCCAGACAGCACCATCCGCTGCAGAAGTGTTGAAATACAGAAACTCATAGAGGACATTCCTCATTCAAAGTCTAACTCCATGTGCCCAGGACTTGCATGAACTTGTATCTAAGATACCAGCCAGATCCAAAGACATCTAAGTTCCTGACTAGGGCTACTGACTAAGCTGTTCGTGTCTCTGGTCACCGATGGCACTTTTGATACTCACTGGATAGCGACAGGAGGCCTCAGCTCGATGCCATGTGGCTCTTTCCACGGCCAGTGTCATTGCCCTCACTCTTATTATCTGCCTTCCCCCAGATAAGTAGTTTCAAGAGACAGAAAGATGAGAACTACGTGTTTTATGCCCAACCATGGAAGTCACACTCCACCATTTCTGCAAAATCCTGTTTACACAAGTTTGTTTAATTCAGTGATGAGAGAGACTTAAAAAAGAACATGAGTGTTGAGAGGATAGAAGATATGGGCCACTGAGAGTACTATGATAGCCTTAAACACATCTGCTTTCATCTTGGGATTTGCTAAAATTTATTTTAGTAGAAGCTAAAGGCTCTCCAAAACATTGCTAATCTATGAACACTCTGCTAAGCCAAGCTTTACACACAATTTTTTAAGTTAACAAAAACATTTGAGGCACCTCACAACCCTGAGGGTGTAACCAAATGCAAGGGGCGGCTCGTCCTTCAGCAAACTTGCAAGAGGAAGCATGTGCCTCACTCGGTAACAAATGAGGCCCTTAAATGGACTGTTCATCCTATTTATCAGTTTGAATCATTGAAATAAATTGCAACCAGCAAGTCTTCTGGAAAGAGCCCAAATGAAAATGATTAATCAAGGTGCCAATTAAAGGAATTCTCCAATTCAGGCAGCTATAGGTGGGAAGGCTTGCATTTTAGCATTTTTTTAAAGACAATAAGGCCTTGAAGAATTACTTGCATAAAGTTTACACATAGCTTTGATGTGTTCTATAACTTCCTTATAATGTTCCAGCCACGAAATGTTGCTAGGTAACAAGAAGGTGACAGTAGGAGGGATGACTCTCATTTACCCATGCTGAGACAGTGCTTTCACCTCCACTTTGGTGGCCTTTCACATCATTATCCTGGGGCAGAGCTCCTTGCCCGAGTCTTGAAGCTTGGACAAGCATCCCATAGATTAGCATTAGCATTGGCTTGTGTCAGCTAGAACCTTTGCCCCATCAAACCCATTTATATGCTGCAGGGTTTCTCGAGTGACAAATGGCATCCTCAGCCTCATCTTCCTAGTTGCTCCCTTACTCTTCTGGTCCCTCTCTATTGAAAATGTTGCCTCCCACAGAGATGGTGCTGTGTGACTTTGAGTGAACTTGACAGCTTTGGATGCTGTTGGAACCCCTATTCCAAATTTCCTGGAACTTTATTGTTTGTTCCCAGCTCAGTTTGTCCTTCATATCCCAAGGATCTCTGCCTCTTCTGCTTTCTCATGGTCCCACACACACCAGATATATAGTGTTATGAATTCTCAGTTATTGATGTCAGCCTATTTCTCTATATCATCTGCCTTTACATTTTATTCCACCCTTCACTTCTACATGGGCATATCCTGCATCCATAATCTCAACTTTGATCTCTGCTATTTCTCCTATGCCTGTGAAACTTTAAACTTAGTAAATCAACACAAAACCCATCATTTCTGTACCCTATCACTCCCCTACATTCATCACCACATGCCCCAAGTCATCTGAGAAATCTTTACCTTGCCACCTGCCTTGCAACTTAACTTTTGTAAATCCTTGGGCTCTGTTTTGATGCCCTATCACCCTCGGGCAACCAGTACTTTACGTTCTTACTAACCATAACCTATTTTACTCTCTTACTACCTACCGCATAAATCTTGTATACTAGCATTGGAGGTTATGTCCCTAAAGCAAGCTCTAAACATTTCCCCTGGATGAAATGTATGTGCACACTTATCCCACTCTGTTTCTGTTTGGTCTATCCTTGTATCAGCAGTCCTAAATCCTGTGTGCATCCAGGTCAAGCACCACTGTCCCCATAACTTCACAGGCCCTCTCTTCTTTCTTGGTACGATTGTTTGAGTCTCTTGCATCTTCAACATCCTGCACCTCTCGGTGTATGTTTCATCTCATGTTAAATAGCTTGTCCTTTCTCTCTTTCAAGTATTGTGTTAGAGTTTATGGTTGTTCTTCCTTTCCTTAGCTTCCTCACACCCGAGAGTGCTCTATATAGAAATTAGTACCTTTTAAGCTTATTGTTCAAAAAAAATATTTTGTCAATAGTCTTGCTCAGTGCTGGACCCTGTGTGATTCAATATCTACCTAGCAGGCATGATTTAACCACTGCTACAATGGTGGAACTACTGTTATAGGGTAGCTGGCCATATTCTGATTAGATTTCAGGACTGATAGACAGGAGGGAATCTATGTTTGGCCCTCTAAACCTACTACTCAAAATCCCATGGTTAAGATGTCATAAGCCCTAGATGGAAGCTATTATTGGTGTTGCTGAATGGTCATGTTATCAAAAACTGCCTTCTTGCTAAGAGAATTTTTAAAACCCAACAGAGTATTTCTCATATGCGTATAGTTTTTTTTTTTTTTTTTCAATAAGGTGATTTGAAAGCACTTTCTCTGTGTCAACTATGAGCAGTCGTTACTAAATTATGCAGGGCATGGCTGAGAGATAATGGTTCCGCTCTGACATTACCATACACTCCATTTTCATCTTAGTTATATTATTATATTCTCACGACCCTACACTCTAACTTCTTTTCTCATTGTAGGGAGAATAGAGAGAAAAAGAGAACAAAAAGGAGTATCAGGTAAGATTTCATTTAATTAGCTCCAGATTTATTTTCTGTTTTCATTTCCAACTTTAAAAATGTGGCTATAACTTAGCATTCAAATTTTCTCATAAAATTTTAACATTTATGATCCTTGACTTGATCGATATTAAATTAATTTAAAATAAGTTAATACACTTAGATTTTATTTTAGCTTTTCCATCAACCAATTATATTCCTGACATTATGTCTTTCCATTCAAATGAAAATTAGATGGAATGTTTAATTTTTCATAATTACTTATCAAAAAGCAAGTCTTACAATCAGCACTTAAAAATAAGGATATTTTCATAATTGTCAACCAGCTTATTTTCCCAAATATCTATGAATTTCAACTGTTTTTCTTAAAACCCATTTTTCTATGTAATGTTTTTCAAGATTGTATTAAAACTCTGTATTAAGACTGTGTATATGGGGAGAGATTGGCAATGTGTTTTCAATGATTACAAAATATAAATTCTTTGTGTTTCTAGAGGTGGCTGTTGCTTAGGTCAATGCAATTTCATACATTATGGAACGGATATTGGCTAACTAACACAAAATAAGCTCTCATGTTTCCATATTTTCTCTACTTGGCTTTTGATTTAAAATCATAAGGGAACATAAATTTCATTCACTGAAAAAGCACTCATGTTAAGACATTGGAGCCCATGAGGTCCAGAACTGCCAACAATTATGGGTTATGTTGATTTCACATATACACCTGTGTCCACCGCTTAACAATTTCAACAGCCATATATGTTATCCCTATAGGCAGCTGAGAGTTGCCAACATAAAGATACAGTACTTCTAATACCCTTCTTCCCACTGTGTGCATGGAAGGGGGTGGGGCGGCTCACAGGTAATGTTTTCCCAAAAAGCTAGTATAGTCAATGGAAAAATATTCACTTTGATAGTGAATAGTTATACAATTCCTTATCACTTCTCCTACCTACTTAACATCCATCTAGTACATTTGAACAAGGGAATTAGTCTTTCATCTTCCCTTTTAAAAATGTGTTTGCATTTTCCTTGTTCTGCCTCTTGAAACCAATAATGAATAAAAAAAATCATATGTAAGTATATAACATACAGATGTATACAAACATATACATGTATACACACAAACACACACACACACACACACACACACACCTAAAATTCAAGGGCATGTCTGGTCTTTTGGGTCTATGATCACTCTTGTTCTTGCCCTTGAGAGAAGGTTGTGTGTACCTGCTTCTAATGTTGTCTGGAAGTGGTGCTGTAGGTACTGGCTTCTTCTTGAAAGAAACTGCACAGAGGAAGAAAGTTAATTAGCCAAGGTATTGCTCAAGATACCCTGCTAAGTTCCTTCTGTGTTTGCAGACTTGAAAGTTTCATGTAATCAAGGTGGCACACGGAGTCTAGATAGAACTCAGGTGTCAGGCCTGTCCTTTCTGGTATCATCATCCTGACCTTTCCTCACAACGTATTCATCTTCTTTTTTAATTAATTAATTAATTAATTAACTTTTTACTTTATACCCTGACTACAGTTTCCCCTCTCTCCTCTCCTCCCAGTCTTTCCCCTCATACCTGCTTCAGAATCCATTCCTCCTCCCTTTCTTTTCAGAAAAGAGGAGGTCTCCCACAGATATCAACCAGCCTTGGTATATCAAGTTGCAGAACATCTAGACACCTCTTCTCCTACTGAGAGTAGACAAGGCAGCCCAGTTAGGGAAAAGGGTCCCAAAGGCAGGCAACAGAGTCAGAGACAGCCCCTGCTTCCCCTGTTAGAAGTATCACATGAAGACCAGGCTACGCAACTACTACATACTTGCAGAGGGCATAAATCAGTCCCAGGCATGCTCTCTAGTTGGTAATTTAGTCTCTGTAATCCCTATGGGCACAGGTTGGTTGATTCTGTAAGTTTTCTTGCAGTGTTCTTTACCCTTCTGCCTCCTACAATCCTTTCTTTTCCTCATCAGCAGGATTTCCCAAGCTCCACCTAATATTTGGCTGTGGACCTCTGCATCTGTTTCACTCAGATGCTGGGTGAAGCCTCTCTGAGTAGGGTTATTCTAGGCTCCTGTCTGCAAGTATAGTATAATATCGTTAACAATGTCAGCAGTAGACTCTTTCTTAATAAAATTTTCTTAAGAAGTAGAAATCAATTTTCAGGTAGACACATCTTTGTCAGGGGACAGCAATCAGTAAGGTACTCACAAAACTCCTCTTACTAATGAAGGTAACTGGCCCCATGTTAATAGAATGTCAACCTGTCTGATGTCCAGGATGAAATGAAATCATGAATAACTAATGGGTAGAGGCAAGATTGCTGGTGGGAATATCTTGTCATTTAAACGTATATCATGTTCCTTGAAAATTCTCTATTTTTACAGTGAGTTTAAGTTTAGTGGAGACAGTTTTGCCATAGATTTTAGGCACAGAGTTTCATACAAAGAGAGATGCTCAGGACATACCCAAGTATGGGACTGACTTCTCAAGGGAGAGTCACCACAAAATATGAACTTGTAAAAATAGTGCAGCTTTTCAAGATCAACACAGACATTTGTCAGTTCCATCATAAAATCTGTACAGTAAATGTTGACACTGGCACGGATATATATATATATATATGTATGTATGTATGTTTAGATACTAAGATACCCTGAATGTCAATGCCTTTGCTGTTTCTGACCTTCCCAGATTGCCATGTACCATCCACTCTCTTTAGATCTGTGTTTTGCTTTTCAGATCAGGCTGTGCCCTCCTTGCTTACTGTTGAGTCTGTATCTCCACTGAAGAAGAACAGAATTTTGTTCTAGTCACATTCACCCTTCTCCTACCCTAGTTCATTCATGGGAAGGAAAGCCAAAGAATATAGGGGGAAAAGGCCACATGCAGTTATGCAAAAATAGTACCCGTTAAACAGGAATACACCAAGAACCTCATTTTTTTGATCGGATGATTAGACCTTTGTTTAAATAATTTTGAGCTGGATAAATGGTTCAGTGGTGAAGAGAGCTTCCTGCTCTTGGAAAACATGGCACTTAGTTCCCAGAATCCTCATGAAACCCAACATCATCTTCTGACCCAACAGACACCCGCTCTCACATGTACATGCACTCATACACACACAAACACCCATACACACATACCCAGAGGGAGAGAGACAGACAGAGGCAGAGAGATAGACAGCTTGACTGACAGAGAGACATACACGTAAATAAAAATAGTATAAATTTAAAAATTTTTCCTTAAGACTAAAATTTCACAGAAGAAAGTTTTTGATCAGTATAAAAAATTCTAGGACCAAAAATGATGACTTACTAATGTTTATGAAACTGTGCAAAGACTGGTCATCCAAGCAGTTGGTTAGTTCATTCTGAAGGTTATCTCCATTTTTGGCTACGGTTCTGCATTATTAATTAATTAAAATGACCTGCTTTGTCCATGTGGTCAATGTACAAAAACCCTTACATGGTTCACATTCCATTATTTAACGGAGTAAATTGTGTTTCAAAGCTTTTGGTTAATTTCGCCTGAACAAAGTTTCTCATACCCCTGTGGGTAAGGCTGTGGGGTAGAAGTTCAATTTTACAGGCTAGGTAGGTGGCTTAGTGAGTAAGAATGTTTGGTCTGCAAGCGTGAGAACGCAAGATAGAATCTCCAAGCCTGGCCTGGCCACTTGTATCTGTAAACCCAGCATGGCAGGGAATGGCAGATAAATGAGATTACTGGACTTTGCTGTCCAACAATCCTAGATGAAACGGACAGCTTCCGGTTCAGTGAGAAACCTTATGTCAAGAGAAGAAGATGGAGAACGATTAAGGAGGACACCTGATAGCTTTCTCTGGCCTCTACACGTAAGTGCACAGATGTAGGAGCCCACAAACTCCATGCACCACACACACACACACACACACACACACACACACACACAAGAGATGATGGCTCAGTGGGTAAAGGCATTTCCACTAAGCTCAGTGCTCTGAGTTCATTCCCTAAGAACCAAAGGTAGAAAGAGAACATTGACTTATGAAAATTGTCCACCCATGCACTATAACACGGGTGCTTTTACATACATAAACAAATAAACAAGTGTAATTTAAATTTTTAACTGTGAGATCTACTTAGAGCATGCCTGCATTCTGGTTGCAGCTCAGGCTGTGCTTTTATTTGGGATACTGTTTTACCTAAGCCAGAATAATTCCACAAGAATAATTAAATTGTGATCATTCATTGCAATTTTTGAAAAGCAACTCGAAGCATGTATGTCCCTAAACACTTGCCTTATAAGCAACAGAACCTAGTCATACAATGTGCAAAGCAAAATTTGGATATGTGGTGTTGTAAGAATACATGGACAAAATACAAAGATTCAAATATTTGATGCAGTTACGTAGCTAGTTGTCCCTTTTTCACTAATCCCACTCTTTCATCAGGAATACAGAAAAAAATTATCATGCTTATTTTACATAGAAATACCTACTGAGTGTGTAATACTTCTGTCAAAAAAAAAAAAAAAACAACTCTGCTTCCTTCAATGTTGTTGTGTTCTTGATATTAAAAGGTGCCATAACATAACATACTAAGAAGAATTTAGGTACACTAAATTTAAGTGCACTAAAAAAGAGTTTCTCATAAATTATCATTTGGAAAAAGTAATGTCAGAAGTTTGCTAAAGATGTAGAGATGCCATTCGGTAAATATTATACATCATTTCTAATCTTCTTGCCTTTCAAATCCAGTCAGCTATTAAGTAGAGAGTAGTTCTGGAGGACCAGAGAATGGAGGCATTTGCAGAGGTGATGAGTGGTGTGATGAAGTTGCAAGCTTTTTACTGATGACATTAGTTCATCTCTAAAGTTAGACATGGTTTATTCATTCATGACATTTTTTAGTTGCTTGTAGAAAGCAGTGGGTTTTTGTTTTTTTCTCTTCCCAGAAGGTGAAATCTACTGTTGCATATCTAGCAAATACTGGGATGTGTGCTTTGCCAGCTCAGTCTCTCGCTGCTGGTTTTAGGCTGGGCTTTGTGGTCCTTGCAAATGTTCCAACATGACAATAACAATTCCAGTTTGAAACACTGGCACACATTGACTACACAGGCATTCTGGATTTAAAAATTAGGTAGAGGCAGCCAAAGAGCCAGCATCTGGGCAAGCCAGCCAGGCCAGTGACCACCAGTGCCCTTCTCAGCCACGCCCTGCTGAGAAATGGGATGTGGTCAGTGGCACATGTTACCACCAAAGGCCGTGCAGATGTCCCTGCTCTGTGCTGCATCCTGAAGCCATGTTAATGTCCACAGTCTGGCCTGCCACCAGGAGCTATATTGATGTGATTGGCCTGTGCGGCCACCTGAGGTAGTGACAGCCTCTGAGGACCTTTTCTGAATCCAGGATCCTACTGCAGCAGGGGCCGTGTTCATGATCTGTGCTGTCACCAGAAACCATGTAGAGGTCCATGATCCATGCTTCTTCTGACTGTGAAGAGCAAGAAGGCTACTTTTACTGTGATATCGATGATTGCAGAAGCACAGTTAAGACAGAGAAACGTGGCTTCAATAACAACCCCCATCCCAACCCACCCACCCTGCAAAAGTAACAGCCCAGACAGGAGGCCAACAAAGAGAACTCTTAAAAAGTGTGAAGGAAACAGGGCTTGGTGGCACACCTTTAATCCCAGGACTCAGTGAGGCAGAGGCAGGGATTGCTGTGAGATCCAGGACAGCCTTCTCTACAGAGTGAGTCCAGGACAGCCAATGCTACATAAAGAAACCCTGTCTAAGAAAAAAAAAAGTGTGACTAGGATGCTGAAATAAGCTCTTCACAATCGATGGCTCCTGGCAGAAGTATGGAAGGGGAAAGAAGAAAGATTCAGTTCTATTTAAGGGGCAGACCACTGAGAGTTTGATCATGCTCCAGTGAGTATAAAGATAACAGAGTGGACTTTTTCTTATTTTTATTGTCTGCTTCTTTTTTGGAGAGAGGGTCACAAGGGTGTGGCAGAGATGGAAAGACTGGGAAGGGATTATGATCAGGTGAGTGATGTGAAAATTCCAAACAATTAATAATAATGTTACATGGAGGAAAATATAATGAAAACCTCAACAAAGAGCAGGTATATAGAGAGGTTCCAAGATGGCAGCAACCAGTGTGTATTGTATCTAAGGGGCAGACGGTCAGAGACTGCAAAACTGGTGAGTAAACAGGTGGCTGGATCCAAAACGCCGACTTTGCTGCTTCCCTGACCAGAGGGGAAATCCAGGGATTTGGAGACAATGGGATCCAGGGCCCCAGTGGCCATCTCCAGGAGTCAGGAGCTGTGAGAACCCTGCCCTTCCCACATACTCAACAGAGTGCAGGTCCCCAGGTCCAGGGACCCTTTGTTCCTGCAGGCAGACTTCGGATCCCTCCCTTTCCCCTGAGGGAAGTGCCTAGATTCCTGGGCCAGCATCCCAACCTCCAAACCATGGTTTTACTGGTCCCCCTGTGGAAACCAGGTAGACAATAAAATCATAGGGATACCAGATCCAAGATGGTGGAGCCCAGGCCAGTATGAGTCACAGGAGCTCAGTGTCAGGTAGGCTTGTAAGCCACAGCTCAGCTACCTTCTGAGGCACTGACTTCCCCACTATTGCTACCTGAGGCAGACATCCTCCCCTTACCGGTAGCTCAGGCAACTGCATCTCTACCCATCAAGACACCCATGCCCCACCCTTTAAAATACCATGCCCACACTCTGCCTTCTGAAACTACATCTGAAGTGCCAGCACCTATTCGTGTTCCCCTGAACCTTTCTCATCATCCTGAAGACTACTCCAGACACCAGAGAAGAGTGAACCTAGTCTTAGGTACATGTTCAAGAAGCAAACAGCCAAAGCAATGGACAAACCAGGATGACTAAAGACCAGTGTAAGAACACAATCATCAAAAACCAGGACATCATGGCTCCACCAGACCCCCCAAGAAACAATGGGTATTCTAATGCAGCTGAAACACAGGAAAATGACCTTAAATCTATGATTGTGCAGTTATTAGAGACATAGAAAGAGGAAAGGAACAAATCTCTCAAAGAATTGCAGGAAAATACAACCAAACAAATAAAGAAAGGCCATCAAGAACAGACAGGAAACCACAATCAAACAAGTGAAGGAAATGAATAAAATTATTCAAGACCTAAAAACAGAATTAGAAACAATAAATAAAACACAGAGAAACAATAAGAAATCACAGAGGTAAGCACCACCAACAGAATACAAGAGATGGAGGAGAGAATCTCAGGTGTTGAAGATAAAATTGAAGGAATTGACACATCTCTCAAAGAAAACATTAAGACGGAAAAGTTCTAAACACAGAACCTGCAAGAAATCGAGGACACCATGAAAAGACGAAACCTAAGAATAATAGAAATAGATAAAAAAGGCTCAAAGGCCCAGAAAATATTTTAAACAAATTCACAGAAGAAAATTTCCCCAACTAAAGAAATGCCTTTAAACATACAAGAGGCTTAAAGAACACCAAGTAGATAGATAAAAAAAATTCCTCCAACAACATAATAATAAAAACACTAAATGTACAGAGCAAAGAAAAAATGTTAAAAGCAGCAAAGGAAAAAAGGCCAAGTAACATATAAAGGTAGACCTATCAGAATCACAGCTGACTTCTCAACAGTCTATAAAAGCCAGAAGCACGTGGGCAGATGTCATACAGACACTAAGAGATCACAGATGTCTATCCAGACTACTATAACCAGCAAAACTTTCAGTCACCATAGGTGGAGAAAACAAGATATTCCATGACAAAACTAAATTTAAACAATATCTATTCACCAACCCAGCCCTACAAGAGATAGTAGAAGAAAACTACAATCCAATGAAGTTAACTACACCCAAGAAAACACAGGATATAGATAATTTCACAACAGCAAAACCAAAAAAAAAACAAGCACACAGACACACAATCACCACTAACTCCACAATAAAAGAAACTAACAATCATTAACCACTAATCTCTGTCAACATCACTGAACTCAACTCTCAAAAAAAAAAAAAAAAAAAGACACAGGCTAACAAAATGTTTGTGGAAACAGGATCCACCATTCTGCAGCATTCAAGAAACACAACTCAAGAACAGAGATAGACACTACCTCAGAGTAAAGTGGTGGAAAAATGTTTTGCATGCAAATGGACCCAAGAAACAAGCTGGAGTAGCCATCCTAATATATAATAAAATATACTTTCAACCAAAATTAATCAAAAGAGATAGGGAGGGACATTTCATTCTCATAAAAGGAAAAATCCACCAAGAGGACATCACAGTCCTGAACATCTATGCTCCAAATACAAGGGCACCTGAATTTGTAAAAGAAGCATTATTAAAGCTTAAATCACATACTGATCTCAACACATTGATAGTGGGAAAGTTTAGTGTCCCACTCTCACCAATGGACAGATCATTGAGACTGAAGCTAGAGAAATAATGAAGCTAACAGAGGTCATGAGTCAAATGAACCAATAGATATCTACAGAACTTTTCACTCAAACACACAAAAGAAAATGTATACACTTTTGTCAGCGCTACACAGAACCTTCTCCAAAACTGACCATATAGTCAGTCACAAAGCAAACTTCAGTTGAAACATTAAAATTGAATTAACCCATTGTTCTTTCTCAGATCACCATGGATTAAAGCTAGACCTCAACAACAACAACAACAACAAAACCCTACACACTCATGGAAATTGAACAACTCCCTGATCAAGGGAAAAAATTTAAAAAAAAAATTAAAGACTTCCTATAATTTAATGAAAATGATGGCACAATTTACCCAAACTTATGAGACACCATGAAAGCAGTGCTAAGATGAAAATCACAGCACTAAGTGCCTTCCGGAAGACATTGGAGAGATCCCATATTAGCAACTTGATAGATCACCTGAAAACATTTAAAAAGAAGAAGAAGAAGAAGAAGAAGAAGAAGAAGAAGAAGAAGAAGAAGAAGAAGAAGAAGAAGAAGAAGAAGAAGAAGAAGAAGAAGAAGCAAACACACTCAAGGGAAGAAGATGACAGAAAATAATCAAACTCAGTACTGAAATCAATAAATTAGAAACAAAAAGAGCAATACAAAGAATTAATGAAACCAAGAGTTGGTAGTTTTAAAAATTCAACAAGATAGACAAACCCCTAGCCAAACTAGCTAAAAGACAGAGAGACAGTACCCAAATTAACAAAATCAGAAATGAAAAAGGGGACTTAACAACATACAATGAGGAAATCCAAGGAATTATTAGGTCCTACTTCAAAAGGCTGTATTCCAAAAAATTGGAAAATCTAAAGGAAATGGCATTTTTCTTGATAGATTTTACCTACTAAAGTTAAATCAAGAGCAGGCAAATAGTTTAAACAGCCCTATAACCCCAAGGAAAATAGAAGCAGCCATCAAATTCTCCCAACGAAATAAATAAAGGCCAGGGTCAGGTGGTTTTAGTATAGAATTCTACCAGATTTTCAAAGAAGAGCCAACACCAATACTCCTCAAACTATTGCACAAAATAGAAACAGAAGGAACATTACCAAACTCATTCTATGAAGCCAGTCACCCTAGTATCTAAACCATACAAAGACTCAAAAAAAATGTTTTTCAGACCAATCTCCTTTATGAACCTTGAAGCAAAAATCTCAATAAGATACTTGCAAACAGCATTCAAGAACACAACAAACACATCATCCACCATGATAAAGTAGGTGTCATCCCAGTGATGCAGGGATGCTCCAATATGCAAAAATCCATCACTTCCCCTGAGGGGACCTCCATACAAGGCCACAGGAGATGAAGATGAACCCAGTTCTCATGGGAATAGATGAACTGGGGTGTCTGGGTAGGGTAGGTAGGAGGTTGTATTCTTCCCCAACTCTGAGAAATAGGGGAAAGGGGATGCAGGAGGGGTGAGGTAAGGGAGTATGACCAAGATGTAAGTTGAATTAATTAATAAAAATATAAAAAAGAATAGGTAGATAAACAGTGCATAAAATCTTTCATTTGTATATAAACAACATGTTTTGTTTCTTATACATTATTTGCTGGGTGCAAATTTTCAAGCAGCTCCGACTTTGGTGTGAGTCTTCTGAATTTGTAGTTTGTAGTTACCACTAGATTTCTACACAATATCAAAAGTTAAACCCTCAAGAACAAATATTAGTAATAACTAACTAGTCCTAAGTTTAAATATCAGTGACTGACATTTGAGCCCTCATATCCAGCTCCACACATGCTTTTTAATGAACTATCATTTTATTAAAGCCCACTTATGGTTGGCTTTCAGTATTTTGGGATCTTGTGCTTCATTATCACTTCCAGAACCATTATTTTAGTCATGATTGCTTACCATCAAACTTAAAAATACTCACTACCCTAACATACATGTTTTCTTTTATTTGCTTTTAATCTTGAGACTGTCACACAAATGAAACTTGACCATAGCCATCTTTCCTTAATTCCCTCAAGTTCCCCTCAACATAGGCCCTTACCAACTTCATGTCCTCTTTGTTTTATAATAACTCACAAAGTTCACTCTCCGCTGTCCATGTGTGCATGGGTGTAAGGCCATCAACCGATGCATGAGAAATCTACCAGTGGCCACACTGTCAAAATAGGGGGAGAAGAGGGGAAAAGGGTGAGGCTGGAAGAATGTGAGGGAAGGGAATACAGCCGGGTTACAAAGTGAATAAATTGTAATGGTAGATAGATAGATAGATAGATAGATAGATAGATAGATAGATAGATAGATAGGTAGATGGATGGATAGATAGATAGATAGATAGATAGATAGATAGATAGATAGATAGATAGATAGATAGATAGATAGATGAAAGTGTGGTTCTCCCTTCCCCAGCAGTTGTCAATGACCCATGGTTCCTTAGTAGGACCTGGTTCCTTGCTGCCTCATCTGAAGAGACCTGACTGTGCTCACCCCTCCGCAACTTCACTCACCACCGCCATGAAGGTAGTAATGTATTTGCCTTGGTGGGAGTGTTTACATCAGGAAAGTTAACTGGCTCCCTCATGGTTCCAGGGTAGTGTGTATTAAAGCTTAGGTACCTGCAGTCCTTAGCAAATGGAATGAAGTCATGTTCACTTAGCTAGAACTTGAAACCACAGCTTCTGAACCACAGCTAACTTAAGCCAAGCTCTGAGCTCTGATGAAATATATAAGTGGGTTATTTTTTCTTCATATACCAGCCACGTAGCCAAGATTGGTGTAAACAAAGTCTCATGAGTTTAGATCTTCTAACACTTATACAGCAATTTTCTGCTTTGATCACCCAGGCGATCCATTCCAAGAATATTTGCTTTGTTCAAGCAGCTTTTGCTCATGAACTAGTTCTGTGAACTGCATTAACATATCCTATTTTTTAAAAATAGCCAGTTATATGTGGGGTTATAGTTTGAGAACAGTATTTATTGTTGAATGAAGTAAAGCCTCTTAGATGCATACAAAATAGAAGACTCACACTTGAACTGTTCAAAAAACCATGAAGAGACTAAATTTTAAACAAACTTCATTTTCCAGGCAGTCAAATTTATGATAGACACAGCTGTGCCGAGTTATTTTGTAAATACCTTAAATTTTATTGCACAGCATTGCATTTAAAGAGCATATTTATGCAAATTGAATAAATATGAAATGATAAGTAGCTAATGTTAGAGAAATTTCCATGTCACAACACAGAGTTGTCTATGAAAATATCTTTTTGAAGCTGACCCCTAAAACACAAACAAATAAGTGCAAGCCTGACACTTGATTTGGATTGATACTGTGGTGAGCAGAGCAAAACTTATTTGCATTCCCCTGAGATTTGCATCATGAATTGTTTAAGTGTCAGGGGAGAAATGTCCTCAACTACAGCACAAGAGATTTCTCCATTAAGCCATGTGCCTCATTCATTGCCTAAGTGAGACAGTTTTGTCTGGGTTGACGCTTGAGCACTGTGTATTTGGTCCTTGTTCTCAGAAAATGAAATGGTTTCTTAATTTGTGCTAACCAAAATTACTTCGAGCTTCAGTTTTAGATTAGTTTGTTAAAAATTAAAAAAAAAAAAACATCCAAGGAATTTCCAATTACGGTGGAACATAATTCAAACAAAAATAGACTTTTGTTAGTACCAACTCTGGTTCTTGCATGTCATCCTTGCACTTGAGAAACTGGGAGAGCAAATTGGAGCAAACCTGGGCTACAGAGCAAAATCCTGTCTGAAAAAGAACCAAGAAATAAAAATAAGTCATGGAAATACAAATGTACTTTAGAGGGGTAGGCAATCTTATCAAAGCAGCAGAGAACCAAACAGTTCCCAAGAAAACTGTGCTGGACTCATCAGTTTTAGGAAGATGTGCACCTCGTGTGTATTTGTATCTCAGTAGATGCTATAATGTATATAAAGTAAAGTAATAATGTATAACAAAATAATATACTTCCTTCTGGCAAGACCTGGCCATGGAGCATCCAAGGCAAACATGCGTTTTGTTTAAGTCAGAAGCACAATCCACATAAACAAAGGCTGAAAACTGCCCACGGAAATAGAATGCCTGTGGTCCACACGCTCCCTCGACAAAGGAGTCTTAAGTTATAAGTGATTTTCCCACAGGGATAAAAATGAGGTTTTGTTTCTAACCAAGAAACAGGAGCCTAACTCTTTAAAAAGATGCAAATGGTCAGAAACATTTTAATCAACAGTAAATGATATATTTGGATAATGCATAACTTAAAACCTTTTAAAGTGAATGTCTGTCACTGGAGCCGAGAGAAACAGAAATCAATCACGGAAATCGTCCTGTTATTTTACTGAGAGTCCCCAGATAAGAGGATTTCAGGACAGCAGAGAGGCCACCAGGCTCTCTGGCGACATAAAACACCTGAAGCCTGCTCACCCTGAAGTGGGGTTATGACGTCAGGGGCAGCTGGGGAATTGCTAAGGAGGTTTAGCTTTATTGAGAGAGAAACGAGAGACTCTTAAGAGTGGAGGTGCCCATCATATGCACTGATCCATGTTTACAACGTCCTTATAAGACCCTAAAGGGGTGGTACTCATAATGGGGACAGAGTCACATTCACATGGTCCTTGGAAGACCCGAGAAGTGTTCTCTGAGACCGATACTCCAACCAAGGACCATGCATGGAGATAACCTAGACCCCCTGCTCAGAGGAAGCCCATCGGCTGCTCAGTTTCCAAGTGGGGTTTCCTAGTAATGGGAGCAGGGGCTGGCTCTGACATGAACTCAGTGGCTGGCTCTTTGATCACCTCCCCCTAGGGGGTGCAGCCTTGCCAGGCCACAGAGGAAGATGCTGCAGCCAGCCTTGATGAGACCTGATAGGCTAGGGTCAGATGGAAGGGGAGGAGGACCTCCCTTTTCAGTGTACTAGGGGAGGGGCATAGGGGAAAAAGAGGGATTGTGGGTAGGACTGGGAAGAGATAAGGAAAGGGGCTGCAACAGGGATACAAAGTAAATACATTGTAATAAATAAATATATAAATAAAATTATATTTATATATATATATATATATATATATATATATATATATATATACCTTTCTGTACCATTGATAAACAAAGAACACAGCACATTCAAGTTTGACCTCATGTAATACATTTTGCTTTCACTGGTCATTTTCCTACCTAATGTGCTAACCATCTTATAGTGTCCATCCAGGAAAGAGAGATAAGCAAATACAATTTACATTAAACCTAATATGTTTCATTGACCCTCATGGTTCTTAGAAATGTACTAAACCTTACTGCAGCAATATAGATATTTTGTCTGTAAGATTTTTAGTTTTTATTTATATTTAAACTTATCATAAAGTATACAAACAAAGTTTATTTTTGAAGTTGTTTATAACATTTAAATATATAGGGTCATTAAATACATTTAAATTGTACTACCATCACCACTATTTATAGAACTGTCTGCATCTAAAACTTTGCCTATTCAACAATAACTCTTCCATTCCCTTTTCTCCAAGCTCAAAGAAAGCATTCTTTTCTCTCCGTGTGTGTGTGTGTGTGTGTGTGTGTGTGTGTTGCTTGTATGTGAGTTAGCAGGTGTGAGTGTTTATAAATATGCATTCAGTGGCCAAAGGAAGACATCAGATATATTTATCAACCCCCACCTTGCCTTTCAGAGAAGGGGTCTCTAATTGAACTTCAAGCTTGCTGTGCCAGCTAGGACCACTGGCTGGTGAGCTCACAGGTTCTATCTATTTCTACTTCTTAACCCTGGGACTATAGGCCCACACTCTCATGTGTGTGTTTGGGACTTATATTCATGTACTGTTGCAGTCACAACAAATGCCTTCACCCACTAGCCATCTTCTCATTCTTGTTTCCTGTAAATTTGATTACATTGAATACTTTGTATCAACTGAACTAAATAATATTTGGGGGAGGAATACGTATTTGTTTTACTCTGTGAAATAAAAACTGTGTTAGTTTGGGTAGAGAGATGCTCTCCCAGAGGAGGCCCTGAGTTCATTCCCAGCACCCAGATGGTGGCACACAACCATCTATATTGATCCAATCCCCTCTTCTGGTGCACAGACATGCATACACACAGATAGCTCATGTACATCAATATATAAATAAATATTATTAAAGAATGCAGAAAATGTATTAGAATGTTACATGTACAAAATGATCAACTTCATTATGAAATTTTCACGCATATATGTAATGTCTTATATGTGTTTTGTGATTAGCTTATATTATAATACCTTGGAGTTTTATCCATATTATAGTATACATTAGAATTTCCTTCCTTCACAAGGCTGAACAATATTTACTGCACCTACATACTGCAATTTATTTTCCCTTGTACCTCATGGGGAACGTTTAAGCTTTGGGTCATGGTGAATAAACTGCTGTGAACATGGATGTATAAATGTCTTTTCATGATTATACTTTCAGTTTTTTTTAGCATATACTCAAAGCAGATTCTCTAGTTTTTATCACATTGTATAAGATTATTTCTTGGGATATCATACTTGAGGGTTACTCTTCATTGTCAACTCGATGGCTTTGGACTCACCTAAGGTGCATACTTCTGGTGTGGCTTTGAAGAAATGTCCTGTGAAGTTTGTCAGAGGAAAGAAAACATTCAATGAATTTGAGTGTTATCCAGGGATTATGGTCCTGGGTTTAATAAAAAGAGGGAAAGGAAGAAGTCACCCAATGATCTGTATCCTTCCTAACTATGGATACAATATCATCAGCTACCTCACACTCCAGCCAGTACTTCTTCAGAATGAAGAACTGCATGGCCTCAACAGGAAGCCAAAATAAACTATTCATTCTTTAACTTGCCCTCCTTTATGTAACTTGTCACAGTAACAAGAAAAGTAACTAACAGAAAAAGTTTGTACCAGGAGTGGGGCTGTTATTTTTTTGTTTGTTTGTTTGTTTGTTTGTTTGTTTTTTTAAACAAACCTGGCGATGTGGTTCACAGGCATTTGGAACTGGTTTGGAGGAGAAATGCGAAAAGGTTTAAAACTGTGAAATGGAAAAGCCCTAGAATTCCATAAACAAAGCTTAGTGGATCCTTCTTGTAGGAATTCAGAGAACCAGAATTTTAAGAAAAATGTAGACAGTGGAGGTCAGGGCTCATGAGATTTCAGAGAGAAAATATGGAAATATTGGGAACTGAGCTAAAATCTATTCATAAGACATTGATGCAAAAAATTCACAGCATGTCCCAAAAATGTTAATGAAGCTAAACTCACTTAGCAATGGACTCAATCATTTGGCAGAAGAAATTTCAATAGAGAATAACATGCAGTCTATGGAATGGCTACTGCTCATTACTCTTATCCAGGTCTACAGTAAAAGAGAGAAGAAAGTAGAATGAGAGATATAAAAAGCATACATTTAGATTTGGAAGAGAGTGTGGAAAAGTTTGAAGATGAAGAGAAGGTGTGTTTTGAGAGACAGATGTAATTATTTTTATCATTTTTATTATTATCATTTATTACAATTATAATTTATTCAGTTTGTATCTCAGTTGTGGCCCCCTCCCTCATCTCCTCCCAATTCCACCCTCCACCCTCTTCTCTCCCTATACCCCTCCCCAAGTCCACTTCCCTTCTATTTGACTCTAGCTTATCAGGTCTCATTAGGACTATTTGCATTGTCTTCTTCTGTGTCCTGGCAAGGCTGCACCCCCCAGGGGGAAGTGATCAGAGAGCCTCACATTGAGTTCATGCCAGCCAGAGACAGCCCCTGCTCCCCTTACTATCTAACCCACTTGGGGACTGAGTCTATGGGCTACATCTGAGCCAGGGTTTTAGGTCCCCTCCATGCATTGTTCTTGGTTGGGGTATCATTCTCTGAGGCCCCAGGGCTCAGTTTTTTGTTGTTGTTTATTTGTTTGTTTATTTGTTTGTTTATTTGTTTGTTTGGGGCTCTGTTGGTCTCTTTTGGAGCTCCTGTCCCCTCCAGGTCTTTCTATCTCCCCCTTCTTTCCTCAGATTCCCTGCACTCTGCCCAAAGTTTGGCTATGAGTCTCTGACTCTGCTTTGATACTTCGATCAGTAAAGTCTTTCAGAGGCTATCTGTGATATGCTCCTGTCCTGTTCCCTATCTTCTCCTGCTTCTGATGTCTACTGTGTTTGCCCCTCTGCATGAAGATTGAGCATCTTCTCTAGGGTCTTTCTTGTTGTTTAGCTTCTTTAGGAATATAGATTTTAGTATGTTTATATGATATTATGTTCGTAGCAGTTCTATTCATAATGGTCAGACTCTGGAAACAAACTAGATAACCCTCAACAGAAGAATGGATACAGAAATGGTGGTATAGTTACACAATGGAATATTACTCAGCTATTAAAAAACAAGGAAATCATGAAATTTGCAAGCAAATGGTAGAAAAGATCATCTTGAGGAAGGTAACCCAGAAACAGAAAGACATACATGATATACACTCACTCATAAGTGGTCATTAGATACTTGTGATTATTAAAGATGTTGTGTGTTGAGAAAAAAAATCTTCCCCTCTGAAGACTCCAACTTTTGAAAATGCAAACTCACTTGAACAGAAAGAGCCTGAGATAGGAAAGACATCAAAGGCTTCTCAGCTGGAGAATAACATCCTTGGAAATATTTTTCACCAGATTCAGACACTAAGCCTGCAGTAGAAATAAAACAGACAGCATCTTGACCTGGCAACACGAAGGGTCAACATAGCCCACATGATACTTGTTTTGTAACAATGCAAAACATAAAAGTGATGGGTCCTGGAGACTTGTGCCAATGTCCCAGAAAGCTTTCAAAAGCAAAGAATGTGTTTTAGGGTTCGACTCCCAGAAACTAGGCTCTGAAATTCTACTCTGAAATGGTGATGATGGAGTTATAGTAGAAACTCCAATATTTTGGAGAGGCTAGGATCATCGGACATCTGAAGAAATCTGCACTTGTGTGATAGAACCAAAACAAGATAGAGGCTGTGTGAGATATAGTAAGCAGACCTGGAGAGGCGTGACTACCCAAGCCTATTGGAGCACAGCTAATATTATCAAAAGATCCAGATCCTGGACTTGTCGCTTCAGGACTTGGTGTTTGCCCTGGTATGTTTTGGTGTCTTGTTTTAGCTTAATCTTTCTTTACTTTTTGGAATGGAAATGTTTATTCCATGCATCTTCCCTAGGGTCCTCCTTGTTGTTTAGCTTCTTTATGACTATCAATTTTAGTATGTTTATCCTGTATGCCTAATATCCACTTATGAGTCACTGTATACCATTTCTACTTCTGGGTAACCTCACACAGGATGATCTTTTCTAGTTCCATCCATTTGCCTGAAAATTGCCTGATTTCCTTGTTTCTAACTGCTGAGTAGTATTCCATTGTGTAAATGTACCACAATTTCTATATCCATACTTTCTAGATGTTCACCATTTGCCTTGCCAAGTGAACCTATAAAGCAGACGCGTTTGTCCAAGATGATTTTTCAGAGAATGGATTCTTACAGTATATTTACTTGGTTTCCAAGTAACTTCAGGAACCACTGGTTAATCAAGTAGAGAAGCAAGTGGCTGTGTCAGTCATAAAATTCAGAAACTGAGTGCCCTAAGAAAGACATCCTTAAGCATGGTAGGATGGAATTAAAAGGCAGATCAAGTGATATCCAGAGAAAGAGCAGTATACAAGATGAGGTTAGCAAAACCTTATCCAGACACATTTGAAAAGGTTTAAGAGATTTTCTCTAATGTACTCCAAGGCCATAAATACATAAGTTATAACGCAAACTGGGTTAATTTAAATGAAAACATCTAAATTCAGGTTGAAAATGTTTTTTCATTTATTCAATCACTCATTGCAGAACCAACAATAGAATCTTTATTATTTACAAATACAAATCAAGAGCAAATATCAAGGTTACATATGGTATGAAAATGAATTTTTTAAATAGAAATTACCATTAGCATCTATTGTTTGATTTGATTGTTTAGATGAAATGAAAGGAAGAATGGTACTTTCTGAATTTTTCCTTTATATCCATAATCGATCAGTGTTGTTTGGCTGTGGATGAGTCTGCTTACTTGAAAAGATGCTGAATATCATCTTTCAGTATCACAATAAAAATGTGTGCACTCTGTAGGTCTTCTGTCCTTATTGCACCTGTTGACGTGGGTACCCTCCTATTGTTAAGATTATGAAGCTAGGGCTGCAGAGCTGCTCTGTGGTTAAGGTTAAAAGCATGTTCTGCTCTTGCAGAGTTGTTGGGTTCAATTCCCCGTTCAGCATGTAACTCCAGGAGTATCTGCTGTCTCCGCCTCCCCAGGTACCTAGACTCACTAACATGTACCCATATGCTGACACACCCACACCCACACCCACCCACACACACACACAAACACACACACACACACACACACAGACATAATTGAAAATAATAAAAATAGAACAGGAGAGGTAGCACAGCAACTAGAGCACTTGCTTTTTTTGTGGAAAACCAGGGTTCCCTGCCCAACACCCACATGAAGACTCTAACCCACAACGAGCTGAAAGACCAGTACAGGGAATCTGGCATTCGTTTATGGCCTTTGTGGGCACTTTGTGCATCTAGTGCACAGATATACGTGTTGGCAAAATACTTTTACACATAAAATGAATGAAAATAAACCCTAAATAATGAAAGTTATTTTTTTTTAATTTTTAAGTAATATGCACATAAATCCAAGGGGGAGACCAGACTCTGCAGTGATGTGGGCATGGGAATCTGGGTTAGAAAGAGAGTGCAACACACCACCTGCACGCCTACACCTAGAGCAGCTCTGTTAGCTGCAGTCAAACACTTCTATCTGCAGCTCATTTGCCGCTGACACAGAAGCCTCCAAATTTGAGGAAATAGTAGGTTCTCTTTGCAAGGAATGTTCAGATCTTGTATTTGTTGCAAAGTGACCTATTAAGAGTTTGTATGCCATTTCCAGTGTCACAGTCAACCAGGCTTTCTCCACAGCAGAACACTGGTGACTATTATGCTCAAGAGAAACAGCTGCGCACTGACCTCCCAGGAATTGCACAGGGATTTGTAAACTCGTGTCTTTTATAGACATGTTTTTACACTTTCTGCAGCATAATTTTAAACATGCTTCATATCTGGAACTATGTAACTCATCTTGAACCCATTATGTAACTGTGGCTGTTGTTTTGTAAAATATTAATTAGATAACATCAATAAAAGTCATGATGATTTAACTAACATAATTGTGAGGTTTAACATACTTATAAAAGGATATGATTTAAAATTGACAAAAATATTTTTAGCTATTGAACATGTTAGGAAGTCATCATTTGCTTTGTTTAATAAACCCAGTACAAAAGTACAGATAATTTTTAAGGTAAATTATAAATTCATTCCTACAATTCAATTTTTTTACAGTGTTCATCTAAAACACAAGAAAATAATCTTCATCTGTATGAGAAAGCAAACCAAAGAAGAGCAAATTGATTAATTTATTTTTCAAATTCTTAGCAGATATCTTAAATAACATCTCTCTAACCTATGTGAACAAAATCCTGTTTTCATGCTATAATGCCACTAACACCATGCTCTTCTTGATTTTTAGATTATGGTTGCAATATTTGAATTTCACCAAATGTCTCAAGAAGACTTGCAAACACTTGCATTGTAGCAGTTTTGTAGGTAGAACACAAAGTCTTGGCACAGTTATAAAAATTAAACAGGCAAATAGGAATAGTGCTATCTCAAGATCCAGCTATACCACTTCTAGGCATATGTCCAAAAGAAGCTCAAGTACACAACAAGGACATTTGCTTAACCATGTTCATAGCAACTTTATTTGTAATAGCCAGAAGCTGGAAACAACTCAGATGTCCCTCAACTGAGGAATGGATACAGAAATTATGGTAATTTACACAATGGAATACTCCTCAGTAATTAAAAACAAGGAAATCATGAAATTTGCAGGCAAATGGTGGGATCTAGAAAAGATCATCCTGAGTGAGATACCCAGAAGCAGAAAGACACACATGGTACATTAGACATATAATATAGGATAATCATACTAAAATCTGTACACCTAAAGAAGCTAATCAAGAGGGAGGACCTGGGTAAGATGCTCAATATTCATTCAGAAAGGCAAATGAGATAGACATTGGAAGAGTGAGAAAACAGAGAACAGGACAGGAGCCTACCACAGAGGTCCTCTGAAAGATTCTACCCAACAGGGTATCAAAACATATGCTGAGATTCATAGAGTACATGGAATCTTATGAATGAAGGGGGAGATAGAAAGACCCAGAAAGGACAGGAGCCCCACAAGGAGAGCAACAGAACAAGAAATCTGGGCACAGGAGTCTTTTCTGAGACTGATACTCCAAACAAGGACCATGCATAGAGATAACTTATAACCTGTGCACAGATGTAGCCTAAGGCAGCTCAGTATCCAAGACGGTTCCCCAATAATAGGACCAGGGACTATCTCTGCTATGAACTCCTGGGCTGGCTCTTTGATCACCTCCACCTGAGGGAGAGCAGATTTACCAATCCACAGAGGAAGACAAAGAAGCCAGTCCTGATAAGATTTGATAGACTATGGTCAGATGGAAGGAGAGGAGGACCTCCCCTATCATTGAACTGGGGGAGGGGCATAGGAGAAGAAGGAGGAGGGAGGGTGGGATAGGAAGGAGATGGGGGAGGGGGCTACAGCTGGGATACAAAGTGAATAAACTGTAATTAATAAAAAATAAAAAAGAGTTTGTTCAAGAAATATATGAAGCAAAATGATGTCTCAGCCAGTTTACACATTGTTTAATTTTTTCTTTGGAAGCTGCTGTGTTGTGGAAGATCTGTACAGAATAAGTCATAAATCAAACAAAATTCAACATTGTCACTCCTGAGAAAATGTCAAAAGAAGAGCTTTTCCCTGGCTATAAAGATTTGCATATAAGATGACAGATAGGAAAAAGCCCAGTTCATATTTACTGATGAAAATGGAAATTCCAAGGCCAGTATGTGACTCATTTAGAATTTTTAAAAATCATTTCACTTCAGAATTTATATAAGAGGACTGCATAATTCCATAAGTAATATTACATCAGTCTTTGACGATGAGTCTGTGTTGAAGACAAATAACAAATATGCCCTTAAACAGCTAAGTGATCTTGAGCTCAGGGACAGAGGGACCCAACACTCATATTCATCTCAGATATTTCAAATAAGTAAAGACACAGTGGTTATTTAGCAACTCACCTTTTCTCTCCCAGTACCCAAAAGTTCTGGAGATCTGCTACATGCAACATTACACATACAGTTAACATGATGGATTGTACAGTGAAATCATGTTTAAGGCTAGATCCCACATTCAGTGTGCTTACTACAATGAAAGTGCAACAAAAACTGAATGGCAGAGTTCTATGTGGCATGTTAACTGCCTTCAGGTACATTCTAAAGAAGTGGACAGAATGTCAAACTTGTCCTTGGAGTTTATTAGAGATTTGGGACATGCTGGGCCCACGTAGCCGGTGTGGAGTGTTGGAACCATTTGCTCTGCCTCAATTGGAGAGGAGTGCAATGACATTAAGAAATGAGGCTTTCTGGTTTTCTCACATTTTCACATTTGAAAACTTTCTCAATAATACATTTGAAAGTTGTTTAAAAACAAAACAAAACAAAGCAGCCATGCTTCTGCTTCCCCTTCTGTGGAAATGCTTTCATGTTATGTTTCACATGTACATATGAAATATATTATATATTCTTTGTCATATACTACAAATATCATACATTACATAAGATATAGCACATCATTTTGGGCTAGGCAAGCAGATTGCTCCCAGACCTGTCAGATAAGCAGAGAGGCAAGCGGGATTGCCTTTTAATGTTCCATCTTTCTTTTCTCCTTGTAATTGGAGACAAGGGAGAGATGAAAATCTATTCATTCTCAGCTTGGGGCACACAGACAAGTGAGTGTGTGAACCAACGCTCAGCATCACTCTTATCAGGATAATTAAAATCAAACCATAGTGAGAGGCCACTTCCTCCTGTTAGAAAATTTACTGTCAGAAACACAGGTGATGCCAAGAGGCAGGGCAGCACAGTGAGGGGACCCTTGTACTGTGTTTCTGGGTGACCAGGATGGTACATTGCCATAGAAAGCTGAAGATCACACAAAGTAAAAGATCCACTGTATGTTCCGGAAACCCTGCAAGGATGGGTATGCAAGAAGTTCAAACGGACGGGTCTGATGCTCTTTGGGTGGATGACACCTAAATGAACATCGGTACTAAGTCCCAATTTATTTCTAATATCAGAGATCAGACCTCTACTCTTGCCTGATGCGTCTAAAACAAAAAGGGGGAACTGTAGAGAGCTGCGAAATGCTGCGCCTTAAAGATGGAGCTGGTTTCCGCCTTCCACCTTCCCGATGGTGAGTGCTCTTTGTCACGAACAATTCCACATTTGGCTAAGGCTGAGGATCTGGCTTGCTTCCATGTATGTGGACCTATCTGCATTGCCCACGTGGCACGCCTGGGTTGGCTACCCAGAGGCTATTTAAGCTGTGGGCTGGCTTTCCCCAGGGTCAGATGATTGTTCAAGGTTCCTGAATAAACTGCATTGAAAAAAAAAAAAAAAAGAAATATTCTAAACTGTGCAAGCTTTCTTTAATTTAAAGTAACTTTCTTCAGTTCTCCTGTTCTCCCTTGGTGATTGTCTAGTTGGGAATAATGCAATTTAATTTGGTGGTTATACATAGGGCACTGTGGTAGGTAGATGCCTCCTCCTATCTGAGGAAGTGGCATCTGAAAGGATTCTTGATGGGTTTGAAGGGGCTAACCATGAGCAGATTTGAGAGAAGAGCAAACAGCAAGTATGAAGGCCCTCAGGCGGGACAGACTTGGTTGAGCAAAGTGCGGTGACAGTATGGAGAATGTGGGAAATGCACGATCAGCACCCAGCTTATGTAATTGTATATGAGGTTCAGGTTTTATGTTATCTGCCATGGCAAATCACTGGAGAATTTTAAACAAAGGAATGGGGTGATTTTTCTTCTTAGACTCTCAGACTTAGAAGAGATTTTTAGAAAAAAAAATGGGAAGAAGATACCGTTTAGAAAGCTGTTAACATAAGCCATTAGAAAATGAAATGGCCTGGACCAGAGGGAGTTCAGTAGAGATAATGAGATGCTATCAAAGTCAAGATAGGTTTTTGAAGTAGCAATGGATCAGGCCAGGGACAGGTTAGGGAGGAGTGGCAAAGGCTCGGGCAAGTCAGGCAGTGTCGCTGTTAACTGAGTTGCACTGGGACATAAGAGGACCAGTGTTGCAGTGACAGGAACTGGGGCTAAAAGGAGCTTTCCATTTGCATATTTTAAGTTTGGAATTACTGTGACCCATCAAGCAAAGATGCACCTTCAATATTACGGAAATCATCTAGGTGTGCTTCGTAACCTTGCTAATGCTGCAACCCTTTAACACGGCTCTTCGTTTTGTGGTGACCGCCCCACCTCGTCATAAAACTATTTTCATCACTACTTCATAACTGGAATTTGGCCACTGTTATGAATCATAATGTAAATATTTACCGTGCAGAATATCTGGTGTGCAGCCCCTGTGGGAGTCTTAGGCCAGGTTGAGAACCATTGATCTAGGCAAAGGATAATGGTGGTAAGAACCAAAAAAGGGCCCATGGGAATGGAGGAAGCAAATGAATTAGTTAATGCTTTGAAGGAGAATAACCAGATACTTGTCCTGTGAGGGAAGGCTAGAGCAATTTTTGGTGCCCACCTTGAGTGGCTGATGCGCTCCGCAGTGACGGAAGCTCGCTGAGATGCGTGCCACTTTGGAAGAGACAAGAGGAGCTTGCACTTGAGACTTTTAAGAGATTTCGAAGTCACCGGCATTACCTTCACCCTCATCAAAACCTACAAAATGATTACCTGAACACAGATAAGGCTATTTCAGATCAAAATAAAGGGCCTGGCATGGATTATGTTGTTTGCAGAGCAATGGTGTAAAGCAATACAAAACAAACAAAAATAAATAAGTAAATAGCATAGCTCAAGCACCATCCTGAATCATGTGTGTTTTTAAATCGGGTCCCAGCCAGAGTCTACACAGAGACAGCATTAGCTGTGAGTGTGAGCTTTACACCCAACCCAGAGCTGCCCATGAGGAGGATAAAGGACTCAGAATTGAGATTTTGCTCTGGAGCATCCAGTGCGTATCGACAGGAAGGTGGAATCCCTGTATTTCCCAGTAGAATTTGGGTTGTTTTATTAGACAGTCATACACAGTGGAGGACAAGACAACAGGCTGGAAAGCTGTAGGAGCAAGCCACTATGGTGGACTGACAGCCACGTGCTGGGCTGCTTCGATAAGCCCGGTACTTCGAAATCCTAAAGCCTCTGTCACACGGCCTCCTTGAGACTCTAGAAGCTCTTGTGTCTTGGGGGAATTCCCGGAATTATTTGGTGCTAATTTTTCATTTAACAAATGAACTAGATACAGCCCCCAAGAGGTTCACTTCTTAAAGGTCAGGCGACTGCTTTCGGGCACAGTCTGATAATACTGGAAGCACTCCTGCCACCCCTGTTACTATGTACTGAGCCCTTTTCCAAAGGAGCGAAGCTAATTTCACATCTGCCCTTTGGATGTCATGAAGTTCTGTCTATTTCTGGAGGGAGCCAAGAGCAAAGGTTAGGAGGGCAGGCGTGCTCTCAAACTATCAGGATAGAATCCTTGTTCAGCCCCTTAAGGTCCTATGACCTTAACCGCACTCAGCTTGTTCATCTTGGATGTGATAGAGAAACCATAATAGGTTTCTCATGGAGTCGTTATGAAGGAAAAGTGGCCTGACACCAAGAGAAGCTAATATCTAGGTCATGGTGGTGTTGGAGTAAAGTTTAGCAATAGGTGATAATTTAATATAATTTGTATTTTATTATTTAGCATAGAAACTTTAATAACAAACCCAGATGTGCATTGCTCATCAGCACGAAACAAGTGTTGGCTTTGTGAGTCACAGAAGAAGAGAGAAATGAAGAAAGAAAGGGAAAGAAGCAGGAAGGAAGAAAGGAGGAGGGAGTGGAGAAGGTAATGAAGGAGGAAGGGAGAAGAAAGGGAGGGAGAGTCTGATGTTGAAATTCGCTCATCATCTGTTCATATTCTGGATGTGGAAATGGAGCAGGTGTTTTTTAGGGCTAGCTCTTTTGAGATGTGTGAACTGCACAGTCTGTACTTGTGTCAGAATATGGAGAAGGCGGAGTGTCACTGTGCGATAAGCAAGCTAGTCCCTGTCAGGGTTTCCTGTGGTTTCTGTGGCCAAACCATCCCCACAATTGTGGGAGTCCTTGTGAAGCTGTCACTGGCTGTCAGAGAAGGAGAGCATTCCTCCAAGAGCCTGGAGGTAGTGGAGACAGTTTACACATGTGGACACAGGAGCTGGACTCAGCCAGGTCATGCAGGGATTAACAGGACCTGCACTGGGCACCTTTATGACCTAGACAGGTCAATGGCATCTCTGAGCCACCAGAAGGAGTTAAGGGACAGGTGAGTTGAGAAAACTAAAGGGCTTGGCCCACCATGCACTTCACCTCTGGGTTGTCACTGGCCTCCGTAACATGCATCAACTCCTGAGGTGTAGAGGATGGCCAGCGTGCACACAGAGATGAAACCACCAGCATGCCTATTAAGGAAGGACTAGAACTTCCACAGGCAGAAGAAAGATATTTGGGTGTTTCAGGCTTGAGAGGTAATTACAGCCTGGAGACTTCTAGACTTGGTGTGGGAGAATCCTGAGCCACATGAATGAGCAGAGAGCCTATTTCAGAGAGTGTAGAGGTGAACTGGCTCCTGTCACAATGGGAGTAAAATTGGGATTTTCAGGAGGACATTAATGGCAGTAAAACAACTTTTAAACAGTTAACTAATTTACTAAATCCAGGTGAAACTGGATCAGTGATAGGTGTTTGGGGGGCAGAGGCAACAGGTCTTGCTTTGATAGCCTTAAATCTTGGCTGGAATGCTGGCGGTGAATGTAGTTTTAAAAAGAAAGAAAGAAAGTAGGTATGAAATACAGAGAGAAAGGATCCAAAAAGGATTGGCTAGAGAAGGAGTGATAAACAGGAGCTGGAATATGCCAGAGCCACAAACAGAGAGCTACCGTGTGCAAGCTCAGGAGAGACCACAAAAAGGGATCAGTTTTCATTTAAGTTTAGCTGCACTGATTCATCAATAAGCCACCCTTGTGAAAGCTAGAATTTGAAGAAGTGAAGGTTAAAGAATTTCAAGAGAGGTTAAAGTTAGCAACACACACATTCACTCACACTCACACTCTTAAACAAACATACACACATACACATAGTCATACACACACACATATAAGCACACTCAGGCACACACAAGCACACACTACATACTTATTTAGAGCAATATCAAAACTAGATAAGAGTGAAAAAACTGAGAAAGAGACATTTTCTTTTGGTGATGGAGGGGAGAGCATGCAACTATGAGTTAGGGGGTCAAAGGATAATTTTCAGGAGTCAGTTTTAATCTTCTGTGTGGGTACTAGAAATCAAACTCAAGTCTTCAGGCCTGGTCACATGCACCTTAACCCACTAAGCTACCCACAGAGCCAGGAGTGAGATCTTTATCTGAAGATGTGTCAAGAGTAAGGCTAGCCAGCACACCAGCCTCTAAGTCCAGTGTACCTAGTGAGCAGCCATCAGGGTCATAGAAGGCCAGGCTTAGGAAAGCACCATGGAAAACAGTATTAAATAACATGGAATTGTGTTGGAAACTGTGAATGACTGGCCCTTAGGAACTGTTTAACTTTGTCCTGCCTCCTTGAATTACCGACCAAAGATTTACATGAAGACATTTTGTAGGTGGAGGAATTGGGAGACCCATGGGGTAGCTGACTGTCAGGTCAGGCCAGGGCAGGTGTCCTGGCCTTTCCAGTGCTGTTCTTGAGGTTGCCTCTTGGATTTGTCCCATCCCCATCCTCCATGATGGTATTCTCTTCCCACTGCTCGATCTAGAGCATATGCTGTATCCTCCCACAGGGGTCTATCATGACCACCCCCTTTGCTGGTGTTGCAGTAAATAAAAGAATGAGTGTTGGGCTATATACTGTTTATTATTAGCCCTAAGATTATCACAGTGGTATTATTTAACGTGCTATCACAAATAATAGGACACAGATACCTGTTAAATTTTACAGTTGCTTATTTACTCTGGGCTGTGTAGATATTTTCTTACACTGTCTTAATATCCTCAACATCCATCTCCCAGCCCCATCCAATGCTGTCACCTTAATCCTCCTCATCTGATCTACCTTCCATACATAATCACATGGTACTTGTTTTTTTTCTTCATCTGGGCCTTTCCACACCATTATTGGAGTCCTTTCTCCTCATTCATGTATTTTTTAAATTTATTTATTACTTTATTAATTACAGTTTATTCACTTTGTTTCCCAACTGTAGCCCCCTCCCTCATCCCTTCCCAATCCCCCACGCCTCTCCTCTCCACCAGTGCCCCTCCCCTAGTCCACCAATAAGGGAGGTCCTCCCCCACTTCCCTCTGACCCTAGTCTATCAGGTCTCATCAGGACTGGCTGCATTGTCTTTCTCTGTGGCCTGTAAGGCTGCCCACCCCCTCAGAGGGAGGTGCTCAAAGACCCAGCCACTGAGTTCATGTCAGAGACAGTCCCTGTTTCCATTACTAGAGAACCCACTTGGACACTGAACTGCCATGGGCTACATCTGTGAAGGGGTTCTAGGCTATCTCCATGAATGGTCCTTGGTTGGAGTATTAGTCTCAGAAAAGACCCCTATGCCTCAATTTTTTTGGCTCTCCTTGTAGAGCTCCTATCCCTTCCTGCACTCTGCCCAAAGTGTGGCTAAGAGTCTCAACCTCTGCTTTGATACTCAGCAGGGTAGAGTTCTTTCAGAGTCCTTCTGTGGTAGGCTCCTATCCTGTTTCCTGTTTTCTCCCTCTTCCAAGGTCCATCCCATTTTCCTTTCTGAGTGAGGATTGATCATCTTACCCAGGGTCCTCCTTCTTGATTAGTTTCCTTAGGTGTACAGATTTTAGTATGATTATACTATATTATATCCACTTATAAGTGAGTATATACCATGTGCGTCTTTATGCTTCTGAGATACCTCACTCAGGATGATCTTTTCTAGTTCCCACCATTTGCTTGCAAACTTCATGTTTTTAATTGCTGAGTAGTATTCCATTGTGTAAATGTACTACAGTTTCTGTATCCATTCCTCTGTTGAGGGACATCTGGGTGGTTTCCAGCTTCTACAAACATGGTTGAGCAATTGTCTTTGTTGTACACTTGAGCATCTTTTGGATATATGCCTAGGAGTGGCATAGCTGGATCTTGAGGTAGCACTATCTAATATCCAGAATATATAAAGAACTCAAGAAGTTAAACAGCAACAAATCAAATAATCCAATTAAAAATTGGGGTACAGAACTAAACAGAGAATTATCAATAGAGGAATACCGAATGGCAGAGGAACACTTAAAAGAAATGCTCAATATCCTTAGCTATCAAAGAAATGCAAATCAAAACAACCCTGAGATTTTACCTTACACCCATCAGAATGGCTAAAATAAAAAACTCAAGTGACAACACATGCTGGAAAGGATGTGGAGAAAGGGGAACCCTCCTTCATTGCTGGTGGGAATGTAAACTTGTACAACCACTCTAGAAATCAATCTGGAACTTTCTCAGACAATTAGTAATAGTGCTAAAACCATGTGGGTTTTTTCTCCACACTAACCCATCACGGCATCCTCCTTCCTCCTCTCTTCCTCTCTGTCTTTCTTTCCCATGATTCTCATGATTCTTCCATCCCAAAAAGCCCAGGAACCTTAGCCATGCCTACCCCATTCTGCCCTGCCCAGGTATAGGCCATTTAATGAACCAGTAGGGTATAATGTCTTAGACAGGTTTAGGCAAACAAGGATGGGTGCAACCTGAAGGCAGTAACCAGATCTTGAGGGTTAGTAATTAGCATCAGACCAGCCTCCAAGCTTGCTGGCAGTGTGACAGAGGGAAACACTGCCTCTTTTGCAGCAAAGCATCCCTTTATTAAGGACGCCCTAAAAGCATGTTCCTTGGGAATGGCTTCTGACTCTCACCCTGCTTCATTCTTCTCAATCTGTGCTTCCTTTTAACTAATTAATTCTGCAATCTTCATAAAACAGAATCACTTACTCATATGGCCTTCACATTTTCACTCCTATGATGCAATCAATCCTTCTTTTATAATCACTATCCAAAAACTATTGAAGCAAGATGCCATTTTCTGTAAATTTCACCCACCAGTACAGCCACATGATTGCAATAATTATGTCTGCCGCTAGCATAAATCTAGACAGCTAGCTTTGAAAGTGTGGAAAAGTGATGGCCCAGGGTATAAATATTTAGAGCCACTGAACATAAACCCGTAAGAGGGAGAGCCATTTGAGATCTTAAACTTTTCATGAAATCCTCACAAAGTCAGAGAAGCCTCAGTCTCTAGGTTTCTTCTGGCAAAAATACATACATACATACATACATTACATACATACATACATACGTACGTACGTATGTACGTACATAGCTTGGAAAATTCAAAGGAAAGCAATATAGATGGGGTTCAACTCAAACTGAAATCACTACTGCTTGTTAGGAGAGCAGTCTCTGCTCAGGCATTTCAGCTGCTGTAACCTGCCCCCTTCAGGAAGCTAGAAAGTTACTCAAAATTGGGGCTTGCACAAACTTAGCCAGAGAAGGACTGGAGAAACAGAAGCTGTGGGATCCAGAGGAACAGAAGGAAGAGTACGGTGAGGTCTGCAATACTTCACTGTTTGCCCTTAGAGGCATCTTTAAGTTCCATCGCATCCTTGGTTCCCCCATGGGACCATTGGATCAGCAGGTTCTTCTGCATTGTTTATTGTTTGCTAGTAAAGAGTCATGCCCTTTCAGGGTTTCTCAGTTTTTGAACGACAAAAACCAGTTCTTTATGCAGTATCAGCAAGGAAAATATATTTGCTGAAACCCTCTTTGTGTTGAATCAGTGAAGTATGAAGTCGAGAAATCTGTGGGTTAACTCAAAGAAACCACAGGCTCTTTTGAAAATTCCTAAGGCAATCAGAGGCATCTGTAGCTCCCTGCTCTCCACTGGCCCCCGGAACACTCTTCTCCATTTTTCTGCCTCCTCTTTGAGCGGGGCAAGTGCACTCCATCCCAAAGAACAATGGGACAGAGAACAAGAACAGCACACTGCATCAAATTCCAGAGTCACCCTAGTTTTGTGGTCTTGAGAAAAAGAATAACCACACTCAGTGACTTCCCCCTTCTCCTTACATTTTGATTTTTAACTTTGATCTTGTTAAAATACACACATAAAATATCAAACACAATAGTTCTTGTGTGACCTCTCCTTCGGGGATTTACTTGATTAAAGTCTTGGTTGCCCTGCACAAGACTGTGCCCATCATTAGCCAACTGAGGAGCCATAACCATCCCTCATGATCTTTGTGCCACCTGATAGTCTCTGGGAAGGGAAAATCATCCTTTTCAGTCTTAGTCCAATGTGAGCGCCTCCCCATCCCCCACAGGCTCCTCCAGGCAGCTCTAGGTTTGTGGCCACACTGCTTACAGTCCTGGCGAAAATAAGTACATAACAACAACAAAACAAAAAGGCATGATTAAAGGAAGAGCCTGTGGAGAGAAGGGGCCAGAGACAGGAGTAGGTGAGAGGGAGGTAATGGAGCACGGCAGGAAGAACCACCTGAACATACCGTCTGCTTGCGAAATGCTGTCAAAGAGCTGATCTAATCAATAAGCGGCAGGCAGAGAAGCAAGACACCTGGCTCCCTCCCCTCCGCACACAGACAGGCTGGTGCTCTCGGCCATTTCAACATTAGGAGCGCTCCAGGCCACCCGTAAACTTAGGCCTTGTCTGATCTGGTACAGTCAGTTAAGCTCATCCCCAGACTCTCCTTGTTAATTTTCTTTGTCCATATAATAATGCAGTTACAAATTATGAAAGCAAACGATATGCTGACACGCATATGCATAGCAAGTAGTTACTGCTTCTACGAATATGTTTCAAAAAATTTCTCAAGTTAGATTACCGTAAGTAATAGAATAAGATGTCGAGAAGAGAATGGTAAACTATCAGGAAAAAGAAAATGTAAATCTGAAACAGTTCTGCTTTGTACTTTTAAGTTCTTGGTTAGCTTCGGAGGAACTGAAACTGGGGACAGTGGGAGATGAGCTGAGGTGTGGACTACTGGAGGAGGCACAAGTCTGGGAACTGGCAGCTTTACTCCCAGCCCAATTCTCGTGCAATTTCTAATATGTGAAACACAGGTCCACAAAAAGCACTTGGCAGCACGCCTGCTGTTTAATAACACTCACTCTGCTAGCAGTCGTCGTGGCTCTGATTGATCAAATAATTGTATATTCAGCAATTTAAAAGAAAAGGGGAAAGTTACAGCAAGATGATATCAGTACTTCAAAAGAGAGAATCGGGATACACTTTTAAATCCAGCATCTAAGCATTGCACCGTGAAGGACCTACACATAACTGCTGTGACGCTCCTGTTTGCTCTGCATCAAGTAACCGCTCTCAAAATGGAGAGAGTGTTAATCCTCACATTTCTGCATGACTTACCTGGAAAAGCAAAACCTGGCTCCTTACTGAGAACGAGGCTTTGGGGGAGTGGCAGTGGAGAAATGGCTCAGTGGCTCAAAGCACATGCCTGGGTTCAGTTCCCAGCACCCATGGCCTCATAATACTCAAGCTTTGTAACTCTCTAGTCCTCCCGGTAAAGACTGGTGAAGTGCTGATTGCTTTAAATGATTTTCCTTCATTAAACAATGGAAATATCCACTTACAGTGGCTTCTACACCAAGTTTCAAAGGGTGCAGTTTGCTGTAAAGCATAAGTATTCAGATTAAAGGCTGGGGACAACAGAAAAATTCCGTTTTGATGCACTGTGCGTTGCCAGCTGAGTCCCACAGCGTGTTCATTTGTAGGCACAATAGAAAACAGGCATTCCACAGGAGGTCAAGTGGGAAGATAGCCGTAATGGTTAATAAATGCTCAACTAGCTAGTAAGTCAGTGTGGACTGAGCACACACCCTAGGCTCTTAATACATGAATCTGCTAGTAAAGGGCTGGGGATGTCACTTCAGTTAAGAGTAATTACTGGGCTGGAGAGATGGCTCAGAGGTTAAGAGCACTGGCTGCTCTTCCAGAGGTCCTGAGTTGAATTCCCAGCAACCACATGGTGGTTCATAACTGTCTATAATGAGATCTGGTGCCCTCTGCTGGTATGCAGACAGAACACTGTATATATAATAAATAAATAAAATAAATCTTTCTTTTTTTTTTAATGAGTAATTACTACTTTATCAAAGGACAAGAGTCTGGATGCCAGCACTCACATCAGAGAGTTCACAGACATCTGACTCCAGCTGCAAGGAATCTGATGTGCCCTTCTGGTCTCCATGGCCACTGTGTACACACACGATAGTAAGCAGAAGTAAGAATGATTTAGAAGTTCGAAGTGAACAAAGACTTTGAAGAACCCTATACGCCACTATTGTTACTAGCAAATAGAGCAAACATTTTCCCCTTGAAGACAGTCTGTAAAACTTTTCTGCCTTTTTATCATAACTTCAAAGATATGTATCTCTCAGAACTCTAATTTAATACCACATGCATTTATGCTTGACACTGAATTAGATTGTGGCAACTTATAAGGAAGAGTAAAACTGGGTCATCCTAGCATCCAGCAACTTTGCTGTACACTCTAGGAGAGGAGCAGTATCTGACTAATGTAGCTCTATCTGTGATGTGTAGAGAGATGAAGCAGGCTGGAAAAACGCAGACTCTCCCTGGGTGAACTCCTTATTTCCTAACGTCAGGTTTCCAGATTCACTAGATGGATGGACAGACAGACAGACAGACAGATGGATAGGTAAATTCAGTTGGCCTTGCAGTGTGGTGCTATACCAGCCATTGAGGGGAAGCACATGCCATGACCACATCCCCGTTATCCTCCTTGGTCATTATAAGCTGGGTAACTTCAGAACAATGCTTGCAGAGAACACTCCACCTTGCAAGCAATGTGCAAATTAGCAGAGTATCCTCAGAGATAAAGCAGATGCTCTCGACATTTGCGTATCTCCTTTTCCGCAGTAATTTAACTATTTCCATCACTGAGGGCTGGTGCACACGGATGATGGTAACATGCTGGGGAAACGTGTGGGGGAGGGAAGACGTGGTGCTGTGATCTAAAGGGTATTCTCATGGGTGAGTGAGGAAACTGTGACCTTAATCGTGCTGCTGTTACACAGATGAACAGCTAAAGTCGAGGTGCAATTACACTAAAGTAGGTTGAGGTGGCGGGTTTGCATCTCAGGTTACAACTGTGGGGATCAGCTGTACTGAAGGATTATAACTTATTGATGAGCTGTAGAAATGACTTAGAAATACCTTCATGCAAAATGCAGGAATTACTAAAGCAGTGGAACTGCTGATACCTTACACTGGGACACTCAAAACAGCGCAGCTCAGAAAGGCCCCTGGGTTTATTTTTAAGTTGCCCTAAAGCCAGAAATGTACCTCTCTGATGCAAGTGTAGCCTGGTACATTTTTAAACAAATGAAATTTGGTGAAAGACTGATTAAAAAGATAAGAGGAGTGAAGATTTGTGGTCTCAATTTGGGCAAGAGGAAAAAAAAAAACAATTATGATAAATGAGTCATGCCAGCAGCAGGTTATTTAAATGGAACAGGATGGGACAGAGACCCAACATCCCTAGCACGACTGAAGCCATGGCATTTAAGTACCTGTTCATATTTAAAAGGACATATTTCGAAGGAAATGTTTTAGGCATTCAGAGGGCAAATTTTCTATATTTATATGTCAAATACACAGTACATAGGCAGTATAGGAAACATTTTAAATATAACTAACACTACTTAAAATATGCTGTGTAGTGCAGGATATATTTTAATACAGTATGTGTGGTGCACTCATGAGGTATTAAGGGAGAATTAGAACTCTGTAGAGGAACAAGGAAGCTCGTCCCGGGTGCACGGGCCAAGGCTTTCCTTTCCTGTCCTGTAGACGAGTGAACACGTAGCTATGCTATGTTTGAGCAACTCCATCTGGCAGGACAGGCCCTTCTTGCTCATTAGGAAGAAAAGAACTCCTTTGCTGTTCTTCCCCGCAGAACACGCTCCTACTGGTTCTGGGTGGATGACTTAAGTGACCATGGATCATTTCCCTTGCAAACCATAGCTGCCTGGATATCAGTTCGCTTCCTCCTTCTAGCCTTGCCAACTGCGGTATGGGATACTGAACCACAGATCCTTATTACTAGAAGATGAACCTGACATACTTGTCCGTGTATCCCCAATCATACTTTTACAAAGTACTCAGTTTTGTACAATGATTTGTCTATGAAATTTTACTATTCAAATGTAAACTTGTACAACCACTTTGGATATCAATCTAACGCTTTCTCAAACAATTAGGAATAGTGCTACCTCAAGATCCAGCTATACCACTCCTAGGCATATATCCAAAATACGCTCCAGTACACAACAAGGACATTTACTCAACCATGTTAGTAGGAACTTTATTTGTAATAACCAGAAGCTGGAAACAACCCAGATGTCCATCAATAGAGAAATGGATACAGAAATTGTGGTACATTTATACATTGAAATACTCCTCAGGAATTAAAAACAAGGAAATCATTAAATTTGCTGGCAAATGGTGGGATCTAGAAAAGATCATACTGAATGAGAAAGACTCCAGAAGCAGAAAGACACACATGGTTTATACTCACTTATAAGTGGATAGTAGACCTATAATATAGGATAATCATACTAAAATCTGTACACCTAAGGAAGCTAATCAAGGAGGACACTGAGTAAGATGCTCAATCTTCATTCAGAAAGGCAAACGGGACAGATGTTAGAAGAGGGAGAAAACAGAGAACAGGACAGGAGTCTACCACAGAGGGCCTCTGAAAGGCTCTACCCAGCAGGGTATCAAAATATGCTGAGACTTATAGCCAAACTTTGGGCAAAGTGCAGGGAGTCTTATGAAAGAAGTAAGATAGTAAGACCTGAAGGGGACAGGAGCCCAGCAAGGAGAGCGACAGAACCAAAAAATCTGTGCACAGGGGTCTTTTCTGAGACTCAACCAAGGACCATGCATGGAGATAACCTAGAACCCCTGCACAGACATAGCTCATGGCAGTTCAGTGTCCAAGAGGGTTCCCCAGTAATAGGAACAGGGACTGTCTCTGACATGAACTCAGTGGCTGGCTCTTTGATAACCTCCATCTGAGGGGGGAGCAGCCTTACCAGTCCACAGAGGAAGACAATGAAGCCAGTCCTGATGAGACCTGATAGAATAGGGTCAGATGGAAGGGAAGGAGGACCTCCCCTACCATTGGAATTGGGGAGGGGCATAGGAGAAAAAGAGGAAAGGAAGGGATTGGGAGGGGGAGGGGCAACAGCTGGAAAATGAAGTGAATAAAATTAATTTATAAAAATAAAATAAAAATAAATCAATTACTTCAAAATTTTTTTCATACAATATAGTTTGATCATATTCTTTTCCTTCCCAAACTTTTCCTAGATCCTCCCTACCTCCCTATCCACCCACTCTCCTTCTCTTCCTCCCTCTCTTCCCTCCTCTCAAAAAGAAATCAAACATGAAAACAAATAAACAAAACATCACTAAGGCAAAACCAACAGCACTAAGTCCTTTTTGCAATGGTCAAGTACCCCTGCCCTGGAGTGTAGCTGATGCCATGATCTTAACTGGAGAATACAGTCATAGGTTAATATGCTGGCAGATTTTAAAGTAAAATGCTAACTCAAGGAAACCCTTCACCTGTACGGTAACCTCTTCCAGCGCCAGCTTTCCCAGCCCCCTCCCTGCCACAGGGGTGATAATCACAGACACACGTCTGTGTGAGGCAAAGCTTGAAAGCAATGCCAGATTTCCTAAGGTACAGATTTCCTGCCTCGCCAGTACTATCACTGTCACAAGTCAAATATTGGAGATGCGGAGTCATCTTCAGGTGGAAAGTTGTGCGAATGCCTTTGGCTGAGGTGCTGATGTAGAAATGTCCTTTCTGTTGTTTGGCAGAATGGCGGCTGGTGCATTCCTCACAGCGTGTGCCCAGGACCGGTGAGTAGTGCCTTCCTCTTGTCTCCACTCCTTAGACTAGCAGAGCACGCAGCACACCTGCAGGCCTTACCATTGCTTCCAAGTACCTGTCTGTGAGAGAGTGAGCATCAGAAACCACAGCCCAGGCAACACTGTGAGAGCAGATAAAGTCTCTGAGGGGGGGGGAGAGAAGCCAGCAGACCAGGACCCAAATCCAAAAGGAGTTTACCAAGGAGACCAGAGGTTTTGTTGATGTTTTCTCAACTCGTGGAATAAGTAATATTTGTCCTATTTGAAAAAAAAAATATCATTTTCTATTTTTATTTTAAACTATATACTACTTCCCTGAGGCATGGAACTATACTTTTTAAAATTTCAAAATGCCTTCTTTTGTGAATCCAGTAAAACCTTATCAAATCTGATATCACCACTACAAATCATTCAGTCTAGGCAAGGCCTGAAATTTTATTTGGATGGTCTTCGAGGAATGGATTGGCTGAGTGCAGAAGGAAAGGATTTGCAACTCATGCGAAAATCTTTTCACGGCTCGCGCATATCATGCTCTTTAGGCAAAAAGATCCAGCTAGCAAGTAAGGATCCATGTCATTAAGTAAATGTGTCCTTAGACTTTATTGGCCCATCATAGTACTGAAAGTAATGAAGTTACATTGCATTCAATAAATTCTGACTCACATAATTCACACTTACATTACCTTCCCCCAGCTTCAAGCCTATGACTTCAGTCTGTTGAAATTGGCTATTGTGAGATATGTGAATATATGTTCTTTTCCTTTTATGATAGACTCTGTCTAGATGCCCTAGGCTAGCTCAGTACCCACTATAAAGCTCAAAAGATTTCAAACTCACAGAAATATTCCTGTCCAAGCCTCTCCATGCTGAGATTGCAGGCATGAGCCACCATGCCTCGGGAGCAATTTTTATAGGAAAGGATCAACTCCTATCTTTTTAAAACTAACAAGTATACATTTTATTTTTGATGGCTTTTCATAGCAGTGGCCTCCTGGGTAAGATACTATCTTTACTTATATAAGGAAGATAATACACTCTTACTATTTTGATGACACCATAGAGTAAGCATTTTTTTTTAACCTGAGGCTCAATATTTTCACAAGGCAAGCAAAACAAATCCCCAGGATAATAATAAAGATTAAGAAATCAGATCATTTTTTTCCTTGAGACCTATCGAAAAATCAGAGTAGGGATTACATCACCACTTGTTCTTTTATTCATTCAATGAAAAGAAAAAGCCAAGGACCATGCTCATTGCATAAGGGATTGGTGATAAGTAAAACCCTCTTGTACTCACTGTGTGGGCAGGGTATAAGCTGAAAGAGAGACTGAGGCAACTTTCTCATGCGATAAATGATGTGATGTGCTATCCAATATAGGAAATAATGAGCAACACAGCAAATACCCATTCAACCTGATTAGAAGAGGAGGGAAGTATTCATTCTGGGTTGACATTTGAGCTGAAAGGACAGAATTTGGAGGATGAACAGAATCTAAGTCAATGGAAATGGTAGCCTTCCAAGCAATGCAAGCAGGGATAGTGAGATAAAGAGATACATGGTTAATCCCAGAAATAAGTCTCACTGTGAATGAGCTGTGGCTTGGAAAGGTGAGCACAGGGGGATGATGAACACATAAAGGAATGAGATCAACTAGAGATACTCAGTAAATGCTCAAAGCAAGTAGAGTTCAGAGAGAACTGAGTGTTGTCTGAGTAGGAGTGAACATAAATATAGGAATAAATAAAAGCACCCAGAGATAAAAGAGAGAACTCTTAGGGACACATAATGGAACAATCCTTCCCCTCCACAGGAGGAAAAAGAGAATTGGAAGGTACATTTGTTGGAGAATATAAAGAAATAGGATATGTCTAGTATTTTTTTGCCTGATCAAATGAGTTCTCTTTCTATGATCTTATGGAGGCAAGCTCAGGACAGAGAGTGGCAGGACAAATGTTTGAAAAACAGTTCCACTACCTGTGTACCATGTGTGAAATGGAGACAAAGACAACAACAAACTCAAAGTTTGGAGGAATTTGTAATTGCGTGAAAACTTTCATAAACTGAAATGTTACACCAAGAACATGGTGGTGTAACCATAGACATGGTTCCCAGAGGGCTGCTGCATGGCCTCTCTGAGCCTATTTGCTAAAGCAGGGGAAAGAGTGTGTTCCTGGGGTCATGAAAAGTTAGTTGTGTACCAGCCACACAGAGAAAGTGTGTTGGAGATGGCCACTGGCCCATTATTACTCTCTGCAAATACAAGCTACCTTCTGAGTGAGGGGGGTGTCAGGGGACAGGCAGTCACCATGAAGAATAAAAAGCAAGAGAGTATATATTAATTTTCATAAGTAGCACAGATAGCTGGTTCTGAAAAGATGACTTTGCAAGTACAGCCACATCGCTGGGCTCTGCCACAACTAAAATCCATGATTTTGTCATCTAGGTTTGATGGTCTGAGAGGCTAAGAGCGAGGCTAAGTGAGAGGCTAAGGCTGAGAGTGCTGTTGAGGGGACAGTGAAAAATGCTGGTCAGTGCAGGACCCTGAGGCACTCAAGATTTTGAACTTCATTCTCAACCCTGACTCAAATAAAAAAAGTATCTTTTTTTTGTTCAGAGTCAGTGGCCTGGGACCCCAAGGTTCATATCATTATTATATAAACTGTAGATTACCTAAAGGTCATTTCCAGCTCTCCCTGGGGTCATAAACTCTCACCCATTAGCTCAACTCCAGGAGGCTATTGTGGATGGTAGGACAGTGGCCTACAACAACCGTTCTAACTTCTATTTTCTCTCCACCCATCCTTGACCCCTCAACCCCACCTCAGCCTCACCTTCCACTTGATGCTCAGTTCTTCCCTGGCTGAAAAGTCAGCAGAACCACTTTGCAGCACCACCCACTCCTGAAACACAAATGTAAAACTAGAGCCAAGTAACAAGCACTCAGACTGCCTGCTCTCTGTGCCTCGCTGGGCACCAATTTTAAATCTCAATAAAGAATTTCCTAGTTGTAAATAGACAAGACAGACTTCTTCCCATGTGTGGACACAGGTTATTTCATCAGCCACTAGGAGAAAAGCCTGTGTCCTCCTCAAACACTTACTGAGCCTTGGGGACCCAAGAGAGAGCTGCCAAAATCTATCTTGATAGTTCCTAAACTTTCCTCAGAGGAAGATTTGAACTGCGAGAGCTCTCACTCTCAATTTGCCAAATGGCAGTAATAAAGAAAATATAGGCTAAATTTTGCACGTTATTGACTCCCATTTTAATTAATGTAAGACAGATGCCTCATGTGGGAGCATGGTTGACTCACTCAGCCAGTGATTATTCATTACTGATGACTGCAAGGTGCTAGTGACTACTCTAGATCTTTGGGGATAATGAATACAGGGGTCTTCCACGAACAATATTTGAAACATTAGGGAAGCCTGTCAGTTGGAAACAAAACCCTCGGTTTCTGTGAGAGGACAACTCTGGAGACTAATTAAAAGTCTGGGAAGCCCAGAGCTTCTTCTTCTTCTTCTTCTTCTTCTTCTTCTTTCCATTTAGTCCTAAAGCTAATTCCGCTCTTCAGTCCCAGCATGGATCACATGCTATTCACCTCCACGCTCCTTGCCTCCTGTATATTCTTTTCAGCCGGTTGTGCTGACCTCTCAGTCTCTCTCTACCTTGCCTCAGGACACCTGAACATTCTCTCCCACACATATGAGACACCCCCCATAAGATGGGAGGGAGCCCAACGAAAGGGCAAATACATCTTTGTGTTTCCCAGGTGGGAAGGATCCTGGGCGCTTCTTCTGTCGCCACATAAAAAAATGTGTATCTGTCTTTCCCTAGGTGTGCTTTAAGCACTGGGCACTCTACACCAGCGTCTTCTGCAACTAGCATTTCATTCATGCCTGGCTTGTCACCACGTTCATTCTGTACCTGTTAAGGAAGAAACCAAAAACCTGTGCATTCTCTGTCTGTTGGCCCTAACAACACTGCCTCCCATTTCCTCCTTAACTTGGGGTCTAATTTCTGGGTCCTCTGCTTATTTTTTTCTATACTGGCATTCTTACCCTTTATGTATCTTGCAGATTTTGCTAAACTTTGGGATATTTATTATTTATTTATTCCCCACACAATGGGAAATAAATTCAGTGAGGGTTAAATTCTAAACCAATATGGGGTGGTGTTCTTTGTTTACCTGTTTTTCTTACTGCTCTTTGAAGGTCTTCTGCTAGGTGGCCAAACAACGGTCACCGGAGGTCAATCCTTTTTATTTTTCTCTTTGTTTCTGAGGCAGAATCTCTAGCCCAGGCTGTCCTTAGATTCATGATGTGGCTGAGGATGAACTTGAGCTTCTGATCCAGCCTCTTCCATCATCCAGAGCTGGAGATTACAGGTGTACAACATTATACCCATTGCTGAAGATTGAACCTAGGGCCTTGTGCATGCTGGGCAAGAATGCCATCAACTGAGCTACAACCATGGCTCTATAGTCCATAAGTTCTCATTAGCAAGAATATAGTCTAGACTGTAGCATGTCCAAGTTGAGCCCTTGATAAAATGGGTAATGGAGTCTGAGGCTTGCGTTTTCTGATTCTGTACTTACGGGGGAGATAAGAAGGCATGCTTTTAAGGCACTTTCATTCTTAGTTATTGAACTGAGAAATGTTCCTTGGAATTTCATAAAGAAAATCTTCCACCCATTCAAAGGGTCCCTATATAATGTCTTGTTCCATATTGAAAACAGATTCCACTCTTGAAATGGAAGGAGGCTTTGAATGAAAGCTGCTGGGGTGCGTGTGTTTTTATAGGAAGATTTTTCTACCCGCCGGTTTCTGTGGTTACCTTCACAAAGTCTACCTTCTTGGGCTTGCATCCTCTAGCTTTGCATTCATTAGGTGCTTTCTTGCTCCCTCCTGGGCACAGTTCCTGGAAGAGACTTGTTTTTCTGTGTTCAGTGCCCTTATGGTTATTGTGTTCAAAGAGAACAGAGCACATCTGGCTTTAGCAAACACTGCAGGTTGCAGAATAGGTATTTCAGCCCTGGGCAAATAGCTTTGGTGTTAAGATTAAGGTCAGGGTATAAAAAGGGCAATCAATCATCATTCAAGCATTGATAGCACTCTGCTTTTCATTATCAATACTGTAGGGCATGTTTCCTATTTCCAGCCAGAACATTCTCCTCTGTAAAGGCAGGATTACCAAAACTGGTAGGGAGGGCTAGGTACAGAGTTTTCTATGGGCTTCCTGAGTTTATGTGAAAACAAGAACTGATTAAAAGGATAACCTTTTTTTCTTAAAGACGTGCAGCATAAACCTTAATATTCAAGTTTGATTTGTCTCAAAAGAGACCCGATTATGTATACTGCAAGGGTGTGAGTGCCTTTTCCTGCCTTCCCTGTCATGCAACTGTGGAGGTTCAACAAGCTTCTCGATTCCCACAGACATATACAGCATTCCTTCATACACAGAAAACTGCAGTCTCAAGGTTCAGGTGGGGAGAGGATCATACAGTGTTATTCCTGTGCAGAAATAATTAAGAAAAGAGTGGCACCCTACAGTTAATTTGGCTGTTCTCTTAACTACCTTCCTGCTGCCTGAATTTCATGAACATATTATTCCAATAAACTCACCTGCAAGCGTTTTTCTCCTTCTCCTTGAGGTTGGAAAAAGGAATCTAGAGGGTCAAGGTTGCCTGTATTTATCTCTTGCATCCAAATGATCTATCATTTCCAATGTGATGATACCCAAATGTCCATTCTCCTCCTCTCATTAAAGTGCCTTAGAAGACTAATTCAATGGCAGAGATAGAATTCTTCTCAAAGTGTAACTGCTCCCCTTGCTGGTCTGAAGTGGCAATGGCATTCGTCTTCAGAAATTTAATCTTTATTCAGGCCAAGATGGTGTTTGATGGGGGTGATGGCAGTTTGTTTGTTTGTGGGTTTGGGTTTTTTTTTTTTTCTCTTCTGTTTTTTTATTTTTGTGTATTTGGAGTTCCATAATCAAGTGTGGTTTAATCTAATGAAATAACATTCAGTAATGTTGCAAACATTCTTTAAATACCAGGAAGGCAAAAACTTACGAAATACTGTAAAAAGAACTTTATAGTATTTTTATGCTTATAAAGTAAGAAAACATTCTAAATGGTGTTTAGTAATAACATTTTTGTTTACAATTTATCATATCTTAATTTGTGGGCAACAAGATGTTCAAATCTCTATCTGGCGCTTACTCTATGCATTGTTGAAAATTGCCTAGACCTAGTAATTGCCAGCAAAATTTAAAGTGTGAATATTATATTCTGAATAGTTCTCTTATTCCATTGTGCAATCAACCTCAACCCCTACCCCTGCCCCATACCTCTGAACCTCCTTTCTTCTGTACATTTTTAGACAGTTTTGTTATGTAGTCTCAGTTGCCCTTGAACTCTCAAACCTTGTGCCTCAACTAATCAAGGGCTGAGATTACAGACATGAGCCACCACACCCGGCCAGATGTTCTCTTATTTCTATGCCCTGGGTTTATTTTGGTCTCTTTTTTGACTTAGCATAATGAGACCATGCACATACTTAGAGAGGGCATTTTTTTCACATAACATAATATTTTTAAGTGACTGCACATAACAGTAGTTTGTTCCTCTTCTATAATATTATTGTTTCTATTCTGTATAATATTCCGTTGTTTGATTACGAACAGTCTTTGTTTTTGACATTTGGGCTGTTGGTAGCATGGGACTGCTTTTATGGCTAAGACCATGTCAATCCACTTGGAAAGGCCTCTTTGCAGACATGTTCTCAATCCTGCTGGATAAAAAAGGAGTCTAATCCTCCAGTTAGATAAGGAGGTTAGTAGTCAGCTGTACAGTAGGCTGCCTGAAAACTCACCAGCATTGTTGAAGCCCCCAGGCATCCTAGTTCACAGCAGGAATGGACAGGACATAGTGGTGCCTCTTGCGGTTTTAGTTTGCATATCTCTGCCGCCTGGTGGTGTCGTTTACCTGTGTGCATATCTCCCCGTTGTATATCTTTTCTAGTATAACATCTGTTCAACTCATTTTTTTCTCACATTTCTTGATATTAAAACCTAGGGGGCTGTAACCCAGAAGCAGAAAGAAACACATGGTATATACTCACTTATTAGACATATAATAAAGGATAAACATACTAAAATCTATACTTCTAAAGAAACCAAACAATAAGGAAGACCCTAGGGAAGATGCTCAATCCTCATTCAGAAAGGCAAATGTGACAGCCATCAGAATTTCCCTTTTACGATTAATACTTTTTAATGTCCAAAGACGCGTTAGGGCAGCACCTGCATCAATATGACAGAGTGCTTGCCTAGCATGTTGGACGACATGAGAAAAAAAAAAAATGGGTGACCAAAGAGTTATTATCAGGGCTGGGTGACATCTCTGCAAGCATGAGGACCTGGGTTTAATATCCTGTGCTCACATAAAAGCTTGGCTGTGTTCATATGGGCTTATAATGCAAGTGTCATGGAGGCAGGGACAGCTGGATTCATAGGACTCACTAGGCAATCAGCCTAGTTTACTCTGCGAGCTGCAGGCCCCAGTGAGAGACGTGGTCTCCACAAACAAGCTCCTGGGGAACAACACCTGAGGTTGACCTCTGCCTCCACATGTAGGTGCACACAGGATACTCATGTACTCCCACACATAGGAACACTCACACACGCAATAGGATGAAATAGAATAAAAGTCTAACCTCTTTCTACCCAAGGTTCTTTCCACCCAAGAGAAGCTATTCTCTTACTTGAGATGTAGTGCTGTTGACAACTTAAAATCAGGGATCAAATGGTGATCATTTGCAGGCATGTGAAGAGGCAGGATGATGACCGAACAAAGGGCTGTCTCCATGCTTCCAGAAACTGGTGATTATTCTTAATTTACAAATTCTTTCTTAGCCTATGATCTTTCTCCTAAGACATGAAAGGAAGTCATACAAATTCAGATGTTTTAAGAAGTATCAGGCTTGGTGCATTAGGAAAAGTCGGGGAAAAGTTAGATTGTCCTATATAGGATAATGACTTTAGATCATGATCTCTACATAAGCAGCAAGCTTATGACATTGTACACTGTCCTTGAGCAGCACCTGCAGTTCCAGGGAGATCCATCACGCTGTTTCTATTCTTTACGCTGACTTTTGCAGCCAGAGAATGACAGCGAAGTATTGCCATCCTAACAGTATCATTTACTGCATAGGTTGACTTAAATGTGAGAAGGCATTACTATGTTTATATATACTGTGAAATATATGTATGTACACATCCATCTACCTGAACACGTGTATAGATAGAGAAACACGTTTGTCAGCTTTATGAAGATGAAACTCTCACATCACTAGAGCATAGAAAAAAGCTCTAATGGTGTTTTTATGTTGATTAATGTTGATGCGTATTCTGGGCTAGAGCTGGCACACAGTGGTAAGCAAATAAACAGGTTTGTAGCCTTGGAGGGCTTATCATCTAACTGGGGGAGAGACAGTCAAGTGAGAGAGGCACCGTCTCTGATTTTGCTTGATGTTCTGCAGGGGTGTTCTAGGGTGCTGTGGAGATAGCATTGAGCACATTTTTGGAAGAAGTCTGCCTAAGCATGTGACCAATACTTGTAGACTAGGAGGGACCCAGCCATGTATCTTATGAAGAAAATATACAAGAGCAGCAATAAGGGTCCCTCGGTGGTTAAGAGTGGCAGATTCCAAGCCAAAGAAAAACCCACATTTCTTTCCCAAGAGGCATGAGGTTCTTATATAAGGGGTTTTTATCTACACTGCTCAGAGAGTCCCCAAAAAGCATATATTCAAGAGTGGTGACTGATGATACCTGACCTGGATTTGTCATGATCAATTGTTAGTTCCCATGAAAAGCGATCTTCAGAATAAAAAGTGCATAGAAGTGTTAGGCAGAGAGGAGTGTGCTGAGCAAAATCCATAGGAGGGACATAAAGTGCAGATGCAGGAATACTGCAAAGAGCGATAAATAAGAAAATCAGATCTATGTCAAGTCATAAAATTATGTCTATGACTTAGAAAACCATGGGAAAGGACATCAGGTCTTACATATGCCAGTTACACATCATGCTAAGTAAGGCAAATAACATGGTCTTGAGAAATCAAAGTTTCCTACAAAAGAGTCTGAGTCTGTAGGAATTATAGTGTGCTTAGGGGAAAGGAAGGCGCTACCAGGACTATTGCGGAGACCTATGCCACTTGGTCAGATTTGCTGACAAATTTTCAAAACTGTCCTTTCTATTCAAGCACAGATTAATCCTCATCATCCTCTCTATGACTTGAATCCATCAAGTCATTTTTTACTTCCAGCCATAGCTAAGGGGAAACAAAATGTGCTAGCTTGAGCCCTTACCTAAAGTCCTCAGTGTGACAGCAGTGTGACACAAAGCCCCTAACAAATGTATAAGCTAAATGCACTACTCAACGGCAGTGTTCCCTCCTGATGCCCTAAAAAAGACCACAACTTTCTTCTTCTAGAATAAATGTCTCCCTTGCATGGTCCCTAAGGCATCCAGAGCCTGTGCAGACATCTACTGAGCAGACTCTCTGGCAGCCAGAGAGACTTTGGAATGTAAAAGATGAAATTACTTAATACTGAGAAGGCTGGAGTCCTCAAAAATACAGATGCTGGCACAGGAAATATGGAGAGCAAAAATTCCAGGGCAGCAATTTACTGCACAGTGCCATGGCTAAAAGAATGGCTTAGCAGGGCTGGGATGCCCACTCACTTGATAAAGTGCTTGGCAGGCTGAACATGTGACTGATCATCTGGAACCTATGTTTGTTTGTTTGTAGCCTAGAATTGTGATCTGGACTTGTGTATCTCTGCTTTCCCAGGGCTGGAGAAGCAGAGATACACAACTCCATGGGTCTCACAAATCAAACAGTCTGCTTTGAAAACTCCAGCCCAATGAGAGACACTGTTTCAAGGAAACAAGGTAGAGAGCACCTAAGGAAAGAGCGAGTGTTCTTGACTGGCCAACACATAAACACACACACACACACACACACACACACACACACACACACACACCACCTTAACAAGAAACCCAAGGAATCTTAGTAACTTTTTTCTTTTTTTTTTTTTTTTCTTTTTTAAAAAGCTCTGTACAAATGACAATAAAGAAATCCTAATTTTAGGAATAGGCTCAGATACAAATGAATATTCAAAATTAATCAATTTTATAGCAGTGAGTTTAAAAACTAGATGTAAAGATGAATAAGTTAAGGAGAGAACCCTTCATGAGCCTTATATTAGATACTAATAAACAAATGTTTAAAAGGAAACAAAGAAAAAGAAGGAGAAGCCACAAATGTGGCAAAAACAAGAAAAAAAGTAAGACAATGGAAAGAGTATGTCTAGAATCTTGGTGCTGATACAATTGAAGGAGAAATCTAAAAGGTATGAACTAGGAGGTGTTCCCACTGGTGTTTATAATGTGCATGAGAAAAATATTTTTAGTCAACCATTGGTGGATTTAAATTTTGTTGAGAAAATGGACTCTCTCTCTCTCTTTCTCTCTCTCTCTTTCTTTCTGTCACACACAGAGAGAGAGACAGAGACAGAGAGAAAGAGAGAGTAAATCTACACAGAATGCTGGTAATTTGTAATGCATTAGTGAGGGACTCTTTTATAGCACTAAATACATTTCTGTTGATATGGTTATGGGGAAAACCATTAGTCTACACAGATCTGTGCTCCTTTACAAGGTTTTCACTAGTATATTGATATGTTCTTACACCCCTTGAGGCTAAATTTGACTACTTGATGTCTCTGTGGAATTGTAACAGAGAAGAGAACTAATTTCCTCATTTGACTTTTAAATTAGTTTTGTGTGTGTGTTAACTAAAATTGAAATGTTTGGATGATGGATATGCCACGATGAAATGGTACACTCCATTGACTTTAATGAATCACACATGTTCTTGCTGGTTTGTGAATGATGCCTAGCTACAGAACTCTGGAATCTGGGTATTTAATATTCTCTGCACTCACATATTTTATTTATGATAATAGCACAATCATAGCTCTTGAGATTCATTTGAACACAAATGAACTTAAAAATGTTATCAACAACTTTTCCAAGAGATTAACATTACTAAGGCAGTGTCTGAAGTATTTTTATAGAAAACAATACGTTTACAACCAAGTTAATAAATTCAAATTAATCAACACATTCTCCATGGCTTTAGTGAAATGCGCTTTGCTCAGTACAAAGAATAAGCAGAAAAAAAAAAACACTTAAAATTATCTAAATACAAAGTTCCAATTCTAAAGGGTTAAAAATTAAAAATGAATCTAATAAAACATACATATATCAAATGCAAAGCCAGTACAAAAACTTGCATAAGGATAGCAATTGCACAGAACTTTGAAGGAAGATTTTTGCTAATTATCTAAAATCTCAGACCCCGTCTTTTATGATTGTTTGAATAGTTAAACGTGCCCAGATAGTTACAAGTGTATTTAAATCCTTTGTCATAGACCAAGGTCTGGAGCTCATATCATAATTTTCTTGTTTGGCTATTTTTGCTAAGTTATTTCATGCTAAACAAGTAATCAAATTGTAAAAGGATACTTCAATTAATAGCCGTTACTCAATAGGAGGAAAGCAAATGACTTAATTCATGAATGTACCAAAATGTGGTAAGGACGCACTGATGGTGTGCCTGTGTACCTTTGTATGTCTGCATGTGTGTGTGGGCACACATGCATGTGCAGGTATGTATCTACATTGCTGGGTACTTGCATGCAGTGGCTGACATCAGGTATCTTTCTTGAGGGCTCTCCATAGCAGCTATTGAGACAGCCTTCCTCACTTGTTCACAAAGCTCACTGATTCAGTGCGGCTCCTTGTCTCTGCTTCCAGAATCCTAGGACTACAGGATTCACCATGCCTGCCTAGCACTTACCACATCATCTGATAAACAGAGACCTCATTAGGACATTCACTTTAGCCTTCCAATCTCCTCAGGACTGAAAGTTTGGGAACTTTTCAGTAAGAAACGATAAGTTCAATATGTAACTCAGCGATTTGAGTTAAGGTGCGAACTAAGCAGACAGGTTCCATCTTCTCTGGAAGGATTTTTCTCTTTCCGTTTTTACTCCTGTCCTGGGCTCCATCCCTCCTTCCACCCTCGGCAGGCTTCTCATATACAGCCCTGTGTCCCCAGCACGAATTAACTAACTCTGAATTCTCTGAAGCCTGTCCCAGCTTTGCAACAGTGAATGCACACTACTGAGCTGCAATCACTCTATGTTCTCCAAGAGGAAATGCAAGCTTGAGCACATTGTAAGTATCCGCAAAGCTTTCCTAATGTCTGAAATTCATGGTCAGCTCCCAAGGAGCTATCTTCCTCCTGCATTATTTATGAAAGGCAAAATTGTTTGGAATTCGGTTGTTCCATGACCTTTCAACTGTCCCAGACAGGGGGAAAGAAAACTGTCCTACAAATCCTTGTGTTATTCCTTGCCCTTCCCACACCCACACTTAATAAACAACTCCAGATTCACTGATTCCAATGTGCATAAGCACGTAAAAATAAAATATGAGCTGGGCTTACACCTGATTCCTTCCCTGTCACTAAAAACCTTCATCTGTGCCATAACACTTGAACCTGAATTACATTCCTGTGTGCTGGATATAACAAGACCCGAATTTTGGAGCTGTATCAGGCTGAATCCAAGTTCTTGGTAAATGGCTGGGCAAGTTCTTTATCCTCTCTAAACCTTAGTTTCTTTATAAAAATGATTGTATATTAAGAGCTGCCTCATTGAAAGGAGTTAATATGTGTGCAGTGATTATGAGTATTATTTTTTATTATTTTATTTGCTTTATTTCTGCATTGTTCAGCCCATATCTTCATGCTACTAACTACTCAAAAACCTAGAAGCATATGTCTGTGGTTCTGAGCCCACCTCCCTGTCTGGCTTCATCAGAGAGCTCAGCCTTGGCTATGTGTTTAAAAATCTCCTGAGCCCCATCCTCACGAGGCCTGTGGGGCACCTGAACAGCTCTCAGCTCAGAGGTCTCTAACTGCCCCCCAGCTGCCTGGTACACCAGGGTCAGAAACAGTGAGCCCAGCAGAAGCAGTGAACCCAGTGGAAGTGAGCTAAGAGCAGGGCCAAAGCCCCACTGACCCCCAACCTGAGGAGACCTGTGGGGCACCTGAGCAACTCTTGGTTCAGAAGTCTTTGGCTTGCTCTGCAGCTATCTGGCCCACCTGGAGCACAGCCAGTGAACCCAGCAGAGGGATCACCAGGCCAGTGAACACCAGAGTCAACCAGATGCCTAGAGGCCAGTGTAAAAACAGTGTAAAAACTCAAGACCATATGACATCACTGGACACCAGTGGTCCTACCACAGCAAGCCCTAGAGATAATATCACACCTGAAGCACAAGAAAAAGTTTTTAAATCTAAGGTAATGAAAGTGAGAGAGGCATTAAAGGAAGAAAATTAAGCTCTTAAAGTAACACAGAAAAATACATTCAAATAGATGAGAGAATTGAACAAATACCTTAAAGACATTTTTTAAGATACAGAAAACTACAGTCAAACAGGAAAAGGAAATGAATAAAATTGTTCAAGACCTAAATCTGAGATAGAAACAATGAATGAAACACAATATGAGATAATCCTGGAGATGAAAAACCCAGGGAAGAGGACCAGAACTACAGACACAAGCATCACCAACAGAATATAAAAGATGAAAGAGAGAATTTCTGGGGTTGAAGATATAATTGAAGAAATCAATACACCAGTCCAAAAAAATGTTAAATCTAAAAAGCTTCTGACAGAACATCCAGGAAATCTGGCACACTATGAAAAGACCAAACCTAAGAATAGTAGGAATGGAAGAAGAAGCCTCCAGCTCCAAAGCTCAGAAAATATTTTTAACAGAATCCTAGAAGAAAACTTTCCCAACCTAAAGAAAGGCCTATAAACATACAAGAAGCTTACAGAACACCAAAAAGATTGGACCAAAAAAGAAAATCACCCTGCCACATAGTAATCAAAACATTAAATGTGCAGAAAAAGAGAGAGAATATTAAAAGCTGCAAGGGAAAAAGCCAAAGTCACATATGAAGGCAAACCTATTACACCTGAGTTCTCATCAGAAACTCTAAAAGCCAGAAGGGCCTGGACAGATATCTGACAGACACTAATAGACTACAAATGTCAGGTCTGACTACTATACCCAGCAAAACTTTTAATCACCATAGAAAGAGAAAAAAGATATTCCATGACAAAACTCAAATCCAAGTATAGCAAAAACCTCAGTATAACACCAGATACACCAAATCAATTATAATAGAAAGTGGGGAAGAGCCTCAAACTCATTCGCACACGAGACAACTTTTGAAACAGAACACCAACAGCTCAGGCTCTAAGATCAACAAATAATAAATGGGACCTCATGAAACTGAAAAGCTTCTGTAAGGCAAAGGACACTGTCAATAGCATGAAAAGACAATCTAAAGATTGAGAAAAGGCCTTCACCAATCAATCCTACATCCAACAAAGGGCTAATATCCAACATATATAATAAATTCAAGAAATCAAATGCGAATAAACAAAATAATCCAATTAAAAATATGGCACAGAACTAAACAGAGAGTTCTTAGCAGAGGAATCTTGAAAAGTGGAGAGGAACTTTAAAAAAATGCTCAACTTTCTTGGTCATCAGAGAAATGCAAATCAAAAGGGCTCTGAGATTCCATCTCATACCAGTCAGAATGGTTAATATCAAAATCTCACGTGACAGCACATGATAGCTAGGGAGTGGAGAAAGGGGAACACACCTCCATTCCTGGTGGGAATGTAAACTTGTGTAATCACTTTGAAAATCAACCCGGAACAGGAGCCTACTGCAGAGGGCCCCTAAAAGACTCTACCTAGGAGTGTATCAAAGCAGATACTAAGACTCATAACCAAACCTTCGGCAGAGTGCAGGGAATCACTGAAGTGGGGAGTTAGTATGATGTGGAAAGGATAGGAGCTCCACAAGGACCAAATATATCTGGGCACAGGGTTCTTTTCTGAGAATGACACTTCACCAAGGACCATGTATGAATATAACCTAGAACCCTGCTCGGATGATGCCCGTGGTAGCTCAGTAGCCAATTGGTTTCCCATAGCAAGGGGAACAGGGACTATTCTTGACAGGAACTCAATGGCAGGCTTTTTGATCTCCCCACCCCCCCCCCAAGGGAGAAACAGTCCTGCTAGGCCACAGAGGAGGACTTTGCAGCCAGTCCTGAAGATACCTGATAAAACAGGATTAGATGAAAAGGAAGGAGGTCCTTCCCAATCAGTGGACTTGGAAAGGGGCAGGGAGGAGATAAGGGAGAGAGGGAGGGTTTGGGAGGGAATGAAGGAGCAGGATGTAGCTGGGATACAGAGTTAACAAAATGTAACTAATAATAAAAAAATAAAAAAAAATGATGAAAGAAAATCAACCTGGACCTATCTTAGAAAATTGGGAATAACTTTACCTCAAGATCCAGTTATTCTTCTCCTGGATATATATAACCCCCCCCCCCCAACAACAAGGACACTTACGCAACTGTTTTCACAGCAGCTTTATTCATAACAGCCAGAATCTAGAAACAACCTACAATGGAACATTCACATAATGGAATACTACTCAGCTATTAAAAACAAAGAACTCATGAAATTTGCATGCAAATGAATAGAACTAGGAGAGACCATCCCGAGTGATGTAACCCAGACTCAGTAAGATGCCCATGACATGTACTCACTTATAAGTGGATTGTAGCCATATGGTACAACCCAAAGGAGGACCCAAGGGAGGATGCACAAATCTCACTCAGAAGGAGAGACAGAAATAGAAAGAAGTAATTGCTGAAGAGAGGGAACAAGGTAGGAAAGGGGGCACAAATTGGAAAGAGGGTAGAGATCAGACCTGAGGAGAACAAGGGCAAGAGGACAGAAATCATATAGAGAAAAGAGGGTGGGACATCCCTGTGACAAGCTGGAGACCTAAGTCAGGGTAAGCTCCTAGGAGGATATGAGGGGGACTCAAGCAGAGACTCCTAGTAGCAGAAAACATAAAGACTGAAGAAGATATCCTTTAACTAGACTAGGCTTCTAGTAAAGGGTGGAGAACACCAACCCACCCGCAAAAACTTCAACCCAAAGTTTACCCTGCCTAAGAGACGTGCAGGGATAAAAGTGGAGCAGATAGAGCAAAGACTGAGGGAATGCTCAACTGATACCTGCCCAACCAAATACCTACCCTATCGACCCCTGATACTAAGCTTGCAGACAGGAGCCTACCAGAGTTGTCCTCTGAGAGGCTCCACCCAGAAGTTCCTCACAAAGATGCTGATACTCACAGCCAAACATTGGTGGATGCATAGGGAGTCGTCAGGAATAGAGGGAGGAAAGAGAAGAGGACCCAGAAGTGACAGGAACTCCAGAAGAAAAACAACAGAGCCAACTAACCTGAGCCCAGAGGGGTTTGCTGAAACTGAAACATCCACCAAAGACCACGCATGAACTGGGCCTAGCCACCTATGAAGATGTAGCATATAGACAGCTTAGGCTTTATATGGGTGCTCTAGTAAGGGAAGTGGGAACTCACTTGCTAGCTTTTAGATCACTTTCCCCTGGCAGCACCGCCTTGATAGGTCACAAGGGAAGAGGAGACATTCAGTCTTGATGCAACTTGATGAGCTGTGGTGGATCAGAAAAGGAAAGGGGGAAGTGGGAGAAAGGATGGGGCTGGGAGAAGAGATGGGAAGGGGCTATAAGGATGTAAGTGAATAAAATCAATAAATGAAAAAAAAATAAAATTAAGACTAAAAACATAAAAATAAAAATCTCTTGAGCTCCTTACGAAGAAGATGGTCCTGGTCTAATCCCCAAAGCCCTGATTCTTAGCAGACCCATTGCTCCTCAGCCAGTGCTCCCCTGCTACCAAGCTGTGCAATGTAATCTGCTGCCCCTATTCTCTTTTCAAACCTATCTGACCACAGATTCTGCAGTTGGCATCACAAGACATTGGTGATTGCTCCAATCAGGACATTCACACTCAGATACTAAGCTGTAGGTTCCCTTGGACAGTAACACCAACACCAAAATGGTGGTAATAGACACAGAGTCAGAAGCACCTCCATGGGTCAGGGACTCTTCCTCATCCCATCCTCAGTCAACTCTATGTAACAAGTATGCTTATCTTTGGGTTGCATATAAGACAGTCTCACAAGTGTACCTGTGGTCTTCAGATGAAACTTGAGGTTAGTGTTTCAAACATCAGCTTCCTTCCATTGCCCTTATCCTGTTTCTTTTCCAGTGATCCATCAAGTAATTGCAGGTGACTGGGGACCATTTCTCAGTTATGCTAACAATTACTTCAAGTTGTGTAGCCTTTGAACATAATTAATAACCTATCCTATATCACAACACAGGAAGAGGTGGACTTGTTTCTCCACATGTCACTAAATAGGCTGAAAGATGGCAATTGAGGGAAGAAAACTAACTAAAAGATATGACAATATTTCAATCCCTAGAGCTGAGAGCAATTCACACTAGATCCAGATTTTGGTTGTCAAGTGAAGTCTTTTTAATCACTTTTATTTTTATTAATTACAGTTTATTCACTCCCTCCTTCCCTCCTAATCCCACCCTCCCTCTCTCTTCCCCACCCCTCCCCTAGTCCACTGATAAGGGACGTCCTCCTCCTCTTCCCGTGGATCCTAGTCTATCAGGTCTCATCAGGAGTGGCTGCATTGTCTTCCTCTGTGGCCTGAAAAGGCTGCTCCCCCCTCACGGGGAGGTGATAAAAGAGCAGGCCAATCAGTTCATGTCAGAGACAGTCCCTGTTCCCATTATTATGGAACCCACTTGACAATGAACTGCCATGGGCTACCTCTGTGCAGGGGTTCCAGGACATCTCCACGAGTGATCCTTGCCTGGAGTATCGGTCTCAGAAAAGACCCCTGTGCCCAGACTTTTTGGATCTGTTGCTGTCCTTGTGGAACTCCTGACCTCTCCAGGTCTTACTATCTATTTTTTTTTATCTTACTTAAGTTGCTTCATATAAAAGGAAGGAAAGTAAAGAAAGCCATGCATGGTGGCACATCTCTATAATCTAAGAAGCTGGGAAGTGGGAACAGGAGAATCAAGAATTCAAGGTTATCCTCAGCAGCATAGTCAGTTTGAAGACAGCCTGAGCCACATGACATTCTGATGAAGAAAAGTGAAAGAAAGAGCAAAAGGGAAAAAGTTAAGGAGGGAGGGAGGAAGGAAGTGAGAGAGGGAAGAGAGGCAGTGAAGAGGAAAGGAAGGAAGAAAGGAAGGAAGGAAGGGAGGGAGGGAGGGAGGGAGGGAGGGAGGGAGGGAGGGAGGGAGGGAGGGAAGAAGGGAGGAAGGGAGGAAGGAGATGAATTCATGCATCTCCAGACATGTTATAAGTTAAAACAATCACTGCATGGGGTGGAATTATTTTAATAAAGAACTTAGAATCTTAACAAAAAGATAATATATAAGATATAGAAGCCTCCACAGGAAACTAACGTAAAAGGGGCAAAGTAATTGAAGCAAAAGGAAGTTTTAGCTTGTTTCTTCAATGAGTTTAATTTAGAAACTATGTTTTCATGTCTCACCTCCAAGGCTTATGGACTATGTGCTTCTGAGGCTATGGTCAATGTGCTTATCATGAATTTGCTGTTACCCAAGACAAAAGGAAAACAAAGTGAAAGAGAACAGGGCTGTTCCACAATTCAATAATGTATCAGAACTTTCTCAAAGTTTTCTTTCAGAAGATATGTTTCTTAAAAATTTTGACAGTACATTTTTAAATTTTTATTTTATTTTTATTAATTACAGTTTATTCAGTTTGTATCCCAGCTATAGCCCCTTTCCCCATCCCCTCCCAATTCCATCCTCCTTTCCTCTTCTTCTACTATGCCCCTCCCCCAGTCCAATGATAGGGGAGGTCCTCCTCCCCTTCCATCTGACCCTAGCCTAAGAGGTCTCATCAGGACTGGCTTCTTTGTCTTCCTCTGAGGACTGGTAAGGCTGCTTCCCCCCTCAGGTGGAGATGATCAAAAAGCCAACCCATTAGCTCATGCCAGAGATGGTCCCTGTTCCTATTATTGGGGAATCCTCTTGGAGCTGCCATAGGCTACTTCTGTGCAGGGGTTCTAAGTTATCTCCATGCAGTATATTTTTTAACACTGCCACAGAATAATAAAAGCTTATTTAATTTAAACTTTTACTCCATTACTCTCCAAAATCTAGGACCAAGTAAACAGATGTGTTCAACAGAATACAGGACACATGTCAAAATTTTGTTATCAGGCTTTCTGAAGATATGCACCAGTCTTTCTAGAATAGTCTAGTTATAAACTGAAGAAAAGGACATTCTCTTCAAGGAGATGTAAACTTGGGAATTTCCAATAATCCAATGTTCTGTGCTCTTTCCTTAGCTCTATGCGGTGTTCATGGGACATGGCAAGATGGGCTTGTTGGATGCAAGCTTAAACTTTCTTATCCATAGAATGTGGTCCAGGCTTGTGGAAAATGAGATGGTCTCTAAGTTTCCTTTCAACCTTAAAATTGTGAAATACATGATCAAGTTAAAGTTTCACTTATACATGGGGTGCAACAGAATTCTAAGTGCACTCCATGAAGGATCAAGTCCTTGGTATTCTGAGCAGAATTCACCTACAACACAGAGGTGTGCCTCTGCATGCTGGAGACAGAAGATGAAAGAGCTGGGAGTGAGACAAAAGGGAAACATTGAATATGGCTCTTTTTTTTGTGTTTGTCTTGCATGTTCATTGTTTTTAAAGAAGAAACGAACACACAAAACAAAAACCTGTCACAAGCCCATGTCTCAAGATTGAAGACCCATGAATGACTCTTCTCTTCTTTACAGTGCAGTTAGACAGTGGGGTGCTGTGGGACACCTCTCTCTCTGAACCTAGCACTGTGTTACATGCTAATGGGATAAGAAAGCAATAGCACAAAGTACAGAAAAGAAGCAGATACAAGACAACAAGTTAAGGACAGGGAACGAGCCCTTGTCGCTTGCCCCTGCAAAGCACACATTGAACATTTGGTTGTTTGTTTGCTTACTTGCTTTCTTTTTGTTTCTTACAATTGGTGTTTTTCTTTTCCTGAAATGTATGCTCAAAACGCATCATTTCAAAACAAAAAGACATGCGTTGTGGAGAGCAGCAAATAATACCAATAGCTACACTTGAGTGATTGGATTTAATGTAGCATGTTCAGGAGGAATTGGGTACAAATGGGATGACAATACCTTTAGGATGTATATCTGATCTATTCTAGTTTCTAATTAGTTGATTTCTGTTACAAGTGCTTTAAAGGACCTTTTGACCATTCATAAAATTACTTATATAGCCAAGACAATTCTCTGAAATAACTGTTTCCTACCTCCTCTAGTTTGAATAGCTTAAACCCTCATTAACCTGTGATCTGGGTACCATGTTTTCCTGTTTTCTTATGGACCTACTGGAATGGGTTACTCACTCTTTATCTTTGGTCTTCAACCCTTTCTAGAGACTGATTTAAATAGCTACTCATAATATTAAGAAAGAGAGAAAATAGATGAGAGCAAATAGAAGAATAGCTAGATTGATAAATGACAGAGACTGACGGATAATAGAGATAGATGATAGACAGATAATGATAGATGATAAAGAAAGAAAAAAAGGATGGGTAGAAAATGAAGAGGTGGGTATGTATATGAGTATGTGTATAGATTGGAGAGAGAGAGAGAGAGAGAGAGAGAGAGAGAGAGAGAGAGAAAGAAAGAACAAGGAAAGAGAGGGGGCAGAACGAGAGAAACTAGATTGAAACTAAGGATGACATCCCTAAATGGAATGTTCCATCTAGATACCCCTTTCTCTCTTATCCATGAATACTGAGTCTGCATCCTTTCTTCTCTTGCTTCCTCATCCCCCCTGTCCATTCCAGGATTGCTTTGTCATAACCCTGCACCATACCATTCAAATCTCTGTCTTTTTAAGTTGAAAGCAGACTTGATGGCCCATGAGACTTGTCTTCATCTCATTACCTTGTCGTTCACGAAGACTAAGGCTTCCTGCTACATCTCCTCCTGTTCCTTCTCCATACTTTTGTGATTCTCTCTTCATGTAGCTGAGTCTTTCCTGTACACTAGATTCCTGGTACATGTTTCTTTTTTTTATCTATGCTCTTCTAGGGGATCCCATCCATTCCTACAGATTGTCTTCAGAAGATCATGTTATCAACTCCCTATTGACATGCTGCTGTTAATATTACCCAGAAGCCTGCCCCTCCTCCATCTCTAGGCTCCATTCAAGCCATCTAGTTGCCCTGCTGTGAACACTGAACTGTCCTCTCTAGTTCACACATTCAATTGTCAATATATACTTTATTTTTGCGCCTTCTGCTGCCAACATGAGCTCTCCCTGTCCTTACGTAAAGCCTTCTCACTGTTCCCTAGACCTCTGCTCTAGATCCCCTATGTCCCATTATCCAGCCAGAATGAATGTAACCATTGAAGATTTGAGTGCTTTGTTCCACAACATGAAGATTCCAGAGGCTTCCCCTTGGCTTTAGAAGAAAATATAATCTCGTCTCATGATTGAGATACTCTATCTCCCTGTTAGTCTACCCTCACAGTGTGTGCCTCCCAGGAGACCCACTGGACTTCCTGCTGCACTGGGCTCCTCTCAGTACTTTAATGAGGAGGGCCTCCTGTCCACATATGATTTTAATCTTGTAGTCCTCACCCTCCTCAGCCCTTCCTCCCAACATGCAATCTTTGCATCAGAGCTCATATTAAAGATCATCTTCTCAGAGAACTCGGTGCTTCCTCTTCCTCTAGATTAGAACGGAGTACTCTGTGCAGTGCCACACAGCTATGCTCTGAACTCTTAAGTCTGACTGGGTGATTTTTTTCACACATCTTTCTAAGCACATTATATTCACCTCTGGCCTCCCATCAGCTTGTACATTTCCTAATACATAGTAAGTAAAAAACAAAAGTTGTTAATGGAATAGATAGGGGGTTGACACTTCATTCTCTCTTTTAGCTTCTTCTTTGCAGCCACTCCTGACTCACATTACAAGGGTTTCCTATCTTGTCTAAGAAAAACTCTGCCTGAAAAGTGGAGACAGCTTTGGTTCTGTGTGGGCTCTAGCTTTAGCTGTTGGTCTCTCATGATTTTTGCCCTCTAATTTTTTTTTAACTAAGAATGGGGACCAAGAGATTTAAAACTATTAATATGTTCTGTCATTCTCCTATAGAATGCATTAGGTCTCTCAAGCCATACTTGCTGAGACCCTATAGCAGGCAATGTCATGCGCTATCGGTCCATATTTATCCTTCATTTTGAGAAATAGGATAAAGAGCAAGCATTTGGCAGTCAATGCTGTTGCTGAAAACTTTGATCTCACTCGTCTGACTCCACTCAGTTCTGCTTCAAACATGTTTTGATTCATATATAAAAGTCAATGAAAATACAGAGTCAAAGATCCAAATTTAAAATGTTTCATTTGGAAAATACAAAAATTAGCATTGCTGTCTGCAACAGACACACCAGCCAGGAAAGTTTTGGTCTGTTCAAAGAACAAAGATGGGTTAGAAGTTTTATTAACAAGCAGAAACCAGGTGGAGGTAATTTTCAAAGGCAACTGATTGTGCTTTAGCACTTTGCAGAAATTAAGCTGGCCTGGCAAAGAGCAGCAGCTATTGGTAAAGCTAAGCTCCAAATGGCAGTGGGTTCTTTCATCGTGATTACCAGATAGACTGAGCCAGAGCAGGTCGTTTTTTTGGATTTGCCTGATGAGCAGCTCTTAAAGTGGGCAGGTGCTTAGTCTCTGAATATTGTCCTCTACGTTCTCTTTGCTCAATCTTAGCTGGGTATGAAAGGAATTTTCACAATTAATTTTCTTCCTAGGAAGCTGAAAAGACATCTAGACTTTTCTTTCCATAATTCAACTTTCATATTCCTTCTTGAAGAGAAGTAGATGTATAGATTCATTCTGAATTAGATTGTGCAGTCATAATGACATGCTTTCTGCCATGCCCAGACCCTTCTGTGTCACCCAGTGTGCAGGGAACAGCATTCACACATGAAAAATCAGGATTAGAACACAGGCAGTCAGCATAGAAGCAAAGGCAACTCACCTAGGCACAAATAGAACAACTATTGTGTGCACTGTGCTTTGCTGCTTTGCTCAAGTTGGGCTAAACACACAAACATAGACTTGCAGCTGTTGACACATAGCCAAAGACTCATTTATCCTTTTATTCATCAAGCCATTCTTATGAAATACCAACTAAATGATGGCCCTCGTCTGTTTTATTAATAGAAAACATCAATAAACAATTATCTTTTGTTCAATTCACGCTATCTTCCGGGTGAATCTGTGCATCAGTGCTCATGCTGTTATACACAGCAGGGACTGGAGTATTAAAGCACTCAGTGCCCTCTGCCCTACTTCTGGACCACGTTGATAATGTCATAACAAGCTTGCCAACTCTGTCCAATCACCTGCTCACTGTTTACCAGTAGTAAACTGACTATGTAATTTGATTCTGGTGGCTCTGGCTTGTTCAAACCTGTGGGATTAGACTGTTCTATGCTGTGTGTGTGTGTGTGTGTGTGTGTGTGTGTACACCTATACATATGTGCATTCATGTGGAGGCCAGAAGGCAGTCTCAAGTGTTTAAGGCAGTCTCAGGCTTTAAGACAGGGTTTCTCACTAGCCGGCTAAGCTGGCTGATCAACATGCCCTAAGCCATAGGAATCCATCTCTCTCCACCAGTCCAGGGCTGGGATTAAAAGTGCCTGCCATTGTGTACCTTTGTCACAGGAATTCATCTCCTCATGTATGTAAGGCAATAAACATTACTATGTCTGGGAAAATGAATCTAAGCTCCATTTAAGACCCATCAGTAGACATTGCTTAAAGGGTGAAGAAATTCATTTGTTTCAAGTTCATTGGAACTGTTGGTGTCCCCCAACCTCAGGCACAAATTTTAAAGATCTCTTAAAATAGATCTCTTAAAAAGAAAAAAAAAGAAGCTCTCCCAGGAAAATACATTTTAAAAAATCCTTAATAAAGCCATCATAGTCCTGGCTATGTTCCTCTACTGTTCTAATTGGGAACCAGCCCTGTCAACCTCAAGCTAATCAGGCTTCTTTTTGACCACATCTGTAAACAGGAGATGGGAATGGGACCATGACAGGATAACAGGTGGAAGTAGGGAAAGTCATAAAGTATCTAAAACCAAAATTCAGGTTCAAAACATGAGAAGCAATTATAGAAAATGTAGTGGACACTTCATTCAAGGTGTGTGCTAATTCCATGGTCTCTACAGCGTTTCCACCTCCCACACCTCTCCACCCTGATGCCATCAAGGAATTCAACACACTTCCCCAACGTTACACAGAAAGCATCCCCTGCAGGAGATTTAGGTATCTCCCAAGGAAGGCTGCCCTTCCCCATACTGAGACCCACTGGTGAAACTCTCATGACTAATGAAACTTTCCCACTGGTAAAAATGAAAAGCACTGGTGCTGAACAAGATGGCTCAGCGGCTGGTGGTGCACACTGCTCTTTCAGAGAACCTGAGTTTGAGTCCCAGCACCCACATCAAGTGTCTCACAACCATCTGTAATTCTTGCACAAGGTGTCTAATATCCCGAAATTTGTAATGTCTCCCATTTTCCTTTTCTTCACAGAAAACTGGGTAAATGTGCAACCACAACAGATCTGGCTGCATTGAATGTTCCAGTTAAGCTGGTAGGAATGCTGTTCTAGCAAGAATCTGAAAACAGCATCAATTAGCAATAAACACTGTCCATAGGATCCACAGTCCACTTAAGAGTCATTAGCAAGACTCTGCTTTCAGCTGGGCATGGTGGTGCAAGCATTTAATCCCAGGACTCAGGGAGACAGAGGCAGGTGGATCTCTGTGATTTCGAGGCCAGCTTGGTCTACAAAGTGTGTCCAGGACTGTCCAGGCTACACAATGAAACCCTGACTCAAGACAAATAAATGAAAGACTCTGCTTCAAATGAAAAATTGCTCCTACCAAATGAATCTATTTCTTTTGGATCTTTGTGATCATGGCATGCCATGCAGTCCAGGCCAGCCTGGAGCTCACTATGTCACAAAGGCTGGATTCAAACTCATGGTCTTACTTACTCAGTTTCCCAAGTGCTAGGATTAAAGATATGCAACACCTCTCCAGTCTTATAGGAAAGAATTTTAAATATGGAAAGCAAAACTTAATCTTGACACCTATAACTTGCTGGATGATGCCTTTCAATTACTGTTGTTTGTTAGGTCCTAAATAAACACTGACAAGCTACTAAGAGCTTTGCTTACAGTTTCTCATTTTGTCACACCAGTCTTTTACCACTATTATAATGTCTCTTATTTATCAGTCCTCCTACAGATACAGAGCTGAGGTTTAAAGACCTTATATAATATTGCCCTTGTCACACATTACTAAATCAGTGATGAAGCCTAAATATTTATCATTGCAATGACTTCACTCTTAGCTAGGGGGCAAAATTTATAGAAAGTGATCAGAGGGTTAAGACAAACAGTAACTGGAAAAGAGTACAGAACAGAATGTCATTCTTCATATCTGTGCTGGTTATTGTTTCAAAAGCTGAATGAGAAAAATATCTGAGATCTGTTTAATACAGCCCAATATCAGAATCAGAGATTATGATTAATTAATTCCCAAATCATTTCTTGTGGCTGGGGAAACCCCGCTCTTACAGTAAGGAGCTAGAGATTTTTCCAACTACAACTGAATTTCTGAAGAAACACATTAATTTGTTGTTATGATGTCCTACACCCACAAAGAAACTCTTCTCTTTGCCTAATTGAAATAAATCATTATAAATTAGATTCTCTGTCCCTGGGATGGTCACATCTGTACTAGGAAAAAGAAATGGTAGATACAACAAAGTCACTGGGAAAGAGATTTTGAAATTGGACCTTGTCACTAGGGGGCACTTAGGGACGTAAAATCAGCCATGCCAAAAAAAAAAAAAAAAAAAAAAAGTTTTGTGAAATGAAACCTTGGTGGCATAAGCATCTGCAAGGGAGAAGAAACGCAGGCCATATCCTCCAGTATTTTTAGGTGCCGATTGTTTGGAGAAAGGACCAAGTAAAATTAGCACAATGTAGAGACAGGAAGTTTTATCTTCCCTGCCACTCACCGCAAAAAGCAGTGCTAGACAGTGGGTCCCTGTTCCTCTGCTTTCATTTCTGTGGGGCTGAGTTGTGATGTGGGCTCTTATTCCAGTTCTTGAGTTTTTATTGGAGGGAGGATATGTGCTGGGGAGTGAAGTGGTTCTTTTGTTTCTCTTTTAGACATTCATATTCCTGTTTCCGTAAGAAATCAATAAAACGTGTTTGTAGGATCTGTTTCTTTAAATGTGATGGTAACAGACAGATGTATAACCTGAGGCAAGAGGAGATAGGGTCTTACCCCATTGAGTAAATGGAGAGAAAACAGGAGCAACCTGACAGCGTCTGAAAGGAGACAGGAAGTGGAAAAACAGACTGGTGCTGAAAGCATGCAATGTAAGGAGAAAGGCATAGCAGGCATACAGAAAAGGGAAGGTTTGCAAATCAAGCTTGTTTTGGCCCCATGCATTCCACAAGCACTCTGGTTGATGTCTTTCTCCAGCCCACAATTTCTTGGGAATGTTGTCATGTGAAGAAGCTGTGCTATATTTGCAGGCTATGGGATATCAGAAATGCCTCCGAGCATTTCTGATGGGAGACCTTCAGTTACCCTCTTCCTTAACATGAGGGGATCTTCCCACATGACGCACCCTATCTGCAGAAATTACCCTGCAGTTATAATTAAGAAAATAATTGCAAGTACAATTTACCAGGTCTGTGCCCATCATCTCATCCTGTAAATTGAAACAGGGAAAGCTTCACTGCGCCTCACCCAGCGACCTAGTTTGGAGCTCTGGGCCAACCTCCCAGGAGCACAGATCTTAGTCCCCAGAATAATGAAATGATGGTCGGGGACTGGGAATCATGAATCGGATTCCTTGTTCCTCTGACTCACCATGTGGTCATGAGGAAGTCGACACATCATCAGTTATTCTGGTAGGAAAATGATTAGGATAATTACCCTGCACATTACTCTAGAGCTTTAATTTCAATAAGCCGCTCGTCAACTCTGCCCTCAGCCTTTCAAGATAATGTGGTGTTCACACAAGCAACAAATCTTACTCTAAATGCCAAGTCCTACAAAACTATTATTCCACTATTATTTCTAAGATAACTTAAATTTGTTTTCACTTACTTAAAGGTACATTTAACAATAACATGTCCAGCCTGTGAAGCTGAATCCTAAGAGGCAAATTCATTTTAATTTCAGTGTCTTGACTTTACAAAAAAATGACTCTCATCTTTCTGTACTTTTGCCATTGGCTTCTTCCAGTTGAAGACCCTCCCCTGATCCAACCTCCCAACTTATATAGGAGCTCATAGAGCTGCTACTTGAGCATTGTGTCATTTCCTAATACTTCTATGGCCTTCACATATTTACTTTTCTCATTAGTTATTGCATACAAACCGTCTCCAAGTTATGGTGGGGTGAAAGCAATAGTGTCTCATCAGAAGCCTTATCCACTAAATTTTGATCTTTCCCAAGCTTGCAGCGTGCTGCATGGTCCTCTTCATACTGAGGTCCAACATGCACAAGCTCTGGACTGCTGCAAGATCATGACAGTGGACAGTTTTTATGCTACAGCGCCCCACGATTCTAAGCGGTAACGGTCCAGATCTTAGGTATAGTAAGGATATTTTTGATGATGACATTTTTACTCTACTAGTAAGTTGAAGAGTAACTTTTTGGTGTTTCTCGATCACAGTCATTTTCAAACCTTTGGCAATACAAAAATGGTCCATAATTTAAAAGAGCTCAGTTTTGTGGCCAGAACCTATAGATGAACTGCCCGAGTGATAGCTGAGGCCGGTATGACTGGAAAGTTATATATAAAACTAATTTTCTCAATATACAGAAAACAACATAACATAGTAAAACCCTGTTACTCTAGCCCCCAATGTCATTTTTAAACAAACCTCTGTTTAAAATTTCTGTTTATTCTACTTAAATTTAAAAATTAATGTTGAGTCTGATCTCATGAAACATTTAATTGCCTTTGAAAATACATTTTAGCAGACCAGGCAAAGTCAGTTTCAATGACTGAACTCAAAATCTAATATCTTACTTGCAGCTCAAGTTATCAGAACATACTGTGTCAGTGGTGGAATTTGCTTTAGAAAATATATTTTTTTTCTGTTATGGGCTAAATCCTGCCAGAACTGATTGTGAAAACCCAAGGTTGAATATTTTGGATACTGTAGTTTAATATGAATGGAACAAGCAAATAGTATTTTTATTAAAATAAAAAGTAATAAAAATGGTTTCAAGAAATTGTTCTACTGGTACTTATTACCTGTTCTGTGGCTCAGAGCCATAAATCGATGCTGTATCTGAAGTGCAAGCAAACCGCATTCTGTATTGATGTAGTAGAAGCATTTCCAAAGCTTGTCGCACAGACTCATTATTGTGATCAGTTATTACATCTTTTCCCAGGAGAAAGGTTGTCCATCTTAATTAAGTATTAAAAAAAACTGAGTGTTATTTTCTAACCAATTTGAAAAGTTGCTGTGATATTTTTTCAGAATAGTCAGAATAATTTATGGGTGACCAGGCTGAAAATGGCTAGAAACTTCATACCCACAGAGAAAGCCCACTGAAGTGATTGATGGATAATATTCTTCTCTGAACTATTGGGTAAGGAGGGTTCTCACACACACATCAGGGGGTTCCAGCCTTGACAGAAAATTGCTTCCCACTTATTATGAATAAAAATAAACTATATCTTAAAAGAGAATTATATTAAGATATAACAGTCTCTCGGGTTTTAGTTACTTTTCTCTTTGCTGTAACAAAAATGCCTGACAAAAAGCAACTTAAGAAAAGATTTATTCTGGATCACAATAAATATCACAGAGAAAAATCAGTAAAATTAGATGTGCTTTTGGGTTCCTCTAGATATCGAAAGCTAAAATATCTGTCCTCAGGATATATGCATGTACCTTACAGGCACACATTCACACACTACAAATATCTACACAGTATAGATGGGTAAGAGAGTATAAGAAAGTAGAAGAAACGCAAAGCACTATTTAACCTGAATTGACAACATCTATCCTGTCTTGGACATTAGGACAGTCCCCAGGATTTTACACATTTGAGGCAGCAATCTTCCTTCCAGACTGGTGGCCTCTGTTACTTACAGAGTCCACTTTGCTGTTTGTCGAATTATTGCTACCCTGTTTTTTTATAATTTTTATTAATTACAGTTTATTCATTTTATATCCCAGCTACAAAATTGTGTATCCCTCATCCCCTCCCAACTCCACCCTCCCTCATCTCCTCCTGTGCCCCTCCCCAAGTCCACTGATAGGGGAGGTCCTCCTCTCCTTCCATCTGACCCTACCCTATCAGGCCTCATCAGGACTGGCTGAATTGTCTTCCTCTGTGGACTGGTAAGGCTGCTCCCTGCCTCATAGGGAGGTGATCAAAGAGCCAGTCACTGAGTTCATGTTAGAGACAGTCCCTGTTCCCCTTACTAGGGTGCCCACTTGGACACTGAGCTCCCATGGGTTACATTTCTGCAGAGGTTCTAGGTTATCTCCATGCATGGTCTTTGGTTGGAATATCAGTCTCAGAAAAGACCCCTTTGCCCAAAGTTTTTTGATCTGTTGCTCTCCTTGTAGAGCTCTTGTCCCCTCCAGGTCTTTTTATCTCACCCGTCTTTCATAAGATTCCCTGTGCTCTGCCCAAAGTTTGGCTATATGTATCAGGATATGTTTTGATACCTTGCTGCTTAGAGTCTTTCAGAGGCCCTCTGTGGTAGGCTCCTGTCCTGTTCCGTTTTCTCCCTCTTTCAATGTCTACCCTGTTTGCCTTTCTGGGTGAGGATTGATCATCTTACCCAGGGTCCCCCTTCCTGCTTAGCTTCTTTGGGTGAACAGATTTTTGTATGTTTATCCTGTATTATATTTCTAATATCCACTTATAAGTGAGTATATACCATGTATGTCTTTCTGGGATACCTCACTCAGGATGATCTTTTCTAGATCCCACCATTTGCCTGCAAATTTCATGATTTCCTTGTTTTTAATTGCTGAGTAGTGGTCCATAAATGTACCATAATTCCTGTATGCATTCCTCAGATGGGGGACATCTGGGTTGTTTCCAGCTTCTGGATATTATGAATAAAGCTACTACAAACATAGTTGAGTAAATGTCCTTGTTGTATACTTGATGTATAGCTGGATCTGGAGGTAGCACTATTCCTAACTATCTGAGAGAGTGCTACATTGATTTTCATAATGGTTGGTCAAGTTTATATTCCCACCAGCAATGGAGGAGGGTTCCCCTTTCTCCACATCCTCTCCAGCATGTGTTCTCACTTGAGTTTTTGATCTTAGCCATTCTGATAGGTATAAGGTGAAATCTCAGGGTCATTTTGATTTGCATTTCATTAATGACTAAGGACATTGAGCATTTCTTTAAGTGTTTCTCTGCCATTCGATATTCTTCTTTTGAGAATTCTCTGTTTAGCATTGTACCCCATTTTTTTAATTGGATTACCTGATTTCTTGGTTTTTTTTTCTTTTTGTTTGTGTTTATTTTTCATTGAAGGTACATTTTATTTACTTATCTCATGGAGACTAGAAATACAAAATTCCTTCCATGTAAGAAAACTCATAAATATCCAAATCAAATGGCAAGTGAAATAACTCCTTTAAGAAAAAAAAAAAGTCCAACATTTCTTTACACGTTTCTTTCTGAAATTTTTTCAGAAGACTTTCCTATACTTAAATTACCACTTTCTATTTTTAATTTGTTAATATATATTTGGCTGTATTTATGTATATACACTATCTGTTACTGTTCATAAATGCAGCAAAATATGTGGTTTGTTGCTTTTTAACTTCTTGAGTTCTATATATATGCTGGATATTAGCCCTCTGTCAGATATAGGGTTGGTGAAGATCCTTTCCCAGTCTGTAGACAGTCATTTTGTTCTGACGACAGTGTCCTTTGCTTTACAGAAGCTTTTTAGTTTCATGAGGTCCCATTTATTGATTGTTGATCTTAGAGCCTGTGCTGTTGGTGTTCTGTTCAGGAAGTTGTCTCCTGCATCAGTGGAAACTCTTAATCCAAAATTGACCATCCCACTTTCCAAAGAGATTTTAACTTCCATTGCTGTAAAGGCTGCACCCTGTGCCAGTGCCATATTACTAGAGGCTAGTCTCAGTTTTCACCATGACCCATCAGAAACATTTCATGCAGTTGATTAAACTCAGTACAATTGATCCCTGCCCCACAGAGAACAGCCTTCTCTTCATGTCCAAGAACCCACACCTCTGGGTCCACTGGCAGAAGCCTCTCAGAGTTCTTGCTTCTTCCTTCTGTCTGTCTAGTTTGCTGGTGTTGAGCTAGCTCAGTGCTTTTCATCCTTTTCTCACCTCGTGTGATAACCACACCACATTCATACCAACTTCTCTAGGCCTCAGGGTTGTAGAGCAAGAGATTTGCTTATTTGGTGCTTGTCATGAAATTTTCAAGCAATGAACCAAGTTCAAACTAGCTATATCCCCAATTTCTTTCTCCAGTGGTCCCATCTTCTGTCTACTGGCACACTGTGGACAGTTCTTACCATCAATGTTTGGTGAACATGCATGTGTATGAGCTGTTACAACTAGAAGGGGAATTGCTGGTTTTTAGACTAAGCTTTGGTCAGCTTTGGTCTTGATTGCTGAAGAGTTTCCCAGTATGTTTACACAAACGGCCTCTTTCCATTAGTGTGTGGAAGTTCCTCTAGTTTGATGTCTTTCTCAACAGTAACATGTTTTACTCTTTGATTTTCTGTTTGTCTATCACTATCACTTGTCTACAAAGAGTCGAGATCCCATTGGGTTCCCAGGGTGGAGACAGAATAGGTGTTCAATCCAATTTTTAAATAATTTGATTCACTTTTCTCCTTGGATAACTGCCATGATATGGGGTCAGAACTGCAAAGCTTTTCAGAAAATGAATGGATACCTGAAGGATTCCAAGGAAAATATTCACAGAGCAAAACAGAAATTTTATGGAGTCAAGTGTCACAAAAGGTGTTCAAAAAAACAATAGAGAAGGCTGTAAGATTCTGGAACCTCTTTTCCAACTGTTCTGTGTACATCATGAAAGTCCAGAAGCCACTGGTTTTTACAGCATATATGAGTTTGGTCATTGCTCTAAGTTTGTATGCATGTTTTAGGAGAACTACAGCTTTAGATAACAAAGTTATCAGGGTGGATAACAGATAAGTATATAGTCTCAGGGGGACCTGAAAAGCACAAGCATTAAACACAATGACTCTAAAATCTAATAATATTACAACATTATGGGAACAACATTAAAAACAATGACAAAAGGTTAGTTTTCATAAATTTATACATAAAACTTTGCATTAAGAGACATCTAAAGAAGCTATGTTAATTATAGCATCTGTACATATTTTATAGCTTATGCTTTTTTCTCTACTTTTTATATTAATTATAATTTATTCACTTTGTATCCCAGCTGTAGCCACCTCCCTCATTCCCTCCCCATCCCACCTTCCCTCCTTCATCTTCTCCTCCTGTAACATAATAGATTTGCTTTCTAAAGGCCATTCAAGCTGTGAGGTGAAGGATTGATTGGGGAGTGGGAAGAGAAAGATGTGCAATAAACCCACAGAAGAACAGCTGAGTGTTGACTGATCAAAAAGAGAGTTGAGGCACCAGAAAGATTCTCAGAGTGCTTGCTGCTCTTGCAGAGGACCAGAGTTCATCTCCCACTACCAATGACATATAATAGTGATCTATAACTCCAATTCGAAGATGTGCTGGACTCTAAAGGTACCTGTATGCATTTGTGCATGCATACACACACACACACACACACACACAGGGAGAGAGAGAGAGAGAGAATGAGACAGAGACAGAGAAGTAAAAGTAAAATAAATCTTTAAAAAAGAGAGAGAGATGATAGGAACTTGATTGAATTCAGCCTACAACAGCATGGAGGTTGAAATTCTGAAGATATTTAGCAAGGTGACTCAACCCACTGAACTTGCTGACGAAGATAGGGAGCTTGTCAGAAATGATTAGAGTGAGCTTTCACTATAATAGTAATAATTAAACTGTCAAGCCCCTGCTCACGGGTCTCAAAGGTTATGTAATGGAAGTCTTTGTTAACTACAAAGCACTGCACACACACAAAGCAGATAATTACCCACAGAAATCATACCTCCAATGCCTGCATGCCAGAGGCAAGTCCTGAGAGTTTGAAAATGAGTGCTCCTTTATTGTGATCAACAGCAGGATAGCACATGTACTGCTGGACAATGAACTTACTGTTCGTTCTCAAGTGCTCATTACAATGGAAATTAGTAACACTTGAACGACTGATGCAGCTCTCCTCTGAACACACCATGGAGCAGACACTTGCTGCAGCTAAGTCAGTCCGGAATTCACACACTGATTGATGCCAGACGAGACTGGCTACTTTTTGTGAATGGCATGAGAATGGTTATGTCACCACGAAGAGTAAACATCGTGTCTGCATGGGTCATAAGTACGATATTTTTGTAGCTCAGTCTTTCCATGTGAAAATTTTTTCTCTGCTGTTTGTATTTATGTTTTAGCTCTACTGAAAAAAAAAAACATTTAATTGCTTCTTACTGGTATTTTATAGGCCCTTTTAAACAAAAGCCTTCATTGAGCATATCCAATTCAATCTGTAAACAATTCTAATTCCCCAGTCCCTGCCTCAATTTGCGAAACCAGAAGAAATGTGGTATTTCAACCCTGTTGGTAGAACAGTGAAAATGAGAAATAAGCCTCCTGTGGCCTTATTGCTTTTCCCTCCATATCACAGACTCTTCTCATACAGTTAAGGATTGTTCTTACAGATGACTATTGATGGAAATTGTGAGGAAAAACTGCACATCACTTCTTAAAGATCATTTAATTTTCACATCTCCTCACTGCACTGGGACTCCAGACATGCATATTCAAGCTTCTGTTCAGGCCAATGGGCTTGCTATGAAATAACCCATAACCTCTTTCATACCACTTTGCTCATTTTCTGCCCTTGGTAAGATAGTCGTTATTAACTGCTATAAATTATAAAATCCTTTTTTACCTGAGAAAAGTGTGGGCTTTCTTTTTTAACAGATTTAGCACTGATAGGCCTGCTCGCCTTCGGCAGCACTACTGGTAATTGAATCTGCAGGCCGAGGAGGTAAACCATGGAAATGATAGAGGAGGAAGCCTGCTGTGCAAAATGGAGTGAAGGCAGCTCACAAAGGAGGGGAAACAGCGCTGGGGAACATCCTGCCACCAGTGTGTAAGCCCTTACACACTAGGTACCTCGATACATATCGAACATTAAAATCCGAAAATTGACAGGATGTTGAAATTGCTGAAGCCTGTTAAGGTTTCAGGGATAAAGTGAGCAGCTAATTCTGTAGTCTATTCGCCTGTCCTCCGCCTATAGTTGGTAGATAATAACTGTCTTTATTGTGCTCATGGATGAGTCGATTTAATTGTTACTTTACTAACCACTATTTCTACTGTAAGATTTATGTGTGTGGAACTGTGTGTCTGAATGTATCAACAAGTGTATCATTCCGGTGTGTGCATCTTTGCATCTGGTGTGTCACAAGTGCAGAGGCCAGAAGAAGGCATCAGGGGACCTTGTTTCTCTTCCTGGATTTACTCATTTTTAGGCAGGGTTTCACCCAAAACCTAGGACTCATTTTTTTTAAACTAAGTTTGAAGTAAAACATAAAGTAAAAAGTCTCCCTACCTCTACCTCATAACTTGCTACAGGCTTGCACAAGACACCAAGCTTCTCATGTGAGTGACGGGATCCAAATTTGGGTGCCCACGGTTGTGCAGTCTGGGATATTAACCACTGAGCCATTTCTCTGGGCCCCTTTATTGAACTTACATTCTTAGCTGAAGAAGAATGAAAAGAAATGAATGCACAACTTTGGTAAAGACAATGGTAGGCCTTAGTGGGTAAGAGCCTGAAGATCTGAGTTCAAATCCTGAGCACCCACATTAAGAGCCAAGCATGGTCATACTTGCCTCTCACCTCCATGCTATGGTGCTAATGAAAGAGAGATGGCTGCTCATCTAGCTCCTGGGTCAGTAAGAGTCTCAGTAGAGTAAGTCGAAGAGTACAGAGCAGAAAACACTTGTTGTCTCTGGTCCCACAGGGGCACATGTGGACATCTGCATATACACACACACACATGCTCACACACACACACACACAATATGCATGCACTACACAAGCAGTCTTACATACACGTAGACACACAAATTATTATTTCAATGATAATTGTATAGTTACTGTGAAAACAATACAGAACCAACAATAGAACAATGTTTAGGGGAGTTTCAATATATTGACTAAAAGGAGTTTAGAGAAGATATGTGATTGTTCTAGGGATATTTATTAAACAATGTAATCCAAAACCAAAATAGGCTCTATATGTACATAATCAAATAGCCATGAGTTCCACTTAAGGAAACTCAGAGTAAAGTGGTGAACATAGAAAATTCAAACTAACTTATACAAAAAGAGAAACGGATTGCAGTGGTGGCAGAGAAGTGTCGCTGGGCCACACACAGGCAAATCACATGAGTGGGAGGGTGAATAGCTTGAGCTTCAAATACGAGAGGACAAAGGAAATGGAAAGAAAACATTTCTCATTTTATGATGGCAAATAAAATCAGCCTATTACACAAGATGCATACTTTGACCAGAACTATATAAAACCAAACAAAAGAAAAAAAAATCAGGGGAGGGTAGAAAGAAAAAAAAATGATTATCATATTTTTATCATTTTTCACATTTGGCCTTTCCCAGATGTTTGATTATAAACCCATATTGCTTTTATAATAAAATAAAGAGCTGGGCGTGGTGGTGCACACCTGTAATCCCAGCATTCTGGGAAGCAGAGGCAGACAGATCTCTGTGAGTTCAAGGCCAACAGGGTCTACAAAGCAAGTCCAGGACAGCCAATGCTACACAGAGGAACCTTGTCTCAAAAAGCCAAAATAAATAAATAATAACGATAAAAGATAAAAGAGGTTGTCAGAAGGATAAGAAGGACAGCATGTTTACACTTCCAAGAAGCATTAACATGGGTGACTTTCCAAAGGATATTCCCCAACACAGTGGCTCCAGCCCCTAGAAACAGCAACAAAACCCACAAGTGCTGGCGTGTCTCTTAAGCGGGGCAAGTGCTGCTTTATTCATACAGTGATGGTCCTCTGCCTCCGCCCCTCTGTGCAGGGACCCGCTCTGCTCAGCCCAGAGCCCAATGCGGATGCTGCTGTTCACTCAGGGCCTTCGCGCCTTTATTTGCATAATGCTTTGGAATTTATGAGGCATTTTTCCTAAAGTTTTTACTTTTATTTTATTTTCTCAGCATCCCTGTGAGGTAGGTAGGACCGATATTATTTTTCTCATTTTACAGTTGAGAAACCTAAGACTTAGATGAAGTTTCTTGCCTCTGGTTATGAGGCTGCTGTGTCTTAGAAGTGATGCTGGAGCCCAGCCGTCTTTCCCACACAGAGTTTTCTCTGCTGTGTCACAAATATCGAATGATAGTCACCTCTCTCCTGCAAACAAAACCAGGCCAGCATTTGTGAGAGCACAAGAGCTGTCTTATTTTTAATCTGTAATTTGATCCAGTACTAAGAAAATTCTAGCACACACATGCCCAACAGATGCCCAAATATTGTTTGTTGGACCACTGTGTGAAAAGATTAATAATGATATGACTTAGTCTTAATAAACATATGGTCCCTGAATAAATTGTAATAAAGCATCCAAATAAATGTATCTTAAATATCCTACTCAGAAAACAAAATGATATTGTATTAGTGCCAAAAAAAATAACCAAAAAACAAAAAACATGGAAAATGCGAAAGTAGTTAGGAAAACTTAAAAAAAAAGTTTTTTAACAGGTTGGTACTTAAATACAGTAATTTACACTCTATATTAGTTACTTTTCTGATGTTTTCATATAACACCATGTCCAAAGGTGACAGGGAGAGTTTATTTTGGCTCATGTTTCCAGAAGAAAAATTCATCATAGTGGGGTGAAGACTGGTGGCAAGCAGCAGGCTGGGAGATCACATCTTCAAGAGCAAGCAGAAAGCAGAGAGAGCGAAGTGAGAGAGGGGTTCACTCTCCCCTTCAAACTGGGGGCAGATCCACTCTCAAGCTCCTAGTGACCTAAGAACCCCAGCCAGGCTGAACTTCCCAAGCTTCCCCAGACAACACCGCCAGCTGGTGGACATTTCACCCAAACTCACTGGAAAGAGTTATGTGAAGCAAACTACACTAGACTCGGAACGGCAAAAACACAACATAGATATGCATGTGTGCAAAGCATCATGACATGCACATATCAAAATGCTATAATAAAACCCATTCTTTTGTATCCTAACTTAAAACATGAATAAAATAAGCAGGCACAAAATTTATCATTAATTTGTTTTATTCCAAAACAATTTTCTACATTAAACACGATTACATTAGTGACAGGGGGAGGGGGGAGTCGGGAGAGACTCATCAAGTATGAATTATGTCTTGGGCCTGCTCTCCTGCCTGCATCTGAAAAGGAGGCTCATTTCCCATTCTCCAAAGAGCGCAAGAATGTTCTTGATCTCTGATGAGTGCGGGGGGGGGGGGGTATCTGTTGTTTGACTTATTAAGGTAACATGCAACCATGCCCTAGTGACTTCAGCTCCAAGTACCCTTTGAAAATTCTCTAGGGACATGTTGGATGCCCTGCACATGGATGCCCCCAGCTTCAATGAGAGCCAGACTGCTGCTCATGGGAATGTTTACTGCTTGGCGCCAGTGTGACATTACCTCTAATCTAATGAAAGAAAATGGTTCCTGTTAAGCATAATTTTGCAGATTTTTTTACATGGCTCTATACATGGTGCTGGTATATTGCTTGGCAATATAAAGACGAATAGTTGTGCTAATGGCTGAAGAAGGAAATTTTTATGTCAGTGTGCTACTAAACAAATAGCTCTTAAACCTCAGCTGGCAGTGATACCCCCTCCACCCTCATTATCTTTGACTAACTTCTACATTTGGGAGGTATCTTTAAATCCATGGTTCTTTTTTTTTTTTTTTTTTTTTTTTTTTACCAAATGACCTTTTGAAATGATTTCCAATAACTTCAGCCAATATTAAGCTCAAGGCTTGGTAGGGAAAGGTCACTCTGCATTTAGACCAAATGCAGATGGATTTGTGCTCCCCACAGAAAGCCTTAGCTTCAGGAATTGCTTCCTATTGTATTTGAGCCCATTCTCTTTCCAACACGGTCACCTAGCAAGCTTCCATCTGGGCTTTGAACTTCTTTTGTGCTCACCTTTGGCTATGTGTTAGTATATATTTTCTTCTTGAACCACAGATGCAAATTGTCCTTAAAGATGTAATGCAGCAGATAGAATATGCATTAAACTTCACACAAGGTAGTTCTAGGACTTTACCCTGAGAATGTGGAAGGTCCACCTGGCAAAAGGATGTGACTTTGGACAGTAGCGACCCTTTATTGCTTTCTTGTTCTTCTTTCCAAATTCCTTACCATGAGGCAAGAGAAAAGAAAGCCGTTGCTGCAGCCTCTATGTAAACACACTTGCGATAGCTACACCAAGCAACATGAAGAGACTGCTTTTGTTCTGTTCTGTTTCCCCTGAGAACCGTCAGGTGACAGAGCTACCGTGAAGGCCATCGGGTGAGCAACGCCATTTCCCTGCCATGCTCGCGGTGCCTTTGTCACTGCCTGTCACACCACACAGCCATCACAGGTGAACCACAGTGGGGCTCGGTGTCCCGCAATAGTCGACCGATGTCAGATAAAGACTTCCAGGGTATTCCAGAGACTGACTTTTCATGTCTGAATGGGCTTTCACAGCACTATCAGAATCAAGGAAGGAGACCTTTCTCCCCTCCCTGACTCTGGGCTCCAAGTTGCCCAGATGAAAAAAGGGTTACATTCTACTGTTTGGCCCGCTGTCACCTGGGAGGCAGGCTGAGCTGATCAGCAAGAGACCTGGGTTCGCATCAGCTTCTGCCTTTGACAAGTTTGAAAGCTTGAAACTAACTCATTAATCCCTCAGATCTGATCTATCGTTGGAAAGGAATTAATAGAATTGAATTTGTGCGTTCAGTGAAGTGATGAACAGTTTGAACCACAATTCCTCTTCTGGATAAGTAACTGGTTTTGGATCCAAGTCCTCAGGGAGTCAGATGACCACAGCTCCCTCTGATATTCATCTCAAAGAAGGTGTTTAAGTGAGCTTCAACTGTCCTGGGAATGTGCCAGGGGGAAATAATTTCTTGAATTCAGTGTGGCCACTTAAAAAATCATGAATGGCTTTCTCTTATTACTCCAGTGATACCTCATTTACTCTTACTGATTAGCATAGATTTGTGGTGCAGCGTGGGGGCCCCTCCGCTAGACCTTGCTGCTAACTGGGTAGCCTTCCCACCATGCAGAGGGTTGCTCCGGGGCACTGGATCCTCCCTGCTAGGGAAAGGTAGCATCTGCCAGGCAATAATGGCAGAGTGTGGGAATGCAGAAGGACGGCTCTCTCTGCCAAGAGAATCCACTTTGGATATACTGATGCTCAGTAGAAATCAAGCTAAGCCCGCCGTCTCTACTCCCCAGCTTGCCTGCTGGGCCCACCCTTGACTGGTTCTCCTGGAAGCAGTTCCTTAAGCTCCCTCCACCTGAAATCAGGCTGAGGAAACTTCAATGAATGAGAACAGTAGGTAGGAACAATGAAGAAAGGTTGATAGGCCACAGTAATTATGCTGTCAAAAGACTCACGTTTGCAACCTTTCTGCTTAGCAAGGTTGTTTTATAAGACAGGGCCTCGCCCTCCCTGTCTCTAAGATGAAAATGATAATGCCTTCTCTACCTACTATGGGGTTGTTGGGGGGAGGTCAGATGAGATCATGAATAGTACAAAAGTTTGGAACCAGTCAAATACCATAAAAATATAAAGAAACTGATTTGTATGCTAAAACATTTATTTCTGATGTGTGTGTGTGTGTGTGTGTGTGTATGTGTGTGTGTATTGATGTTTGCCTGCATTTATGTTTGTGTGCCACGTGCATTCCTGGTGCATCAAGAGGCCAGAAGAGGACATTGGATCCCCTGGAACTGAAGTAACATATGGTTGTGAGCTGCCAGGAGGGTGCAAGGAATTGAATCTGGGTCCTTTGCATGCCTCTTAACTATTGAGAAATTTCTTCAGCCCTCCTCAAATTTTATTCTGGACCTCAGATAACTAAAAGCTTTTCAGAAGAATCCAACAATAGCATTAAAAGATTCCAAAGCATCCATACTTCTGGGTTTCCATCCAGCACTGTCTTCCTCACATTATTCCAGTGTCTCACCCCTGAGTGCTGGCTTCTCTTTCCACCTGGGCACAGGAGAGCTTCCTTTGCTTCTTTCACTTCAATGGAGTAGTCTCCGTCCCACACAGATGAAGAACTTCCCATGTGTCTACGACTTTCTACTGTCTACTGTCCACGCAATTCCTAGATAATGTTTTTTAATTTTATTAACTACTTATTCTTTCAAGCCGTATTGGGTCTTAAAACTGAAGAAAGAAGATAGACGTATCTTGAGCTGGCATCTCCATGCTCTAGCCTTGCGCTTCAAGTGCCATAAGCCATCAGTTCATGAACTGATGGCACACGACAGATGTAAGGGGAGGTATGGCCCAGATGGCAGCTTGATTAGAAACATCTCAATATGTCCACAAAACCATGGCAAGCATGAAAGGTTTTTCTTTTCCGTGAAGCCTTTATAAAATTCATGATAAGGCTCTTCATTTAATAAGGGTTTCATTAGAAAGCCCAGCATGAGGATTTGAAAGCGTGGGGTCAGGACAATTTGGTACAATAAGCGTTTGTCAAACAGGCACAAGAGATAAAAGGGAGAATAGCACATCATTTCTAGTGGAGGAGGCAGATGCAAAACTGTTCATTAGGTTAGAATTTCCAATACCCAGCATGCTAACAGACACCCTATGCTGTCTGGGATTCAGAAAGATATTTTCTCTTCCAACACACCACTTCTTCATGCTTTTGTAAAGTAATTCAGATTTTCTTTAACTTTCGTCAAGTTCTACCCCAATTTTGTTTATATCAATGTTATCTACATATCCTTGATTCAACTCAGTGGTTCCCTTTAGCCAAGGCTTCCTCCAACAATATGCCTGAATCCCAGGGTAGTATCTGAGCCTATCACAGGCTGTGTGGGTCGCACAGACGGCGTGAATACACCAGGCGAAAAACACGCTCACTTCAAGGTAAATAGAACATTACCCAGAACAAGGTGCGACTTAAAAAACATACGAACTGTTAATTTTCAGAGCTTCCCACTGAATATTTTCAGACCACGGTTGTTTCCGGGTAACTGAAACAATAGAAAAATAAAGAGCCAACAGATGAGGGAAGGCTACTATGGGCAGTGCATGCACAACTCTACCGTGCTCCTAAGTCTCTCAGCCCCTGTTCTAGACACCGAGAGGTGGGAAGAGCCAGTCCCAGCTGGTTACAAACCTTGCGTTCTAATGGCACAAAAAGAAGGGCTTATTGGGGAGCTTCTGGGAGCTGACAGTTCCTGGGGGTCAGAGAGTTGGCTGTGTGGTCACTTGTAGGATTCCAGTGCTGCAGTGTAAGGCCCACACCTGTGCACAGACAGGCAGTACTAACTGTGGGCTGTTAAGAAAGCAAAAAAAAAAAAAGGTGTAAAATTGGAGTCTGGAGAGTGATGTGTTGAAGGGATACAGGCAAAGGTGGATGGCAGAAGTGGGGGTGCATACGATCGTATTTCATTCTATGGATGTATGAAAGTTTCAAGAATTAAAAAAAAATGTTAAAAGGGGGAAAAAGATCACTGGAGCTGGGAAGGAAGCTCCATCACTAAAGCACTTGCTTTGCACTGACCTAAGGTCCGATTCCTCAAAACCCATGTAAAAAGCCAGATATGGTGCCACCTGCTTGCAATCCCACTACAGGGAGGAGACAGAAATAGGTACATCTTTGGGGCTTACTGTCCAGTCAGGCTATCCTCCTGAGAGAGTTCCAGATGCTGCCTTAGAAACTACAACCTTTGGTCTACAGCACACACACACACACACACACACACACACACACACGCATGCACGCTCGCATGCACACCATTAACGAGAAATTAAGAAACAGGATTGTAGACTGTAATAACCACCATTAAGGAAACACAGAATGCTGCAACCATGAATAAGCAGGAGAGGCCTCCTTAAGCTGGTGGTAGGGGAAGGCGTCTCCAGTAGGGGACCCTGAAGCTGAGCCATGTGCAGGGGACAGAAGGGCTGTGTGGCTGGGAAGAGTTCAATGTAATCAGATGACCACAAGCAAGCCAGTGAGCCAGAGCTAGGGAACAAGGGACGGGGCCTCAAAGGTGAAACTGGAGGAGGGCAAAGATCGTGGGAAGAAACACGATTTCACTTCAGAATCGTTCTGGGTTTGAAACTAAAACCACACTGTGAAACTCGCACACCGAAAGGAACCTGAAATCAGATTCCGTGGCAAGATGTCATGCCGTCACCTGGGATGAGCTGCCACAAAACTTAGCCCTCCATCAATCTGTTCCCAATGCAGATACAGTAAAGTGAAAGACGTTTTCCTGTCGGGGTCTGCCAAAAACAAAAACAAAACCTCAGAATCCTGACAGGGACTACAAAGTCCTATGTAGTCTAACCTTGGAAGCCCAGACTCCACCATCTCCATCTGCCACAGTCATTCTAACCGACGGCTGTTTGTTTGTTTGTTTGTTTGTTTGTTTGTTTGTTTTTTAACTGTGCTGATAGATACTCTGGATTTTTTCTTTAATAAATGCATTTCTCCCTCCTTTGACTCCTCTAGTCACACCCTTCCTCCTTCCCCTCATCCCCTTCCCCTAGTCCACTGAAAGGGGAGTTCTCCACTATTGCCATCTGCCCATAGCTTGTTGAGTCTCATCAGGACTGCCTGAATCTTCTTATTCCGTGGCCTGGCAAGACCTCATCATGAGGGGCGAGTGATCAGAGAGCAGTCAACTGAGTTCATGATAGAGGCAGCCCCTGCTCCCCTCACTCAGAGATCCATATGGAGACTGAGCTGCCAATTGGCCACATCTGAGCTGTTCTTGAACCCACAAACATGCTCCTTCTTTAGGACTTTGCCCAGCTGCTCCCTCTGGCAGAAGCCCTTTCTCAAGGAAACCACAGGGCAACTTCCTTTGCCTCCTTCAGGGGCTCATTTGGTGGCAGGATTTCAGTGAATATCCCAGTCTCCTCCACATCCTGACCATCATAGCTACCAGATGCCCCTTCTTTTCAATAACACACACCATCTCCTAACACACACTATAATTAGCACAATCATCACTTCTCCCGTGTAGTTTCTGTGTTCCCTTTATGGTCTAGAGAAAACGACAGGAGGCAGAGAGCTTGTCTGTTGGGGGAGTTGTGAGAATTATTCACTAACAGTTCTTTCCTTCTGACTGGGAGTGTATTTCCTGAGATTCTGTCATTGCTTTGGCCAATAGGATATGAAAAGGAACGGATGCCACATGGGCAGAGATGCTCAGAGCCAGTCCATATCCCATCACCCTTTCCCTCCTCTGACATACCAGCCCCACCTTTCCAGGGAGTGGTTGCTCCAAGGGCTCAGTTACCATATGATTAACTTGAGCAATATCACCTTGGCAACCTCCAAAGACTATCTGATATCACCTTGAAATAAACTTTCATTCTCATTCACTGGGAGGTGGCAACTATTTGTTATTGCTACATAACCTGAACTATTCAGTTTCATCTGTTTGATTCTTCACAGGTACTTACAACAAAGTCATATGTGGAGCATATGCTTACTAAGTTCTTATCAAATGAATCTCTCTGGCATTATTTTTAATTTTTTTTGGCAAGCTTAAAATAAAAAAAAATGTTTTACAGTCACTGCCAGCATCTTAGTGTGGGCTTTATTCCATTAAGTATCGAATGGTAGACTTGGGCATCAACTATAAACACTTTCCATGAGAACTAAATCTTTCCTAGCCACACACACCCCCAGGAAGCCACTGCATCTACTTTAAAGCACTTTGCAATCTAGTTTCAGAAGCAAGATAGAAAAGAACTGTCATGCACCCCTGTGTGGGGAAGGCAGCTCTTCCTGAAGCTGCTTTAGTTTGAAGATAAAGCAACTGCTGTTTCAAGGCTGATCTCAGAAAGGGTCAGAAGGCTGTGTGAGCTGGGCTTCGGCCATGGGGACTTGCAGATAGAGATAGGGACAGAGTTTCTCACAGCAGGTGTAACACTCAACCACACACAGGTGGGGATGGAGTCTGACACATCACAGAGTAGTGTATGTGGCTGTGCTTTAAAGCCACGCTGTGGAAGCTCCTCACTTGAAGACTGGGCTATGTGCATGCTGCCGGCTCTGCTCCCTTAGACAACATCTGCATTCCTCAGTTTCCTCGCTTCTAAAGCAAGAGTCTTCTAGCACCTGCTGGAAAGCATTACTGCAAAGACTGCAGGCATCTGTAGCTCTGGTGTTCAGAGCAGAGCCTGACAAACAGCAGCTTTTTATTTGGAAAAGGGCTTGAGAACTGGACCTAGCTCAGACTGCTAAGATTTTGATTGTGAGATGGTACTGTCAGTAGATCCATCATATAAGTAAAATTATTTCCCAATAGCAGCTAAATGATTTGGATCAGGAATATGTATTCAAAAATACTAACATTAAAATACTAAAACGAGGCATGGGGCAATTATAAGTTTTGTTGTTGTTCAGTCAGCAAAGTGCTTGCTGAACAATCATGAGGACCCGAGTTTGAGCCCAGAACACATGTAAAAGGGCAGGTGTGGACAAGTGCATCTGTAACCTCAGCACAGGGGAAGTGAAGACAGGAGGGTCCCTGGGATTGTTGACCATCCAGCCTAGAATAAATGGCAAGCTCCAGAGCCCCGTGAGAAACCTAATCTCAAAAAAACAATATGAATGACTCCTGAGGGTGGCTGCCCGAGGTTAGCCTCTGCACACACAGGAACATGTACACAGATGCAAATATCCAAAAGAATTATGGGAGATTTCAAGCATGGAGCCACGGTATGGAGAACTTCTCAGGAAGGAAAGAAAGGTGGAAGCAAATTGCCCCGAAAGTTACACAGCAAATGACTGAGAACCATTATGGCAAGTCCAGTTTAATAGAGAAAGAGACAGAGAGAGAGAGAGAGAGAGAGAGAGAGAGAGAGAGAGAGAGAGACCAGAGTGAACAGATTTTCATGAAAAATGGCAAATTCTATTTTAAACACTGAACCACTTAAGGTCAGGCTACTTAGAAGGAAATTGGATATGGTAAACTGGGGCCTAACGAAATTGAGGCTGAGCTGAGGATCATTCCCAAACAGCTTACAGCGCATTGATGCTCCCTGTAACATTCCAGCTCTTACTCATAATTCATTCTCTTAGCCACACCTGTGGAACACTACTCTATAACCTATTTACTTGCCATTGTCTCTTCCCTCTCACCCCACAAAAGTTTTACAAGAATTGGGATCTTCTTTCTTAGTCATTGCTGAATGCCCAGAGCACAGAAAATGGTTCACCCTGCATGCTTTTGAGAACTGTTTTGTGGATGAACATTATTTTTAATCTGGGGAAATAGCTGTCACATATATACTCACAAACAGAAGTCATTCCAGATTTGCATTAGTTATGAATTAGAGAAAAATGAGAACTAAGGAAAGAGGGTTAGATAGCAAAGCACGTTGGAATACAATCAATATGTATTAAAGGTGTGTCAAAATATCACAATGAAACCTATTATTCTGCACAACTGATTTGCACTGGTAGGTTTTTTTTTTAATATAAAGATGCATAAATTCCAGTAAAGACAGGGGGTGAATGGAACAGAGTAGAGCCAAAACTTAAACGAATATGGAGATTCTGTGTGCTGTGCACATGAAGAAGGCAGAGGTGGGGAAAACATGATCCTAGATTAATAGCAGAGACAAAGCCAGCAAGGGTGGAAGTGGACCTCTGCATCATACGGTGAGTTTCCAAGAAGGCCAGATTCTAAAGCATAAGATAAGAAATACATACAAAATAATAGGTCATCGGGGCTGAGGAGATGGCTCTGTGGGTAAGGGTTTGGCTGAGCAAGCATGAGGAGCTGAGTTGTTATCCCCAGAGCCCATGTAAAAACTGCGTATGGTCATGCCCTTGCCTCTGACACTGTGGAGAAGGAGACAGGACTGTCAGAGCTACCCGGCTCCAGAGCTAACGGCAGGTTCAGTGAGAAACTTTGTCTAAAATGAATAAAGTGCAGGCTGTGAAAGTAGGGCAACCGATCAGAAACTCCAAGCACGAGTGAACACATCTGCACATGTGTGCATAAGCCACACAGATCACTAACATTCTCTCTCACACACAGGGGGAGAGGGTTTCAAGATCATTCTCAGCTATTTATTTTGAGGTCAGTCTAGGCTAGAGAGATCTTGTCTCAAAAAAATTAATAAATCATAAAGTGCTAGAAGAAAATAGTTCATCTTACAGATAATGGAATTAAAACTATTAGAAAACTATTATTATCTAACTTCATTATCCTGCAAAAACAAAAAAAACCCCACTCTAAATAAGAAAGGAGACATGTGGAAATGGGTGGTTTACAGAAAGGAAATACAAACGATTAGCAATCACAAAGGAATATGCTTGAATGATTATTTTTAAAGCCAATAAATGTAACAATGGCCAGAATTTCAAAGCTTGGTAGTGCTAAAGGCCAGAGGATGTGGCTAGAAGACCAAACACTCATACATTGTTGGTGGAAGTGTTAACGTGTATAGCCTTTTTATGTGGCCATTTTGTAACAACAACCAAAAATTTAAACATGCATACCATTTGGCCAAATAATTCTGAGTCCAAGAATTTAGCCTACAAAGGGTACTGTGTGAATCAAAAGTACATAGTCATGGTCATTGACAAATTTTAATTTTTTACAATAAAAAGTTTCTAAGCACGGACAATAGTTACATGCCTTATAACACTGTATGACTTAAACAGAACTGAAGAGAATGCACTTGACAGTGATTAAGTCAACATCAATCAGTTTGGACAGAGAGATATTTAGACACATACCATTCAATGAAAGAAAGGGTTGCTTACCATTGCACACGGCATGTATGTAAAAGGCAGGAGGACAAATAGAGCCAGCCCTGCACAGTGTGTGTGCCATAAGCTCTCAGGATGCAATGTAGGGACTGTTCACTGTAGCTGGTCCTGAGGAGTAGGCTGGCCTTAAGGAAGGCTTTTAATGCTCACTTTATGCCCCCTCAATGCTGGTACATTTCTTTCACAGTGAGGCTGAGGACTTACAGAATTTCATTAAAAGGAGAATGAAGTCTTTAATATTTCAGTCCCACTGTTCTGATGACCCCTCCCCACAAAGTGCCTCTGCCGTTTGCTCAATCATTCCTAAAACTAAAAAGAGATGTCCTCAGGCCCACCCAAGCCATCCACCATTGGAGCTCTAACGAGCAGTGTCTTCTTCCAAAATTCCTTCAGCCTCTTCAGGAACCTCTGCGAAACTTATTAGAGAGGAATAATGAATGTTTTATTTTCGTATCACTAGTGCGCATTAGTGATCAGCCCAAGAACAACCTGAAAGGCCAAAATGATTTGTGTGCCTCCAGGTAGCCAGCTTTTCTTCACGGGTTCAGTTGATAGCAACTCAGAGCCCTTTCCAAACTCACAGAGGGAACTGGGAAGCCAACAAAAGACAGCTGAGACGGTTGTGCCAGGACAGGTGGATCTGTAGCCGACTACCAGCCGCCACATAGCCAGCACACATACACCTGCATACAATGTGAAGTGCGCAGAGAGAGCTTGGAAGCCAGGACCAGGATTTCATCAGGAGTTGGTTGAACTGAGAAGTGCCAAATGTGTTTTAACATCCCTGCCTTGTTTCAAAAGAATTTAAGGAAAAAAAAAATTAAAAGTCTCAGAAAGGCTAGATTTCTATTTTTGTAACTTAAAATGAATGCACATTTCTGCATTGGAGTTTGAAGACAACAATGCCATGTGTTTAAAGGCTTATGCTCACCTGTGTTGTGTCTGATCTTGTGCAAGGATTCAAAAATATATATTTTAGGAAGATGAAAGGGTCCTACCAACTGCAGTCATTTCCTTGATTTTCCTTACAACAGCTGCCACAAAAACAGCACTTCTCATTGAAAAAGTGTTCCACCTTCCGAACTTACTCCCCCAAATTATTAAAAATTATGAGCAAATTTTCCTAACTAAACTTTCTCACCCTCATTGATTTCAGAGGGTCTGTGCATTGACGATACCTGAACATGAGCTTGGGGTGTAGCTCAGTTGGTAGAGTGCTTGTTCTGCATGCCCAAAGCCTCGGGTTTAACCCCCAGTGCTACATCTACCAGGAATACTGGCTTATACTTGTTTATTATTCCCACAGTCCAGAGGTGGGCAGAAGGATCAGTTCAAGATCATATTGGGATACATGGAGAGTTCAAGGCCAGCCTGGGCTAAAAATATTGTCAGAAGAGAAGAGGATGGAAGGGGGAGGAAGAGAAAAGGAAGCGGAAAGGAGGGAGGAAGGGAAGAAAAATAAAATGTCTGAGAGTTTAGAGAGAAGCAAATACAAGTAGTTGTGAATATTAAAACAGCATTATGAATAAACCATTTTTTACCAATCACTACAGGATTAGGAATTCTCACGAAGGTGGGTCCTATAGGTGCCTATTGTGTTTAAATTGCAAGTCTTACCTCATTGGTTGTTGGAATTCCAGGAATTTTTTTCCTATTCATCTTCATCACTTGTCCTACTTGTGGGATGTTTTCTTTATGGATCTCTCACTAGACCTACCAATTAATCATAAGACTCCTTAATTTTATGATTTATTCAGCATCTGATGGGTGTATATATGTACATGTGGATATGTTGATATAAGTGTGTGTATATGTGTACTGTGTATATGGTATATACACATGTATAGTCATAGATGTGCTCTTCTTACTGTTGAGTCTACAGTACTTTTACTGTTGCAGAAATACAAAGGTCGACACACATGTGGTAATCTCCCCTTGACAAGCATTACTGATTTAGCCTTCACAGCATCACCATGACATAGATTACATTATTATCCACACATCTATGATTTGTAATCTGTGGCTTAAGGATAATAAATATCTTCCCCACACTCACACAGCTAATGAGTGACAGACCCAGCCTTTGCACTCAGGTGATGCCAAAACTTGTGCTATAGGCCAGGGTCAAACTAAGGTTGAAGTAAGCCACATGGCCTGCTGCCCGGGAGTGCTGCTCTATAAACAGCAGCACCGACCATGACCTGAGTAAACCAATAGCGTGCTATCGGCTCACTCGGGTTTCTACACACAAATTTTCACGTAGTTATAAAATGATAGCCCTGGTTAGACAACTCTTGCAAGTAGAAACCACAGCCTCAAGGGATATTTGTTTAAAAGACACTATGAGCGGGGCAGCAAAGCTTCAGGCCGTAACCCTCGATCTGTCGGCACTCGCCTGAGATCTGGTTGTAGTCAGCTAAAATCACAGATTCAGGTACTATAAGGTCCAGGACCGCTCACTTGGAATGACAGGTTTCTCCTGTTCAGTTGGAAACTGTGTTGATATCTTCCCCAAAAGTTGTTTGCTTTGGACAGTTTCCTGTAATGAATGAAAATAAGGTTACTATTCTAAACATTAGCGAGGAATGTTGTCGCTTATGGCCTCTTCCAAAGCTCCTGACAACCTAATCTAGCTTTACTGGGGACCTTCAAGCAGAGTCCCGGCTCCTTCCATCTTGTGTATTTGTCTCACCCATCTTCCTGTTAGTGTTTACTGAACTCTCTACCGCTCTACCATGAAACACTTCAAGCTCGCCACCCACTTTCCTTAGTCTTGCTCTAGAAAAGCTCAGCTTCTCCTTCTAACACACAGTGTTACCCTCCTTCACAGCACAGCATACCTGAAACACAGAGGTATTTGTGTGATACACACAGTAAACAAACAAGGCTGCTGGAGGTTGGGGGAGCACAGGCTTAGATCTCGCCAGTCCACAGTGGCAGATCCAGGGCCTGTGGGTTAGACTGGGTTAACCAGTCTCTCATGCAGTAAATTCTGCAGTATGAGTTACCATAACTGACACCTAGCTCAGATTTGATTTTTCTCACTTAGTGCAAATAAAACACCATCAAGCAACGTGCACTGAATGGAAAAACAAATTTGAAGTCCGACATGATATCATTTGTTTTTAAAGATGAGAAAAATATGTCTTCCGCCATCTTCTCTATAGTCTCTGTATTTCCATGAATCCCTAAGTTTCCCTTTGCATCCCAGCTCTCCTATGCCCTTGTCTGGGTCAAGTGTAAATACACTCAAGCAGAGGAGGCTTGACCTCACAGGGGTCCCTCAGTCCCTGATGGGTGGAAGAACACGAATGCACATGCATTGTAACCAATACCTTTAACAGGCATTTGCTGAAACCCACCCGAAAAGAGGTACCTCTGAACATATCAGTAAGTTACTTCACTGACTTTTCCCCAGGTTAAAAGTGAGCAGAAAAATAAAGTAAATAATGCAGATTTAAATTTGGTCTTGACAGATCTTCATGACTTTAGGAAATGTGGAGCCTGCATTGGTTCCATCACAGTCAGTTCTTATTCTATTTTCTTAAGCTCAATGGACTTATGGTTTCTAAGTTTGTTTTATGTGGTTCTTTCCAAAGCAGAAGTGTGTGTTGCTCATCCTACAGGTATTTAGGTTGCATGGCCACGGCCCATTCCCTTCTAAGGGACATGGCTAGGAAGGTAGATATCGATTAGGGTAATGATGCCTCTATTTGCTCACAACACACCAAGTACTGTGCCAAGTAATGCGTGATCTCATTCAGTCCTTATGAAAAAACTCATAACAGTTATTCCATTCATCCCCATTCTAGAAGAAGACATCAAGGACCACATAACAACATAAGTTCTCTGAAGTTACATGTCTTGTCCTGGAATCCTATTTGCTATTTGGGGGATGGGAAGGGGCTGGGCAGGTGTGTGGAAACCAGACGACAGCCTCAGTGTTATTCCTCAGGAGCCATCCACTGTTTTCTGAGACAGGACCTCTGACTGGGACCCAGGGGCTGACCAATTAGGCTAGCCTGGCTAGCCACTGTGCCCAGAAAGCTGCTGTTCTCCACCCCCCTAGTGCTGGGATTACAAGCAGCTATCACCATGCCTTGATTTTTACATGAATTTTGGGTACTGAGCTTGGTCAACACCTACCAGCTGAATGATTCTGTAATCTGCAGTCGTACCCACAATTTTCTACCACTCCAGGATGAAGAGGCTTTAAATTGAACTAGATGTTTCAGCTTGGAAAATCACATAAAATTTTGTGGTTTTGTTCTGTTTTGTTTTGTCTTTTAGTGTTCTTTTAAAATACAAACTTGAACTGAGCTGCTCAGTATCTGCCCAGTTCTGTGAATTTTTCCATTTGAACAGATGGGGGAGCTTGCAGGCAGCTGATATCTTGTCTCTCATATTCTTAAAAGTAAGCCTAACAGTTCAGTGACAAGCATTAGCATTGCTTTTAGTGACCAGTCCTGATGAGGATTAACCAGGATACAGAGTTCGGACGGTGTACAGATTCCAGCATGCTTCCCCGAGAGTGTGCATCCAGAAGGAAAGATGCTTGAGCAGCCCAAGGACTGTGCAGTCTCAGGAAGCAGTAAATCACTGAGTCTTGCATGCAGTGCTTTGGCTAAGTAAGATTCTTGTTTAATAGTCTAGCATCTTGAGACCATGGAAAGAGCACTGTATTTAGAGTCAGGCTGACTTGAGTTCAAATCTGGGACTACAAGGGATAGTGTTTTGTTTGCTTCCTTCCCTCTTTGAGCCCAGGACAACATCTGGAACATTGCATACCTTCAACAGTGAATGAATGAATGAATGAACAAGTAAATCAACAACTTAATGAAGCCTTGACTTTCTTATCTAAGAACTGGGTGCCAGGAAACATCCATTTTGAAGGTTCATATAGTCTTGTGACTGTAAAACCAATTATTCCCCCAGCTCTGGTCCACATCACTAATGATTGCCAGAAGCCTAACAGGGGTGCCACTACCTAACACCTGCCATGCCCTTCCAGATTCCTGTATGGATATTCCTCGACAGTAACTTTGCCTCTGAGTCCCCAGGGAAAACACCACCCCACACATCAGCACACACATGTGGCAAGTAGTCCCTCTGAGTTCTGTCACTGCCAAGCTGGGCTTCAGCTGTCCCACGTCAGAGCCATTGTCTATTCATAAAGGAAATGGTGGTTGCGCTCCAGTTGAGATGGATGGTTATTTACAAGGGAAGAACTGGAGGAAGCTGATAGGGAAAACTTCCCAGTACCCTCAGCTGAGTAAGAAGAGAGTGGTCCGCATCCCAGGCTGTGCAGGGACCAGAAAGTGAGCATTCTCTAAGGAGCTATCTGCCTTGAGATGCTACAGTCTTTCAGACATTTTCCCCCATACCCACATGATGCTGGCCTGCCTTTCTCTGCCCTCCCCTGCATCTTCTGCATCTTGTCATATCACTAAGGAAGTAATCACTCTAGAGTTGTCTGTTCCTCTCACATGAGGAAAGACTGCTTAAGTGTTCCTTTTCCTGGTATGCAGCTAAAGGCCAACACAACAGACTTTCAGACAGTATACCTTTAAGGTTTGAATGATTGGATGGATGGATGGATAAATGCATGCTTGCATGCATGCATGTATGCATGCATGGAATTATCCTTAAATGCAAAGAAGAAATGGTGTGTTTGAAGCCTTCACTGTGTCTTATTACCCAACAGATTATAATTTCTTCAAATAGATACTATATATCTAATCATTAGGAAAATATTTTATTTTACTTTTCAAGGCAGATGTATTTCAATTAAATGTCACTATCACTTCCCTCTCAGTATGTGTTAAATTATGTCCCATCTTTTGATGTCTTTATATTTAATTATGTGATTATATGTGCTTCTTAAAACATACTAACTGAGCCCACTGTTAGGATGCAAAGCTGATACTGTTCTGTGGTATTGCTTGTAGATTCAGCCTATTGTCTGTAAAAATAGCCACGGTCTAGAAAGACACACACAGTATATACTCATTTATAAGTGGGTACTAGACATATAAGATAGGATAAACATACTAAAATCTGTACACCTAAATAAGATAAACAAGAAAAAGGACCAGGGTAAGATGATCAATCCTCACTTAGAAAGACAAAGGGGATAGACAGTGGAAGTAGGAGAAAACAAGTAATAGGACAGGAGCCTACCACAGTGGGCTTCTGAAAGGCTCTACCTAGCAGTGTATCAAAGCAGATGCTGAGACTAATAACCAAACCTTCAGCAGAGGGAAGGGAATCATATGAAAGAATGGGGAGTTAGTATGACCTGGAGAGGACATGAACTCAATCACTAGCTCTTTGACACGTCCCCTCCCAAGGGAGGAGCAGCTGTGCTACTAGGCCACAGAGGAAGACAAAGAAGCCAGTCCTGAAGATATCTGATAAGCTAGGGTCAGATGGAAGGGGAGACCTCCCCTATCAGTGGACTTGGAAAGTGGTAGGGAGGAGATGAGGGAAGGAGGGTGGGATTGGGAGAGAATAAGGGAGTGGGCTACAGCTGGGATACAAAGTTAATAAACTATAACTAATATTAAAAAATAAAAATTTAATTAAAAAAATAGCCAAGGTCGGAAATGAAGTGATACAGGCTCAGATGTGAGGAGGTTGGGCATCTCCACTTCACAGGCAGGAAATTGGATATGTGTTCCCTTCTGTATGCCTCAGCCTTTATCAGCTTCAGTAGCTTTCTGTCACTCAGTGTAGGCAATCTGGATGGCACATGTGTGGCACTGATGTTCTGTAACTGCTCCTCAAACACCAGCTATGGATGCCATCATTTTACCATTTAGTTACCAAAATACAAATAAAAGGTGAAAGACAAATAGGAAAGACAAATGATATACAAAAGGTAAGACCACACAGAGATTCCCTTAGAAAAGAAAGCCAGCAAAATGAACAGGTGAGTACTCACACACCATAAGACTATGAAAATACTCAGTTTTCTAATTTAAAAAATGAAGTCTCATAAAAAACCCCTATGCCCAGATTTTTGGTTCTGTTGCTCTCCTTGTGGAGTGCCTGTATCCTCCAGGTCTTTTTGTCTTCCCGTTCTTTCATATGATTCCCTGCACTCTGCCCAAAGTTTGCCTATGAGTCTCACCATCTGCCTCAATACTCTGCTGGGTAGAGTCTTTCAGAGGCCCTTTGTTGTAGGCTTCTGTCCTATTCCCTGTTTTCTCCCTATTCTGATGTCCATCCTCTTTGCCTTTCTGAATGAGGATTGAGCACCTTACCCAGAGTCCTCCTTCTTGCTTAGCTTTTTAGGTATACACATTTTAGTATGTTTATCCTATATTATATGTCTAATATGCACTTATGAGTATATACCATGTATGTCTTTCTGCTTCTGGGATACCTCACTCAGAATGATCTTTTCTAGTTTTCACCACTTGCCTGAAAATTTCATGATTTTATTGTTTTTAATTGCTGAGTAGTATTCCATTGTGTAAATGTACCAAAAGTTCTGTATCCTCAGTTGAGGGATATCTGAGTTGTTTTCAGATTCTGGCTATTATGAATAAAGCTGCTATGAACCAAGAACCATGCTTAGAGATAACCTAGAATCCCTGACAGATGTAGCCCATGGCAGCTCAGTATCCAAGTGGGTTGCCTAGTAAGGGGAATAGGGACTGTCTCTGACATGAACTCAGTGACTGGCTCCTTGATTACCTCCTCCTCAGGGAGTGGGGGGCAGCCTTAAGAGGCCAAAGAGGAAGACAATGCAGCCAGTCCTGATGAGACCTGATAGGGTAGGGTCAGAAAGAAAGGGAAGAGGACCTTCCTTATCAGTGGACTGAGGGAGGGGCATTGGAGGAGAAGAAGGAGGGAGTGGGACAGGAGCTCCACAAAGGGAGCAACAGAACCAAAAAATCTGGGCACAGGGGTCTTTTCTGAGACAGATACTCCAAACAAGGACCATGCATGGAGATAACTTAGAACCCCTGCACAGAAGTAGCCCAAGGTAGCTCAGTATCCAAGAGGGTTCTGCAATAATAGGACCAGGGACCATCTTTGACATGAGCTCATGGGCTGGCTCTTGGATCACCTCCACCTGAGTGGGAATCAGCCTTGCCAGGCCACAGAGGAAGACAAAGAAGCCAGTCCTGATGAGACCAGATAGACTATGGTCAGATGGAAGGGGAGGAAAACCTTCCTTATCATTGGACCTGGGGAGGGGCATAGGAGAAGAAGAGGGAGGGAGGATGGGATTGGGAGGGGTTGGGGAAGGGGCTACAGCTGGGATATAAAGTGAATAAACTGTAATTAATAAACCAAAAAAGTGAATAAATTGTAATAAATAAATAAATAGAATAATGTCTCAATACTGCGATCATATAAATAGTGTTTCCTTTTAAACATAGCTGATAGAAATGGAGGGGGAATGCTATTATTAATATCCTTAGTGTTATTTTTAGACACTGTGTCAAACTCTAATCCATCAGGAGTCTGTGCTAAGAGGGATCATAAGTGTGCTCAAGTTTCTGAGTGGGAACATCAGTCTTTTCGATCTGATAAGACTCAGACTTAATGGTATAAATGCCTCTAAAATATTTTTAAAGTTTTGACATATTAAAGAAGATGACACTGTTTAGACTTTCAAAATGATACACAGTCAGGAATGGTGGCTCACAGCTCTAACTCCAATACTCAGGAGGCTAAATTAGGAGAATTGCCCTAGAGTCTCAGGCCATCCTGAGTTAACCAGCCTTGCTTACAGATGAGATCATGTCTCATAAATAACATAAAATAAGACAAAATATAAAACAATATGAAGCAAGAATACTTAATGACATGCAAAGACTCTTAAGTGAATAAAAATGTTTTCAAATGTATTAAGATGATACCATTTCTGCAAAGTAAAATTAAAATATATGCAAGAATGCGCTGCAAATGTTACCAATTTGTCTTCATAAAACTTGCATTGCTATCACATAATAAATGACACTCTTTGCTTTACAAAAACATTCATTTGGCTTCTGATTTTTATGGCTAGCATATCCAAAAAAACATGATACAGTACTGCTCACACCAAGGTAGGAAAAAAGAAAAAAAAAAAAAAAAAAGGAAAGCCGATCAGCCCTGTGTTGGAGTTAAGGTTAAGCACAGGCAGTGACAAGACAGAGTGGATCTCTTCCAAGGCCCATGCAACCAATGGCCTGTTTAATTTCCGTAGGTCTCTCCTCTCAGCAGCCCCACAAAGCAACCTACATTGCCACATTGTGGACCAACATTCAACAGAGAAGCCTGTGAGGATTCACTCCAGCCGTACCCTAACCATTGCACAGGCCTTGCCAGTGGGAGTCAGGATGCCAAATAGGTTTTGATTATTTCTTCTACCTGCATTTTCTAAACTCTTCACAATAAGTAAATTGCATTGATAATAGCAAATAAAATAAAGGGTTGCACAGTCATGCTAAAACTATGTTTATGTTGATTCAATTTTTTTTCATTTATTTGAAATACAATCTGTTTATTACATATGTAACACAATTCACTATTGAAAATCAGATTGTGGAAGAAACAAAAAAAACAATTATACCCGAATCTATTACCCATTCAGATGTAAGCTTTTCCATGAAAATATATAAGTTTTAATTTGTGTCTTCTTGATCCTTTTTTGACTAGTCCCAGAAAAGGCTTACTGGACAGCTTTGTCAAGGCTCCATAGCCAGTCATCCACTGAGCAAGCCAGCCTCATCCTGGCTTGCTCCTGGGTTTACTTTCTCTCACCCTGAAACACATATACAAACCTGGCATTGTATATATCCATTGAGATTTTTCTAGAATAAATCCTGGGAGCTAATTCATATTTTACTTTTGACCTTTCTAAGATGTCTTAGTTAGATGAAAGGAAGAGAGAGAGAAAGAGGGAGGGACAGAGGGACGGAGGGAGAGAGGGAAAAGAAAAATGGAAGAAAGGAAGGGAGAAAGAAAGAAAGAAAGAAAGAAAGAAAGAAAGAAAGAAGGAAGGAAGGAGAGAAAAAGAGAGGGAGGAAGGGAGAAGAAAGAAGAAAGGGAAGGAGAAAGAGAGAGAAAAAGAAAGAAAGAAAGAAAGAAAGAAAGAAAGAAAGAAAGAAAGAAAGAAAGAAAAAGAGAAGTTGAATAAGGCAATTACCAAGAATAGGAAAGCAAAATTAGTCCCTCTTGGAGGAAAGTCTGTCTGCATAACTAAAGTTCTGCGTTCCTGGGGAGAATTCACTGTGACCATGAACTCTCTGCTCCACTTCAGTCCTAATTCCCAGCTACAACATGATCTTCACATGGAATTGCTTCCTGTTTAGCAAGTCTGAAATGTAGGGATTGTAGCCTCTGACCCTGCCTCGTTTCTGCTCTCTGAGCACTGTTCACCCACAGCAGAGTTCTTCAACTTTGTGGACCATTTCACACTTGCCCAGTCTTCAGCCACCTGCTTTTAAATCTAACTTGGAGAGTCAGCACCTATGATCAAATTCCCTTTTCAGGAGTACTTATCCCCTGGCAAAGATGAAAAACTACCTCACCATACTCATGGATGCCACTCTGAAATTGTCTTCTCCAACTTGAGCCAATTGACTTCTCTCAACTTCTTGCACCTCCACACACCTGTTCCTCTTCCTGCTAACAGGTATTCCAGCCATCAGCTCCCTCTCAGAAGCCTCACATTTTCAGCAGGCTGCCTTGCTCCAGCATGGGGTGAATTTCCTCAGATTATTGCACACCCTCTGCTCTCCTGTCTTTGAGTATCGGGGGATGGAGTGTCCCTTTTCCTACTCAAATGCACATCTGTGCCATAGCTACAATGCCTACTGTTGCATGGCTTTTCTTAGGAGTCTATTTTATCCAGTCCAGAGATGGTAAAAACAGACGAATAGTTACTTTTCCAAGTTTGGTATGGTGTTTATTGGGATTACTTACAGGAGTGTGGTCTCTGGCAGCTGCGTCACTGAAAAGTCCTTTGTGCAACTTAACAGCAACTATACCATCAAAATTGCCCCTTTTCCAGCATGTGTTTATTCCTTATGTAACCTTAAGGAGGACTTGTGAGCTCCTCCCTTCTGAGGAAATACTCCCACCTAGAGACAACCCCTACATGACTCTGAGGTAACCACCCAAGTCCCTCACTTGGTGGAGTACTTGTGGACCTTGTGAAAAATCCCTGGGTTCCAACCCCAGCATTGCATAGACTGGACATGGTGGCCCATGCTTATAATCTCAACATTCAGAGGTGAAGGCAGGAGAACCAGAAGTTCAAGATTACACTTTGGCTACATACCATGTTCAAAGCCACCCTGAGATACATAAAGTCCATCACAGGAAAGAGAGTGGGGGGGGGACAGAAAGGAAAGGAGGGAGAAAAGGAGGAAGAGAGGAAAAAGGAAAAGAAAAATCAAGCCAAAAAAAGAAAACAAGAAGAAAGAAAAGAAAAATGTAACAACTTAAGGGAGAAAGCTCAGAGGTATCAGTCCATTATGGTTAAGAGCATGTGATGAAACACAACTGTTCAAGTCTGGCAGCCAGGAAGCAGAGCGGAGCCCTAACAGCCTGGGGCAGGGGAGAAAGAAACATCTCCAAGACCTCTGGTGTAACCCACCTTTCCTGCCAGGCTCTGCTTCCACAGCCCTACCACACCCTAGTAGTCTCTCAGACGTTGAAGTCATTCGTGGGATAAATCATTCATCATGTCAGAGGCTCCAATCTGGCTGTGTCTGGAAATGCCCTCATTCTCACAGCAGCGTGTGCCCTACAAGTATCTCCTGCAGTTCGTTAATGCAGTCAGAGTGACAAGAACAACCATCCCAGGACCCTGGAGCATTATCTCTTTCAACAATAATTTGGTGAATCCCAATAGACATAACACACACAAGTGCCTTGACGTGCTCAGTGATGTTTAGGAGTGTGAACTGCTCATCTCTAGCAGGAATGCACAAACTTAAGAAAGAAGGCCTGACAGTAAATGTCTTAACTGTAATAGCATTTGATTTTGTTTTACACATTTTTCCATTGATATAAAATTTCTAGGGTTGTTTTTTTTTTGGTATTCTATTTCCTCTTACTGTAAAATTCAGTTTTTAATAATACTATGTGCTTATGAGACTTATTTTTTTATTCTGTAGTAAACTTTAAATAACTTCAAAAATAGCACACACCTTTTCTGGCACTCAGGAGGCAAAGGTAGGCAGATTTCTGTGAGTTCCAAGTCAACCTGGTCTACAAAGTGAAACCCTGTCTTAAAAAAAAAAAAATGTAATGCCACCATTCCTGATGCTGAGTGTGCTTGAGAGTACTGACTGACACCTACCACCTCTTTTCACTATATTTTCAGTGTATCTACTACTTAATTATAAACTATAAGCAGAAATGAAATATTGTACTCAGAGTAGCTTGAATTTTTCTTCTATTGTGTTCGGGTTCTTTGTTTTGTTTTGCTTTGGTTTTGGCAGTTTAGACCATTTATTTTTAGTGTCCAGTTTAGCGTTTACATTCCAGACATTTATATTTCGAGTATATAACAAGTTTGCTTAAATTCACTAAAAATTCACAGCTCTGTGGCAAGATGTCTCCTAAGAAAGCTCACTCCTGTGATCCATACCAACCCTTCCCTACCAAAAAAACAATTTTTAAATCACTCATTCATTTATTTTCTCTGGATTTCTTCCTGCAAGCATAACCATGTGGATATAGAAAGCTTAACCTCAGAGAGACTGTCTTCCCTTACTCTTTATCTTTTATTTATTTATTTGTGTGTGTGTGTGTGTGTGTGTGTGTGTAAGTGTGTGTGTGTGTGTGTGTGTGTGTGTAAGAGAGTGTGTGTGTGTGTGTGTGTGTGTGTGTGTGTGTGTGTGTGCGCGTGCGTGTGTGCACGTGCGTGTGCATAGCATGGCAGACATGGGGAAGTCAGAGATAAACTATGGAATCTGGCTTATTCCTTCCACTGTGGATACCAGAGAGGGAACTGAGGTTGTCAGGCCGTCTGTCCAGTCTGTCTTTTAGTAAACAGTCCTCCAGTGAGTGCCAATGCTTGAGTTGCTCTTTGTACTTTGCTATGGTGAGTAATTCCATCATGCATACTTTTTTTCAATATTCTGGAGGTGTATCTTCAGGCTAGTCCAGGAGTCTAAAGGTTGAGCCAAGGAACAAACTCATAAATAGTCTTATTAAACACTCAAAACTTCTCTCCCCAGCCAGGGGAGAAGAGCTTCTTCCCACTTCCTGATTTCCTTCTTTCCATAACACCACACCCTTGTTGATTTTCTCTTACCTTTCTGGCCATCCTTCATCTTGCCTTCCTGCATTCCTCTTCCTCTGGCCACAGCGCTGCTCTCTTCCTTCTCAAGTGTCCATTCTTCACGCTTGATCTCAACGAACCCTGTGCTATAATAACATCCTCATCTAAATCATCATTTAAATCACAGCTCCCTGAAGATTCAGTTCCCATGTCCATTTGCCTACCCAATATTTCTGCCCTTAGAGGCTGTGCTAACGTCACTCTCTGCTCCTCAAATAACATCGCTTACCCCAAAACTGGGCACATTTCCCATCTTCTAATTATTCTGATTTCTCTCTTTCACTTCCCAGCCAGTTTCACCTCTTTCACACTATTTATTTACTTTGCACCCCAATCACAGCTTCCCCACCCTCCTCTCCTCCCTGCCCCTTGCTCTCACCTCTCCTCCCTTTCTCCTCAGAAAAAGGGTGGCCTTCTATGTATATCAACATGCCTAGGCATATCAAGTTGTGAGTACATCTAGGCACATCTTCTCCTATGACGGCTAGACAAGGCAGCCCAGTTGGGGAAAGGCATCCAAAGGCAGGTAACAGAGACAGGGACAGTCCCTGCTCCAGTTGTTATGGGGCCCACATGAAGACCACACTGAACATCTGTTACATACATGTAGGGGGCCTAGGTCCATCCCATGCATGCTCTTTGCTTGGTGGTTCAGTCTCTGGTGAGCCCCTTTAAATCCAGGCTAGTTGATTCTGGAGGTTTTCTTGTGGTGTCCTTGACCTCTCTGGCTCCTTCAATCCTTCGTCCCCCTCTTCCACAAGATTTCCCGAGCTCTGCCTACTGTCTGGCTGTGGGTCTCTGCATCTATTTCCATCAGCTGCTGGGTGAAGCCTCTTGGTACACAGTTATGCTACATGTCTGGGTCTAGACGTCTAGTGTCAAGGGTTAGGTCTCTCTCTTCATGAGATGGGTCTCAATTTGAGCCAGTCATTGGTTGTCCATTCCCTTAGTTTCTGTTCCATCTTTATCCCTGTGTATCTTTTAAACAGGACAAATTTGGGGTTAAAGGTTTTGTGGGTACCCATCCCTCCATTGGAAGTCTTGCCTGATTCCAGGAGGTGACCATCTCAGATTCCATTCCCCCTGTTGCTAGGAGCCTTGGCTAGCTAGCATCACCCTCATGGATTTCTAGGCATTTCCCATGTCCTAGGTTTCCGGCTCATCCCAGAGTTGCCCCCCACCCCCACCACCAATTTCAGTTCTCTTTCCCAATTCTCTCTCCCTCAGTGTTCCCCGAACTTGATCCCTCCTGTTCCCCTTCTCACCCCCTCTCCTACCCAATTCCCTCTCTCCAGCTACTGCCAAGTCTATTTTACTTCCCTTTCTGAGTGAGATTCAAGCATCCTCCCTTGGGCCCTCCTTATTACTTAGCTTCTTCGGGTCTGTGGATTGTAGCATGGTTATGCTTGCACTTCATGGCTAATAGCCACTTATAAGTGAATACATATCATATGTGTATTTCTGGGTTTGGGTTACATCACTCATGCTGATATTTTCTAGTTCCATCTATTTGCATGCAAATTTCATGATATCATTGTTTTTAATTGTATTCCATTGTGTGAATGTACCGCATTTTCTTTATTCATTCTTCAGCTGAGGGACAATTAGGTTGTTTCCAGTTTCTGCCTATTACAAATAAAATTGCTATGAACATAGTGTCTGTGTTGTATGGTGGAGCATCTTTTTGTGTATATGACCAGAAGTGGTATAGCTGGGTCATGAGGTAGAACTAGTCCCAATTTTCTGCCAAACCCCAAATTGATTTCCAAAGTGGTTGTATAAATTTGCACTACCACCAGCACACACATCTTAACATCATTCATCCTCTCTCAAGGATGCCATTCTGACTGCCTCAAGGATGCTGCAGTGGTCTTCCATCTACTTCCATCTCAATTCTTCTGAAACTCCTCTCAGCACAGCTTTCAGTGAGGTTTTCAAAGATGAATAAAGATCATAAAAACCACTACGTCGCTTATAACCACCTGAAAACTGGTCTAGCTTTCATACATTGTCTAATGTGTGTGAAGGAAGTTTAAATAGTAATTTAACATGAAAAGTGATGTTCACAATTTCCTTCTGAAGAAGGCCTTCCCTACGGTTGGTATTGTTATTGAGATGGCAACCATATCTGTTTATTTGAACCAAGAACCAGCATCATGCTAGCATGAATAGTTTTTCTATATAGCAAATATTTCCTATCAGAGGAAAAGGAAAAGTCAGTGTAAATAGTGAGTTTAATCAAAGTAAAGGAGAAAGATTTTCTAGTTGTGTGAAATTGTGATTGGTGGTTCAGGCAACCAAAACATTATTGACCTAAACTTGGTTAAGAGAGTAGATGGATTAGGGCCAGGCAATGAGAGAAGATAAATTGCCACCTCCAATTCTGTGTTTAATGTAGAGTTGCAGTGAGATAAACACTAGAAGAAATAGTATATATTTTTCCTACACCATAAATTGTATAGGCTTCTGTTCTCTGTTAATGTAAAGTTAAAAAAAAATAAGATTTTAAAATGGAAAATCATATAAATTATCTGACAAATCATTTGTGAATTGTGGAGAAGAGTTGAGGGGGCATCTTAGTTGGTACAGCATTTGCTGGTGAGCATGTAGCCCTGAGTTTAATCCCAGCCCTGCATAAGCCACAGAAGTTGATACAACCTGTCTTCCCAGAACTCCAGGTGGAGGAAGCAGGCTCTACATTCACAGGGGCATTGAAGCCAGACTGGGTTAAAGACACTGTCTCAAAACAATAATAATAATATTTAATAATGTCAATAATACTAATAAATGGTTTAGGGCTGGTGAGATGGCTCAGCAGGTGTAGGTGTTTGCTATCAAACCTGACATGACCTGATTTCAATGCTGCAGACCCACACCAGCATTCAGAGCTAAATAATAAAGAGTGATTCTAAAATTCCAAAAGACTTCTTTACAAAGGGTGTGATGGCAAGACTGAACTGTGAGCTGTCCATCACTGTTGAATGAACTCCCTCTCGTTTTAATGCAAAAGACAAGAGTCTTATTAATAATACTCTGTAGTATACTGTGGGAGACAGTCATTTGTCATTTCCACTCTTTTCTGCATATTTAAAAATTCACAGATTCCTAGGACAAAATTTATTTACTGATATCCCATCACCTCTAAAGAGCCATCCCATCTCCTTCCCAATGGGGAGAGATAACTTCCCAAATGTAAAGAAAGCAAAGAAATGGAAAAGACATATTAAAATTCAATTTACATTATGTAAATGTCTCAACATCATATTTCCAGCCATTCATATTAGGATTGTGTAGAAAACTGTTGAGTAGGTTGAGTCTGTAAAGTGAAGCCATGAGGAACCCACTAAAAGTTCCTACTCACGTTTACTCTCTGTTGCCTGAACCACAAGGCCATGATGTACCCTAGGCTTGCCCAAGTGATCCCGTGGAAAGACCATTGAAAGGCAGTCCTCAATTTTTCTTTCTGAAAATACTAACCTACACCAGCCAAACAATCTCTCTGAGGATGTCCTGGCACTTTGTCTATGAGGTTGGGAGAGTGACTATCAATCACAGATGAACAATCCTTCAAACTAGGCCTAGCCTAATTGGGTAACGGTTGATATACGAAACACAGATAATTTAAAAAACCCAAATACTTACATATAGTGTCTGTAGTCCCTAGTATTCTAAATGTGAGTCTACTAGAAAATTAAGACGTCAGTACCCTTACTCTCAGCTGGCTTCCCCCCACAGGAGTAAAGAGAATGACATATTTTCTGTTTTATTTGCTTGTTCTGTATTGGAGGTTCATGCATGTATGTGCACACCATGGAACATGTGTGCAGGTATGTATGAAGGTCAGAGAAAAACTTTTCTCCACCAAGTATCTTGACATTATCTTAAATTTAGTGGGTTCTCCCCTTTCACTGTGAGAGACCCGGGGAAGGAACTCATGTCATCAGACTTGGCAAAAACTTCTTTACCAGCTAAGCCATCTCGCCAGCCCAAGAATGACATTCCTCATTCCCTCTTATTCAGTCTTGGAAACTGGGTCCACATGAAAAACTGGGGTTCAGGTGTATTCCTTACTAAAAGTGGAATTCTGAATATTATGATTGTTTCTTATTTGGCTAAGCTAAAGTTCTTGGCTATTTGTTAACCATTTAAATCTGAGTGATTCCCCCCCCCATTTCACATTAAAGGTGAATATTAGTCTACATTTTTTCCATGGCCCCCCATCAGCCCAGAGCAGCGTGCGCCGGGATCTTCCAGCTTGTTCCCGTGCTTCTCACCCACACCTGAATACAGTTTGCACGTGGCTTCCGCACAGTGTGCCTGTTAGCCTTTGCGTGCGTTGTCTGCAGGAAAGAGACCACTGTAGATGTCGGCTCTGAGCTAAGCCCTGTACCTTTGTGAGCTTGATGACTCGATGAGAACGACCGTACGGCTGTGGGTGCCAGCATTAGTCCCAGAGGAGGAAGCTCCGAGTTCTGCCTTGCAGCCCCCTCTGCTTTGGCTCGTTACTGAAACCCTTGCTCTGTAGCCAGCATCTCCCAGAGCTAGGCTAGCGTCTTTAGATGTGGACCAAACTTTAGCTGGCTTTTTTTTTTCTGCTAAAACTTAGGATTGTTTTTTTTTTCTTTTTCTTTTTTTTTTTTTTTTTTTTTGTAAAAACTGTTTGGGGCTTGGGAGATTTGGGGCTTTTGCAGTTGTCACAGGATCTTGTGTGTCCTGGCTCACCTCCAACTCCTTATGTAGCCAACTTAGAACTTCTCATCCTCCTGATGCTATCTCCTGAGTGCTAGGACTATTACAGGTGTACAGCTCTGTGCTCTGGTCATGTGATCCTAACGATAGAGGCCAGCGTCTTGTTCTGGCTGGGCAGGCATTCTTCTAAGCACATCTCAGACTGTTTTGGTGCTGAATAAAAGCAGTGGCTGTAAAGTTTCCATTCTAAATTCTAAAGAGCAGTCAAAATCATTAGCAAAGCACAACCGGTCTCCAATGTTCTGTTCAAAGTATTTATGTTCCTCTTTTATTTCACATCAACAGCCTTCCACACCAGTCTCTCCTCTCACCACTTTACAAGGGATTGCCTGGTATTTTAAGCTCTGCTCTGAGCTTTGCTCCTTTCTTCTTCAAACATCTTGGAGGGCTTTTAACTTTAGCAAATAGCGAGCTGTGCTCTCAACTCCTCTAGCACCATTCTTCCAATTGTTTCCATTTTTGCATTAAGACATCTTCTCTCAGTTAACAGAGTTTCCAGTGCCTTCACTTTCTTTGTTTCTCATTCCTTCATCCCTCATTATGAACTGTCAAATCAGAGTGCCCTACACCCATACAGGCTCTCCCAGCCCCTTAACAGAATTTCTATCCCCGAGCCTTGCCACTGTTGGAATAATCTTCCCCAAACACCATTTTAATTACTCTCTAACTCAAGTGTTACAAGATCCCTTCACCAAATTCAAGCCAATAGTGACATATGTATAAATGCATACAATGTGCTTTCGCAACCTCAGTTCAGGATACACGTTTCATTTTGTGTTTAAATCTTCCCCAGTACACAACAGCATTCTGACCAAGCAGAATCCTGCTGTCACTGTTCCATATGCTTGCTGGCTTGGGGGGTATGGGAACATGTTTTTGGTTTTAGGCTCTCTCTCTCTCTCTCTCTCTCTCTCTCTCTCTCTCACTCTGTGTGTGTGTGTGTGTGTGTGTGTGTGTGTGTCTGTGTTTGTGTGTTCCGCTATATATATGGAGGCCAGAGGTTGACTTCAGGTGTCATCCCTCAATTGTTCTCCATCTTTACATTTTGATTCAGCTAGGACAGTTGGCCAATGAGATTCACTGATCCCCAGCGATAGGGCGAGAGTATGCACTGCCCTGTTCAGCTGCTTAGCTGAGTTCTGGGAATCTGAATCCAGATCCCCACGCTTGCCAGGCAGGCTCTTTCCAGACTGAACCATCCCCCCAGCCCCTGGCATGTGATTTTGTGCTTGGTCCTTCTGGTGAATGCAGCTCTGTCCTCCTCATAAGCTTCTGCTATCCCCATTCCCAGCTCAGACACATAGTCCTTCATAAAACTTTCCCCAGTTTGCCATCCTTTCCTGTTTGTGCCAGCCTTTTTCAAATTTTCACTGTCGTTCTTGGAATCAAAGACTTTGAGCCATGAGAAGTACACTTAGTCACTGAAACTCTCACTATACACAAAGACAGAGAAAACAACCAGGAAGGTGAGGTAACCTGCCGAACAGCACACAGACTGAAAGTGGCAGTCAGGACTGGAGGCATCTGAAAGTGACCCCATCACCAGGGCGACTGCAACAGGACTTAGGCTTAATTTGCCTCTGACTAAATAAGCAATTTACTATAAATATCTGACAGATCTGTGAGCTGCTGTTATTTGTGTGTAAGAGAGTTTATTGTGCCCTCTATGTCTGCACACCACCCCCTGAAGCAGCTAACATGCTAACTTGTCTACAATAGACAGGCATTAAACTATTATTACAGGAGCAAATATATGAGTTTTAATAAAGACAAAGGATGAGGAGAAATGTGTGAAGCGTTTGGCTTAAAAACTAAAAGGCATGAAAGAGTTATGTAGACTTTTCGTTGTGTAGGCAATATTGTCTTCACATTAAGTTCATAAAAATTTGAAAATCAGATTGTCTCAAATAGGTTAATAGAAAAGGGAAAGAAGCCAGCCAGTGTTTGTGCACATCTTCTTCATGGGCTCTCTCCTGACTTCCAACTCAGAGTGTGATTGTCTTCACTGATATTGAGCCATCCCCCCCAAGCCATCACACAAAATTAGTAAATGATTAGCAACATAATTCCTCATCTTATGATTATCAAGTGTTCCTGATGCTTTCCTGCCTTTGTTTCCACGGGTGTGTGCATATGCGCACACCTATACACACCCACAAGTCAGAATACACGTATTTGTGCAGGTGGCTGGCACCACAGCCCTCCATAGCTGCAGAGGGAAGTTCTGCGACCATGGTGAGAATTACAATTCATTGTTGTGACAATGATAATTGGTATTGCTATCAGCGTGCTATTTAAAGCTCAGATCTTGTGCCTAGCTTTTTCCGCAGTAGAGTTATAAGCAATGACAACCATCTTAAAAAATAAGAGATCAAGCTAGTAGCTTTCTGTGATGCCTAAAAGTCCCTGCTTCTGGATAGTTCTCAGGAGGGGATGAAAAACAATTGATATCTCTCTCGGGGATAAAAGCAGCAAGATAAACATGCCTGTGCTATATGTATTAGTACAAGGTCTTCTCAGCCATTTGTCACAGAAATAGACTGACTTCAAACAACAGTTTACATCAAGCTCATTCTCTAAACAAAGAAACTGAGGCTTGACAGAGAGTGAGGTATCTACTTGCAAGGCAGCATCCGAGCACCCGTAATTCACTTAGCCCCTGGGCTCCTGCACCCCTCATCCGTTTTCCTCTCAGTGTTTCAGGGCATTGTTGCTTCAGTTTGCACAGACTTGGTTGGAGGTAGGCACCATAGGTTTGATTGATACAGCAATTTGCATCTCAAGGCGGCACTCGATAAATACAGTGCCATGAAAGGCTACTCTCTCACCAGCCAATTTCCCCCTCTGGGCTGACTTTAGAAGCTCATTGATGTCACTTCCTTCCTCAGTCAGCAAGTGAATTTTCTTTAATTCTCAAGACCAGCTGTCCATGCTGTCAACAGAAAGTTATTAAAATTCCTTTAAAGTGAATAAAAATAGCCTAAAAGCAAATGTACTTGGAAACAGGAAAGAATCAGTATGCAAAGTCCACAGACCTCTAAGCGAAATAATGTTGATCCAACCAGAGATTTCAAGCACTGTATATTCAAGACGTAGGAAAAAAATAATGAAAGGATGATAAACCATGTGCTCCTTAATCTTTTATCAGGGAAGGTTTATACAGTTAGAATTTATCCCCCTAAATTCCATTTCTCCTTTTCAAATATCACTTGAATAAATTGGGAAATGATTTAGGTTTCCTTTAAGTGGGATTTCCTTCCTGTGTTACTTCATGGGTCAGAGAAGATCCAAAAGAAGAAAATATCACCAACAGCCACCAGAATCACTGGAGTTGCAACACAATAATGCAAGCATGCTTTTAACTTATTAGGATTTCAACAACTCAGAAAGGGGGGGAGAGAGAGAGATCATTCATTTCATATGCAAAGAGCCATAGCAATTGGGCTGGAGAGATGGTTCAGTTGGGAAAGTGTTTGCTACATAACCATGAGGACCTGAGTTCAATAACAGAACCCATATGAAAAATCATAGCATGATGCCATGTACTTATAATCCCAATGCTAGGAACCGGGAAACCAACTGAGCTCGTTGGCCAAACAACTCAGCTAAATTAGAGTGCCCCAGGTAAAATGGAGAGAGCTTGACTCAAATACACAGGTGGGCAGGATCTGAAATACATACCCAAGACAGAACTTTGACCTCTACATGAACACACACACACAAAGTAGGTAGAAAATAAATTTAATTTAATAGCTATAGCTCTTAGAAATGAATGATCTGGGAGGATAGGGGGATAAAGGATGGGACTGGGAGAGGAGGAGGGATGTAAAATGAATAAAAAAATAAAGAGAAAAAAGAAGATATGAACGATCTGGCTTCTATGTAGCCCTGAGCCTTGATGGTCACTACAAGAGTGTCCTGTTTACTTCCCCATTACAGCTTAACTTAACTCTCAGCAAGTAGACTCTACCTTGTGGCCTGAGTAGTACATTACCTAGTAGCCAAGAAACTCCTCCCCCAAGTATGGGCATGTTTCCAGACATACACATCTCCACTGTCACCCACCTCTTCCTTGTTTAAACACATTCCCTGAATACTGGGCTCACTCAATCTTTTATCTCAGAAACTTACACTGAGTATGTACCACCCCAGAGCAGGATTGTGTTTTAGGTCCCTGCTATCACTCATCTTATAGGTCTCTTCCATCAGCAGCCAAGGCTTTCTATCTATACATACTGCACAGTGAATCTGCACTATGGAACTGGACCTTAATAAACTGCAGCATAGTCCAGGAAAATGATAGAAATTTGGCTAAATTTCATATATATATATAATCTTCAGGAAAAGTTTTTAAAGATTATATCTTAATTTATCTAGAATTAGCTTTTTATCTTTGGCTTCAGTTGCCAGGACTTGGAATATGTAATACAGAACTGTCATAGAAAGGATGCTACATAACATAGGGATGTTAGAGCAGCTTCTGTTTTGAATTGGTTTGCAAAGAGAGTTTCCACTATATATGCACCCTGGAGTTACTATAATCCCCCCTTTCAACCTCCGAGGTTTCAGGATCACGAGCTTGTGTCACCATACCTGGCTTACAAAATAATGATTGTGGTGATGCTTATCAGTTGATTGTTTAAATGTTCATGGACTATCAATTTGTAACTCTAATTGTAGCTTTTCTCCCTGTTGTGACAAAATACTGATGAAAGCAACTTAATATAGGGGTGGTTAATCTGACTCACAATTTGAGGTTACTATCTGCAATCTGTCCCACTCTTCTCTAATGAAAGGAAAGGTTTATGAGTCAAAAAACAAAAAGCAAACAAAAAACAACAACAACAACAAAAACAATAGATGGCCCGTTTTCCATCCTACAATTCACTTCTGATGAATTCTGGACCCTGCCAAATACTTTGCTGAAAGCAATCTACTTAATATTAGTTGCAAGGAGGAGCCTAATCATGCTTATTAGACCTCATCTGTAAGATTTTTCATTATGCCTAGAAATATAAATAAAAATATATTCCAGTACCCAAAATAAACCAAAAGTGCATAGCACCACTAGTCCCAAGTATTTCAGTGAAGAAACTGAGACACTGTCTCTCCAGTCCCAGGACTTCTGTGCCTTCCTCTGCCGCATACTATCACTGGCTCCTTTTTGCTATTTCCTAGTCTCTATGTCTTTTTATCAGTAATAGATGCAGTTCTGAATTCCTTTTCAGGGTAGACAGGGCTCTAGTTCACTGAGCCAAGTGCATCACCATATTGGTGCTGTTTCTCAAATTCCGGAATCCTTTTTAACATAGCATGGGGAGGGAGTCTCGTGATAATCCAAAATTCATCAGCTAGATGTTACCAAATTTCTCTGTATATGCATATTAATAATTGCACATTCACATCCCAGGAAAGAGGAATAGATTAATTGCCTTGCCCCCTCCGAAACACACACCTCAAGAAAGTGTTTACATGGAACACTTTCAAAGCAGTTCATTTCTACAGAAAGGATCATCCTAAATGATTCTAATACAGATGTAGACATAAGCATAGATGAGGAAGGAGTGAAGCCAAGTTCTTTGGGAGCAGAAAGCAAGATGTTTGGCAGCTACTATCTTGTTCACAGTTGAGTCCCCAGAGTTCAATCCTCATATACGACTCAAGGAAGCTGATCCAATGGCATCATTGAATAAGTGAGTAAGTAATGCCGCATAGTATCCTTTCTGGTCTTGATTTCCTGCAGCTATGTGTTTCCAATTACTCTCAGCTTCTTCCACGTGCTTCAGCTGATTTTCCTCTTTATCTTCTTCCCTAGTCTGAGCCCTGAAAGCCATCTCCTAGTGTTTCCACCCCTACAAAAGCCTCCAAACTCTACTCCGGTTTCCTCCATATTCTGTCCAATTTATTCACCATTCTACTCTTCTTTCACATGCCTTCTCTCCCTCAGAGGCCATGTTTAGCTTCCAAGTTGTCACCTGCTTCAAACATGAGGCAACTGACTGGTGTTCCAGTCACTCGAACCTCCATGGGTAAGGATACTTCCATATAAGCCCTTCCATCTACCCACTTTCATAATACTCTCTAATCTCTACCTATTTTTGAAACTATTGTTCATGTTCTGCCTTCTCATGATTCTGGGTTCTAGAACTCAAAGTCAGGTCCTGTCTTTGAACTTGGATTTAATTTCTTGTCTTTACCACATTACTAAGCATTTGCTCAGCCATACCTATTGTGTATAGTTAATTTCATGTTGTTATAATAAAATACTATAACTAAAACCATTTGAGGAAGAAAAATTTTATTTGGGCTTATAATTCAGAGGGAGAGTCCATGCAGGATGGCATGGCAGCAGGTGGCGGGAAGAGCAAGTCCAGACATCACGTCTTCAACCATTAGCAGGAAGCAGAAAAAGTGACTTATCACAGTAAATTCTACCAGAGTGGACGCAGGACTAGCCACAGGATTATCACCATGGATTGCTGCAGCCATGAATCATCTGAAGGAATGGGCGGGCATGGGAGCGTTAGCAGGCCTTCTGGTGTTGGTCTCCTTGGTTTGCCTGTGGTGTATATGCAAGATTAGAGTCTCACAACAGCGTAATGCAGCCATGATCATTCAGGCCTTTACAGCCATTGAAGCAGGACAGTCTCCCCAAGCATGGCTGGCTACCATAAAAAACTAAAATGTTATGCTCAGGATGCGAGGCTAAGCACTGCACTCAGGGTCAGCCGCTTTCGACCCAGAGAAGAGCAAGTCTGATTGCATGCTGGTTGATGCCCCAGGTCCCGCCTCTGAGAAAAAGGTATCAGACGGGTCTGATGCTCTTTGGGGGGATGACACCTAAATGAACATTGGTACAAAGTCCCAATTTATTTCTAATATCAGAGATCAGACCTCTACTCTTGCCTGATGCGTCTAAAACAAAAAGGGGGAACTGTAGAGAGCTGTGTAATGCCGCGCCTTAAAGATGGAGCTGGTTTCTGCCTTCCACCTTCCCGATGGTGAGTGCTCTCTGTCACGAACAATTCCACATTTGGATAAGGCTGAGGATCTGGCTTGCTTCCATGTATGTGGACCTATCTGCATTGCCCACGTGGCACGCTGGGGTTGGCTACCCGGAGGCTATTTAAGCTGTGGGCTGGCTTTCCCCAGGGTCAGATGATTGTTCAAGGTTCCTGAATAAACTGCATTGAAAAAAAAAAAAAAAAAGAAGTGGAGTGAGGCTATGAACCGCCGAAGCCCACTTGCATTGCTGCACTTCCTCAAGAAAAGCTAAGCCACACACACCCAACAGTGTTATTAACTGGGGAGCATGTATCCAAATACATGAGCCTACAGCAGGCATTTCTTATTCAAAATACCCCACCTCATCAGAAAGTTAAGGCTATAAGCGGTATTCTAATCTTTTTCATCAAAAGGTTAATCATAATGCCATTAATATTGTGGTCCTGAATTGTTCATGATATATTTCTGAATAAGTTAAAAGTGAAGATAGAAGTTAGTGGCAAAATAGCTATGGGAAGCCTAGATGTTCTACAAGACTAATAACATCTCTTGGTCCTTCTCTGTATTTACTGAACCTGTCAGTCATAATTCTATTGATTCAAAACACTTCTCAGAGCTTCATCTCTGTCAGCCCAGAAGCAGGGCAGCCAAGGCAGGGGGGGTGTAATTTTCATATCAGCATGAGCTAAACAATGAGTTCTGTGTCAGCATGAGCTATATAGCAAGACCCTGTCAATATCACCATCACCACCATCATCATCATAACCATCACCAGCATCATCACCAACACCGTCATCACCATCAGTCATACGCTTCTTACATTTTACAGTTTGTCTCACTTTCTCTTCCTTTCTCCTTCTAGACCTTGACTTCACTGACACTCTACTTCATTTGTCTTCAAATAACCAGCATTTAGGAGGCATCTGACATAGCAAAGTTACAATAATTGTAAAATTAACATACAGTACTCTAAGACTTGGAATGAATACTTCCAGCTCATTAAATCACAGGAATCAGTTGACAAGTGACGAATCTGAAGTTTTGAGGGACTCGAAGTTATCAAAGAGCTGGAATCTGGAAGTTATTTCACATGCAGTGACCTACCATCTAAAATAAACTTAAAAACTGCAATCCCTGCAGATCTGTGCCTGGTTTCTAAAGGTCTAGAAACCTCTTGCCATTGCTTTATGTCAGCATTTTTTCAGAGAAGCAGATTCATACTTGGTCTTAGATCCTCAAAGGGGACTGTTATCTTAAACAGGTTGAAAATCACTGTTTTAAATTGTTTAGGCAGCAAAATAATATCCCTTGATGTTTTCTTTTCAGTTAGCAGTAATGAATCAACCAATGTACAATAAAAAAAGAGATAAGTGGGCATTCATGCACTTGAGAATGGGACACAGTTATTTAAGAACACTGAATCACAGAGAAGTCAGTGTCCTAAAATGTTGCTGGAATTGGTGGGAAATGTTGCTACAGCTTGCATTCCTGAAGTTCATGAATGAACCACAGGGTCTCAGCATCATGTTCAACACTGGAAGAACCAGCGTGCCCACACCTTCCTTCTGTAGCCCTTCTACTCCACTTATTAAAGACACACGGTGCAATCAAAACACACTCTGCCTTCTATCAGCTTTCCACTCCAGTAGCCTTTTGGAATGCTCTTGTTCCCCTCACCTTGCAGTCCATTTCAACAAAAGCATTGGACACAAGGACCAAGAATGAGGAGGACACGATTTTCATGCAACCCAGCTGTTGCTGTATGTTAAGAGAAAAAAAAAATGTTGCGATAGTGCATTGGATTTCAATGATAGACAATGTCAAATTAGGCAAGATGAGAACGTATTATATCCCTGGTTTTCTACCTAAAACAAACAAACAAAAATTTATTTCTACTTATTATAGTGTTCCCTGGAGATAATGTATGAGGAGGGGAATCCAACACCTAGGAGTAGCCACAGAGCTGAGTACAGTAGCCACATACTTCTCTTGATGGTCCTTAAAGCATGATCAAATTAGAACAGGAGAATTTGTTGGAGCTTATTTCCTATTGTTTCTGTAACAAACCACAGTAATCACTCTATCGTCATCAATATTAATAGGAGCTGGAGAGACAGCGCAGTGGAAATGAGAGCTTGCTGCTCTTTCAGAGGGTCTAAGTTTGGTTCCTAGCATCCACAGCAAGTGGCCACCTGTAACTTCAGCTCCAAGGGATCCAACCCCCTCTTCTGGCCTCTGCAGACTCACAAATACATCTATCTATCTATCTATCTATCTATCTATCTATCTATCTATCTATCTATCTATCTATCTCTCCCTTGACTTGGGAGAATTAGGACACCCAAAATCCAAAACTACTCATGTTCCCTGCAGAAAATGCAGTATTTGTAGAAGACCGCATACTTCCTCCCATGTACTTCAATCATGTCTAGTCTAGGCGCCATGCCTAGTACTGCAAGTGGTCCCTGTGTGCATCATCTCAGGAACAGTAATAAAAACGAACTGCAGATTAGAAATCCAGAGGTTGACTGTACTGTAATGTCGGTGGCTTTAAAAACAACAATACAGATTTGTCAGTTCCGTGGCTCTAGAGGTCAGAAGTTCAGGGACAGCTCAGCAGACTAACAGCAAACTATTGACCAGCTGCACTTGCTGGAAGCCCTGGGGGAAGACCCATTTCTATCCATCCTCTGGGTCCTAAAAGTTAATGCAGAGGCTTTCCCTCAAAGCATATAACCTGCATAGAACCTGATAAAGAAACCTCGGCACTAAAACATATCACGAGTGTCCAATGGAGATTTTGAAACAAAGGAAATCGTTTTTTATTATCTGGAACCTCCAAGCTTGGCCCCTGGCATTTCTTGGCAACAGCTTAATCAGATAGCCCCTTTCTGTACTCCATTCTATTTCCTACGCTCCTAATATCTCTACTGTGCCCTGAGTGACGCCTTGCCCAGCGCTGAATTCTTATACAATTTTAATGTATACTTGTTATTAAGTGATTAACTGACTGGAGAGTTTTGCTTATGTGTTGCATCTTTTAAAAAACAGATTTTTTTTATTACAACAACAATAATGTACAACTGATGGGAGTCATTTCCCTTCTTCTAGCATATAGGGATAGAGAATCAAATTCAGGTCACCAAGCTTGGTGACAAACACTTTCACCTAGTAAGCTGTCAGGATAGATGGCCCACAGGTTGGCAGCTTCTTAAAAGATTGAATGTACAACTCACATTTTTATTCCTGGATATTTGTCCCAGAGAAATGAAGACTTGTGTCCCATTCAAAACCTATGTATTATGTTTACAGTAAGTTTGCTCTGTGTAGCCAAACCCAGAAAATGCACGGTTAATAGGATACATCCATACCGTAGAATAGTTTCCAGCAAGCAAAAGGAAGCAACTACTGATATCCACAGCCATGAGGATGAAATGCTGAGAGTTACATTTGGTGGAAAAAAAAAATACACCAATCCCTAAGCATGATTCAAATTCTATAACATTCTTTATTTTATTGGTTATTTAATTGTTACTGCCAAAGATTTTAACTTCATATGACAGTGGTCTTCCTGTGTTGTTTTCACACTTTGTAGTTTGTTGTTCTTGGGTTCTAATTTCACATGCTGCTCTGCTGCTTTCTGTCCAATGTTTTTAACTTCTCCCATCCTGACCAAGATATCACCCACTGAGGTACTGGTTTGGATTTCAATCACCGGCAACCCTTGTCACAATGAGCGAAGACTTTGTTGTTTGGCAGATGGAGAGGTGTTCTGAAAATAGCAGTTCTCAGCCAGTTCTTGCCTGTCACCTCTCAGTTTGTACTTATCCCTATGGTTATCCGGATCCACAGAGCTCACAGCAGCCTGAGGTGATGTGGCTGAGGACAGAGCAGGATCGTCAGTCCTTTATTTTATCTTGAGGAGTGTAACTCCATGTAAAATTTCCTTCTGCTTTCTTTTGCAGTGACTACAGGAAAAATCCAGAAACACATCGTCAATCAGGTATTTCCTCACCTGTTCATAAACGAATTCAAAGTCATTTCAAATGCTAATATTTAAGCATTAGTAAATGTTTCAGACAGGTTGTGCTCATCATTAGCTATGAGCAATAGATAAAATCTTGGTTCTGAGAACCAATAAATCACTCATCTGTGAAGGGTCATGTACTTTCTTTGTATGTCCTAACCCCATTCCTTCCCTCTAGCCCATCCTACCAAAAATGAAGAGCAGACACACTCTGTCATTCTGTCACATAAGTTTCTGTGACCATGTTGTGACTTCTGGAATACATAAACTCACAATTCAGGTGACTCCCCTCTGCTGTCTCAAGTGTTAATTCAACCAGCTAAAACTGAATGGCTGCCAGGATCCAATAGAGCAGAAAGGTACCTCAGGGTGACTTGCTTTCTTCATCATTTCCCTGTGCTCACCTTGGCTGGTATTTTGCTATCTGTTTCACACGCTCCATGTCCAGTCTCTTTATGTTCTAATGTCTATGCTGTCACGTATGCATACTCTTTAAGAGACTTGTGACATGAAGCCATCCATGGGATAAACCAGGAGTGGCCATCACCGAGATGCCCAGCCCACTGACCCCTTCTACAGGCCATTTGAGCTTCAGGCCTTTCACATGCTACTTGCTCAAGAGACTCAGAGAAGTCTGACATTGGCCTGTGGCAAAATACTGCTCAAATTTCACTCCCAGATACAAATCTCCACGTCTTGTTTTCTTCCCTTTTCTCTGGTATAAATTATAACTTACTGTTGCCAAGTGGAGAGGTGGTAAGTCTGCATTTATGCTAGGCAAGGCACATTTTTCTTTTTCTGCTGTTCCACTTTTTATTGTCATGTTTCTTTTTATTATCTTTTGAGTTAGCATGCAAATAATGGGTTTCAGGGGACTCTACCAATGTACCACTATTGGTAGAGTGCTTGTCAAATGAACACCAGCCCTGCATTCTCTCTGCCCGCCACATAAATTGAATGTGCCTGTAATATAGCTCTTACTGGTGGGGGCTTGGAGATGGGCTGCAAAGTTCAGGCTACCCTTGGTCACCGAAGGAGTCGGTACCAGTCTGAGAAACTTAGGGTCCGTGTAGCAACCCCACACATGCGTGTCATGCTTTATTCGTGTTTACCCCTCCCGTTACCCTTGTTTGTCTCCCATACTTCTCCTTATGGTCTCCTCTCTGCTTTCATATAGAGTCAAAATTTGGCTACAAAATTCCTGAATAACTATCCAAGGAAATCTAACCCACATACCACATAAGTACCTGCCTGTCTGTGTTTTTGCGGCAATATTCTCCTTTATCTAAGTCACTAATGTCTTCAAAAAATTAACTCCAATTTAGTTCCTATTGTCAATTCATTCAAATAAAGGCATGGCTCTTGCCTAGTCAGTGCCAAAAACCCTTTAATTCATCAAGCTTTAAAACAATGAAAATCTGATTTGCTTAATAAATCCTACAAGAAAATCAATAGGCAGAATCAAGCATTTGTCAGGGACATTTTTGTTTTTCTTGATGTGGTAGCTGCCCTAGTCCACAAGGCTGGACGCCTCATCAGTTCCAATCTGGTGCTAAAGGCCTAGTCTTCCGCCCACATTGACAGGCCAAAGAAGGCCATGTCCCCATTTCAGAAAAGAGATGGCAACGGAAGCAGCCACAGGATAGAAGTTTGCCTCATGAATGATTCTAGACCTTTTCAAGTTGATGCTCAATATTGGCCATCAGAAACATCAACTGTAATAATAATGGCCAGTGTTACCAATGCCAACGGAGCAATTACTCTTAAGATAGGGAAGGTGTAGCAGGCTGGTAAACACTTGTTTAGGAATCCAGTAGTGTGTGTGTGTGTGTGTGTGTGTGTGTGTGTGTGTGTGCGTGCGCACGCGCACGTGTACACGTGCACGTTAAAGGATTATATGTCTAAGACACTAAAAATGTGTAAAATTTTCAGCTTTCATGACAATGAGAAAAAAAGTAAGTACATGAAGGGAAAAAAAGATTTCATCATGAATGGGGGAGGGGGGGTCTCAGAATACAAAAAGCAAAAAGATTTCTTCTCTTTTGGATTATGTCCAAAAATTTTCCCATTCCTTTCCCTCGCCCACTTGCTTTTGAATACGGTTGTAAAGGCTGTGTTAGCAGAGAAGAGCCGCCTGCTTAGTAATTGCATGGTTGTGTAATTCCAAACTCAGCTGGCCTCTCGCGTGCTTCATTTACCTTCCGAGCTCTGTCTCTTTACATTCTTTGAACGTAATCAAGTGATTTTATAAAGTTATACAGTTAGGACCTGTAAAATTTATTGTTGTTATGTTTCCTCATAAAGAGGCCTGCTTTCCCCATTGATATAATGGATAAACATAGTATGAAAATCTATTGAATTGGATTCTTTTGTTGTGAAGCTTCTGCCATGCATATAGTTTTTGTCCTCCCAGTATACACTTCTATTTTCATATATATATATATATAATTTTAGTCACATATGTATGGCTTTATGTATCTACAGAAAATCTAAGAACCACAGATATGAAGAAAGCACGGTATTGCCTTTCTGTGATGGGCTTAATTCACTTAATATGTTTATCTCCAGCTGCACTCGGGCATGTTCTTATAGAAGAATTTTTGTTTCCTTCAATGTTGCTCCTTTGTTCAGTTCACTAAACTAATAGAATGTGTGGACACCAAAACAGAACACCAAATATTTACACATGATCTTAAACAAGAATCTGATGCCAGTCTCAATAAGCAACTGAATATCTTTGAACTTTAACATAAGAGAGTAATGCCTTAATGTGTTTCTTACACGGCCCTTCTTAGAACCAAGAATTGAATTGTGCAATCTTTGTCCAACAGCTTACATTTCTAATACCACAGTGGAATTTCTATTCATCATTCTTCCAATGAGGGATGTGCTTCCCACTCTCAAAAACACAATTCAAAGATGGAGTCATCTGACAACCTTAATTTAACCAATTTCTGGAAGAAAAGCTAAGCCACCCCCTTTTGTTTTGTTTTGTTTTTTCTTTTCTTTTCCTCTGCTTTGTTTCATTTTTCTGAAACAAAGTCTTATTGTACAACCCAAGCTGGCCTGGAACTCACTAATATGGCCAGGCTGCCTTTGGACTTGTGGTAATCCTCCTGCCTCCCTCTTTGTGAAATCACTCTGCTTCCAAAGGACTCTCACTCTTGAGAAGCATCTATTTTCACTGGGGGGTCAGGGGATGGATGTGTCTCAGCATGCTGTCAAGAGGCATGTAGGAGACAAGTCTCCCCTATACTGTGCGTTCCAGGGATCCAACTCAGGAGTCAGGCTTGGTGGCAAGCACCATCTCCCAGGAGCCCCAAGAGAAACAGTTTGAAAACCCACTTTAGATAATCAATACAGTATTCTTTATCAAGCTGCAATGCAAAAATGAAAAACTGTTGAGCATTAATCTTACCCCTAATCCTCCCCATTGGGCACTATAAATTGTATAATTAAACTGAAATAGAAAATCGAGCCTTTCCTCTCATCCTGTCTTTTCCCTGCAGTGGGCAAACAGAGCTGTGCACCAACATGAGAAGTCGAGGCTGGAGAGGAAGGGCTGCTCAGGACCCACTGGCTGATAGCCAGTGTGTGTTTTTACCCTCCAGTGCCTTTGGCACACCTGAGCTCTGAGAACAAACAGTCATTTGAGTCCTCTGGAGGGAACCCCGAATACATTTTCACGTAACTCACTGGGGAAATCAATGCTTTTTAAAAGTAACTTCTTAATGCAGCTTGTTTACGGAAAAGGACAAAAGTGAGTAGCAAAGTGCTTGGCAGCTCATGTCCCAAAATGTCATGAATGCATGACCCATTGTTTTCAGCTGTGTCTTTGGCAGCTCACTGCTGTAGTAATCTCCTATCTGGGAAACGTTACTTATTGAGACAAAGCCTCCTATGGGTTTGTTAAATAATTTTCATCACGGTAGATTAAAGCAAATCCCTTAAAATACTACCAAAAATATTTTCAAAACCAAATAATTGTCATCAGGAGGAGAGAGGGGGAAGCAAAAACCCGAAAGCCTTTTTCCTTTTGCTGCTGGAAACAGCCTTGTTACAGAATCAACCATTACAGCCTCCGGGAAATGAACACTGGCTGCTTATGTTCTTTATAACGCAGGTCATCAAAGCCCTTAGTGCATTAGGACCTTGGGGCTTTTCAGTGAGGTGACAAGGAAGAGCACTGTGTGGGGGGAAATCCATGCTTTATGAAGAGGCATATGAAACCACCCCACTTCAGGAGCTAGCGCCAAATAAGTTTTGTCCCCATTGTCCAGGTTAGTGAGAGCCAAGTCCACAAGTGTGTACCCAGGTTATCTGTGAGTCTTCAAGTGTTGCCATAACAGATTAGTGCAAATGAGGGCTTTAAAACAAGATAAAGGTATAGCCTTACAGGTCTGAAGGCTATATGTTCAAAATGAAGGTGCCATCAAGGCCACTTTCTTCTAAAACCAATAGACAGGATTCTTCCCTACACATCTGAGTTCCTGGTGACTACCAGCAGCCTTTGGCAATCCCTGGCTCATTACAACATCACTTCACTCTCTTCCCGTTCTCCTCCTATGACTCTACCTCCTTCATCTCGTAAGGATGTCAGCTCCACTGGTTTAACTAGCATTGATAAATTCATCTTGATTATATTTGTAAAGATCCTGTATCTAAAGAGGATCATAACAACAGGGAAGACATCGGGACTTCAATATCTCTGTCCAGGAGACACAAGCCAACCCATAGTAAACTGAAAACATTACTTATCTGAGCCTGCAGCTCCCCACCACCACCACCGCTATGGGGACTTCGCTCACGTATTAGATTCATCCTGGAACTTGTTCACAGAGATCTAGAAACCACACTACCATCGAACTCTGGGCTCTTGGTTCCAGTGTTGAACACAGATTAGAGGCGAAACTTGAACCAGACTAAGGGACAGCTGTGTGCTTGATAAGGCTCCAAGCGTCATAAGTCAGAAACGTGCTCTCCCACCCCTTTCAAAGGGACAAGCCACACCTTCCCAGATCATTTCTCCTCTATCTCTTCCTCCACCATCTCTCCCTCTCTTCTTCTTCCTGCTATATATTCTCTTCCTCTACTTCCTTTTTCTACCTTCTCTTTCTCCTCTTCCTCCTTCATCACCTCCTGCTTTAAAGTTTGATAGTCCTCAGAAGACTGTAGCAAGAGGATCACCATGAGTTCAAGGCTGACCTGGACTACAAAGTCGGACCTTGCCTCAATTCCACCAAATAAAACAAGTTTGATAACTAACAAGAATATCCAGTGTATAAGCAAGACGGAGACACTGAATTGAGTGAAGTGAAGATGGATCAGACAGGGGAGCAGGAATCACAGCCTGTGCCCCAGAAAACCAGAGAAATCCGAATGTTTTAACTGTTCCTTACCTGCCACATGACCCCCCCAAGCAGGACATAGAAGCACACTGAACCCCTCAGTGTTCCCCTAATGATCAGGATGAGGCAGTGAGTACAGTTTGGGGTGGTACTTAGGACCTTCTAAAAATATGGATTCAGGAAAGATGTGAGGCCATACTCTGATGGCCTTGTCTAAGACATTTATCATCCTTGACTGGAGCAGGTACAGCCACCACCTAGGTATCTAGCTTACAGTCACCTTCCACTCTGCCTTCACTCTGAATATCTATGTCACCACTCAGAGCCGCAGTTTGAGCCTTCAAGAATAGAGGAATCCTGAGTCTCCCGGTTTCAGATGAGGAATGGCAAGTATTCAGACAAACAATGTAGCTTGGTCATACCCTCGCTCCAGACTTCACAGAGTTTGGGAACACATCCCAAGCTCTTTTAAGATTACTAAAGCTTCATTTTTTTAAAGCTATCCAATTTGTGAGGTGTTTTTTGTTTTTTGTTTTTGTTTTTTTTTTTAACAGAACTCTGAAAACAACACTGAATTAGTTCAAAAGGTATTGGCGCTCAGTGCAGTTAAAAGAAAGGTTTAGAAATAACAGATTGTTCAAGGTTCCTGAATAAACTGCATTGAAAAAAAAAAGAAATAACAGTCTTTATGAAAGGTCAGCTAAGCTACAGAGCTTGAAAACACTTAAGCATAAATAGCAAGGCTGCTTCCTTAAGTAGAGCCAAGAAAATTTAAATTATTATATAAGGGCTTCTGGAAATGGTGCAGACAAAACAGGTAGATTGAGAAAATGGCTCTGCTGTGTTTTTTTAATTAATGATTTGTTCTTATTTATGTGTGTGTGTATATTGGTATGTGTGTACACCCATGCCACAAGTATGTGCTGGCCTGTCAGATGCCTGGAGATGGACTTACAGGCAACTCTAAGCTACCTAACTTGCATACTGGGAACTAAACCTATTCCCTCTTGAAGAGAAGCAAGCACTTTCATTGGCTGAGCCATCTCTCCAGCCCCTCTCGGGTTTTTGAAAAAAAACTAACAGCAAAAACGCTGCTTGGAATAAACATCAAGAAAGTCATTAGCAATTAAATATACAAATAAGCACACTGACTGATTATGAATACTCCCAACCCATGATTATGATAACCATTCAATTTCAGGGTTGCACTCACTTATTCCAGAACTATCCCATGAAAATCAATAAGATAATCTCTATCTTATAGAGATAAGAGTACTGGGCTTAGCTGATAGGCATGTCTAACATTTTGACACCACAACATGCATTGTCATTTACAAAGGTCCATAACTACCCAGTCAAGTTAGTACAAAATGAAATAAAATCTCATCATGTTTTAAGTAATCTTATGGTTTTGTGTTGGCCTGCAGTCAGAGCTATCCTTGAATGCATGTGACACATGGACATGCTTGGTCTCAGTTGTCTAGGTCTTCCCATGATGAGCGTTAAGTGAACAATTAGAAAGGTGGTGGCATTATTGGTGATTGTTTATGAACCGCCTATGTGGAGAGATGATGCTAGGTTTTATGCAGAATTACCTCGCTTACACTTCGCAGCAGCAGCCCTGTGAGAGAGAGTTCAAATTTAATGAGATGAAATAGTCAGCCCAAGATCTCAGAAATGACAAGTAGCAATGCTAGGATTGTGTCAGGCCACCCAACTCTACGTCTCAAGCCTCAACTACTGTTCTGTGTTGCCATGATCTCCTTATTGGAAGAGATGAAGCCAGGGAGTGGCCCAGCCCAGGCCAGGTGTCTTGTTCTGGAATGCTGTCTCATCATCATCACTCTCCCATCACCTTGACTTCTGCAGTCCCTCTAGCTCTGTTGTGACACTCATGACCACACTCACCAGCACTCCAATATTAGCCCCAAGACGGAAGCAGTTCATGGTACCAGTTCAGACCACAGCTTTCATGATGTAGGATGCCATTTTTCTGAAATGTTTTCAATCAAGAAGAGCATATGCTTGTTATGGTGGTCCCTGTTGTGCATTAAATTACTTTCTTAATTAAGTTTTTTTAATCATATGAATCTTGTAAAAAAATGATTTGTTACCTGAAAAGAGATTAAAAAACAGAAAGAAAGAAAGAAGAAGGTAGACACTGGGATAATCCGTTGCCCATGGGCAATTTTTCTCCACCGAGCACACAGAGAGAGATCACAGATGGGAAGGCAAAAACTGAAGCAGAAAACTTTCCTTCTCTCCCAGAGTAACACAGTGCTTTTCATTTTGAAAAAAAAAAAAATCGTCTGACTTTTTTAAAAAAACCGCTCTTAAAAGTTTATAAGTCAGTTATATTGTACAGGTACTCACGTGAGAAGGCTGAGATATTGAAACTCACTACCAAACATGTGCCAACTACTAGAAAGAATAAGTGATTCTCTCCAATGCAAGTCTGCCTCATCCCTGCGATGCTCTAATCTGCTTCCTTTTCTTTTCTTCCTCTCTCTCTCTCTTTGAATGTTTATAGTTATATACCCCTCCGTTTTCTGTCCTTTGTCTCGAAAGGTGAGAGGGTAAAACTGAAATGTCTAGCTTGTTAAACTTGACGAACAAAATGATCAGCACTGTCTTTTGCAATGTTTGTATCAATACATATCAACAAACCTCAATACCTAAGGTTCACTAATGTAACCAGGAGAAATGAGGTCCCCTCTTTGAATTCTTAGTCTTATTAATAAAAAGAAATTAAGAACCAAATCAAAAGGAGGCTTGAGGACAAATGTATCCAATGTTTGGGTTTGTTTTTTTTGTTTTTAACTGTCTGGAGCTGTCAGGAGGAAAAAGAGGTGGAAGAGAAAGAGGAAGCAATGGGCTTTGAGTTAGGCATGGAGGTCAGCAAGCAGTCACATGCCAGATAAGGAGCTGCATGGTGAGGGCGGGGGAGAGCAGAAGAAGGAAAAGGAAAAGCCACTCTTTTCTGAGTTATTCAGAGAAGCAGGCAGGCTTAGCTAAGCAGAAAGGACAGCAGCTCTTCAGGTGATCACACCAATGCCAGGTAGCTGGGAGAGATAAGTGTATCATTTCATTAAGGGGATAATCATTCCTCCTATCTCACCGGCATGGCTTTAAGTGAATCAGCTTTCTTGGGGAGTGGTCTCTTGGTCAGGGGATTGACAAGCCCAGCTTACAAAACCCTTTAGAGAGGAGACAAATGTCCTGGAGAGTTAGAGAACTCTCACTGGGCAGAGAAAGTGGCCACAATTTTCATTTTATTATCCACAAAGCAAAACCAGTTTCATCTGAGCTTTAGTTTGCAAAGTAGCACTTATTGAAAAACAAATGTCTCAAGAGGACAGAAAATACATACAAATAGTGAAAATTCAGAATACCAGGAAGTAGCCAGTGAAATCGACTTTGTCTTTTTTAGACTTAATGTGGAAAAAAAAAGTTATTAACCACACAGGTGTAATGTTATAGTCTGTGGTCAATCATCAAACAAAATTGAAATAAACAAGATTCTCTATTATTGCATCACTGCTATGCCTGGCTCAGTGTCTATTAAAAGAGAATATTTTCATCATACAATTAGTGGATAATTCAATTAGGCCAATGTTCTGTGGATGTAGAATAATGCAATTTACTATGTTGAATGATTAGCCAATCAGATTTCTCCCATTTTCCAAAGCAATGGATTAACTAAAATGTGACCATAAACAAAATAGATTTTATTAGGCATAATCTACTTTGTAAACAAATGAAATTAATTATTTGCCTGACCTAGAGCTTTGAAAATGAAAGACCAAAATTGAACACATGCTTCCAATTTTGATTCTGTTACTAAGATGACATTTAATGTAAAAGTTACAATTTAACTTCCCCTCAAGTATTCCATACTTGAGACTAAATGACTCCTCCAAATATGTTCATCAGCAGATGGGAGCCACTTATGGCCTCATAAACTTCCAAAGCAAGTGAAATTATCCAGCAAAATAGAAAGATATTACAATAAAGCCTCATCTGGTTATCTCAGAGATGATTAATGCCTTGTGTATTGCTTTAATGATGCAATGAATATTGACAGATAATCACCCTCCACCATACCAGGGAAACACTGGTGACAAATACCAGTAATGTATGCTCTCCATCAATCAATAAGCAATTTCTGCACACTGACTATGTTTAGAGCTGTGTTATGAAGGATGTAGGAGAAAGTACCAACACCAGGTCTGTTCCAAGTGGCTAACAATGGAACAAGTGGCACAGAATAACAGGGAGTGTGATATCACTTGTTTCCCTATTAAGTAGGCAGTAGAGATAATGTAGGAGTTTAGAAAAATCTACAATGGATGAAAAGTTGTCAGCGGTCAAGGAATAATGGGGTTGGAACTTTAAACACCAATATTATGCAGCTCTGCAAAAAGAACTGAAGCACTGGACGTTTTTAAATCTGGAAAGACTCTCAGGAGGGTCAGTATGGAACTTTGCTCCATACTGTGTCATATTTTCCTCTTTCGTTCCATCCCCTCTGTCACAAACAGCCAACTTTTTTCTAGGGTATTCTGATTTCCCCCTCCTCCCAGTCTTGCAACCTCAAGTCTATTTTACACTTGACCAGCTATTGGGGTGGGTTATATGAAATGTAAACCTCATCTTATGATGCCCTGTAGCTTACGCTACACCTCTGTTTAAACACAGGCCACACACGCATGCAGTCTTGGCCTGCAGAGATGCTGCATGAGTGTGAAGGGTGGAGCTCAGATTCCCACAGCCTGTGTAACCCAGGAGGTTGGTAGCGGCCTGGAATCCTAGCACTTGGTGAGCCATGACACGGGATTATGCAGCACAAATTGGCTAGCTATGGGAGCCAGTCCACAAGCTCTGAATTCAACTGAATTGACACCAGGTCGTTAAGTGAAGAACGATGGAAGATGACACCTGATGCGTGAGGCCTCCAAATGCACACGCAGACATGTGTGTCCCACATATAAGTGAACACATATATGCACACCATATGCAAATGCACATGGAAAAGAAATGTCTTTGCCGTGGTCTGGGATTCCTGCAGAGTGTGGTCCCACCCTCCTCTTTCGTTTTGTTTTGTTTCATTGGGCCATTTCTGCTCCAACCACAAGAGCCTGCTCAGGCCCTCCCACCTGTCCAAATTCACTCAACACAAGGCCCACACATCCACTCTTGCCCATACCTGAAATGTCATGCTCCCGTATCTCATGACTCTTTTTAGCTTAACTGGATCTGAAAATAGCTCTTCCCTGGGCATCTATTCAATGCGGCCTCACCTCTCTCCCTTTGATACACTTGAATACATCACTCTGAAACAGTGCTTGCACCACTCAACACCATCTCAGTGTTCTTATTCATTTACTCACTAACTTGTTTTTCCTGTTTTCGCCCACATAAGCATCAGTACCACAGAGAATAGGGGCAGCATCAGAGTTTTCGACTGTCTAGTCTCAGTACCAGGAAATAATGCACAACTCAGGTGTTCAATAAATACTTCTTGAATGAATGCATTGCTTAATTAATTAATTCTGCCAGCTCAGACAATGCTCTAGACATAGAAAAAAGGCATCTGAGTAAAATATTAATAGTGGACTGAGTAGTTTTAGAGAGAGGTTGGGTTCTGAATACAGGTGGAAATTAGTAGACTGTGATATGAATTACAATGGAGATGCTGTAGGAATATAATTATCTGGATAAAAAATATATAATTTGAGGTTAAAACAACTTCAAAACACATAAACCATATAGCAAGCATTTATACTTGTTCCATTTTTTTTTTCTTACAATCCCTGAGGTAAGCATCACTGTCCACATTTTAAAATGAGAGGTTGATTCAGCCACTCCAACTTTATTGTTAAGCCATCTGACTCCAGTGAGAAGGTTGTGGGGGGAGAGCTGGCTCAGAGTCAGGTCGAGAACACAAGTGAAGCGGAGATGTGGTAAAGCTCCTTGGGTCTTCAGCCCCATCTCCCTTACCTCGCACCAGCTCCCAGGCTGAAAGGTGTGAATGTATGTCTCCCAACCAGCCTTGGCTCACAGGGTTCTTTTGCAAATTGGCCTGTGCCCCTGTGCGTTCCCCAAGGTAGTCCTCCTCAGCCTGAAGAAATGCAGATCTGACAGCTGGAAATAAAGAAGACACTGGAGAGAAGTGTCTGGATCAAGGTGGGTAAGAGAATGAAACAAGTGACCTTTGAGACAGGTGCCTGAGGAGTAAGGGAGCCGAAGCAAGCGCTGAAGATGAGTCACAGATGAGTGACAGATGAGTCCTACGGTTAAGGAAGTACTGTGGATTAGTGGACAGAAAATCCTAAAAGCTGGAAGACAGGGAAAAGAAAGCCATCTTCTGGGTGAGATCCAGCCATTGCAAACGTGAGCTCACAGCAGCCATGCACTGGGTCTGGAATGAACTCCATAGTTAGGTGTGGATGAAGGAGAAACACAGGGAGACCTACGCTTCGCTGCTGGACTATATTCTACTGATACATTCAGAGAGCAGAGAAGTCATTGTCTTCAGTTATGTATCCTCCAATGACCCTCCTGGCTCCAATGGACACTTCCAATCCAAATGATTACACTGATGGCCCTGGTAACAAAAATTGTGAAAAGTCATGAACTCTAAAAAGTCAATTGGTAGGACCAGGGGGGAGGGGTAAATAAAAATGTGTGTGTATGAAATTGTCTAACAACAAAAATAATCAATTAAAGTTAAAATTAGAGCAATGTATTCCAAGCGAAATAAAGTTAGTGTCTGTGTGATTGAAGGTCGTGTCCCACAGCTTCTCTAGGGCCCAAGTTTGTCAAGGACCTCTTTCCAAGTGCAGTCCGCCCACACAACGCACATGCACCCACGCTGTCTTCTCCCAGATTGCAGCCATTGAACTGTCAAGTTACAAACTACCTGTTTTGGGAAGTCCACCCATGGATGAGCGAAAGCCTCACCCACCCCATGGCCACCTTACATGGATCTAACAGTAACAGGGAGGCAAAGAAGAGCTAAAGATGAATGAAGCCGGGGTCATTGTTCTGAGGCTAGAGCAAAGGCTGAGCAGATGATCGCAGTATGGACTAGGATACAAGAGGATAGGTATGGCCAGCTTCCACCACAGATCTCCAGGACCAAGCGCCTAGCACCTTGCCATGCCAAAGCATTTAAGGTTTTTATTAGAGCATTCATTTCTTGTTATCCAACTTTTGTGTCACTTTTCTGGGGAAATGCACAAAAATACCTGTTCACCCCAGACAGGGAAGGCAATAATAGAACAAAGAAAAGCTTCCTTCCAAACCCATCTTGGTGAACCAGTTTGTTTACTGGGGTTACACAATTTGTTTTCCTTATGTGGGGAGTAGTTAGAATTGAAAAGCTGTGATATTCCTTCCGAGCAAGTATCTAAAGATATGTTTGCTCCTGACAATGACAGAACTGTAGAGAGGAATGCTGGTGAAGCTACAATGTCTGCAGGAACTTTCAAGAACTGTGTCTCTTGCTTTATAATAAATGTGTCTTTAGTACTTACTTAGAAACTTTATCATCAGTGTCTTGATATGAAAGATGATTGTGATGGATGTCAGCAGCAGCCCCTGCTGGTGGCCAGCTGCTTTGACAGCTGTCAAGCTACTGGCTGTGGGCAAGTTTAGCATTGCTCAAGTAGCTTTGGAGCAAGCAGGGGGATAGGGATGGGGTGGGGCTGCAATGGTGAGTCTTGAACTCTGCCTAAAGGGGGTAGCAGAAAAGGTTAGCATGAAGCCCAAGGCTCCTTCCTGCCTGCCAATTGCACTCTCTAATTAGCAGAAGAAAGATTCCCCCAGGCTTGGCGAGACTCATCTTCTACGAGCTCTGGGGAATAAAGCTGAGGACTCTTGCCTTGAGGCCGAAAAACTAGGATTGGTTTTGAAAAAAGAAGAAAAAAAAAAAAGGCAGGCACAGAAAGAGAGGCCACGTCTGTGGCCATAGCTGTTTCTGATGACCATTTCATGTCTATGTGGGATCAAGTGTACTTGCCTCTAGGACATAATACATTTTGGAACCCTTTAGAAGCATTAAAACATAGAAATAATGAAACAATCATCCAAAATGAAATTAATAAAATGTATCTGGATGCTTGAGGTTGTGTGTGTGTGTGTGTGTGTGTGTTTGCAAGTGCCCATTTGATCACTGCTCTTTCACGTTTCAATGCATCATTCTGGGCTCTTTATACTCTCTCCTACTCCTTTTGTGCCTCTCTATCTTGCTTCACCACTAGATTTGGCCTTAAATTTTTTCCTCACAGGATTCTCAGACTGAAATCCTGGAAAGTAATCCTTACAGCATAGCCTCAGGATCCCCGTGGCAGGTTCTAGTGCTGTAGGCAGCAGTTTTCCTGGCTCAGAGTCCAGGAGACCCATAGTAACACAACAAAGTATGAGCTGCCTGCTCTCAGCTGTGGCCTGGGGAGGTTGCCCCAAGTTAAGCTGAGCAGGGATGACACCAGCCAGAGGGACATGTGTGTCACTCAAAGGTGCTGACCCAGGAGAATCTGATCTGGGGCTAGGAGAGACTTAACCAAATAAGACCAACGGAATGTGTTTTTGCAGTGGCCTGCCACCCTCATACTTGGCATCACCTGCTCATAGCTGAAGTGCCTCTAGGTGGTAGATTATGTGACCACCACAGCTTACGCTGCTTCCAAGGATTGAACATTCTTAGGTTAACAGTTCATCTCCCCCCTTATCTTAATCCCTCCTCCCCCTTTTTCTCTCTTCCACTCCCTGCTCCCTTCTTTCCCATAACCTGTCCTGCCTACTCTTATTTTCTAGGCTCACGAGAGAGATACACTAATTAATCCTGCTGCTTGTCTTCACCCATCTGGGCAGCGTCTTCCACTGAGCCCCTTCACTGGGTCCTGGGGATCTACAGATAACTGTCCTAGGTCAAGTACTCACTTCTAATGGAATCTCAACCACCTTGGACACTGGATTTGTGTGTAGAGACTATTGCCAGAGTGATGTCACTCTGAAGCTGAGTAGCAGCATGACGGGTGAGAGGAGACCGGAAAAGAAAGACGTAGAGACAGGATGCACTGACATTTTGGAGAACTTCCTGTGTCACACACTATGCTCTGTAATTTCTGACTGAAATTATCTAATTAATTCTGTAAAAAGTTTTCTTTTCCTGCCACCTAGAGTTGTCAAAGGAGTGAGGATTTCTTTTAGCATAGCCTCTGATAATGCAGCCTGTAAAACGAACATATATTCTCCTGAAGTAATTGCTCTTTCAGAGGCTGACTGCCTCACTCTGCTAACCTAGGCCTAGTCCTAGAAGCTTCTAGACTCTCTAGCATACAACCTAGGCCTAGAATGTTTTCAGTCTCTGAGACTCGCTGTTTAATAAGCTCACCCTTTCTTGTTCTTTCTGAACTCTAGGCTGGTTGGTTCAATTCAGTTGTTCTGGCTCAAACTCCTCTCGCAGCTCACTTATGTAATCTGGCTTTTTTTTTTCTTGGCCTCCAAATTGCTCTGCTTGGCCTCAAACTAACTCATGCAATCAAGTAATCTGTTCTATTCTTCTAGCTCCTTCTCATTCTCTGGCTCATTTGGTCTTCACCTGAGATAAACCTGCCTCTCTATTACTGTCCCAGGAAAAACTGCCTCCTCTCTCTGGATTACCCCTTAAGTAGCTTCTCTTTCTGCTTTCTTCTTGTGAGAGTTGAGCATATCCTATTCTGTGAACTTTTTCTCTGATTCATCACCTTTTCTGCCACTCAATTAGGCATCACTTTCAAACAAGGGTCCTTCCTTCTACAAAGTAACTTTATCTTCATTGTGTGGGATTAAAGGCATGTACCACCATGCCTGGACCTAAGCTTTTCTTTACTTGAAACTTCCTCTATTCCAGGCTGGCCTTGAACTGAGATCTGCTTGCCTCAGTCTCCTGGATTAAAGGCATGGTTGTATTCCAGCCAGATCACACAGCCCTAGAAGGCCTTTGCATGTGATCTCTTGCCAGAGCAGCCATGTTCTGAATTAAAATTCCTCTACAGCAGCCCACAGGCCTCTTGTACAAAGTTGGTGCTGTAAGATAGACTCTCCACTGAAACATTTTTACATATCTGTCTTGTAGCTCAGCATAATGGGGTTATAGTCTACTACATACTTCACTTAAGTTGTACTTTGATGATCTACTGTGTTGCATGGGTAGGAATGAGAGAGTGGAGCTGTGCTTCTGAATTCTTATTGCCTCTATAGAGCAACTTTGGGCTCATGATTACACAAGTCTATCCTGATAATCTGTAAATTTAAAACCAAAAAGAATAGCTTCATTTTTTTTTCCTACAAAGGTTAGAAGGATGATAGAATGAGGAACGTTTAAATGTGATTTAAGCTTGTTTGGAGAAGCATATCTGCTTACATAGGTTAAGGTCACACATTATTCTTTTACTTTTGTGTAGTCTTAAAAAAAAGAGCAGTCCTGTTCTGAGTATAGCTTAACCTGTGCTGTTCATACTGTTATAGACTCAAGCCTCATATTTTAATCTCTTTCTGCTTCAAGAGACAGAGGTGGTGTGGGAGGATTCAATCTCAAATGGAAAAGACTGGCAGATAAAAATCATAATTTCCACCCTCAGTGCCAGAGATCATTACACACCAGTTTAATGGATCAACTTGAAGGCCCTTCCTAGAGAAACAACAGTGTTAACTGGTGTTTAACCAGCTTAGACATTTTGAAGATCATAAAATAGAAAGGCCTGAAGTTCACTAGTGTCTTCCTTATCCTCCAGCAACTGTTCATTTTTCTTTCCCAGGCCCATTCTTTTGCTTATGCTTTTTCTTCCTATACTTGTCTTTGATTATCTCTATCATTTTCTTGTCTTCCAGCCCTCTTCATTGATATATCTATATATAGATAGATAGATAGATAGATAGATAGATATAGATATATAGATATATAGATATGTGTGTGTGTATATATATATATAATATATATATATATTATACATAAAATATATATGTGTGTATTCAGGGAGATATAGATGTTTTGTATATATATATAAACATATATATATATATTCTTAATTTTGCTATCCAGTTCTCACCTACTATGCAGTTAAGAGTGAAGAAAAGGGGAGGAGAGGAAGACAGCAGAGAAAAAAATTAATATTTACATTGAAAATGCTTGTCACCTTGAAGTTGCTCAATAAGTAAATATTCATTGCTAAATCAATAAAAGTGTGTGACATTTACAGAGAACAGACTTTATGTTAAGCAATCTCTGCCTTCATTTCCTGTAATCTAAATACCCAGCAAGCTAGATGCCAGCCACCTGCATTGTATACACAAGGAAAATGAGGTTTTAAAAAACAGAAAAGGTTAACCATGGTTACCTGACGAGGAACGCCACAACAAGCTCCACCTCTGCCTGACTCTGAGATCTGCATTCCTGATGCTTGCTTCCCCTTTAACAGCCTTGCTTCTGACGCTCTCGTTATACCAGTTCATTTAATAAATATCCAACAAAGAATAGATTGCTTGATTTGGGGTGAGCTGAAAACAAGCCACACACAGTGAAATGCGGTGAGGCATAGCTCCAGCAGTCGCTGTGTTCACTCAAGCAAGTTAGTTAAAAATCTCGGTATCCGGCCCTTCGTCTATCAGGAATGCGAATATGTGGCTTTCCCCGTCAAACTGATACTGGGATTCAATCAGCTAGGTCCTCTCTTGTCCTACTAACTAGGCAAGCAAAATAGAGAGCACTTGAGAGAGGACAGAAGACAGGAAATAGAAATGAGCTTGTATGGCACATGAATTCTTCCAGAAGCGCTAGCTTGCCTCCAAACTAGAATCAACTGCCTCACATTTTACAATTTTTACACATTATTTATCCAGTTGTGTGCGTGTGTAAATACACACATGCCAAGGCTAACAGGTAAAGATAAGAGGAAATTTTGCAGTTCTTTTTCTTCTCCCAGAGTCCCAGGGGTGAAACTCAAGGCAACAGGCTTAGCAGCAAGTGCCTTTACCCACTGATCCCTCCCACCTGCCCAGCCTTGAAATCGAATTGTAAGAAAGAGGAGAACCTGTGGTGTAAGGAGGTGAGGATTTGATCTGCATCCCTACAAAGGGGTGGATCCCTTGCATCCCACCCAGTCCTACTGATACCCATCTTACCAGCTACAGGCATTTAAGCCTTCTTTCTGGTAAGAAGACCAGATGCATGTTGACAACCAAGACAAGTCACAAAAGGTACCATTAAATTAAATGAATTAAAATGCTAAATGATATGAAAGGGAGGAGGTTGACATCTGTTTACCAATTAGTATTCATCACTAAATGTATTCATTGACCATCAAGCCCCTATCTTCAACATAACTACAGTATCTAAAACACTCTTAAAATGGCACCATAAGCACAAATTTGCAATGAGCATATTTACCATCAGTGCTAAATGTCAGCTTTATAAGAAACAAACAAGAGTTAGAGAGGTGGCTCAGTCAGTAAAAGCAGTTTCTGCAGAAGCCTGAGGGCCTGGGCTCAAATTTCAAGTACCCAGATAAAAAAAACTGGGCATGTCCATGCACTTTTGTAAGCCCACAGTTGTGGGCACTGAAACAGAAGGGTTACTGGAGCTTGCTGGCCACCAGCAACCTTCCATCTTCAGTGAGAGATCCTGCCTCAAAGGAATAAGGAGGAGAACAATGGAGCAAAGCAACCAACATTCTTCTCTAATCTCTGCAAGCTTTGGGGTAGATATCAATACACTCATATATGTCTGCACACTACACACACGCACACACACACTAAAATAAACAAACAAACCCAGCACTTTTTAGTAAACAAAGCAAATGAACCATCCTTAAAGACAATGATGATACTGTCACATACTATGTGCCAGGCACTTTTTACAAGTATTCTGTTTATACTCTGCACTTAGGACATAGTTACCACTGCTCTTTCCATTCATTAGATAGACTAAGTCCCAGGGGGAAAAGGAGAAGCCTATTCATGGTCCAGGCAAGGTGCTATGCTCTGCCTTCTGTAGAACACTTGTCCTTGTCCAGAGATGCTGGGAATCCCGATGTGTCCTTATAGCTTACAAATGGCCCTAGACCAAGTCCTACAGATGCTCATGGATTGCTTCTTATGATGCTCCATCTCAGCCCTTTTGGGAGTGCATCTCTGATATAAACTTGAACCATAATGCCATCTGACTCATTTAATACAGTAAGAGAATCCTCTGTCTCTTTAAGAAAGTACGCCAGAAAAGAAAACACTTATTTGCCTGACAACCCAATTATTTGCAGTCTAGACCCTTCCCCACACACACACATTGACTCTTATCCAGGTGGAGTTCTCATGCAGTGACTGTTCTAGGTCCTCCTCGCCTGTACTTACAATAGGAACAGGAAGTCTCTATGCCAGGGAAAACAGGACTATGAATTGTCTCTTCTAGTAAGTTGTATGTTTTAATGAAGTTCCATTTTTTAAAACTCTATTTCTTTATTTAAATGTAACTGTTTATCTTTAAGATAAACACTTTACAGTGTAGGTCCTTTATTTCTCTTTGTACACTAGGCCATGGATTTCTATGGAATGGGCTACACAGCTCAGGCTCCTTTTTTTATTTATTTTTATTTTTTATATTAATCACAGGTTATTTACTTTGTATCTCAGCCATTGCCCCCTTCCTCATTCCCTCCCAATCCCACCTTCCCTCCCTCATCTCCTCCCTGCCCCTTTCCTAGTTCACTGCTAGGGGAGGTCCTCCTCCCCTTCCATCTGACCCTAGCTTATCAAGTATCTTCAGCAGGCTCCTTTTCATTAGTCCTCACAAAGTGTGCTTCTCTGGAGATCATAGGCTGATGCTTCAGAGAACCCAGGTGCCCTTCTCTTTGGCTTCTTTTTTCCTCTGGTTGTTTTTGGGGATTTGGTTTGTTGTTGTTTTTCACACACTTCAGGAAGTTGTCTCTGCTCTTAGAGAGCTTGATGTTCTCAATCTGAACATTAATTCTCTTGGCGAGAATCTTGCCCTTAACCTGCTTGTTTACACACAGCATGCTGGGTGACATTGTAGATATCTGGTTTTGCTGTGGTGAGACTTATGGGGCATTCCTTTTTGAACAGTGCCAGTTCCCTTGATGTCTGCAGTATCATCCTTTTGTAAGCTCACAACTCCATGTTTCCTAAAAGGCCTGGAGAACATGTAGCCAGTGCCCCTCCTCTTTCCATTTGTGCTTGTCATCTTGGCGAGTTACTGCAAGATGACTCCAGTTTATATTTTTAACCGTTTGAGTGCCTCCACGTGTGTATTGCACCATATGAGTGCCTGAGTGCCTGCAGAGAGCAGAAGATGTCTGATCCCTGAACCTAGATTTGAGAACAGTTTTGAGCTGATATGTTTATGCTGGGAACTAGACCTAGGTTCTCTGTAAGAACAAAGGCATCTCTCCAGCCCCAGTATTACATTTCTTCATATGCAAAATAAACGTGAAAAATTATCCATGGTAGTATCCATTGGGGGTACAGCACACAGGAGAGTTTGGCACTACTGTGCTTCCCATCATGCCTCAATGCCCACAAACTCAGCCAGCATGTTCAACAGCCAACAGCTCAGAGCTATATATCCATGTTTCCTCCAGCTCCCTCAGAGGCACTCCAAACTCAAGAGATTTGAAACTAAAGGTTATGAGACCTCACACTTGTGCCTTTCTATACTATTACATCAACTTGTCTTCAGGGAAACGGCAGTCATTCTTTGTAGTTCTTTTACCGGGCTCCTAAGTTTGTCTAATTAAATCCATTTTTAACTTCTTAACTCAATGACTTATTCCTATTAGAATCACCATAGTCCTCTACCTCATGAATCCTGGGGCTAGACAGATGGCTCAGTGCTTAACAGCACCGTGATTCTCTGGCAGAGGAGCCAGGTCTGGTCCCCAGCATGGGAGGGTGGATGTACCAGCAACCACCTGCAATCCCAGAGATGGCAAGATGGGAGGCAGAGACAAGAGAACCCCTGGAAGCTTGTGGGCTAGCCTGGTCTACTTGTCAAAGTTCTAGGTCAATGAGAGACTGGCTCAAACACATGGTGGAAGGCACCTAAGGCCTAACACCATGGTTTTCCTCTGAGCACCAGGCAAGTATTATGCAAAGCATGTGTACTCACAGGAGTTAACACACACGCAGAGAGACAGACAGACAGACAGACAGACAGACACACACACACACACACACACACACAGACATTAAAAAGAAAATTCCCACTAGCAATACTGTAAAGTACAGGCCATTTGCATAGGTCAAACTGTCCCAGACCATTTACATGAGCTCATGCCTTCCCAGGCCATGTATGCAAGTTCAAGTACTGCCTGCTTGTTCCTGTCACCAGAATCTGGACCTCTGGTTGACTCTTGGTTTCAGTTCACACATTCCCCCACATGTGTGGCCTCCTCATCAGTTGGCATCCCAGATTCATCTGAGCTATCACTTTATTTGCAAAGTTTGTCCCCCACCAAATTCCTTCAGATATATTAAGCATCATTTTCACTGCTAGCCAAATGTCTGGTGCATCCCTTCATTGTGGCAATTATCACACATTTTCTTAATCTAGTCATTTTCATCCTAATTAAATGTTGGCTTCCTCAAAGGACCACAGATTTTTAGCCGTGTCATCCTTGGCATCTAGAACACACCTGATGTTTATAAGGCTCCCAGTGACTTTGATGGGAGCAATGAAGTATGGTCCCAGAGGAGGTATCCTTGAACAAATAATGATGAAAAATTTCAAATTCAGTGTGACATTACTTAACATTCCAGAATTTTTACTGATTAACTTACTTGAATACTAGCTGTTATTATCTGTAGTAATGTCTTTAATATAAGTTTGTAATGTTAGTTCGTTAAAGACATTTATGATGAACTACACACATGTTGCACAACTAATCTGTAGTTGAAAAACCATCTTCAGTTTAACAATGTCTAATAGCATTGACTGATTCTTACCGCCATCTTTGAAGGAAGTGGCGCCCTTGCTAGAGGATGAGGTTGGGGTGGTTTTCACTAAGAATCTAAGATTGTTGTATTAATCTAGAAGACCTTGGATATCCTAGAAAGAGGAGAGAATGGAAGAGAGGCTGAAAGTGGGGAAGAAAAAAAGTAGAGGGAAGCCAGTGTCAAGGGAGATATAAAGAGTGATGAGGAAGTGGCCCAGCCACCGAAATCTATTGATGCCTCCTGAGAGCAGGACTCTAGATTGTGTCTAGCACGGTCAGTCTAACCTATCAGAGGGTGAAAGAGAAAGTACTTGATGGAGACTAATTTGGAAATCATTTCAACAAGTCTAGTTGGAGAGACACTACAGAACACCCAACAAACGAATAATAAGTCACTGGCTAAAAAGAAAGGCGGTAAAATTTAAAAGACGCAGACTGTTGCAAAATAGTCACTTTCCTTTTGGATTATTAAAAGGGATCTAGATTGTGTGAATGAATGATCAGAAAGCAGCAAGACCAACTCAAAATAGAAAAGAGCTTGGGAGGGACCATGTAGCTTTATAAGGATTTGCTGTATTCAAAGGAAGAGCAGACTTTAGATTTCACTTTTTTCTTATTCCTGTTATTGTTGGTGTCATTAGGGAGATGGAGTTGGGAAAATCATCTATATAAGCCTCAAATATAACATGCTATTAACTTTAATATCAGTATTATATTAATGTAATATGTATATGTACATGTATTCTCTCAATCCTGAAAAGAAGAATCAGATCTAAGTGGAATGGTGGCAGAGAAAGGCCACCAATTGCTGATAAAAGCTTTTATAGAGTAAATAGACTGATGTGAAAGGTTCTGGGAAAGATCTGAAAGCCAGGCAAGATGAGTCCTTTTTCTATACCTCAATTTGATCAAATAAAAGAAATTGGTTGACATGGGGAGAAAAATCTATCAATAGTCAGAAGTCTAACCCTGACTGCGTGGTGAGCCTTTCTTTCATATTGAACCAGTCACTTGAAAGCTGCTTGGTGAAGACAGATATCTAACAAGGGAGAGCGAATAAACAGGAAGTATTGTATCTGTTTCCCTCACAGACCGATGTGACATCTGACCTTACATTTGAGTTCTGTCTCTTCTTTAAAGGATTCAAGTCCACCACAGAATATTCTTCCCCAGAAGAAGGAAGGAAAGAAAATCTTCAGACCACTTTATTTTCTGAACTCTTTGTTAGAGAAGTTGTGTGGTCACCAAATGTCACAACTGCCTATGGAACTCCAGGAGGGCTTGTGTCAATTGCAGTTGGAAGCCCCACCCACAGAGAGTCTCTTTCATAAGTGTCCATAATAAGGCCTGGGGACCCAGAATGCTGAGAAGCCATGCTGAGGCTCCAAAACAACTCTAAGTGACATTGGACCATATGATTTGAAAGGCAGAGTTCTGCGTCCCATACCCACTATAACAGAAATGGCTCTTTCTGTGACTATTTTGTTTTCTCTGCTGCCAAAGATTTGCTTGAGCATAGATTTTTGATGCCTTACAAGGAGCAGTCAATTATTTACCTAAGTCAACTTTGACCTGTTGATAAGCACTATATTTTTAAATAAGACCATAAGATAATTGCTTAAAAATCACCATTAAGTCATCACCATATTTATTAATTCAGTAATTATCTTTTCATTGAACCACAGAGAACAAGGAATTAAGGCCTCTGTGGTAATATTCTAATATGTTGAGGTGGGATGGGATAAAAAGAGAAACCATAGACATCAAATCATTTCACATGGTTATAGATGCTACGAAGAAAAGCAGCAGAGTTCAGTGAGAGAAGCATCACAACGAGCAAGGCTTAGAGGGAGTTACGAGGAAAAATGTCACTAGATAGAGACTTACTGAGAATTAAATGATGACAAACCAGATGTGTGATCTTCCAGAAGCCAGAAAATATAGTTCAAGTCACCAAAGCATTGCACAATGGTGAACAACAATGGATAGTTAGGCAACGGTGGTCTGAGACATAATGAAGGTGGCTCAAGCATGATTCACGTATGTGAAGAGGAGCAGTCTTCTGTTGAAGATGAAGGGGTTACGGAGCTGAGTTTACTGCATGGTGATTGCTACATGTAGTGCTAAGAACAGAAATAAAGGTGCAACATATGAATTAGAAGCCAGAGTTTTCAAGACATGAAGCACAGATCAGTGGCAAGAGAAAGATGAAGAGACTTTCACAAAACATGTTTCACAAACATGTCTCTCTGGGAGCTGGCCTGGAACCAAAGTGGACAAGACTCTGGGAAATCGCCCCTGTGTCTTGGCCCAGCAGATGCTTAGATTCAGACGCTGATGTTTCACTTACTTGGGACAGAGAAAAGTGAGCAGGATATAGGATTTCAGTAAGAAAAAACTAAAAACTAAGAAACAAACATTCTAGAATTCCCTGAAGCTGGGAGGTGAATGTGATGACCATGAAGGAGGTCTAGCAGAACATGGATTTTGGGTTTGTTTCAGTTTATTTTCAGTTTATTTTCAGGTGAGGCGCAAAAAGTGTGTCATTAGGTTGCATACAAAGACACACAAACCTCAGTGTAGATAATAATGAATAACTGAAAAAAGTTGAAATTCATTTTATCATGGTTTAATACCATTTTACCATAAAATAATATTACTACTTTTTCTGAAGTAACAATGGTTATAATTTTAATTATAGCTAATAATAATATTAATCTATTTACAGTAATAATAGAAGTATTAGTAATATAAATAATAACAGCAGCTTGAAACAGTGTGTGTGTGTTTGTTTGTTTGTTTGTTTGTTTGTTTGTTTTTTGCACAGGCTTTCTCTGTGTACCCTTGGCTATCCTGGAACTTGCTCTGTAGACCAGGATGGCCTCGAACTCTTGGAGTTTTGTCTGCCTCTGCATCCCTGAGTGCTGGGATTAAAGGCATGCACCACCAATGCTCAGTTGCTTGTTATAGCCCTATGTGAAGTATTTCTCATGCACATCTACCAACAATTCTGTGATCTTTCAAACCTACAGAAAATTCATATATAATTGATGACAACTTTGTGGTCCATAAATCATTGATCAGAACAAAGCAGGATTTGGGGCTTTGAAGAATCCTGGCAATCTCTGGAAAAAAAGAGAGCAGATAAATAGCTTTAGAGTTGAGACATCAACTAGTTGGCTTAACAAGGCAGATGAGTTGAGACAGTTCTTTTATGAGCTACACAAGCTGGTTTATGGTGATTGGAAATTATTCACAAACTGTTGGTCATCTTATATTTAAGCTAGTGATGGCCCACTGTACCTGAAAAGTGACTCCAGTACTCATTTCCCTGATCTTTTACTCAATTGGTAGAAAATTCCTAATTATCTTTGAAGACCAAAGATAATTATTATCTATTCATCCACAAACTTTGAGGACAACTACCATCAACTATAGATCATCCTAGACATAGAGAATATAAATGATAAATCTAAGAAAGACTCCTCATTTCCTCCACTGTCCTCTGGTAGTGCTGTACTTTACCCTTTCTGTACATCACGTATTTGTTGGCTTTCCCAATAACATGCTGAAGACCCTAAATATTTATCAGCTATCTTTTCCAAGTGTAAGTGAGATCTTGCCCACTCTCTGTTCAGAGCCCTCCACCAGCTTCTTAGCTTTCTCAGAGTAAAAACCAATGTCATTAAGAGTTTTGTTGAAGATGCTATCTTTTTTCCATTGTATGGTTTTGGCGTCTTTGTCAAATATCAGGTGTCCATAAGTGTGTGGGTGTATTTCTGGGTCCTCTGTTCGGTTCCATTGATCCACCATTCTGTTTCTATGCCAGTACCATGCAGTTTTTAAAACTGTTGCTCTATAGTACAACTTAAGATCAGGGATGGAGATATCTCCAGAAGATCTTTTATTGTAGAGGATTGTTTTAGCAATCCTGGGTTTCCTGTTATTCCATATGAAGTTGAGAATTTTTCTTTCCAGGTCTGTAAAGAATTGTGTTGGTAATTTGATGGGCATTGCATTGAATCTGTAGATTGCTTTGTTGTTGTTGTTGTTGTTGTTGTTTTGATTTCTATTGTTAAGTTTTCTGTGAAAAACCTTACTACAAAATGTATATTCAGCATGCCTTGCTGAATTGTTTCTGGTAACTTAGAGTAAATGTACTCCTCTCTGTAGATATGAAAACAAATATGCTAAGTTCTACATACTTGTGACTGTGTGTCCAACATGTCTTCTTACTGTTTTAACAGAACTCCTACATTCACATGCCTGAGGATCTAAAGAAAAAAGGGGAAAATCTGCTCAACCTGGGGAGTAAGATTTTAAAGAAGAATAGCCATTCACAAAGGGAGGATCAAGCTCCTGGATCATCAACAGATACCTCAATAGAAATTCCTCAAGGTGCTAAGCCTCGAGTTTTTCAGCAGCCCATCAAGATGGATTGGCCACTGGTCACTCGGCCCTTAAACAAAAGTTCAGTCCAAGACAATAAGTGGAAGAAGGCATATGCAATCCAGGAGAAACGTAGGTCCTTCCTTCATGAGTTTTGCAAGAAATATGGTGGAATAAATGATCCTCAAGCCAATCTTTACAGTATAGTATCCAGAATCTACGTGGAAGACAAGCACCGAGTCCTGTACTGTGAAGTACCAAAGGCTGGCTGTTCTAATTGGAAAAGAATTCTGATGGTCCTAAATGGGTTGGCTTCCTCTGCATACAATATCTCCCATGAGGCTGTACACTATGGGAAGCATTTGAAAACACTGGCTAGTTTTGACTTGAAGGGCATATACACGCGTTTGAATACCTATTCCAAAGCTGTGTTTGTTCGAGATCCCATGGAAAGATTAGTGTCAGCATTTCGGGATAAATTTGAGCATCCCAATAGCTACTACCATCCAGTGTTTGGAAAGGCAATCATAAAGAAATACCGACCAAATGCCAACACACAAGCATTAAATAATGGATCCGGAGTCCAATTCAAAGAATTCGTCCACTACTTACTGGATAATCACCGTCCAGTGGGAATGGATATTCACTGGGAAAAGATCAGCAAACTCTGTTATCCATGTTTGATCAACTACGACTTTGTAGGGAAGTTTGAAACATTAGAAGAAGATGCCAATTACTTTTTACATGTGATTGGTGCTCCAAAAGAGCTGAAATTTCCAAACTTTAAGGATAGGCACTCCTCTGATGAAAGAACCAGTACTCAAGTGGTTAGGCAGTATTTAAAGGACCTGAGTAGAGCTGAGAGACAGCTCCTCTATGACTTTTATCACTTGGACTATTTGATGTTTAATTACACTGCTCCACATTTGTAATTTGCATTCATTTTCTAAAGCCCCACATTGGCTTAATGATGATGGCCTCAAATCAGCTACTGTAATTTTTCTACAATTCTCTGTATGGGGGAAATTTAACTAAGTGAAGTCTTGATTGAATGAAGTTTTTATGTTTTTGTTTTTTTGTTTTTTTAACCAAAGAGTATGACAGCAATTGGCTCAAAGTTATTGAAAAAATCATCTCAAGGAGACATGTAAACAACTTGATGTGCTTTTAAATGGGAAAAGAGCTGTTTTGGCATCGTGGCTTATACTGTGGAAGCAATAACCTAGCCAGCTGTTACATTAACCAAGAAAGCCTCTTGCATGTAAAATAAGGGGGTCAAAATGGTGAGAATTATGCATCCAAATCTTGGCACTCATCATCTAACATGCATGAATCTATTCTTAGCAGTCTGTGGAAAATACATCAAATGATTGGATACTTTTCTTATGCCCTGAATCTTCCTATCCACTGGAATGATAAATCCATTTTTAAGTGTTTGGGCATAGGCATTTTACTATTGATCTGGAGGCATTCTGTGATTTACAGCATGAGAATAGAGCAGAAAAACAGATGAAGTCGTGGCTTTTTTTAATTTAACAGCCAGTAAAAAATGCACAACATACTAAGATCAAAACAACAAAAGCCACCTTTCTCTTCTAGGAAAAACTTCAGGGGATTGATTTTTTTGTGGACGGTGGGGAGTTTGAGCCCTCCATGAAGAGACAAAATGAGAACAACCAAGTAGGTCCTCATTTCTAAACATCATCAGATAGAAATGTGCTCTTAATTCTGCTTTAATTGGGAAAGGGGCAATTGTTTCAGTATGGAATAATCATCAAAACCAAAAGCTGCCATTCTGAATATAGACCTCTAGCAATAACAACGTTTTATAAGAATATTATTTGAATCAAAGCACCATGTGTGTAGCTTTCTGTGTGGAATACACTCTAAGAATAGCTTTTGTTTGCAGTCTAATTATTCAGCTTGGGAATGACTTTTTAAGAACTAATATACCACTTCAAAGACAGGTTATGTTCTAGAAAATAAATATAACAAGAGCCCCTAGAAATGCTTTTAATAGGCTTATGAATAAGCAAATTAAGGTATTTTCTTCTTGAGTTAAAACACGCTCTACTAACAAAGTCAAAATACCATTGCAATCAAATATTAAATCAAAGTCTTGGGAAAACAGGACCATGTGTCATTCGTATGAAAAGTTGTAATACCCTTTAAAAAATTTTTCCGAGGGATCTTAAATTTAAAGGCACATTCAGATGAGAAGTGCCTTTTAATTAGTTAACTACTACCCTAACTTAAGCAAACCACAGGTCAATCAAATCCTGTTTAAATGCCTTTCTTAAATATGTTTCTCTTCCTAAGCCATTATACTTGATCAGTAAATATTCAACTATGTCTTGCAAAGGAAACTGTGTCTTAATATTTGAATATTAATAGACCAAGATTCTTATACTCATACGTGTCTCATTTTGATTTTCCATTTCATGGCTGAGTATTCATGAATTGCTTCACTCTGTACACACACCCACCCTATCTCCTCCATATCTCACAGGAGAGGGTAAACTGCAGCGGGCCAAGTCATCAAAAGTATTAAACATTCCACACCAACCTTTTACTACTTTTCCACCCCATTTCCTTGTGCCTCTAGACCATACACTTAAGCCTAGTAATCTAAATTATAGAAATTAAAATGATGCTGTACTGGATAGAGTGGATTCCTACTAACTTAGCGACCTTAAAATTATCTTTTTTTCTGGAGAGAAAAAAGATAAACATTACAGAGACCTGAAAGGTTCTTCTTGAACCACACAGAGCTCATTTTATTCAGGACCTGTTACAAAGGCTGTTTCTCAAAGGCATTCCTAAGTGGAAGTAAGAAACAATGGTAACACACACACACATATATATATATGCATATATATGCATATAATTTATAAATTAAAACTTCTTCATAGGTTTCGTATGAATAGAAAAACGGTATGCTACATGGAGTTGGGTATTCCCTGTGCCTTCTTCACTGGGAAGTGTGGGGCCATTCTTAACATGGATAAGTGGGGACAGCTCCACTTACTTGTTTTCTGACCCTTTCTATGCACATAATCACAGGTCACATTTTGCTCCTTTCTCAAACAGACTCTGTGATTGACCCCCTGCACAGCTGTGCATTCAACAGCCCAGGTCTGACTTTTTCTCTCTGAATAACAACCTGCTGTATACCCTCTTCTTTCTATGGCTCTACGTCAGACCCAAAGAAGCCAGCCGCCATCCTAGCTCTGTTGTTATATTTAAGTATCTGCTTCATTCATCCACCCTCAACTGTCTTCCTTTGCGGGCCAGCTCAAGTTCACATTCGTTGTATCTGCTTGTGGACATAAATCCATTTGGGTGCAGTACTAGGCAGACATAATTACATGCATGTAAAAGCAATAGAACTAGTCCAGACTCCCCTTACAGGTGTCCAGCCTTCCTGCTGTACATGAGGTGTGATTACACACCCTCTGATGAACCCACAAGTACCTATTTGCTTTAACACTGGGCAATAGCTTGGGTCACAGGACTCTTCATTCTGCTGTTCCCGGCTGGAATTCCTATTAAGATATCAAGTTGACAATAAATCTAAAAGCCACAAGTACTTAACCTGGAAACCACCAACGCATAGGCATAATTATGTGATTGCCCCAGAGACTGCCACAGCCTTTAGCAGGATATATAAGTACAAAACACCCAATTTTCTGATTTCCTCCTATGTGTTTGGAAATACCCATTAAGTCAGTGGAAATGTGAGGCCACATGCTATCTTCTCTAACTTCACAGTCTATAAAATATTCCCCAGCAACTCAAGAACTACTTGGCTGCTCTTCATAATTAGAAGGAAGGGGGAAAAATCTTGCATTTTGTGAGAACTTATTCTTCAAAGAGGTGCTAGCCTTTAAATACATAGTATTTGACAAAGAGCCATATATATATATATATATATATATACATATATGTATACATATATGTATATATATATATATATATATATATATACAGATAAACAGAATTTTAAATGTTAAGGTAGCTTTGATGCATATCTGGAGGAGTAAGTAGAACTGAGGACAAATAGGCTGGGTGGTAGCAAGCCTCCTCCTGCTGTGATCTCTCATTTGGCATCTTGGGGCATCTTCAGCCCTAGGCCTCTCTGGCGTGTGGAGCAGCAGAAGCCTTGCCTACAGGCAACATCCTCAGTGTCTTCTACTATTTCAGAAAATACTAATCAGTAGACTTTACCCACCTGGGGACTTTAGACCAAAGTGAACTCAGTTTAATCCTAGGACAATTTCTCCTCAATTATAATTATTAACAATATCATTATATAGAACATTTTCCACATTTACTGTGACTGGGCATGCTTTAAAAACTTCCCGTACATCCATCTGCTTAGTACCTCCAGCCAATCTGGCTTCAATGCTGGTCTAAGCAGCTCCTTTTCTTCCCACATATAATAAAAGAAATTGAAGCACAGTGTGGTTAGGTGAGCTGTCAGAAGAGACACAAATGATAATTGGGTAAGAAGCCATCAAGCCCCACTAACAAACTTATTTTTAGACAGAAATTTTCACTTTTTCTTTCTTTGATATACAGAAAAGCTACAAGTGAAAAATACATAGTATAATTTTAAAGTATATTTTAAAACAGGATTTCACTATGTAATGCTGTCTGTCCTGACTAAATACGTAGATCAAGCTGGCCTCAAACTCAGAGATCTGACTGCTTCTGCCTCCCAAGTTCTGGAAATAAAGGCATGAGTCGCCACACCTAGAAGAGATTATTTTAAATATAAATGTAAAGAGCCATGTATTTAGCTACTTATTGCATTTCAGGTCAGCTTATCCTTTTATTACTTCTGAGTTAAGCCAACAGTTTTCCGCGATTTAGAAAGAAATGAATCTTTAGCATCTGCTGCATTTTTTTTAAACTGCACTTGCTCAGGAAACAGTACTTTTGAAAGAGTAAATGAGTCCATGCAACAAGCTTAGTCTACTAAAAACACTTTCTTTCTTCTTCAGGAGAAATTCTAAATAGGCACACTCAAGGTCAAAGGAGAAAGAGAATAACAAAGAGAAAGTTCACACTAACTTTCCCCACATGGGCAGATAGCTAATTGTCTTGTGTGACATAAAGAATAATCTACAATAGCCCTATTTTTGGTATTGCAGGAGTGAATGTAAGTGAATATAACAAGGAGAGAAAAGAGAGAGAAAAGCAGGAGGAACACAACACTAAGTTGGCTGCTCAGTAGAAACCAGCTGAGAAAACCCTTTAAGGCAGCCAGCTGGAGTTCTTGACCAAGAGGGTCCTGGTCAGAGCAAATGCTCTATCATGTGAATAACAAAAACAAGTAGCAATATATAGAAACAACATCATTAGCTTGGGTGCTTACAGCACCCTCTAGAACTTGAATGGAGAAGCTAAGTCAGTTGGAGTTCCCAGTTGGGCTTTCTCTCCATGGCTGAGATTCCCATGGTTGAACTTTCCGCATCTTACTCCCACTGCAGGCAATTTTGTATCATGAATGGATAAGCAACAGCAACATCTGCTGAAATGGTGAGTCTTCTACCATCTTCTCAAGGGCACAGTGTTTTACTTTAGGATAGTTTGGTGTTCTCTTCCTTGCCTGGCATAGATCTATAGACAGTGGGCAGCCCATCCTCAGACAAGGGGACTATAGGGGATACTATGAGAAACTGGATCTAAAACTGGGCGAGGCGGGGAAGGGGGAAACCCCATGTCCAGAGACAGCCTTTCAGCAAGTTCAAACAGCACATGACAGCTTACAATATAACGTATATTATAACACTGAGAATGGTTATGGCTCAGAATGAATCACAGTGAAACCTCAGCCTCCTGTTAGAAAAGAGGCAATGATTCTTTGTCCTGAGTTAGCCCTAGAACCAATCTAGGCATCAGATAAACCTAGACTCAGGAAGATTTCAGAAAACAAGTGAGATTGAGCAAAGGTTTGTGTAAATAAGCACAGAGCTAGAATGTAAGGGTTGCTCCCTCCAAAACATGCTGCCTTGAGAAAATGGAATCAATGGGGAGTTCCACAGAGCATCACCTCATATCACTGAATTGCTGAGTCACTTGCTGGCATCTCACTTCTTCCCCCGAGAGCCTACCCTTCTATGCTAATCTGTTCAAATCCATGTACTCCTTCCTCCCTCCATTCCCATGCCTCAGTTCAAGTGTCCTGGGTATCCACGATGCTCTCCTCTATATGTCGCTACACATATGACAGCTATGCACTACTGTCGTGATAACTCCCCAAAGAGTCTCTTTAGATTATTTTAAATTTTCATCTCTTCATAGACAATCAACCAGATCTGTGAGGAAAGGCAAATATTTTCCTTGCTTCAAGTGACATACATCAGACCTTGTTTGAGTCAGTGCAACCATTTCTTTCTATTTTTTTTTCTTTATTATCTACTTGTTGTACTACCTCCTATGGATATACAAATTTTGTTGTTGGAGCTGGCAAGACAGCTCGGCAACTAGGCACACTATTGCTTTTATAGAGGACCTGGGTTTAAATACCAGCACACACATGGCAACTCACAACTATCTGTGACTACAATTCCAGAAGATCCAACACCCACTTTCATTCTCTTTATAAATTTCACACACACAGTAAACGTATATGCAGGCCTAAAAGTAAATAAATACATTTTTTAAATGTTTAAATTTCTGTTGTCATTAGAATATGTCCTTTCCAAATGAGAAAGATAAACATACGTTTGGTTCACTCTGCACTGTGTCAAGCATAAGAGGGATGGCCAGCCACTGTAACAAATGAGAAAACCTGGCTAAATTAGCCTGACCAATTCCATGACAGGCTTCATTTCCTTACCAAAGGCCTGAGTTTCTGTTTCTCAGAAATAGAAATTTCAGTTACAGGGAAAAAAATAATAATAACACAGACAATGGGCAACCAATCAGAGTTGGCCAAGACATCTGGCCTGAGAGCAATAAAGTTAATCAACTGCCACTTTAGCAAGCCCCTAACCCATGACTAGCTCCTGACATGGCCTCAACCAATCCCCAATGTATCTGTACCCATGCTTCAAACCTACACCAATCAGAATAAAGATGACCTAATCATCCTGGGAATTTCCTCAACTGGCCTTAAATTGAGCCTGTGAGCTCTCCTCAGGGTCACCATTTTGCTTGAATGATGATCCATGCATGTTGGATTTCTGTAGAATAAATGCTCTTTGCTGTTTGCATAATGCCTGAGCCTAGGAATCATTCTTCAGTGTGTTCTGGATCCTAACATCTAGTGCATTGGCCAGGAATGCACTAAAGCCCCTACTCAAATAGTAGAGCATGTAAAGGAACCTTCAATTTCCCTGCTGATTCGGTGAGTCTCAGTCTAAAGGCACTCATCTGTATACTGGTCTGTTTGTATTCAGGTTTGTATCTGGTTCTAGCCTGACTATTTGATTGGCCCTCTGTGTCAAAAGACACAGTGGAGTTCCCCCTGCCCACGGTTTCAGAGGATGCTTTAAACACCTCTCTGAGAGAACAGGGTAGTTCTCATCTGGTTTTTCTGAGAGAACAGGGAAATTCTCATTCTGTTTCTATTCTAACCAGCAGTCATTTTTTTCATACTGCAGGCAACAGAGCTCTTCTCTAGCCAACCCAGCCTTTGGTTTTTGCTTCCACAGTCCCAGGAATGTCTGTGGTGTCATTGTCTGTCTTACTGTCATCCTTGATGTATTATTGCTCTACTTCCTGGAGTAAAACAAAATGGGCTAAGCACAGACAACCCCTCTGGCCCTCATTCAATCTCACTTTAAGGAATTCAGGTGACTAACAGAAAATAACAGTCTGCTTCTTTGCCCTGAGAAGTTAACCTCTTTTTGCAAGAGTGGATGGTCAACTTTTAAGGTTGGATGGCTGGAGGAGGGAACATTACATCTCTCCACAATTCACTGGGTCAAAGAGGTCGTCTTTGGGAAGCCGGGACACCCTGATCAGGTGCCCTGTAGTCACTTTGCAGTATCTGGTGGAGAGCCCTCTTTCCTGGTTGAAATTCCTGTTCCCCCCATTTTGGGTGACTCTCCTCCCAGTGAGAGAGAAACCAGACAGGAGGCCACCCATCTTCCTCCTGTCAGCATAAGAGGAGGAGTTGGACCCAACTTGCTATGCGCCATATCAAGCCCCTTCCTGGATCCAGATCAAGGAGGGGAGGAGCATGACACTGATGGGTGCCAGGAAAGACAGGCAGAGGCTTGAGAGAGAGGGAGAAGCAAAGGCAGAAATGGAGAGAGAGAGAAAGGGGCAGGAGCAGAGAAAGGAGAAGGGACGAAGATGAAAGCAAAGAGGAAGAATGAGAGACAGAGAATCTTCAGAATCTCCATGGAAAGGGGGGACTACGACTGAGTCTCCAGACTCTCAGTGGAGCCCCCTACCCATGTGATCACGTGATGGTCATTGGCCAGACTCCACAACAGCCTTGCCTTTGCTCCCCACAGCCCCACCAGGTAAAGATGGTTATCAATTTTAGACCTATGCCCCCTTCTCCACCAGTGATTTGGATAACTGGAGAGCCCAAAACTATAATTTTTCTGAGAAACCCTCAGACCTTTTTGAGCTCATAGATTCTATAATGGTGACACATCAGCCCACTTGGGACCATTACCAGTAACTCTTGAAGACCCTCTTTACTGCTGAGGAGAGGGAGCGCACATTAGGAGCCACACAGAAATTGGTTCCTGGAGCACAGACACCAGCTTTCCTTTTGGACCAGCTGAACTGGGACCACCATACACTTGCAGGTAGGGTCCCCAGGCAACACATAAATTTGTCTAAGACAACTGAGATAGTACGGGGAAAAAAAATGAGTCCCATTGAACTACCTACCGAGGTTCCTGGAGGCCTATACACAAATTGACCCAGAGACACCAGAGCATCAGTCTGTGATCAACTTGACGTTTGTGATACAAGCCATTCACGGCATACATAAGGTTTGATGGGTTTATCAGTAAGAGCAGGAGTGAACTGGTTGCCATAGCAGAAAAGGTCTACAACAACCAGGAGACTGAGGGGGACCGGTAGACTCTAGTATTAGCCCAAATTCTCCTGGCTGAGTGGGGCCAACCACACAAACTCCAAGCACTGGCATGGGGATGAGGAAGAAGTAAGCCTATGGCAGCGGCCTTGGGATGCCTAGGGGCCGAGGAATGACTCACCCCCCCAACCTTTACAGAAGGATCAATGTGCATACTGCAAGGAAATGGGTCACTGGAAAAATAAACGTCCTAAGAAAAGTCGGTTTGAAAAGTCGGGATCCTCAAAATAGAGGGAATTGATGAGGTTGATGACTGAGGATATTGCGGCTCAAAACCTCTCTATGAGCTGGGTAACCTTAAAGGTGGAGTGGAAGCCCATGGACTTTCTGGTGGACACAGGGGCTCAACATTCAATGTTAAAACAACCTATGGAACCACTGTCTAACAAAAAGATTTGAATCCAAGGGGCCACAGGAACTAAAGCCTACTCATGGTCTACCCAAAAAACAGTGGGCTTAGGAATGGGATTGGTAACTCATTCATTCATGGTGATCAGAGGGTGCCCCTACCCACTTTTACGGTGAGACCTCTTGACTAAAAATGAGAGCTCAATTTTATTTTGAGCCAAAGGGAATGCAAGTCATGGACTTTACTGGCCCCATTCTGTCCTGATGTTAGCATAGGAGGAAGAATACAGGTTGTTCTCCCAGCCATCTTGCCCCAATGAGGACTCCCCGCTGGATGAATTCCTGGCTGCAAATACTTGAAGTCTGGACTGAAATTAACACTGTGGGCCTGACCCAATGTAGAGCCCCAATCATTGCACAGCTGAAAGCTGGGGCTACCCCAACCGGAATTAGGCAATATCCAGTGCCCTGAGAGGCAAGAATAGGAATCACCCTGCACATCAATAGACTTTGGGAGGCAGGCATCCTGGATACCTGTCAGTTGGCCTGGAACACTTCCCTCTTGTCTGTGAGGAAGCTCTACTTGAATGACTACCAACTGGTGCAGGACCTCAGGGAAGTCAACAAATGGATAGAGGGCTTAAATCCCACAGTGCCAAACCCCTACACCTTCCTGAGTATCCTGTCCACTGCATGGACAGTCTGCACCATCTTGGACCTGTAGGAAGCTTTCTTCAGTCTGCCTCTGGTGCCTGTCAACCAGACTCTCTTCACCTTTGAATGGCGTGATACAGAGAGCCTTCAATGGGACCAGCCTTCCACAAAGATTCAAAAATTTGCTGAAAATCTTCTATGAGGTCGTGCATGAGGACCTGGGTCAGTATAGATGAAACCACCCCAGATAAGCCTCCTTTGGTATGTAGATAATCTTCTCATCACAACACTAACATTGGAGACATGCCAGGAGGCTACTCAAGACATGCTATAAGAACTCGGTCCTCTGGGGTACCTAGTATCAGCCAGGAAGGCCCAACTCTGCCAATTAGAGGTAACCCATCTGGGGGGTGGCAACCAATGTTGTCCCCTACCCAGAAGGAGACAAGCCTGACCATTACTGTCCCCACAAACTGTAGACAGGTGAGGGAATTCTTGGGGCCAATAGGATTTTGTAGATTGTGGGTGCCTAGATTCAATGAGGTTAAGAGAATGACATAAATTACACTCCTGAAATGGATGATGCCTCGCAGAGACTCAAGCAGGCCCTGTTAGGGGCTCCAGCCCTGCCATTACCTGACATTTATAAGCCATTCCACCCATATATGGACAAAAACAAGGACACAGCTAAACATATAAAGCAGAACGTATTCTCTTCACCAGTGGAAGCAGCTTTGTTTCAGACGGCCCCAGGTTTATGGGGGCAGCAGTGGTGGGCCTTATGGAGACTGTCGGGTCATAAACCTTGGCACCAGGTACCTCAGCCCAGTGGGCAATATTAATAGCTTTCACAAAAACCCTTCAACTGGTGAAGGGGGCCATCACCGACATCAACACTGACAAAAAATATGCCCTTGCCACTGTGCTTGTATGTGGGGCTGTCTATAAGGAACGAGGCCTCCTGACAGCAGAAGGAAAAGTAGTTAAAAGTAAAGAAAAGATTCTGGCACTATTGGAAGCCTGGTGGCTTCCCCCAAAAGTGAACATTATTCACTCCCAGGGCCACCAAAAAGGACATACCCTGGAGGCTAATTCATTGAATCCATAATAACACTTACCTTGGAATGATTAAAGTAAAGAAATTACTCAGATGGACTAATTATAAAATCTTCTGGATGGGAAAACTGAATGGCAACTCTCTTTCCCACTGCCCTCCCTGCCAAGCTGTTAATGCTTCAAGCACAACTTCAGCTATCACTGGAACCAGGGTTTGAGGCCAAAGCCTTGGCACAAATTGGGAAATAGGCTATACTGAGGTAAATCCTGGTAAATATGGTTATAAATACTTGTTAGTTGTTACAGACACCTTTTCAGAATGGTAGACGCCTGCCGCACAAAGAAAGAAATAGCCACCGTGGTGGCCAAAAGGATGCTGGAAGAAATCATCCCCAGGTATGAACTTCTCTCTCTGCTCTGGTCAGACAACTGACCTGCCTTCATCTCTCAGGTAACCCGGAGATTAGTTAATGTTCTGGGGTTCAATTGGAAACTTCATTGTGCATATCACCCTGAGAGGTCAGGACAGGTAGAAAGGATGAATTGGACATTTAAGGAGGCTTTGGCTAAATTATCCCTGGAAACTTGTGGAGACTGGATGAGCTGTTACCCTGTGCCCTATTTAAGGCTAAGAATACCCCTTACATTTATGGGGTCAACCACTTTAAGATCCTATATGGGAGACCCTCACCTCTCCTACCTAAGCTACAGTGTGATTTGCACTGAAATAGATAACCAGCATTTTCTAGAATCCTTACAGGTCCTGCACTGAATGTAGAAAAGTCTCTGGCCACTCCTTAAAGACATATATGAATCTGCACCCCCTGCTAACCCACATTACTTTGAGCCAGGTGATAAATTCTGGATCAAATGCCACAACCAAAAAACCTTGGAACCTCACTGGAAGGGACCTCACACCATGATCCTGACCATGCTGACAACTGTTAAGGTGGACAGAATCAGGACCTAGATGCATTGCTCTCGCATCAAACCAGCAGGACCAGAGACCTCCTGAGAACTGATATTGAGACGTGAGAGGATCCCATCCAAAGATGAACGACAATGGAGGATTACAGCACATCCCATCAACCCACTGAAGCTATGACATCAATGCTCCTGATTCTGCTTGCCGGCTTGTCTGTTTGCTAGAACCCACTTCTATGACTCCATCTCAGCCTTTAAATCTCACCTGGATAGTAACCCATATTAAGACAGGTGATGTTATTTATCAGATCTTGAACCTTACTCCCAAGGACACATGGTTGCTTGTCTACAGGTTAATTTGGATGACCCAGGCCCACCCCAAAGCCAGAGTTAACCACTATACTGTTCCCAGGCCCAGAGCCTCAGACAAGCTCTAGCCTACCTCCAAGCTTACCCCCAGCCCAGGGCCTCTAGAACTCTTGAAGGCCACTTACCAGGTCCTAAATGCTTAAACATTAAACTACCCTATTACAAAGGTATTGCCATCCTAGGTAGCCACTCTACATCCCCATATCCTGTCCTGAAGATGGCCACAAGCAGGAGAGGAAAAACTGACTCTACAGTTGGTGATAGGTAACAGACTTTGCATTGGACATGAACCTCCCCAAAGTTACTCCCACTTCTGTAATAAAACTCAAGTACCTACAGAAGCCTGTTACTCGATTGCCCTGGAAGATACCTGATGGGAAAGCACTACTGGCCTGACTCCTTGTATACATACCCAGGTCTTGAACCATATTACAGACTTCTGTATGTTGGTACAACTGATACCTAAGATACCCAGAAGAGGATTATTACTATTTTTAGAAAAACCCGTTATTCATCCGATTAGAAGGAAACCCAATACAGCCATCACTCTACCCATCTTATTAGGTTTAGGAATAGCTGGATCTGGTACAGGGATCTCTGCCATGCTATTCCAAGACAAAAATTACCAAGCCCTTCATATAGCCATGGAACAAAACATCACCAACATAGAAAAGTCCATTTCCCATTTACAGGAATCATTGACAACTGCATCTGAAATGGTGCTACAAAATAGAAGGGGCTTATACCTATTGTTCTTCCAACAAGGAGACTTATGTGCTGCTGTTGGAGAAGAACATTGCTTTGATGTAGGTCATTCTGGAGTCATCCATGACAAGGACACAAATTAGAACAGGAACAATCACAAAACTGGTATGAGTCACTGTTTAATTGTTCCCCCTGGTTAACCACGTTAATGTCTGTCCTTGCTGGCCCCATCCTCCCTCTGTTACTTGACCCCACCTGAAGCCCATGTATTATTAATGCTTTAGACATATTTGTCAAGGAACAGATCTCTGCAGTGCAATTAATGATTCTTAAGCAACAATATCAACCCATAGAAAGATCCTAAGGATTTGAGATGAAACTTCCCTCAAGAGGGGAATGAGAAGGCCTGGTTAAATAAGCTTGACCGGCTCCATCACAGGCTTCATTTCCTTACCAAGGACAGAGTAGACCTGAGTTTCTGTTTCTCAAAATTAGGAATTTCAGTTACAGGAAGAAAAAAAAAAGCAGAAAATGGACAACCAAGCAGAGTTGGCCAAGACATCTGGCCAGAGAGAGATAAAGTTGTTCAATGGCCAGTTAAGCAAGCCCCTAACTCATGACTAGCTTCTGACATGGCCCTGCCCATCCCTGGTGTACCTGTACCCATGCTTCTAACCTACACCAATCAGAATAAAAATGACCTAACCATCCCTGGAATTCCCCCAACTGGCCTTACATTGAGCCTGTGAACTCACCTGAGGTCACCATTTTGCTTAAATGGTGATCCCCGCATGCTGGATTTCTGCAGAATAAACACTCTTTTCTGTTTGCATACTACCTGAGTCTGGGAATCATTCTTCAGAGTGTTCTAGACCCTAACAACAAACACTGCAGTGTTAAGGTTAAGAGTGTCTTTCTTAGTGGAAATATCTGCTTATGGTTTCAAGACTTTCTAGACCAGTATGTCTAGGAGAAGAATTAAGCCAGAGTAACTGAAAAAAGAGATTTTGTTTTCTTGGACCTCTAAGTTTATTACATGATTGACTTGCACTTAACTTAAAAGTGGACCTCATTGGTTATATGAAACAATCATCAAGGTTTTAACATTTGTGACAAGGGCCAGAAGGGAAATTCTACTTATTGCAAAGAAATCTCACTTCAGAGAACAGCAAGTGCTTAAAACCCATGAACTGGATCCAGAGAGATGGCTCCTGCCGCTCAGGGTACCACACAGGACTGGGGCAAGAATACAGATCCTCAGCACCTCATGAAGCTAGCCAGCTTGGCGGCCTACCTGTAATCCCACCACTCAGGAGTTGGAGACAGGATATCCAGGAAAGGCAGGCTAGCTAGACTAGCTCTTTTCAGCAAGAAGAGTTTTTCTCAGTAAACAGAAAATAAGTGATCAAAAAAGACAAGCAGTGTCAGCCTCACACGTGAAGCTGTACATGTAATACACACTTTAAAAAAAGGGGGAGGGGGGGAACATCTTCTTGACTGTCCATAACCACTCGGGAGTCTATGGGAGCTGGCATGCAATCCTGTAAGTGACTTGCAGCCATTTCTCTGTTGAATTCTTCTATGGGTACCAACAGAAAGCATATTGATTTTACTTACATCAGCAAAGGGGAAGGACAGAGTGAAGGCTGTGGAGACCTGAAATGCCACACGATTCCTTTTCCTTGGTGAAAACAGCCTGATGTGGAGAGGGGTGAGGAAGCCCAAAGGAGGTCAGAACAACCACAGGAACTGTCTCCCACAGGTGAGCTACCTGGTAGCCGTGCTGTCCACGTGATCTTCATTCCAAAAACAAACAAATCGCTCATCTATAAATGTCCACACAATCTCTTTGTGTACCCCAACTCTAATGGTTCCCTTCACTACGTACTAGCCAAAGCTGGAAAAAGTAGACAAACAGACTCATCACTCCAAACATGCAGATGACCCCACGCTGGTATTGTGACTTCTGTGGTGGAACCACATGGCAGGAAGCGAACACTTCCATCTATTTTTCCCTAAACAAAGGTGACTTTCTTCTGTCGTCTCGAGCGTTGCTTCACTCATCTAAGTCACTTCCCAGAAAGAAAGAAGTAAATGTCGTGACCTTTTATTCAATTGTACTTCTAGAAGGATGTATTTGTATTACTCTTGGAAGAAAACAATTAAAAACAAAGGAAGAAAAAGTACCAACTGACAATTTTTGATCTGTAGAAGAGGCATTTACTGAGTTCTATGTGACACTCATGAACAACACATCTCAGGCACATGTGCTTAATGACACGAACGCCATGTCTAATGCTTTATGGAAATGAGATCTCATTCTACGCTACCCACCACCGTATAAATGAGGAACCCGAGTGTCAGAGGCTTAATACCCAGCCCAGAGCCAGAGCCGAACTAAAGTGTCTGACGCCGAAGACCACACACAGCAGTCCACAGGCCAGATTTAGAAACAGGCGTGTTTGGCTTGGCCTGCAATGCATTTGACTTAATATTTGTTACTTGCCAACATTTTGACACTGGAACTTTTTCATCAACAATGACAGATTTGTTACCCCGAATCCATTTGAAAATCATTGAGATCCCTCACTCTTCACTCGGCCTTTCACTGCACCTGCCTGGCCCCTTAAATGTTTCCCTTTTCACTGTGTGCTCTTTCTCTTCACCCACCAAGCTTGCAAAAGAGCAGTGGTTTACTGAGAATGCTTCTTCACGGTGGTACTTCGGTTGTGCAATGACGCTGTCTGGCTCTGAGTGTCTGCATCCTCCCTGGGGTTGCTACTCAGGCTTTGGTACCTTACAGAGTGGGCTTTCTAGACAGACTCCTAACATTTGAAGGAGTCTCTATGGACCAACAGCAGAGACGTTGGGAGAAGTCCAGTATATTTCTCTGGCATCTTTCTGTCTTGGCTGCTGGGTGCCCCTGATGACAGCACTCCTAGTGGTTCTCTCAGCAGAAACTAGGCATTGTCTAAAACCCTTGAGACCCTGGGTCCTAGGGACAGGCACTGGCTTCTACTACCCAACCCAGATTGTTTTTCCACTTTGGTGTGTGTGTGTGTGTGTGTGCATGTTAGTATGTCAGGTGTGCTTACATGTAAGTGTACACAGAGGTTATAAGAAAGCCTCAGATCCCCTAGGGATGAAGTTTTAGGTGGTTGTAAGCTACCCAACATGAGTGCTGGGAACCGAACTTAGACCTTCTGCAAAAGCTCCATGTGTGCCTAACTTCAAGCCACCCCTCCAGACCCTCAGACTGTTTTGTGTCCTAAAACACATCTATTCTTTCCTCTACTCTAACGAGGACCAACTTTCCTGCGGACTCTGAAAACTCAGCTCGTGGACTTCCTGTTCTGTGAACTCCCTAATATCCATTGTCACTCTGCTGACTTTAGCAATTCCCAGTAACATTCCACATTTTTTTTTTTAATTTTACTTTCAACTTCACCACTTATGGAACTGGACAAAACAAAAACAGACTTGGCCCCACACATCTGGAGGCCCAAGGCAGACCGTATGTTACCTCATTTCATTCATTCATTGACTCAAAATAGTTCTAAAGTTTAGACATATATTCAGAAATATATATAGAAATGGGCTTGAGTGCCGGAATATCTATCATTAAATTGATAATATTATCAGGTTTTTAGTCCTTGGGGATTTTAAGCACTTGTTAAATCTACTAACTTAAGTTTTGTAAATTAAAAATGAAAAATCCAAAACCCTATCCAAGATTCCCTGAATCAGGGTCATTATGACACACAGTTGGAAATTAACTGTTTCCTGGAGTGACTCTTACAAGTATCCGATTCTGAAGGTCATTGTATGAGTGTGTGTGTGTGTGTGTGTGTTTTATGTTTTTAAGGCCCAGTCAATTATTAATGATAATAAAGCCTAGTCTTTGATTTTGTCACTTTGTTGAAAAGTTAAAAAATCCCTCAGCTCAGAGACAGCTCAGCCAATCTTGGTACCAAAATCCTCTAGGATACTAAGCACTTCAGAAGTGGAATGCTGGCGCCTGATGTCTGCCAAGTGCAGGAACTAGAGCTGAAATGATGAAGTGAGTTATGGGGACAGTGAGGGGCTCTGCCCAAACTTTTTTGAAAGCCCTCAGAATGAGATGGGGAAATGGAAACTTTCCCCTGCTTGAAACACAAAAGACAAATGGGCCTTTAAGGGGTTTTGGCAACTCAACAACACACTGAGCACAGTGAAGACAAGCTGAGTTTCTCCAATAAAAAATAGAAAGCTGTTTTCAAATTGACCTAAGATGATGGGAAATGGAAAATATTTGTTATTTGGGTTATTAGTTTGAGAGCGAATGCCCCAGGAAATATTTTGCAATTTAACTTAAATGACAAAAACCATACTTTTTCTTAGACTCCATTAAAGGTCTGCCTCCCCTCACCTTTTGATTGAACCGTATGGCCTAAGCCACCCTGGACCAGCCCTGATGATACATGGGAACAGCCTTCGCATGTGCTTGCCGTGACCATTCCGTAACATCAACTCTCACCTGGACTATCAGAAAGAGAAGTCCTCTAAAAATAAGTCTGTTTTTCTTTTCTCTTCTTCCTTTGTCATCGTATTGTGTATACATATATGTGTGTGCGGGCATGCGTGTGCGCCTGATTGTGTGTGTGTGTGTGTGTGTGTGGAAGCCAGGGCTCAAGGGTTGTCAGCCTTGGTTGTCATGCCTCGGAAGGCTGCCCACTTCTTCGCAGTTTGTTTAGACAGTGTCTCTCCTGGGCTGGAGCTCACCAGTTAGCCTAAGCCTGTGAGCCGATCACCTAAGCCTGAAGCCACCACCCCAGTCTAGGATTGCAAGCATGCACCGCACCAGGCTCCCCTCCCTCCCCCCCCCCCCCGCTGTGGATTTAGAGAGTCAAATCCAGGTCTATTGTTTGCATGACAGGCACTTTACTTGCTTATCTCCCCAGCCCCAGCATTAACATTTTCGTTTTTCCTTTATCTCGTTTTTAATTATGCATCTGTATACATCTGCCGGTGGGTAGGTGAATGTGGACGCAGATGTCCAAGGAAGCCGGGTAGTTGTGAGCTGCCCAGCGTGGATGTTTTTCCTGAGCAGCCGATACTCTTAGCCCCAAGCATCTCTCCAGCCCGAACCCATCATCGGTGGTGTTAGCTACAATTCACTTGTGCAACCGCCCCCACCCTGTGTGTCTCAGCATTGCAGTACTGTAACAAACATCTGAAGTACTCAGCACACGAAAGATTATTTTGGCACCTGGTGTGGATGTTTCTGCGTGTGACTGGTTGCTCATGTCTTTTGGGGGCCCGTGACCAGGCAGTGCACCATGGTGGAGGCTCACATATTGCTGAGATACAGAAGAACTAGAAAGAGGAACAGCCTGAGCCCCTGTATCCTGTCCCTCCAAAGTGAGCCTCTCACGACAAGGGTTTCCTACTAAGTCTCAACCCCTTACGTTTCTATTATGTCTTCATAGCACCGAGCTGGGGACTAAAACTTTAACATTAGGTCTTTGGGGAGACCCTAAGATCCAAACTGTAGCACTGTTATGGTTAGAATGTGAAGTGTCCCTCACGAGTTTCCAGGTTGTGATGCCTCTGGGAAGGTTGCCTGACTTTTAGCAAGTGCAGACTCCCTGGAGGATGCGGATCGCTGTGTGTAGGCCGGGCTCCACTTCCTGCCCGCTCTCTATTTCCTGATATAGACACAGAATGGTTAGCAACCTCATGCTCCTGTGGTCATGCCTTCCTCACTGTAATGGACTTGATTGCTATATTCCTAAACTGTCAGTCAAAATAAACTCTTGCTCCTTTAAGGCATTTCTTATGGGGATTTGGTCACAGCAATGGGCAAAGTAACTACTACAAACTCCTTTGACAGGAAGCATTCATCTTCAAAAATGGCCACTTTACCCAACAAACAACGCTGCTTTTCCCCCTCTGCATAGCCCTGGCAACCATCATTCTTCTCTCTATGCCTGGGAATTTGTCTACTGTACTAGATTATCATGTAAGGAGAGTCACACAGCATTCATTCTTCCTTCTGGCCTATTTCACTTAGTTTAATGTCCACAAGGTTCGTTCATGTACCAAGAGGCAGAATGTCCTTCCTCTCTAAGGCTGAGTAGTATTTCATTACATGCATAACTCTCTCCTCTAATCCACTCTACACATGCTGAAAAGACAGTTTACAGCATCAATAAGCTCCCACCACCAGCATCTTGCTAAGCTCCTTATTGCCTTGCCTCGGGGCTCACAAAACTGCAGTCTCTTTCCAGCTCAATCAACTGCATCAACTTCACCACTGTCCAGCCAAGCCGAACCAGAACACTTCCTGAACACACCTCTTGCTGTTTCCCCTCTTTTCTTATGCTGCTTTCAAAGTGCCATTTTCTCTCCCCTCTCTAAGGACTTTCTCATGACTCCCAAACTATGACACTACCCATCCTGCGCCAATGACTCTGTCAGTTCATCTCTCCCACTCTGCCTGGGAAATCTCTGCCTTTCTACCTCCTTCAATGCCATCTTTAGCTGATAATTTCAAGCCATTTTTTCCTGCCTGTATGTAGTTGGAGGTGTTTGTATGTGTGCACATGTGTGGGGTGGGTGCACATACTTGTGCGTACAGTGGAGGTCAGAAAAGGCCTTCGTGTTCCCTGCTGTATCTCTTATTATCACCTTATTTGCTAAATAGAGGGTTCCCCACTGAACCCGGAGCCTGGCTAAAAGTCAGAAAGTCACAGCACTCATCCAGTCCCTCCACTCCCCAAAGTGCTAGGCCTGTACAGGCATTGTCATGCTGGGGTTCCCGTGTACATGATGGGAAGCTGAACTGAGCTCATCACGTTTGTGCAGCAAGCGCTCGCACTCACTAAGCCATCTCCTCGGAGTCATGTGTTGAGGACTCTGACTACGGTTTCCACATTGTTGCTTCAAGGAAGCTCCCACTAGCTCTCTGCATGGTTTGAATGTGAGAGGTACTCTATAGGTTCAGTTGTTTTAACGGTCAGTGAGGTTGGGGAAACTCTAGAACTTGGGGAGGAGGGACCTTGCTGGAGAAAGTAATTTCTTCTGTGAACTTATGTCTTCTCTAGATATAGCCAGTTCCTGCCACTTTTCAACTTACTTTCAGCAACACAGATCTACGTAGGGGGCCTAATCCAATCTATGCATGGTGCTTTCTCCATAAGCCCCTCTGGGTCCTGGTTAGTTGGGACTGATGATCTTCTTGTGGAGCTCCTGTCCCCTTCAGGTCCTTCTACCCTTCCTCTGACTTTTTCTCAAGACTCCCTACACTTTGTCTTATGTTTGGCTATGAGTCTCAACATGTGTTTTGATCTGCTGCTGGGAGAACCCTCTCAAAAGACAGCTATGCTAGGCTCCTGTCATGTGTGTGTTTCCGCATCTAGGTGACCACACTCAGAATGATTTTTCTGTTATCATCCATTTGCCTGAAATTTTCATGATTTCCTTGTTTTTAGTAGTTGAATAGTATTCCATTGTGTAAACATACCACAGTTTCTTTATCCATTCTTTGACTGAGGGACATCTAGGTTGTTTCCAGATTCTGCTTTGAAAGAACAATTCTAAACTTCATGTGGAAAAACAAAACAAAACAAAATAGCTAAACCAATCCTATATAATCAAAGAAATTCTGAGAGCATCTCCATCCCTTATTTCAAGCTGTGCTACAGAAAAATGGTAATTAAAATGAATAATACTGGAATAGAAATAAACTGGTTCATCACCCAGAAAAAAAAAAACCCACACACCTATGGACACTTGATTTTTGACAAAAGAATCAAAATCATACAGTTGAAAAAAAAAAAAAAAAAGCAATTCCAACAAATGATGCTGGTCTAACTGGATGTCTACATATACAAAAATACAAATAGATCCATATTTATCACCCTACACAAAATTTAAGTCCAAATGGATCAAAGATCTCAACATAAAATCCAAAACCTAATAAAATTTTAATGACTAGTAATCTGTAGTTGTGACAATAGACCAACATCTTCAATAGCCCTCTACTAATAAAAGTGAGTTTATAAAGCTTAGAAGTCATTCTCCAATTTCTGCTTTCCACCCACCTAACATAGGTATGTGTTGTTTATCCTGTGTACTTACTCTTGGCATCCTCCCCTGCTATTTGGTCTCATTAATTGGTCATTCCCAAATATTCCCCACACAGCAGCTTTGGCAAAAGAGGTGAGATGCTGGGCTAAATTCTCCCTTAGTCATCAAAACCTATTCACTACTTGGGGTCTTCTCTGTGCAGTGAACTACAGAGGCAGAGCCAGGACCAGGAGGCTGTCCTGTCAGAAGCTGGTACAAATTCCCAGAAGCCACTGCTGTACCCTTTCCCAGTCCCACCAGGTCTGCTGTGTCTTGCTGGCTGGCTGGTTGGCTCTCACATTCATTTCTTACCCTCCCTTGCTCTCCTTCAAAGGACACTTGAAGGCTACATTTCCTAGGCCAATGCAGCCTACTCCAATATATGGTGCATTGTTAAAACCAGACAGCTGTAAAGTAACACCTAACTCCTGAAGCGACAGAAAAGATTGTGCTGGAAAATCAGGGAATCAGGGTCATAATCAAACTAATCACGACAGAGCCGAAAGCACATCATCAATAGCTGCTACAACAAGGTCAAAGCCAAGATCAAGACAAAGCAATCTGAACCCTGGAATGTGGATCCCTTAGCTCAGAGTCTGAGAATCTTAAACCTCAACCCTAGCGAAAGCAGCTATTTCCAAAGAACAGTTTCACCTTCCAGGGAAGCCATCCCAAAGATAGAAGGAGGTAATGTATAAGATGCTTGTTTTCCTTAAGAATCTCTAGTTTTGGCTAGAAATGTGGCTCATTAGATAAAAGCACCTGCCATGCAGGCGTGAGAACCTTAGTTCAAATCCTGAGAACCCATATAAAGCATCTGTAATCCAGCACTCCTAAAGCCTAGGAGGCAGAGACAAGAGAATCTTTGGAAGCTTGTGAGCTAGCTATCCTGGCATATACAGTGGGAACAGAACTAAAAGACACTAACTCAAGCAAGTCAGAAGGCAAAGACCAGTGCCCAAGGTTGTTCTCTGAGCAACAGACACATGTGCACCCACGATTATGTACACATGTGCACACGCATGTGTATACACACACACACACACACACACACCACATAACATGGTAAAAATATCCTTCAGTTAGAAGACAAGTATGAGCATAGGCCAAAGACACTTTGTGATCAAATAGCCTGCCTGCCTCAGGAACTGTAGGATATTGCTAGTATGTATCAGCAGGAATTGGATGGGCACATATAAAACAAAACTTCAAAAGAGTTAAATGAAATGGGAAAATATAAAGCCCAGAAAGCTGTAGCCCACAACTCATTGACATGATGATACCTATGCATGCTCAAGAATTAAGTTCCAAGAATAACCGAAGCTAGTCCTCTTGGCTGATACTTTCTCATAAAATTTACATATGATGGTGGCCTACAGAAGGCCTCGAAATATACAGACATTAGAATAGACTTACAATGCAAAATCCAAGAACCTAGAGCAATGCTATGAGCCGAAGATGAGCAAGAACACTCCTTTCTCTGAGTCTTTTGTGTTAGTAGAAAGAGTGGGCCCGAACAGTAGAAACATGGTGTGCAATTGGCTTTCAACAACTGGAGGAATATGCTTACCTGCTTACCGCAATGGGCCAGAAGGCAGAAGTGGACCTGCAAGGACATTCAGCAAGAGCCAATCAACCGTTTGTGCCTAAAAGTGAGAAAACTGACAGCTGACCAGGGTATTGCTCAATTTGTGTTTCAAAACCTTGAGATGGAGAACAGATGGTGACCTCACCTACCCAGGTAGAGAAGTAACAGCTGTTTATGCAACAGTGTCCCTGACTGATGTTGGTTTATATACAAAGCCCCTTCCTTGAAGAGAAGGTCACATCTCCTTGAGCAATACTCTACATGGCAACTACAATAATAGGTACAAAATAATCCACCGAATCTCTCAAAAAGAGGTTTACCATCGTGATTAGCAAGACCACACACATGGTATGAAAACACACAGATTTTTCTGTAAGGTAGAAGTTATGAACTGATATTGAAACACCCAAATTGCCATCAGGATCCTCCTGGTGTTATTTAGATGTGTTAGAGTGGAGGCTCGTGTGATATGTGAAACCCCATATCTGTATCTGTTTCTCAATGAATTGAAAGGGTTTGCAGACCTGTGTTCTTATTTCCTCGATATTTGAGTTTATAATTGAGATAGATGCAGTCATAAGAAGCCAAGGCTTCATATCAGTCTTGTTAGATGGGATATCAGGGCCATTGGGATAGTAAAGTGCATCTGGAATGCCTTGAAACTGATTCAGATCTTATCCCAGATGCTAAGTCAAAAGCAATGCCATGTGCGGACGGTTTAGGTTGGTCCTCAAAGGCCTCATTTGATTCCATGGTTATGTTCCCACTGCACCCTTAGTCAGTGGCTGCTGTGATCTTCCAAATAACATCTGTTCCAGCAAGGTGAGCTTGCACAACGCGTCCATACAACCTGTGACATCTGTAGGATTGCTGCTCCAATAGGAAAGAGCATACCCAAATCACATTCACACAGAAGACAGAATATTCACTCTCTTGCCCCAGGGCAGTGTAAACTCTGCTGCCTTTTGTGGTAGCATGGTCCATCGGGATCTTGATTTTCTTAGCATTCAGAAAGTCATCACATTGGTTAACTACATTGATAATATCTGGTTAATTTGTTCAGTGTCACAGGAAATGTAAAGTTGCCCAAACATCCAGGGAAAATAATGTGCACAGCAGAATGAGAAATAAACGGTACAGATATTTCATAGTTGCCCCATCAGGGAAGATTTTAGGACACACACATATCCTGGGAGACCTTAAGCTCCTTGTTAAATGATAAGAGAGTCTTGTACGTCTTATCTGCCAAACAAAAGAGTAATGCAGATCTTAGAAAGCCTTTCTAGATTTTGGAGAAAACAAATATGGTTTAATTCATGTTAACTCACAAGGCTCTCTGTTGAGTCCAAGCTATCGTGTATGCTTGGGTGTCAAATGTATTAGTCAGCTTTCCACCACACTAAGAAAATACCTAAGATAATCAACTTGACAAAAGGAAGGGTTTGTTTGACTCAGAGTTTTGGAAGATGCCGTACATGGTCTGTTGACTCTTTCTCTTTGCATTTGTGACAAGGCAATATGAAATGGAGACATGTGATAGAATGAACTTCTCACCTCACAACTGCTGGGAAGCCAAAGAGAAAGAAGGGGCCCCATGGGATCACAGCGTCCCTTCCAATATTACAATGTCACACCCCAAGGAGCTAACTTCTTCCCACCAAGCTCCACCTCTTCAAAGGTTGCACCACCTACCTATACACATACTGGCTAGTGACAAAGCCTTGACCATACTGTCCTTTGGATGAATATTTATCCAAACTTGAACACTCAGCTTGTGTGATAAACTAGACGTCTATCATGAGATTTCTGGAAAGTCCCAGGAAGAGAGCTGAAGAGAGCTGAATCTTTCAAGTACCAGAATAGAGCCTTACCTTCAGCAGTACATGACCACTCCTCATTTGAAAAAGCATAGGCATTAGTATACACAGTGGTCACTACTGATTGTCAGACTGACAAGATCTGCAATCACCTTGGAAACAGACCTTTGTTTGTGTATCTCTGTGACAGTTTCTAGATGGGATCGAATTTGGGAGACCCTCTCTCATATGAGTGGCACCATTCCCTGAGCTGGAGCCCTGAACTGAGGGAGAAGGAGAAGAGCGTTCACTGCAGTCTGCTTCCTGACTTCGGATGCAGTGTGGCCAGCTGCCTCACAACCCTGCAGCCGACTCCCCTACTAGGATGAACTATGCCCTCAAAGCATGAGCCACAACAATCCCTCCCACGTTCAAGTTCCTTTTGTTGGGTATAGTGTGTCAGGACAAAGAGAAAAGTAATGAATATAATAGCTTTGAAATGCATTCGACATAGGATCTCAAGAACCTCTGTCACCAGAGCTTCCTGTTGAGAAGGGAGTGGTACCACATGATCATAAGGTCAGTGCGCACAGTGCAAAACAAGAATATTATATTCAGAATCAGATCTAGATGCCCCAGGGATTTTATGTCACATAAATAGATGACTAATAAGTGGCCTCTATTCCCATGTCACCTGCCTCTATTGCATGAATGCCTCTCCATCAGCTTGCACATCTGGTTTGAAGGGTGTTTCTCTGTGAACAATCAAGGAAGAAGGAAATTGCCTAGGCTTAGTTCACAGTTGGGTTAATGTGATGTGTGGGTTTTAGACAAACATACGCCCACAGCTTTATAGGAGAAGTTTTAAAGGAAAGTGTAGCAGGCACCAAAGAAGCCAGGATATATATCCAACCACCCACTGCACAGAGGGAAACGGGGTCTGGGAGATGCATATGCGAAGATCCCGATGACAATCAATGGCTTGGCCCTTAAAATTAAAAAAAAGAAAAAGAAAAAGCATTTAAAACTGATATTGACAATAAAGGGAAAGAAGGCATGTGAGAAAGGTGTGTGAATAACTCATGACAATGGGTTCACACGGTACAACTCTTTATGCCTTAAGAGCATCTGTTCCCCAAGGACTCTCTCAACAACCACATGGACAGAGTCGCCTCACAGCTGTGACCCCCAGTGCTGTGGCAAAGAACCTAGTAAGTAGAATGGCCATGATAGCAGGAGCAGAGGCAATACACAGGCTGAACAGGTTAGGTTCCACTACCACAACAGACTGCTGTGGGTGTACAAGAGTTACCTAAAGGCCTGAGTTAAAGCCTGTTTCCCCGGGATAGCACTAATGGGGTGGGAAGGAAGTTTGGTGGAAGGCTCTTGGAGGTTTGCTTGTGGAGGTGATCTCAGTTATTCTTGTTTTCTCAGTTTAGGAAGTCACCAGTTTTCTCTACCATGTAATCCTGCCAGGATATGCCCCTCCCACCCCAGAGACCCAAACAGGACTTTTTGATCTTAGACTGAACCCTCTAGAACCATGACCAACATGAACTTCTGTTCTTAGTGAGTTGACTAGCATTTTGTGTAGTGAAAGAAAGCTGGCTACCACACAGACCTAGCTACTTTTATCACTGAATCCCCTGCTTGCTTGCAACAAGGGCCAGAGAGCAATTAAGTATCAGTTGATTGCACTTGACCTCATCTTAGACTGGTCATCACTTGGCCCTATAAGAAACTTGTATCTGCTCCACATATAGTTTCCCTTTACCCAATCAATCTACTTTCCCTTCATCACCATACTTAAAAGGCTTGATTTACCTACACGCCTCACATCCACCACTGCATTTACCACAGGATTTGTTTTATGGGGGAAAAAAAAGTTAAGAATATATGTAGAACTACGGGCTCCTAAACCTCTGAAGGAACCAGGCACTGCTTGACTTAAACGCGGGTAACAAAGGACACAGTATGATCAAGACACTGGTACTAGCCTAGTAATAGCTATGGGCTGAGACATTGTCCTTCAAGATGTGTCTCCAATATCAGCAACACCAGGTTCCAGGTAACTGCATCCTTCCCTCTTTCCATCACCTACAGGGCTTAACTAACAAAGCATGTGTTTACTTTGCCTGGAAACTTAGGCTTTTTTAGGCTGGGTTTCATGGTTTCTCCAGGAGAACTGTTTACCTAGGGGACACTGAAAGACACAGTAAGTCATTGCATGCTTTGAACTTATACCAGTGAGAAGACCTTTTAAGGAGTGTGGGTCTTTGAAAAAGACCAGAAACAGCTGTGTTTGTGTATCTGCTGCCAGATGGGACAGACATCTGGAAAGGAAAACTACCTGCAAAATGTCCAAGAATAAAAGTACATTATAAACAGATAAGGTGAACTATGACCCCAAGATAAATGGATACCTGTGTTGTTTCCTTGCCGTCTTTTAGCCTCCGAATTCTGTAAGGCAGATTTGTGAGAGTCAGAGACCACAGAGGGTGAGGAGACACCCTGGAGGACGGGAGCGGCTGCTGCTCCGGCTGCTCCCTTGGTGAACTTATAAAGACAGGGGCTATCGCGGTAGACATGGCAGTCATAACGTTCTCTGGAACGTGAACTGCTCACCAAAGCCGATCTAGTTGGAACCTCCGCCGAGTGGAAATGTACCAAGGGGAGAACACACAACCTTTCCCACCCCTACCCTGACCCCTGCTCAACAGACACCGTTCTTTTTTTTTCCCAGCAGCACTTGATGGCCATCTGATGGCAGACTGTCCCATGGGGGCCATTCCAGTATAAAAGGTAGTAACATTTCCACTCGGGCCCAAGTACTGAGCCTGTTCATCATGATCAAGCCTTACGGTCCCTCTACTGTGGTCCAAACTCTTGTTAAATTCTAGTTATTGCTGTTGAGTGTGTATTTGCATGATGCGTAGGTATGTGCCCCAGTTCACATGCGGAAGTCCGGTGGGGTCATTTCTTTTTCCACTTTCCAGTGAGTGGGTTTCTGGGGCTGAATTCACTGTCAGGCTTGGGCAGCGCGCACATGTACCCAAGTGAGCTACCACATCAGCACCGATCGCATAGTCCTGGATTCTCAGTAACATTCCTTACGCATCTAGAGATAAGTGGAAAACAGCCTGCTCCCATGGGGCGGAAGGACCATGTTAACGGGCAGGGTCTCAGCACAATGCATGATAAGACAGCTCAGATCCTCGGGGGTGAGATAAGATGCCCGAATTCCTCCACCGCTACTTTTTGTGTGTCTCTAGCTCCCAGCTAGTGTCCCCACTTAACAAAAAAAGCTCTCCTGATTTGGAAGGTATTTATTATGTAACTCTTTCATGGAACTGGGCTTTGGGTACAGTTTCCTGAAATCTTAGCCCTGTGACTAAACTGTGCGCACGATTTGTTACCTGCCTTGTCTGTTTGTTTTGGTTTGGTCCAGTCTGGTCTGATCGTGTCAGAGCTTGGTTTTTAGTGGAGGGCTGGCACTCATCAGGCTCCTGGTTCCCTTAAGCTGCCAGTGGCTCCCTTGTCTTAGTAACGGTTGCTAATGTTTTAAAGTCTAATCAGATAGGGAGATTGGCTCAGAGAGCCCTCCCTTACGGTTCTCCAGCACCAAATGTAGCCTCACTCAGGATTTGATTAAGGTGTACAGTCCGGGGGCTGATACACAAAAGAGGACTTACTTGGAGGACTTGCCTGCACTACTAAGGAAGCTGGTTAAGCAGCCCGCGTGAGTCAACTGCTTTTGTGTTTGGAGGGACCCTGAGGTAACCAGGGTGCGCAGTTGAGCCAAAAGACAAACATTTTAGTTTTCATCTTAAATGTTCCCTCAAAGGTTCATCTGCTGGCTTGGTCCCAGCTTGGGAGATACTGAGTGAGGGTGGAACCTGTAAGGGATTAGACCCAGTCAGAGGGAATTACATCGCTGGAGACATACCTCTGAAGAGGACTTTACTTTGCACTCTCCCCACCTCTCTTTTTCCCTTTCTGCCACCCATTCCCCCTACCCACCCCTCCTTTCCCGACTTCCCTAGCCACAGGGAACTGCCTTGCCACTGACACAAAACTGGGCAAAGTGAACATGAACTAAAATTTCTGAAACCGTGAGCAAAGCTTTTCTTCTTATTCACTGTCTTGTGTACATTTTCTCCTGATTCATTGTTCATTGTCTTGGGTACCTTGTCACAGCAATGAAAAGCTGAGTACTGTAGACATTTAGTAAAGAAGCAGTCAATGGTACATTAGAACCTGCCTCTGTCTCTCTGCCACAAACACTGAGGTAAAGCAGCCTTGTCTGAGATGCTGGTAACTCTCCTCATGGAGCTACATGCATACTTAGCCTGTGACACAGGTAGGCTGACAGAGAAAATAAAAGACAACCAGTCTGTCAAAATACATTCAAATCATTCTGAAAGTGTTAACACCACTTTTCATCTTTCATATGAATATTTGAAGACCTCATATTATCTGAACTTATAAACAAACATTGATTTTATGATGATCTTTTAAAAAGTGAATAATATATTTTCCAAGTAATTTCTTAACACAAACGCAAAGAAAATAAATACTTACACTCTATCTAGCATAATATATGTTATTGTTCTTAATTTTACATTTTTCTACTAGATTTAATTTCAAAAAGATAATTTAGCCCATCCTTGTTATACACAGACTGCACAGGAGATGGGCATATAAGAAGTATCCTCTGCTGAAGATGTACAGTGTAGAAAGAAGACTACAAATTCCAAATGCTCCGGCTGTGATAAATTTTATACAATAACATGAAAGAAAGTTTTAAATTAATTTTAAATCAATTTAAAGGAACGAGAACGACATCCATGCATGGAGAAATTCAAGGGTAATGTGCTAAGGAAATGCCATTTGAGCTGTATTTTGAAGCCTGAATTGAGTTCCTACTAAAGAGTAGGAAAATATCTTTAAAGGAAAGAGGAAGCAATGTAATATAGGCAATGGTGTATTTCAAAGACAGCTCAGAGTGGCTGATGTAGCAGAAACTGTTGCATAATGGCTGAATGTGAATGGATTTAGGAGAGGTAAACAGTAGATTAAAGAGACTGACTGAGGAACTTACACTGGGCCACTGGGCTTAGGTAATGGTGCTGAATTCAGACATGTCTGTGCTCAGTGCTTTTTTTATTTAATAATTTTTATTTTTTTATATTAATCACAGGTTATTTACTTTGTATCCCAGCTGTAGCCCCCTCCCTCATTCCCTCCCAATCCCACCATCCCTCCCTCATCTCCTCCCTGCCCCTTTCCAAGTCCACTGATAGGGGAGGTCCTCCTCCCCTTCCATCTAACCCTGGCTTATCAGGTCTCATCAGGACTGGCTGCAATGTCTCCTCTGTGGCCTAGCAAGGCTGCTCCTCCCTCGAGGGGCAAGGGGGGGGTCAAAGAGCCAGCTATTGAGTTCATGTCAGAAATAGTCCTTGTTCCCCTTACTAGGGTACCCACTTGGATACTAAGCTACCATGGGCTACATCCGAGCAGGGGTTCTAGGTTATATCCATACATGGTCCTTGGTTGGAGAAAAAGTCTCATAAAAGACCCCTGTGCCCTGATATATTTGGTCCTTGTGGAGCTCCTGTTCTCTCCAGGTCATACTAACTCCCCCTTCTTTCATATGATTCTCTGCACTCTTCCGAAGGTTTGGTTATGAGTCTCAGCATCTGCTTTGATACACTGCTAGATAGACTAAAGTGACAACACATGCTGGAGAGGATGTGGAAAAAGAGGAACCTCCCCCATTGCTGGTGGGAATGTAAACTTGTACAACCACTTTGGAAATCAATCTGATGCTTTCTCAGACAATTGGGAATACTGCTTCCTCAAAATCCAGCTATACCAACCTAGGCATATATCCAAATGATGCTCAAGTACACAACAAAGACATTTGCTCAACCATGTTTGTAGCAGCTTTATTCGTAATAGCCAGAACCTGGAAACAACTCAGATGTCCATCAACGGAGGAATGGATACAGAAATTGTGGTATTTTTACTCAATGAAATACTACTCAGCAATTAAAAACAAGGAAATCATGAAATTTGCAGGCAAATGGTGGGATCTAGAAAAGATCATCCTGAGTGAGGTATATATACTCACCTATAAGTGGGCACTAGACCTATAAGATAGGATAAACATACTAAAATTTCTACACCTAAAAAAGATAAACAAGAAAGAGGACCCAGGGTAAGATGATCAATCCTCACTTAGAAAGACAAATGGGATGGACATTGGAAGTAGGAGAAAACAAGTAACAGGACAGGAGCTTACCGCAGATGGCTTTTTTTTTTAAGGATACATTTTATTTCATTTTATTTATTTATTTAATTGTATGAGTGTTTTGCCTACATGTATGTTTGTATATTACCACATGTGTGCTTGGTGCATTGGGAAGTCAGAAGGAGACATCAGACCCTCCCATAAAAAAATAAAAATAAAAAACTAATGTTACAGATGATTGTGGACCACAGCATGTGTGTGCTGGGAAACAAATCCAGGTCCTCTGCAAGAACAAGTGCTCTTAACCACTGAGCCATATCTCTATCCACACTGGGAGATTTTGAGTAAAAAAATGACATGTGCAAAGCAGTGTCTACAGACATTTTTTGGGGGGGAAGGGGGTCCGGTATATGTAGAGGGAATAACCAGATTGAAAACTGGGCAGGCCACAGAGAATCAGGGGAAGTCCTAGATTGCAAGTTCTAGATTACAACCCGAACACAGCTATTTTTATTATTATTATTTGTCTATTTTTTAGGCAAATCGTTTATTCTACAGGATTATAGTTTTCTCCTAAGGAATGTGATGAAAGAACTAATTATCTCTGAATTTTCTTTCAGATCTAGTAAAGCCTGTGTGGTGATGAAGATGTGGGTGAAGGAGTGACTTGAATGCGTCAGGAAAATAGTAATACTTTGGGATAAGATGGATGTGTCACTTCTGAAGTGTCATTTAGAAATCAAACCAGTGACATTTAAAGAAAAAAAATGGACATTCTATAATTTAGAAGTTATTACAGTGTATTCTCCAAGTCAGACCTAAAATTAAAGACTTAATGGGACGAATATTTTATCTACTATTGCAAATGTTTTCTGCCTTTGGCTCTTAACTACACATCTCCCTAGAATATTTTCAAGCCTTAACTAGAAATAACATTAAACACTTTTCTTCAAAATTATCTTCCTAAGCCCAGTCGTCTCCATGCTACTGAATCCATGGGATAGCTGTTGCATATGAGAAGATTAAATACTCAAGATGAGAACATATCTATACGTTATGGATCATTGTGCTATTGCAATGTTCTAACGACATTTATTTAAACCTAGAAAGTTCCAAAATGCTTTCTTTCAAAATCAGGCTCATGCCTGATGGGTCCAGACATTGGATGCTTTTGCTGTAAAGCTAACCGGCCTTCACTTTGTACTTACTGTCATGGCCTGACCCCCTTTGTCTTAGCTCCTTAGCCAAGGCTTAGACAATTAAAATTTCCCAGAGGTCCCTTGTCTTGGCTCTCCACAAAGCTACTGGGAGAGAGCTGTCTCTTCTTCATGGCAATGGGTCTTGCCTTCCAGTGAGAAAGCAAAGCTGAGAAGTTTCCAGGCCTTTCAGAACTTGTCCATTGAAATGCAAACACTCCTCTGGCGCCTCCGAAAATTCTGAGAAATTTTTGGTTTTGGGTGATGTTTCCAGGAAACCTGGCACTCTAGTCCTGTTGATGACTGGCTTGAGTTCTCCCATTTCGAATGACATTCAAGTCCACTCAGCCCCTGACTGTCTCCTGCAGGGCAAAATCCCAACTTGAACATTAAACAAAAGGGTAACTTTTTCTCTCCAAATTTGGAATGGTGACCAGTAAACCTCAAACCCTCCCTTTGTTACATCTTCTCCCCAGCTGTGATTTAGCTCCCTGACATGCGCTCTTCCTACCCCTGCAGATGGACTATCATAGTCCTGAGGTTAGCTTGCATAAGCAGGCTCATGGCCTGCGGGATGGCCGCTAAGATGTGGTGAGGATAAAGGGCATTGTGCTGGTCTCTCTAATGTGGTCATCCTGGCTGCTCCAAATGTTCACCCACTTGTTCTACTTGTTTCATAGAATGTATATGTTCCGTGCTCCAACTATCAGTGTAGAATGAAGCCACCTGTCATTTCTTCCTTCATTTTCTCAACAGAGTGAGAAAGCAGCTGCCAAGGGCCCAGTCACTACATCACTAAATTCTAACCTTCGCTAGAATCAACTCCTGTATATTTTTACCATAGTTTGTTTTTAATGGCTTGTTTTGCTTCCATGATGTCATCGTACAATAATGATAGAAAAGACAATATCTCCCCATTATCTCACACACACTCATCCACAGGGATAGAATAGTGGCTGGCTTGCTTTTTATTTTCTGTAAGTTAAGCTCAGTGAACATTTATGTAACAATGATGGCTTTAAAAAAAATAGCTTGTCTAACTATTAACTGCTTAGCATGTTGAAGGAACAACAGGGCAAATTCATGCCACAACAGTAGATAAGATCTTAATGGAAGTAAGGCTGAAAGGACCTAAAGCATGCGGAATGAGAGCAAGTGAAAACAAAAAAGGAATGAGCTGTTCTTTGTCAAATGTTCCACAGTGCTTTGATGTAAGAAAGCAGGTACAGTGTCCAAATCACAAAACAGGAGGGACTTAAATACTATATTGAATCCCAGTTAAAAGCACAATTCTACATTTAACAATAAACTTCCATGTGTGTGTTTAAGTATGTGTATTCATTTATGTGTATATGCAAAAGCCAGAGGTTTACATAGTATACCTTCTTTCATGGCTCTCAATTTTATTTTAGTTTATTCTATTTAATTTTATTGAGATAGGGTCTTCGGCTGAACCTGGTGCTTGCTGATTCAGCTAGAATGACTAGGCAGCAAGTCCCAAGGATTCTCCTATCTTAGCCACTCAACACTCTCATTCCTGGGTTAGAGAACACCACAATGGAAGCTCAGATCAAAATGTGAAACAACTGGCAGCCATGAGTCGATACCTACATTTCATACCTAGACACTGTGAGTTCTCAGGTACAATGCTGGTCACCAGTTTATGCCTGAAACAAATTTTCTGAAAGGCTGTGCAATACCCTGTTGTCTCCCAAAGACCCAGGGCATCACTTGTCTGCCAGTGTGCCTTTTGGCTTTCACGGGAACAAGGGTATAGACCTACACCAGCCATGCTGACCTCACTCCTGGGGCCAAGAAAGAAATCCCCAAGTCTGGCTCCCAAGAGCCATCCATTCTTACCCATTCTCCATCCCCCTCAGTGGCTGGAAAAAGGCATACTTCAAAGTATCTGCCGTGTATTTTCATCTGTCTGTCTATCTGGCAGTGCTGGAGATTGATCTAGAGTGCTACATATACAGTTGTCCACTGAGCTGCAACCCCTGCCCAGCTACATGATTTTTTAAGTTATTCTTATGATGATGTTGATGGTATCATCATCATTTTGATTTATTTACAAGTTATTCACTTTGTATCCCAGCTGTAGCCCCCTCCCTCATCTCCTCCCAGTCCCACCTCCCTCCCTTTTCTCCCTCTATGCCCCTCCCTTAGTCCACTGATAGGGGACGTCCTCCTCCCCTACTAGCCTATCAGCTCTCATCAGGACTGTCTGGATCCTCTTTCTCTGTGGCTACATGATTTTTGAGGTTCCAGGAACTAGATCAAAGTGAGGCTGAAGTTAAAGGTTCCTAAATACAGATTTTTAAATGACAATAAACTTCAAAAAGTCAAAAAGTCATAAAACTGCATTTGTAATTGCATTTGTAATGCAATTCATGTTTGTAAACTACCAATAGTGCAAATCAGATCTCCCTTTCAGTACGGATACAGCTGACCTCCATGCATGCACATCTCACAGTAAGCTGATAGGTACAAGCATAAGGGCTATGGAGGGCAATCAATTACCAATGTTTAATGTTTGGGTTCTGATAAATGCAGAGAATTTAGCATTCATTACTAGAAGAAAAGACTCGTTTTTCTTACAGATCAGAGATTATGGAAAGAAGAATAGCAATAGTTTTTAAACAGTTTAAATTAGGAAATAAGATTTTTGAGTAAGTCCCCTACATATATTAAAACACACACACACACACACATTCTTTCAAAGCAATGCTCTTAGAAGCTTTCAAGCAAGCAGACTGACAAAAGGAATTAGTATAACCAGTTCGTGGTGAGTATTGGAGGGGGTGGGGAGGGGTGCCTTTCGGGTGAAGGATGAATGCAGAGGCTGGGGGCTGAACCCACCAGTAGGATGCTTGACTGCTTCCAAGTTCTGGGTCTGATCTACTCCACTACAAGCGAGGGGAAGGGAAAGAATGAATAAATGAATGTAACCTATAATCCTAGCACTCAGGAGCCTGAGACAGGAGGATTGCTATCACTTTAAGCCCAGCCTGAACAATGTAGTAAGTTCTAGACCAGCATGAGAATAACAGTCTGTGTCATAAAAATAAAATAGTAATGATTATTATTAATACATTTTATTATTTTCACTCTGTCACACGCTTCATATTCAGGAGTGATTTGGGGGTTCTCACACAGGACTCCAAAGCATGCACGGGGTCACAGAACCCACCTTTAAAAGAGTCAGAGGGTGAGAGGGAAGGAAAGGCAACTCCTGTAACACACTGAGAAAGCAGCTTTTCCATTAGGGAGTAAACAGTGATGTGTCAGTTTGCAAAGAAATCAAATGAAAAATTGCTTTCAAAGGCTTCAGAATGGTCTCTGCTTTGAGGCATGGGAAAAAACTGATTTCGGTAATTGAAAGAGAGTTGCAGAGTGCATGAACAATCAGCTCCACAGGAGACCCCGCCTGCATGGCAACCAACTTCAAGGACTTCTGAACGAGGAAGTGTTCTGTGCGCAAATGAGCCAGGTGGACTAAGTCTCTCTTCACGGGTGCTTTAAGCGTAAGTCTCAATGTTAATTACTACCCAATCCAGTTATGGTTTGGAAATGGCAGAGTTTTTTTTTTCCCCCTCTGGTAGGGTCTTGTTATCATATCCTAACCAAAATGAAAGATTATTTCATTGTGGACTGAGTCATCCCCTGTTCCTCCTCCTGTACCGCCTCATCCACACCCTCTTGCTTCTTCTGTTTTCTTACTCTTTTTCCTCTTCTACCTCCTCTCCCCTCATTTCTTCTTCCTCCTCTTCCACTGTGCCTTCTCTGCTGATAACGGAAGCCTCACAAGCATCCATAGCTGTCAACTACAACCCAGATATACGTTATTTTGCTTGAAAGTCTATTTTTCAAATTTAAATTAGAAGACCAGAACTAACTCTATTTATCTATCTATCTATATCTATATATCTGTCTAGCTATCTATATTTATCTATCATCTCTATCTCTATCTCCCTTCTTCCTCTAACATTATTTTTCTATCTTCAGTAGGTAGCATAGCTAAGACAAAAAAAAAAAAAATGCTAAGTGTTAAATGTTTTGTCACATCCCGAAAGACAGGAAAGATAGAGGCACTGATTTTATTAAAATCTTATTTCTAATCAAGGTACCTGTAAAATATCCCAAACTAATTAAAAGAATTTTCTAATGATCTTGAGAGAAGATTGCCATACAATACTTTGTCAGACAGCTTCTGTTCCTGTAGTGGTAGAAGGAGATAGCCAATCAAAGAGAAGAAAGGTTTCTCAAGGATCACAGTCTTAAAGGCTTCACTCCATGATCAATTGGTCCATTACTTTGGGCCTATGGCAAGGTAAGTCACAGAGGGAGCAAGTAGCAGAAAGAGCTGCTCAGCTCTCAGTAGTTGGGCAGGAAAACACAGGGACAAGGCTGGAGTCTCGACATCCTTCTCAGGGACATGACCTGATAACCCATTTCCTCCCACTAGGAAGCTACCATGTTTCAATGGTGGCAGAGCTAAGGACCACATTTTCAATACAGTCAAGATTCAAATTACAGCAAGTAAATCCCTCAGCCTGGAATTGTACGTGTGTTTGTTTGACTCATTTCAAACTATGTTTTGAATTGTTTTTATCTCATTTGTTTTTAATATTTTGAGACAGGGCCTTTATATGTAATAGAGCTGAACTCATATTCCCTTTGTAGCCCAGTATGGTGGTTTGAATAAGTATGTCCCTCACAGAATCATGTGTTTGAATGCTTAACCCATAGGCAGAGGCACAATTATGAGGTGTGGCCTTGTTGGAATAGGTGTGGCCTTTGGAGAAAGTATGTCATGGCGGGGGGTGGGGGGGTTTGAGGTCTTCTATGCTCAAGCCACACCCAGTGTGGCATACAGTCGCTTCTGCTGCCTGCAGATTAAGATGTAAAACTCTCAGCTCCTTCTCCAGCACTATGTCTGCCTGCATGCTGCCTGCTTCCCACCACAATGATAACAGACTAAACCTCTGAAACTGTAAGCCAACCCCAATTAAATGTTTTGTTTTGAAACCCTCCCCTACCAGTGGACATGGGGAGGGGCATGTGTGGAGAAAGGGGAGGAAGGGAGGGATTGGGAAGGGAGGAGGGAGGGAGGGAACTAGAGGGGGGATACAAAGTAAATAAAGTTAATTAAAAATAAAATAAAATTTAAATTAAAAAAATATTTTGTTTTATAAGAGTTGCAATGGTCATGGTGTCTCTTCCCAGCCATGGAAACTACAACTAAGATAGAAGTTGGTACCAAAGGCTAGGGTGTTGCTGTGATAGGCCTAGCCATGCTTTCATTTGAAGAAGTGTGGATTTGGGGATTTTGTATTAGGAAAACGGTGAAATGCTTTAAGCACTGCTTAATGAGCCATACGAGTAGGGTCATGGAAGACAGTGATACTGAGGGTGACTTGAACTGTGGGGCTTGGCTCACAGAGTTTCAGAGGAGAAGGATTTTAGTATATTGCCTAGAGATCATTCCTGTGATATTTTGGTGAAGAATGTGGATGGTTTTTGCTCCTGTCTGAAGAGCCAGCCTAAGGCTATGGTAAACAGATATAGCTTGATTGTACTGGCAAATGAAATCTCAAAACAGCCTAGCATAGGCACTGTCCTGTGATTCACTCTTATGAAGATCATTTTGATGAAACAGAGCAAGCTGAGCAAGAAAAAATACAGAATGTATATTTCAAGGATTAAAGGGGCACAAGGAAGTGGAATGGAGCTAAATCACATGTTAAAGGATATAAACAGGTTAAAGAGAAGTGGTGTCACTATAGTTTTAATCTGTACTTTCTTGATTCATAATGATATGATATTTTTCACACATTTGTTGATCATTTATCTGAGTAATTTTGAGAATATCTGTATTCAGATACTTTGTCCGTTCTCTGATTGAATTATTTTCTCATCATTGAGTTATTTAAATTGCTCACTTCATATGCATTTGGAATATTAATCCCTTAGCAGATGTATCAGTCTGTAGATGGATTCCTCACTCTGAATTATTTTCTTAATCATATAAAAAACTTTTAGTTCTTTGCTTAGATAGGCAAAAAAAGAAAAAAAAAATATATATATATGGAGCTCTTCCTCCATGCAGACATCAGTTGCCTTTTTTTAAAAATTTTTTATTTAACTTTTATTAATTACACTTTATTTATTTTGTATCCCCCCATAAGCCCCTCCCTCCTCCCCTCCCAGTCCCGTCCCACCCTCCCCTCCCCCCTTTTTTTTTGGACTTAACATAAGCAATTCCCAGGTCTTCAGTTTTGAGCTAGAAACTGCTGAGACTTCCTGCTTCTTAGCCCAAATAGCTATCAAGTTCTCTCCCCGTCAGGCATGTTGATGGTCACTGATGAACTGATGAGCCTCCCAGCTTCCTATAGAATAAAGCAATCTAATCAATTCTTCTTTTTATATATGAATTTTTTTTTCTTTATTCACTTCTTCCTGGTTTGTCCCTGACAGGAACTCTGATTTCTGCTTTGTGAGGGTTAGTTTTAACTATCAACCGGGGAGGTCTCAGTGATGGATTAAGCAGATTGGGCCAGTGTATGCATGTACCTGGAGGAGCCTGTTTGGGGTGACTGAAGTAATAAGAGTCATCTACTGTGGATGCCATGTTTCCTGGGAATTGTTTCATGTGTGCTCTGTTCTGTGGCTCTGAGAAAATCCGGTTCATTCCTAAGACTTATATGACCTGCTACCTCCTTTTTTTCCCACTCATGGTGCTAATCTCTACAGTAATGAAGCTCACATATGTGGACACATCAGTCCAAGGTCCATACACACCCCTAAATTGCTTGTCACAGGACATTACTGGGGTATAAAGTTGCAGATAGTGTCAATGCAAAACTGTTTGGCCTACACCATGAAAGTGGAAATTTCCAGAATCCTGTTCAAGCACTGTGCAGGTAAGAGAGTGCGCTCAAGTGAAAGGTGGTGCAATCAGTGGCATGACAGAGCCTTCTAGAACAGGGGTCCATGTAAGGGACCCCCAATGCCTGGGTCTAAAAGCAGTATTGTTCCTCTCATCCTCCAGTGGTCAGCACAGCAGACGCCACTGGACAGAAGAGCGCGGCTTCATCTGAAAGATGCAAAGCGTTGATTTACAAACGTATTCATCCTGTGATGCTTTGTGTGTGTTTTATCAGAAGTCATTGCTCTGTGGCCTGACCATTTTAAAACACTCTCCAGTGAGTTACATATACATCTTCATCTGCATCTTGACAGAAGTCATTTCCTCCTGCATGGTCTCTTTCCTTCTTACCGTCTTTCTCATTCCTCATCATGGAAGTAACATAAAGGTCAGTTTTGGTATTTAAAAAAAATGGCCTTAGGTAATACATGGAAAGGACTTTCCTGAAGACTGCATATTGAATAAAATATGCATCATACAAATGTAGCTAACATATCAAACCTGCAATATTTCTTTTTGTTTCACAGTCATGCTAAGTAGAAATCTGAGCACTCTCTCTCTCTCTCTCTCTCTCTCTCTCTCTCTCTCTCTCTCTGTGTGTGTGTGTGTGTGTGTGTGTGTACAGTCAATTGTTGCCTAAAGACTATGGCACATCTGAGGAATGCATCAATCAGTGATGTCATTGTACTGGGAACACCACAGAATGCACTTAACACCTACATGACACAGAACAATCACTACATGTAGCCTCTGTTGCCACTCTGGGTGGTGTCATGAACCCGGGAGGAGGGGCCTTAAAATGAAGCAGTCTAAGGTCTCATGCAATAGCCAACTTTATTCAGAGAGTCAGACAGTTTATACTCCAAGGGTTAAGAAGCATCACCTGAGTACAGTATGCAATCAGAAGGTCAAGCTGCACATGGCAAAAAAAACCATGCTTTTCCATAGAGGCATATAAACAAATAATAGCCAATTAGAGCAAACAGTCTGAAGTAAGCTCACTCCTATCTGCTAAACCTTGGAGGAGCATGAAAGCACATTCCGAGAATAATCTGTGCTATGGAGGAGCAGAGATGACAAGACTCCTGTCTTGTTTGCTTGGAGTCTTCTCACAAGGTCTTGGAATTCTCCTCACACAGCTTCATTCATTAACCGTCTCCTGTCAGCCTCCCATCGTAATCAAGAGAATTGGTAAACAAAATGATGCTTTAACCACCTTGGTATAGTGTGAGACAGTAAACGTATTTTATAAGTAGAGGTAATTCTAAAATGATAAGGAAAGCACAGTAGAGGAAATACCCAAATCAGTAACACAGTCTTTATTTACTCCAGAGGTTTGTGCTTTGCATGACTATGGGAGATATCCCTGTGCACAACTGGACACACAGGCTGTTTACATATGCCAGCCTCACCATGAGCACTGGTGGCATGCTTGTGTCACAATGCTGTGGCAGACTTAAGGTTGCCAAGGCAACCTTCTTCAGCTCTAACCTATGGGCCGCTTTCACATAGGCAGGTTGCTGCTAACCGAAACAGCACTTGTTCATGTATGTGTTACTCATATATGAAGCACATGACTTAGATTCAGAAGACTGGTGCAGAGGGCATAGAGTTGGGAAATGTTTTTTAAAAATGTTTTGTAGTTAGGGAAATCTATAGTTTCCTGTCCCAAGATTTCCACTTCTGGATTATACAGACCTAAACCCTTAAAAACATCAATTTTCATCATCGCCTTGTTTCATGGAGACATTAGGAGGACTAAGTGAAGAAATATAGAAGGCTGGACTGACCTCCCACCTATGATCCCCGCTAGCATGGGGTATAGACTCCAGGTCCCTCATGTATACTGGGCAAGGGTTCCACCACCACTCACTGTCACTGGTTCACTCAGTTGCTCCCACTTGGCTAACTTTCTCGGATCCAGGAAACACTGTTGGATATTCACTTCAAGTGGAAGAGAAACGATTCCCTGCTGTGGACTCCCTTTGTATATTTTGCAAGCTTTGTACACCTTGTAAACTTTGTAAAACCTCAAGGCAGGCAAGCGGCCATACCCCCTGCCAGGTGGCTCCAGCAGCCAGGCCCTGACCCCAGATTTCCTTATATAGTCCTAATTGTCATTTTCTAAGGGTTATAATAATCATCCCAGTCCCAAGGCAGGAGAGTAGCCAGGCCCCACCTTACAAGAAAAAATTTCCACCAATCCCTGAGCTCCTCCAAGCTCAGGACTTGAAATTGCACTAATCCTCACTGTGGAAATGTCCACCCCTAAGAAATCCTATATACAGTCTGCCTATTATCCTGTTTCTTGCTGTCCTCTCCCGGAAGCAGAGGTAGCTACCCATGGGTTCATCCTCCAAATCTTGGATTCCCTCCCCCCAAAAAAATCTGTTTTATGAGTTTTGCTGCCTGATATGGCTTACTCATTGAAAGAAGCCAAGAAGCGAAGAAGAAGAAGAAGAAGAAGAAGAAGAAGAAGAAGAAGAAGAAGAAGAAGAAGAAGAAGAAGAAGAAGAAGAAGAAGAAGAAGAAGGAAAGTGGAGAAATGCTGAGGCTCCTGAGCTCCTCAACTCCACCAGAATATTCTCCCTCAGGGCTGCAATGCCTCTCCTCTTAGAGCTGTGTGGTTCCTGGACCACCGTGTCTCAGGATACCCTTCTATTGGGACACTGCTCCACCTCAGAGCTATTTGGTGCCAAGTCCCAGAACACCTTTCTCTCTGAGCAGAAATTTCAACACAAACGATTTTATTTTTATTCATCACAGACTACCATCACAAGGTATAAGACTATATGGTTGGAGTGGCAGACATTTGCTGCTCATAGCTCTGGAAGTTAGAAGTCCACAATCAATGTGTTGGCAGAGTTGGTGTGTGGTGAAGCCCCTCTTCACAGGTGCAGCCAGAAACTCTCTCACTGCCCTCACATGAACTGTTCTCTGTTCTAGTGCAGAAGGAGAGAGGGGGCCAGGTGGCCTCTGCTGTGTCTTCCTTTTCTTATGCAGACTCTAGCTCTTGAACTCCTCTCTTTTACAGTGTCATTTAGCTTTATCTCCAAAGTCACATTCAGGATTGTGGTCTTGACATATCAGTTTGGGAGGTACACGACAGAGTCTACAAAACTTACCTTCACCTTATTTTCTTTTATTTGCTTCTTATTATTATTCCTTAATTTATTTATTTAATCACTTTACAGCCTGATCACAGCTCCCCACCCCCTCCCAGTCTCACCCTCACATCCCCCTCCTCCATTCCCTTTCCCTTTCTCCTCAGAGAAGGGGATCCCCTCCCCAATAGGTATAAACCTACTCTGAAACATCAAGTCACAGCAAAACAAGTGCAGCCTCTCCCACTGAGGCCAGATGGGGGAAAGGGATCCAAAACCAGGTAACAGAGAGCCTCTATTCCCATTGTTAGGGAACTCACATAATGACCAAGCTGCACATCTATTACATATGTGTGGGGCATCTAGGTCCAGCCCATGCATGCTCTTTGGATGGTTCAGTCTCTGAGGGCCCCCATAGATCCAGGTTAGTTGACTCTGTAGGTCTTCTTGTAGTATTCTTGACCCCTCCAGCTCCCTCAATCCTTCCTCCCACTCTTCCCAAGAACTTGGCCTATCATTTGACTCTAGGTCTCCATCTCTGTTTTCATAAGCTTCCTCTCAGAAGACAGTTATGCTAGGCCCCTGTCTGCAATCTCAGGAGTGAATCCTTAATAGGATCAAAGGTTGGCTCTCTCCCATGGGGTGGGTCTCAAATTGGGCCAGTCATTGGTTTGCCATTTCCCCAATCTCTGTTCCATCTTTATCCTTACATTCTTGAAAGCAGGACAAAGTTTGGATCAAAGGTCTTGTGGGTGGATTGGTGTTCCCCTTCCTCCACTGGGAGTCCCACCTGGCTACAGGCAGTGGCCCTTCAGGCTACGTATGTCCTACTGCTAGGTATCTCAGCTAGGAGGGTCCCCACAGATTCCTTATTTTGGTCATGACTGCACCAGTCAAATTCATAAGAGGATGGGTATACACTAAAGAGTTTTAACCAAAGATTTAAGCTCACAAGGAGATTTAAATAATTACAGAATCCCAGACCCTCTGGAACTGGGAGCCTTGGAGAAGAAGTCCAGGAAGCCCTGGTTGTCCACAGTGTGGCTGCACTGAGAACAGCTCACTGAGAAGCTCTGAACTACGGAGCTTGCCTTTGTCCTCAGCCCTGCTTCCGCTCTACCACCCCCCCATTGCTCACCTCCTGATGACTTTCCTTCTTATTCAAACACCACTCTAAGACTTCATGATCGCAAAAATGCATACTACTTCTTTGTTCCTTATGTGCTTTAGTATATCCATACCAGCTGTAGCCTAGGGATCCCAAAGCTCTCTTTTCCATACAATTTCACATACATACATTCCATCTTTCACTTATATGCTTGCATGTTCACCACTGGTTCTTCTTTCCCCATTCTCCAAGGTATTGTTCTGCCACATCTTATTATTCTTTTCCCAGGGTGTCTAAGTCAGTCCAATTATTTCAACCATTATTTCTATGAAAATAATCCTGAAGTCTTGAGACTATTTGAGTATATTTCCCATTAACCTCTTCCAGATAAATTTCTCAGGAATGTCCTAGTCATTTGTAAATCCACCATATTTGTTATTGTCGGATATTAAAGAATAAAAATGTGCCAGGCCCTATACAAGTCTGTAAGAATAGCATTGTCTTGCCTTTTCAACTTGCATAGTTTAATGAAGAAGGACAAGCAGGTAACTATAATGCGTGATTTTAAAATTCCATGCGTGGGAAACTCTGGGCACTTAGAAGGTAGTGCCGACTCAAGGAAGTAAGGAGGTAGGGTTTCTAAATTCAATCCCAAAATATGACCAGTGGGGGAAAGAGGGGAGAGTAAGTAAAAGCGGCCATTTATTAATTTCTTTCTGTCATCACCCCAGTCTTCCTTTATGGTGGCCCCTGAGACACAAGCTTTGGGACATTTTCCAGAAGCCAAAGGGTACAAGTCTCCAACTCTCCAGCAAACTTGGAGTGTGGGGAGACATGTAATTTCGTCATGGCCATGAAATGATATTCCTAAACACTAAATTTTGAGCTATGATATCATCACCTTTTAATTTTTTAGATTTTTTTTAAATTTTATTTTATTCATATGAATGTTTTGCCTAAGAGTATGTATATGCACCATATGTACCTGCAGAAGACAGAAGGCTGCATCCCCAAAACTAGTTATGAATGGTTGTGCCTATTGGGAACCAAATGTGGGTCCTCTGCAAAATTAACACGTGCTCTTAACAGCTGAGCCATCTTCCTGGACCCTGAATAAATACTGCTTTATAGGACCAAAGAAGACTAAGAAGAGCAGCCAAAGACCTAGAGAATGAAGTTGGAGGGAAGGGAAACACATTTTTCTAGAAGGCATTGCATTATGGGTAAGATCAGTAGGGTGACAGGTTTGATACTCTCTCCTTTAGCTTAAGAGATGCATGACTAGGCAGCTTTCCTGGTTTCCAGCATAAGGACTTGGAATAACACTGCATTGCCCCAAATTAAGTGAGCTGCCACATGAAAGGCTTTGAACACAGCAGTGCCCAGAACAGAAATTTCTGGAACCTGGACAGAGTAATTTGCAGGAATAGAAAGGGAGAGAAACTAAATTGCAATGAGCTGCAAAAGGTGTGTGTGTGTGTGTGTGTGCATATTAAACAAGAGAGAATAATTCAAGGACATTTGGTTCTAACAGAAATAGATTCAATGCTTTGTGGTGGGTGACATGAAGCTAAACATAAAATTGTACTTTCTTCCAAGATGAGTGAGATTTGAACATGCTTAAAAGCTAGCAAAAAAAAAATTAAGTGAGAAATTATTAGAATGGGGTTAATTGATTAGGTCAGTATGTCTCACAGTGTGGTCTACACACCATTCTGGACCCTTGAGGCCTCTTCTGTGAAAGCCCAGATGATGGAAACTGTCTTCATAACCACGATAAGACGTAATTTCCCTTACCATCCACGGCTTCTGGTCCACTTGTTTAAAAACAATGGTAGGTCTCTTGAGTTTTTGATCTTAGCCATTCTGATGGGTGTAAGGTGAAATCTTAGGGTGGTTTTGATTTGCGTTTCCCTGATGGGTAATGAGGTTGACATTTCTTTAAGTGTTTCTCTATCTGCCATTCAATATTCCTCTATTGAGAATTCTCTGTTTAGCTCTGTACTCCATTTTTTAATTGGATTACTTGGTTTTTTGCTGTTTAACTTCTTTAGTTCTTTATATATTCTGGATATTAGCCCTCTGTCAGATATAGGGTTGGTGAAGATCCTTTCCCAATCTGTAGGCAATCGTTTTGTTCTGACGACCGTGTCTTTTGCTTTACAGAAGCTTTTCAGTTTCATGAGGTCCCATTTATTGATTGTTGCTCTTAGAGCCTGTGCTGTTGCTGTTCTGTTCAGGAAGTTGTCTCCTGTGCCAATGAGTTCAAGGCTCTTCCCCACTTTTTTCTTCTAAGCGGTTTAGTGTGTCTGGTTTTATGTTGAGGTCTTTGATCCACTTGGACTTTAGTTTTGTGCAGAGTGATAAGAATGGATCTATTTGCATTTTTCTACATGTAGCCATCTAGTTAGACCAGCACCATTTGTTGAAGATGCTGTCTTTTTTCCATTGAATGGTTTTGACATCTTTGTCAAAACATGCTGTACTCCACCCAAGGACTATGCATGGAGATAACCTAAGACCCCTGCACAGATGTAGCCCATGGCAGCTCAGTATCCAAGTGGGTTTCATTGTAATAGGAACAGGGACTGTCTCTGACATGAACTGATTGGCCTGCTCTTTAATTACCTCCTCCTGAGGGGGGAGCAGCATTACCAGGACACAGAAGAAGACAATGTAGCCACTCCTGAGGAGACCTAATTGACGAGGATCAGAAGGAAGGAAAAGAAGACCTCCCCTATCAGTGGACTTGGGGAGGGGCATGCATGCAGAGGCTGGAGATGGGAGGGATTGGGACGGGAGGAGGGAGGGAACCACAGAAGGAATACAAAGTGAATAAAGTGTAATTGATAAAGAAGAAAATAAATAAAATAAAAAAGCAATAGTAGGGGAAGCTGCTGGCACCTTGGCATGCATTAAAATAGAGGCATCAAACTGTCTCCTTCACCACCATACTCCATAAGGTCAATGTCAGCTCCACTTACAATGTGCCTAATGAGGGACAAAAAGTGCTAATTTTATTAATACTTAACCCACAAGTCCACATTGTTTTATTATCCTGTGTGGTAAAACAAGAACTGTGCAAGATACACTTGTACTTCAGACAAAGTCAGTGGTTTTGTTCACACCACAGTGAGTCAAACCCTCTGTCTCAAAGAAAACCGTATTGGCTTTAGAGAACAGTTGGCAGACCATGATTATTTAAATTCGATGTTGGAAATAAATATATTCCTGGAAATAAACAAAATGAGCCTTTTCCTCCAACAAAACCTGACAATATTGTTTCCATTAATAATATTTGAGCTTTCGAGCAAAAATTACATTGGAAGATTATAATTTTGTCTGCCCTCCATGAGTCTGACAGTATTCTTATCATTAAATACTCTCTTGATGTGGTTAGTGCCAATGTTTAATGAATTCTGTGCTCTGAATTATGTAGTGAATATTGCAAAACAAATGTCCCAGTGCTCAGGAGAGTTCTAACAATCAGTAAACTGGCACTTACCAAACCATGAAGCATGCAAGTGAAAGCCGTGCCTTTGTGGGAGAGTAGTTCAAAACGCGAAAGATGAATGATCTTAAAGTATCAAGGTCTGTAAAGGTCTTTAATAGATCATGCATATCAGCTAAAGCTAAAGAAACTGTTGAGTTTGGGTTAGAGGACAGTATTCACAGTATTTTAGTATACTAAAAACAGATGCTAAAAACCCCAGTCCTCACAGAATTCTGATATTATTTCTTATCACACTTCCCCAAATGACCATGGCAGACAGATGACTTGCAGAAGTGGGTTCAAATATCCACTTGTCTCTGTAAAACCAGGTGTGAAAGGACTTGTCTAAACCAGTGGTTGATTCTTCACTAGTTGGTTTTCTTTGGAAGATAAATTTTTATCGTAAAAATTACAAACTGGGCAGAGGGGCTTACACCTATAATCCCACTACTGCAGGTGCAGAAGCAAGATGGCTTGCTGCAGGTTTGAGGCCAGCCTAGTCTACACAGCCAAATCTCAAGTTAGACAGGGTTACATGACAAGACTTTGTCTCAAAAAATATTTTAAAATGAAAAATCTAATGTAGCTACCCTATACTGGGTTATTATTATTAATGCTAATAAAACTTTAAAATTATCTGTTTCCCTTCCTAATATAGTATCCACACATACAACTTACATGAAAGCTCATTGCAATATTCAGTACTTTTCCACTGGAAAGTGTTTCTGAGAATAAATTAATGAGAAAGTTTTAAAAGTGTGGGCTACAGACCCAATGGTGGGGGGGGAGGTACAGTCATAAAAAAATTTGGCAGCAGTTATCAGTTTCTTAATGTCCAATGGCCAAAAAAATAAAAATAAAAATCATTCAAACTCCAACAGATGATGAATCTGAGGTGTTCTCTATGGTAGCCTGTGACACATTGCACAGTGTCACTCTAGACTTGGTTCTAGAGACACAGCGTGGGCTCTTTGTACTGTGCATTCTGTCACACCACACAACACCAGCACGTGCTGCCTAAATAAACTCCTTTGCTCAGATGGAAGACTGCACTGTGTCATGACTCAATATCTTTGCTCAGGTCTCAATTTCTGCTCTTGCAGAAACTCAACATCTTTATTATAGAAGAAAAAGAAAAAGTCAATATATTTCTCAGCATATAAATATCAAAATACTTTGTGTTTTAATTGTATTGTGTTAGAGTGTTTAATTTTGAAAGTTGGTATTTGAATTATTGACCAGAGTTTCATTAGAAAATATATCATTAAATGGATTTTTGTTTGCGATTAGGACAGATTCTCCAACAGCTTCTGAAATGGCCCTCAGCAAACTTCTGTCATCTTGTGCCACTTGTTTATGTGAAACTGAATTCTGAGCCATGACAATTACAAAATAAAAATATTGACCCAGTCTAAAAAATGTTGAAGATGCACTATGCTCTGTGGTGTCATATATTAGCCAAAATTTATTTCTTTAAGTAAGAATAAATAGGCATCTCATTACTGTGCAAATTTACTTTTGGAAGCAGTAAATGGATCTCTCTGAGTATGAGGTCAACAGAGTGAGTTCCAGCCAGCCAGGATATGTAGAGAGACCTCGCCAGAAAAGAAAGGAAGGAAGGAAGGAAGGAAGGAAGGAAGGAAGGAAGGAAGGAAGGAAGGAAGGAAGGAAGGAAGAAAGAAAGAAAGAAAAGAAAAGAAAAGAAAAGAAGGAAAAATGAAAGAAAGAAGGAAGGGAGAGAGGGAGAGAAGGAGGAGGGAGGGAGAAAGGAAGGAAGGAAATAAAGAAAAAAAAGAAAGAAAACTTTTAAGGCCACTTCCCCCCAGTGGGACTTTCCTACCAGGCCACAGGGTAGAAAAACTAATTCAGTCCTCATGTGAATAGATGAGCTGAGGTGTCTGGGTAGGGGAACTCTTCTATTCTGAGGAATAGGGGAGAAGAGATGCAGGAGGGAGGGTGGGACTGGGAGGAGAGAAGAAAGAAGCCTGTGACTGAGATGTAAATTGAATTAATTAATTTTTAAAAAAGGATCCTCGAAATATTAAAAACTTAACTACGTGATTCAGCAATTCAACTCCTGGGTATTTAAATAAAAGTAAACTGGTGTGTTGAAAAAATATTTTTAAAGAAAAATAGTGAAAGGAAACAAGTGACTACAGAGGACACCTCCCATAAGAAAGAAAGGAAGGGGATTTGTCTGGCCAATAGCAAAAAGCATTTTTAGGTTTTCAGAAAGAATTCCCACACAAAAGCTTGATTTCATTTTGATGACTTGGTCATGTTGATAGCAAGTTGTAATCAGGAGTTTAGCCACTTATAGAACAGCTCAAAAATACAGAATCACCTAGTCAGTAGATGCCTGAAGTCAGAAACAGTATTGCTCTCTCTCTCTCTCTCATTCTCTCTCTCCCTCTCTTTCTCGCTCTCTCCCTCTCCCTCTTTCTCTCTCTCCCTTTCTCTCTCTGTCTTTCTCTCCATATGAGTGCATGTATGTCCTGTTTTTTTTTTAATTCATACAAATCTATAATAGAACTGGACCTCTAAATTGTAATAACAAATTAACTATAATGATAGAGAAATCATCATAATATGCCACCATAAGGTTATGTGACTACAGCATCTAACCATCTTAGTGTGTACATGCACTGTTGGGATGATGTGAGGTACCACAACGCATGTATACATAGATGAGCTGAGATAAACGACAGAACCCTTGTAACATAGCCATTATTGTCATACTATGACCATGTGACAATAGATCAAGGGATTCTTCTGCTTCGTGTAAGAGAGTGCTCTGAAATGATTGCATCAGCCTAGTCAAAGTGGGACACAGTGTAAAACATACGAGTCATTCCTGGAATTTCCCACTGAACATTTTTGGCCGTGGTTGACTTTACGTAACTGAAACTGAGGAAAGCAAAGACACACAGAAGAGGGCTTCAGAGTCTCTGAAGCAAGGGCATCCCTGTGCTCCTCCCTGCTCAAGGAGCAGAGCAGCAGGGCTGAGCATGTCCTCTGCTCAAGAAGCAGAGCAGCAGGGCTGAGCGTGCCCACCAGTTGGCTTCTTCCCTCACACTTGCACCCTCTGAAACAGACTGCTATCTCAAACTCCTTTCTGCCTGCTTCCAGCATATTGACAAGTTTATTATTTTGCCAAGGTAACACACACTAAAAGTTTAGATTAATTTATATCTAGACACTATGAAATATTTTAATCATTTGTTTCGTTGTTTAGTCCAGAGGTTGTTTTTGTTCATGTGTTTGTTTTGGTTTGCTTGTTTTTGTAAATAAACATTTTTTTCATTCATCTTCTGCATTTGACCTTGAACCTAACTCTAGACTTTGGACAATTATCAACCTAGCCATATCATACTACCTGCATGGATCAGACAACTTCCCACAGAAAATAGTTGAGCAGAGTTGGGTTTGTTCTCTGTTTTTTTTGTTGTTGTTGTTGTTGTTTGTTTGTTTGCTTATTTTATTTATTTGTTTGTTTTTAGGGTAGTTTTTCTATAGCAGCGGTAGTCCGGGTGCGGCATAGGACAAAAAAAGGTGGCTGGAGAGACAGCCGTGGGTGCTGGGAACCGAACTCTTGTATTTGTGGTTATGAGCCTAGCCTTTAACGGCTGAACCATCTCTCCAGCCCTTGTTCTCTGTTTTAAAAAATGTACTATGACCTTATGACTGAGTGTGTTAAATAGTGACTGAATCCTAAAACAATAAAAAAAATTCGTGTTTAGTTTCCTTAACCGAAGTGGTGATGCTTATGTGTTCAAAGCCCAAACTCTAGGGTTGGCTCATGTCCTCTAGCATGTAATTTTGACAAATGACCAACTATCAGAACTCTAATTCTGCCAACTCTGAAATCACCATAATAAAAATCTCTACAGACTGCACAATATTTTGAAATATGTCAACTGTGTCCTTTTGTTGGTCTGCAGCTGAGTTTAATGTTTCCCACTGAGGAGAGGTGTGCATGAAGACGCCAAACATCTTTTTTTTTAATTTCCCAACAACTGGGCTACCTAGGACAGCACTTTATTCACTCCAGAATAGCCCTGAGTTCTCATAAAAACAGCATTAAGGGCCGGGGACGTAGCTCAGTGGTAGTGGAGCACATGCTAAGTGTGCATGAGGCACTGTGTTAGTCCCCGGTACCAAGTCAATAAGGAAAATTAAAAATATAATACGGCCAACAGCAACTCTTCTACTTGTTCTGTTATTTATTGACTCTTCCACTAAACTATTGCTTAAGTTTCCTCCTATTCCTCCTCCTCGTTCTCCTCCTCCTTTTCTTCTTCTCCTTCATCCTCCCCCTTTTCCTCCTCTTTCTTTTTCTGTGACCAAATATCTAGCAAAAAGAAAGCAACTGAGGAAAGAGTTTGGTTTGTTTTTGTCTGGGGCTCACAGTCTGAGAGGACACAGTCTGTTTCTGAGGAAGAAGCTTCTCAGCAGTGAGAGGAGTGTGATGTGCAGCAAAGACTTCTCCCCTACTCCTGTCTTGGCAGAGCAGGAAGCAAAGTTGATAGAATGTGGGGCCAGTCTATGAACTCAAGTTATGTTGTTTTTTTGTTTAAGACACAGTTGTTCATTGAACCTGAACTGGGTGGCCATCAGGCCCCAAGCACCCTCTTGTTTCTGTCTCCTGGGTGTTGGGATTACAAATGTACATCACATGCTTGGCTTTTTGCATAGATGCTGAGCCATGTGTGCACATGGCAAGCACTTTGCCCACTGAACCATCACCCCAGTTGTGTGACAGTTTTTTTAAGTAACTTAGAGATAAAGTTTTGATGTTGTATTAGTTACTTTTCTGTTCCTGTAATTAAACCCAATGACCAAGGCAACTTGTAGCAGCAAGACTCTAGAAGCTGAGAGCTTACATCCCAACTACTGTCCCAAAAAGATTATAGTGAACTAGAAGTTGGGGGGTGAGGCCTCAGAGACACCTCCAGCCACATTCTTTATCCAGCAAGTCTTTGCCTCCTGAACTACATAAACAGAACCACCAAATGGGGGCCAACTGATACTTCAGACATCCCCAGATGGAAATGCTTCAAGGAAGAGGTGACTGCCCAGGTGCATTTAAAGACAAATCAGAGAATCATGTGACAGAGCCTGGATAAGGGTCACCTTTCAGACCACCAAGGGTCTGGCAAAATGTGGCAGCATGGGGTCTTCAGAGCATGAACATGGGCCAGTGCGCAACGAAACACACAGACATGTGGGAAGAGGAGAACACTGATAAGAAGACTTGACACTTCCAGGACCTGGTGAGTTATTTTATTTTCAAATACGTCTTTCTAATTGCAGCAATGTGAAAAGGAAAGAAAAAGAAAGAAAGAAGGAAAGAAAGAAAGAAAAAAAAAGAGAATGAGCAAAGGCACAGTAAAAGGAGGACATTCTGTCCCGAGCACTTCAAAGCTCATCCAAGCACATTCTTCATTGCCTGACTGTTGCATATCAGTTACTTTGAGGGACTCATAGATTGTAGTAGACATTAGCTACTTCTGCATTGGAAGATATTCTGGTTCCAGCATTATTCTCAAAGCTGAAGAAAAAGACTCCCAGATTATTTTTTTTCCCTGCTCAGCCTGCCCTATCACAGTATGCACCGGATTTCAAATGCCTGCTCTGTTCTCATGTACTGGAGGTCAGTGCTTGGGGGGTGTGCGTGTGAGGAAGCTTCCTCAATAGTTCTCTACCTTGTTTTCTTTTGAAGTAGGGTTTCTCACTGAACCTACAGCTCACTAACTAATAGGCTGGGCTGACTGAACATATCCCTGGGATCCTCCTGTCCCCTCCTGACCAGCACTGGGATTATGGGTGCAATGCCATGCCCACTTTACACTCAGGCCCGCATGCTTGCACAACCACCCGCTTTGCTGACTGAGCCCTCTCTCAGCCCAGGTTCTATTCCTGAAACTGAGAGTATGTCTGATACTCGGTTAAATCCATTAGGATACGGAGCTGCTCTGTAGTGGCCTCTTATGGACGACAGTGACCACCAAAGGGATGCTTCAGCTCTAATATGGTCATCAAATTAACTCAAAGTTGGAACAGTCTCTACTCCAAGCTGCATTTGGATGACTGGCAAGTTTATTATACCTGGTCCAGCTCAGTGGATCCCAGAGTCCGTGGCTTCCCTGCAAACCCAAGCTCCCCCTGCAGTGTCTAAGCTGCCTCTAAAGCACTAGCCACACTGAACTATTGTCATATTAGCTGGGTAGGAGATAAGGGGCAAGAAAAGCATCCAGTCATCCAACCACATTTCTGCTTTTTTGCACAAGCTGCAGATGAAACACGGTCCCTCAATAAAGTCCTTCTGTTTCTCTTTCCCTCCCTCCCTTTCTCTCTCCCTATTTGCCGGGACAGGGGAACCCTAGACCCTTTGGAGGTTCGCCAGTCACACCAAAAGAATCTCTTGACTATTTTCCCAGGGAATTCCTGCCTTAAATGTCAGCAGAGCACAACTCCCTCCGAGGCAAAGGCAGTGGCTTGCAGGTCCGAATGGGGAAAAGTGCACTCGTTCTATCAGCTGGGAAGCCCCATGCCACCCATGACGTGTGGGGGAGAGAGGAGATTAATTCTTAAAGGGATCTACATTCACAAGAAGGTGACTTTACTCACTTCCACTTCAGCAAGCTGAGCTGAACAATCAAGCCCTTGCTGTTGTTTAATCACTGCTTTTCTCTGGCTCTGGAAGAGGGGAGAGAAGCTGAAAATTACCCTGGTTCATGACTGTAATTTGTGCTCTGATGAGAGTACAGAAAGCCTTCCTAATGCCTTTGCTCTACTTTTAGTGTCTGTAGATGTTGCTGTTGTTGTTTTATATATGAACCGATCCCTGGGATCTTCCTGTCCCCTCCTGACCAGCACTGGGATTATGGGTGCAATGCCATGCCCCCTTTTTACACTCAGGCCCGTGTGCTTGCACAACCACCCTCTTTGCTCACTGAACCCTCTCCTCAGCCCATGTTTCTAATGAATACACTAATAAATAAAACAGGGCGGGGGAGGAGAGCTTATGACGCCAAGATTTGTGAAAAGGAAAAACAGGCTTCATTAGAGGGGACTGAATCCACCAGGCTGGAGAGACTTCCCAACTGCACTGGTTTCACGTGTGTGTGTGTGTGTGTGTGTGTGTGTGTGTGTGTGTGTTGTTCTTTAATCTCTGAACACATGAAAAATATTAAGTTTCTGTGGGTGGGGATAGAGGAAGAGTCCAGAAGCCTCAAAGATATTCAAGATATTCATCAGCACCAAAGGAAAACAGCGTGGTAGCAGATTAAAAGCTCAGAAGCGAGGTGTGTCCATCAGCCAGGCTTTGCAAAGTTCCTTGTGTTTTTTTTTAAATTTTTTTTCTGTGTGTTATTAACCTAATATGACAAGGCTCTTCAACTAAAACTGCAGAAGGTGATCTGGCATCAAAGAAGACTGATTTTAACATGGTGTGCCATATAGATAGCCTGTCCCCAAAGAGATCATAGCTTCCAAAGGCAAGCACTTTTCCAACTGAGCTATCCCAGCAGCCCTCTGTTGTCCCTTAGAAGACTTAGGCTTTTAGTACCCCATGTAAGGAAATTAATTAATTCCAACTGCCCTTTGCATCTAACCCCAGATCCAAACAGCTGAGTTTAGAAGCTGTTGTTTCTTTGCCTGTTTCCTATCTCTACTGCATCAATCCTTCTTCCTTCACTGTATTCTGCATCTATGTCCACAGCAAGTCCACAGGAAACGTCTGTTTGTGTCCAGGCAAGTAGCTTGCTCATTGTACTCACTTGATGCTGTTGAGGAAAGATCAAAAAAGCCAACTCTATCACAAATGAGCCAATGGTACTCAGTAAAAACCTCTTCTGAGCAGGGTGTGATGGTGCACACCTGTAATCCTAGCACTCAGGGAGGCAGAGGGAGGTGGATCTGTGTGAGTTTGAGGCCAGCCTAGTCTACAAAGCAAGTCCAGGACAGCCAAGGCCACACGGAAAAACCCTGTCTCAAAACAAACAAACAAAAAAACTACCTCTGGTGGACAAAGAGTTAATTCCTGTTCCACCTTAGAACAATATGCCAAGTACCGATGAGTACAGGAGGTGGTGCCAAATAGGGTGGGCCCTCCCTGGATGGGAACAGTCACCCCCTAGGAACTGGACTGTCAACACAGCAGGGAGCTAGAGAAAGGGGGAAACCGTGGCAACCAAGTTTTGCTGGCACTCGGTGAGGCCGTTACGGGAACTGCAGAAGCCCTGCCGAACATGCTGATGAGCCCAGGGAAACAGAAAAAAATGTCCCCCTGGCACCCCACAGCCCCAAGAGGCACCTACTCTGCAGAGCCCTCGCCCTCAGGGCAGGGTGTGTTCAAGAAGCGCAGAAGACATCAGGACCCCTTGAGTTCATGACCACCCTGGCTCCATCTTCCCATGGTCAAGGCAGTTACATTTAGCATATCTGCCTAGGAAGCCAAGGCTGTTAATCAGGGAGGAAAATAGACACCTTTTAAAATCTAAGCAGTATACTTCAAGAGTCAGTATGAAATGCTTCAAATGTCCTTTGTGGGTTCTTGCAAACTCTTCCCCTTCTGCCTCTCATCAGGATACACTGACATCATGACACCTATGTTAAAGGTTTCACAATAATCACTGGGCAACAGTAATCTGAAGGAAGTCTATGTAAGGGTTGTTATCCGAAGATAACTGAGAAGAAGTGCTGAGGTGCTCCTCTGAAATTTCCATTCAAAATGCAGTTCCTTTCCCTAATGAGAATTGAGAGCTCCAGACACATTGCCTTGTCTCAAACACAAGAGTCAGACGACCAAACAAAAGTGAAAACCTACAAGAGTCTTCTACTTCTAAATGTCTCCTTACCATACTGCATACTGAAGTGAGTGTGTGTGTGTGTGTGTGTGTGTGTGTGTGTGTGTGTGTCCGATCTGAAATAAAGAAACGAGTTGAGAGCCAGAAAGGCTCACAGTTCTGGCTGCTGAGATGAGCAATGAATTCTTGATATCCATTATATGATTGATTAAGACATAACCATAAACCAGGGCTGAGAGTACTCCTTTCCTATACACCTGGGGTCTAGCTAAGAAAAAACTGACGATGATCTGGTAGAGCATGCAGCTATTTCCTACAGCCTCTGCAGCTCTCCAGACAGGGACAGCTTCCAGAGCATGCAGCCACACTCTGTTCAACTCCCTGCTAGGATGATTCTACAAACATTTTGAACAGAGAACAGCAAGGTATATATTTAGCCCTGTCCCCGGATTTCCAGATAGTAAATTCTATCTACTGTTTCCAATAATTCTGTCCCTATCTAACCTCTGTTGTTGTTGTTGTTTTTAAGTTGCTGTTTCATATACAAAATTATTATGATAATCATTGTTATTCTTGAACTCGGGACATAGATAGATAAGTGGAGTTACAGCTCTGTGTTACGATTATCTTCTCAGCTCACACACTTCAACTATAACTCATTGGCTATTTGCCCCTTGAACGCCAATGTCTAGCTGACAATTCATCTGAATGGCTGGATTATACGGATCTATTTTCTAATGGTTGTTCAGTTTCAGTAAGAAACCAACAAGGCAAAGCCTCCCCAATCCTTAGTGATTGGAATAATCCAAATAAACATTTAAAGAAGTCTTCACTTGAAAAGATTTTAGCAAAAGAAATATGTCAGCAAGTGCTTTGCATTCCTGAAATGCCCTGTGTCTATAGCGATCAGGTAGAGGGACGATTTCTAGTTCAAATATAACTTAGCGATCGCCACATGGTGCGGAATCTTTCCACCCCTACACTCCAAAAACCCAATCAGACAAGTGCCCGTAATCTGATTCCCAGTGTACCGGAGCTCAGGGGCAGGCAATGAGAGCTGCACTCTGGCCAGGGACGGCATGAGTGACAGAGCTGCGGTGAGGCGGTGGGGGTAAGTCCTTCTTTGCCTTAAGGAAACAATGCTCAGTGCTAAAAGATGAAACCTTTGCATTGCAGATACCCATGTCTTCTCAGGCAGAATGCAGAAGATAACTACAGGACAGGTGGAGAGTCCTTTTAAGCCAGAAGACTAAGCCTTTATGCAATGCAGAAGAGAAGCAGAGAGACGGGAGAAGGGAGGGGAGATGCTTTTTAGGATGGGAAATTACTCTGTAATATTTTTCATTAGAAAAATTACTCACCCGGGAACTCAGCTGTCTAGGAGTGGATGAGACAGTGTATTCAGGGAGGAAGGGAAGCGTCCGGTTCACTGCAGCCGGGTTATATCAACAAATCCCCCTTTGTTCTGGGGGAAACACACCAGCAAAAACAAATTATGTTGGTCCATTTCCTATGAATGTAAACACATCAGGCTCACTGATGGAGTTCATGGGGCTGTGAGCAATGCTGAGGAGACCCTCACAGAGGCAGAGGGATCCTCGGGTGCTACAAGTTTTGAAGTCCACAGCTGGCTGGGGCTTTGGGGGCAGATCAGATTTTTGTGGATTTTTATTTTTATTTGTTTTTAAGGAAAGGGGAGACCTAAACCCGTTTTAAGGTTTCTATTTATGGTTCACATTTGGGGTGCTCTGTTGTTTGTTTGTTTGTTTGTTTGTTTTAATTTCGCTGATGAAAATTTGAAGTTCAAAGACCAACTGAGTGTCTTGCTTGGGTCTCTAGAGTGGGGACAGGTGTATGAATGAGCAGGGAGAGGTGACAAAGGGGTGTTGGAGGGAGGCTGGCCTTTCCCAGGACCGCCTCCCCTGAGCTCTCTGCTACTGAGCAGGGACTGTTTCCTGCCCACCCAGCTCCCTCCGTTTCCTGCTTGGTCCCCTCTCCTCTTTCTTCTGTATTGGGTCACAGAAGACAGCACCTGTAATAGCACTTTGCCCTCTGCTACCTGGCTGCAACCCTGGGCTGCTGGTGAGTCTTTTTCCATGCCAGTTCTCAAAGCCTCTTCCTCTTGGGGACCTTCGGAATGCCTCCCCAGGGTGCCCTTGCTGCTGCAATCCTACTGCTGTTTTTGAACCTATATTACGTCCTTCTAAGGAATCAACACTGTCCGGGCTGAGGTCTTTCCTAACTACATGATTTTCTTAGAGGACCTCACTTGGGCAGGGGACATTTTCGCTCTAACTGGCTGTTCCCCTGGGTGGGTGAGCATGAGCATAGTGGTTTCCTTTTTCAGGTCAGAAGGAAAGCCCCATTGTCAAACTAACAGCAAAGCAGGATTCTTAAAAGTGAAGAAAGCCTTCCGCAGCCTGGTAGGTACCGAGTTTCCTTGCTGCCTACACAGAAGCCGGGCTCCCTGGGCCAGGGAGTAATAGCCCAAAGATATTCTAACCTCACAATATATTCGGGAGGTTACAGTTCCACCCTCCTTGAGCCCTTAGTTTTCTAGGCCAATCCTTCAGTGCTAAACGCTGCCTATCTATCTGTCTTTTGCCAATGAGGGCCAAAAATGAATGCCTTAAGAAAGGAGGCAACTGGGGTGATTGCTCTTCCAAAGGGGAATGTAACAAATTCTGGCCAGAAAAAGCATTCCCGTTAGTGTCTTCAGACCTAACCCTCTTCTGCTCCAAAGACCTTAGAGACAATAAAGAAGGTAGATGGCCTGGCGTGGGGGGCATCTACCCCTTCCCACAGCTGCCTGGAAATCCCTTATTTCCTGACCACACTCCAAGCGCCTTCCTCTCCCTTCTTGCTCCCTTCCCTACCTCCACGTCTCCACAAGAGAAGGCATACAGTGTCCTGGAGCCAATCCCATGGGAGAGAAGTCTTCAATGAGAAAGAAGCTCCATAACTCAGCTCACAGAAACTGCACTGCTTCCTGCCACACCCCTTTTTCTGGGTAATCTTCCTAGTTCTGTACCCTGTTGGGAAGACTGCGTGGGGCTGGCTTACATACTCCAGACTCCAGGATTGGGGGTGAGGGGCGTGTTGGAGAGCTACCCCACTGTTGGTTGAGGGACAGTGGGGCCTGAGGAGTTACTATCCTGTCTCCAAACACTTTCGAAAACATCCCTCGCCCGCCCGGTCTTTCCTCTCCGGTGGTTGGCCCCTCTGGCAGCTACGTCTGTCTGTTCACCTGGCCACTGCCTGGGAGCCTGGCAGCAGCCTGGAGTGCCTGCAGCCCCGCCCTTGCAAAGCCTCTCAGGCTCGCCCTAGGAACTGAGATTGTCACGTACCAGTGCTACAAGCCCAGATCTGCCCAGAGGCTGGGCACAGATGCCCGGCTGTTTCCCAAGCTACTTCTGCCTGCAGCTTGCCTCCTCCTTGCCCAGAGCAACAGCAGCAAAGGGCCCTGTTCCAGCTGAGTCCCTGCTGGTCCCCAGAGCCCAAACCAAGTCCCAGGAGCAATTCTGCCCTCTGCCAGTTTATCTTCTCAAAAGGCAGTTCCACAGTCCCAACTTCGTAGCAAATTTCCTCCAAATCCTCAAGCCCCCGCTCCTGGATAGGAATGGGTACAGGCCTTTACAAACCCATTTTTAAAATGCCCCATTGAAGCTACAAAATACAAAACTGAAAAATATATGCCTACTTAAAATATATTTTTTCTTTATTCTTTAGAAATTCATATATGTACATATATGAATTTGCATGTATACAAATATGTACACATAGTGAAATATGATCAGATCCGCCCACACTGTGTATCTACACAACTCTCCCCAGATCTCCTCACTCCCATCCTTGGGCTACCCTCAATCTTGGCCAGAGAGGCTTCTTCTTGCAGTGAGCACCAGTGCGGAGATGCACAACAGGTGCTGGGAATCAGCCAGAGACTTTTAGTTGATTTATTTTATTATTTTTATGTGTATGATGAGTGTTTCGCCTGCGTGTGTGTGCACCACCTGGATGCTGTGCCCACAGCTGGCAGAAAAAGGGCTTTGGGTTCTCTGGAACTAGAGTCACAGGTGAAAGATAGCCATGTGTGTTTGCTGGGAACCAAACCCAGGTCCTCTAGCAGAATAGCCAGTCCTCCTAACTGCTGAGCCATCTCTCCAGTGACCACCCCCACCACCCCAGCCCTCAGCTGCTCTTAAACCAATTTCTGTCCCAAACAAAAACACACATGTAAAGTATAAATTCTAAAGCTTGCTGAAGGGAGTTAACTCCCAGTTAAATACAGTTTATTCTTGATCTCTTAAGGAGTTTAGTTGAGATGGTTTTCTTTCTAGGGACAGTGGGGGCTGCTGTTCATTGAATAGGAAGTCGCAGGAGATTAGAATAACAGCCTCTTGGTTACTGATTAAGGAGACATCCAGAAGCAGTCTTTCTTGGATTGCAAAGCATTCTCATCAGCCCATCCCAGTCTGCGAGACTGAAGGCCTGACCCCCACCCCCTCCCCCCAGATTTCAGTGCCCCTTCCAGCTGGAAAACAAAGTTGGAAGCTTCTGACTCTCATGTTCTTCCTTCTAGTAAGTGTGGACGTTCATGCAGTAAAGAGAGCATCATGGTGGCTTTCAAAGGGGTCTGGACTCAAGCCTTCTGGAAGGCAGTCACAGCAGAGTTTCTGGCCATGCTTATCTTCGTTTTGCTCAGCCTTGGATCCACCATCAACTGGAGTGGCTCAGAAAACCCCTTACCTGTGGACATGGTCCTCATCTCTCTTTGCTTTGGACTGAGCATCGCTACCATGGTGCAGTGCTTTGGCCACATCAGCGGTGGCCACATCAACCCTGCCGTGACAGTGGCCATGGTGTGCACGCGCAAGATCAGCATCGCCAAGTCGGTCTTCTACATTGCTGCACAGTGCCTGGGGGCCATCATTGGAGCCGGCATCCTCTACCTGGTCACACCTCCCAGCGTGGTGGGAGGCTTGGGCGTCACGACGGTAAGAACTCTTGGGCTCTTGTTTCTGTTCTAGAATCCCTGGCTGCTTGCAAACGCTGCTGAAAGATGGCTCAGCGGCCTGGGAGGTATTCAGAATATGAGTAGATTAAGGAGCTGGGGATATAGGTCAGTTGGTAGACTGCTTGCCTGATCCTGAGTTGTATTTCCAACACAACATATCTGAGGTATAGGGAGGCACAGATCTACACTACAGCATTTCAGAAGTGAAGGCAGGAGAAATACAAGTTCAAGGTCACCCTCAGTCTGTTCTACTTAGAAACTTGTCTAAAAAAAGAAAAGGAGGAGGAGGATGAAGAAGAAGAAGAGTAGAAGCTTGTGGTGTTGTTTTGTAAAAATATGTACAGGAGAGCCAGGCATGGGCTTGCCTACAATCTGAGGATCAGAAGTCAAGGCAAGCCTGGACTATATAGTGGGACCCTGTCTACATAGAGAAAAAAAATATCATAAGAACATTATTATTTGCTATTGAGTGACTTGAACATGATTAAAAGGTCTCAAACTCATTTTAGTTTGTTTAGTTTTGTTTTCTCTCCCACCCCAGTAACAATACTGAATATGTTTTTTTGAGACAGGATCACATACTCATTATCTATCTCATCCTGGCCTTGAACTTGTAGCAATCTTCCTGTCTCAGCCTCATATGCACTGAGATTACAGATATAGACTGGATTACAGTATGACTGACTTGACTTTATTTTTATCTTAAGAGTTTACAATTATATATTTGTTAGCAGGGGCAACATTCATTGTTTTTCATATGTAGGGTACTATTAATGATGGACATAAAGGGCCATGCTTTTTTAAGTTTATTTTACATCCTGGTCTTAGCCCCCTCCCTCCTTTCTTCCTAGCCCCACCCTCCCTCCCTGTTACCCCCTATGGAGCCCCTACCCACCAAACCACCTCACCATACCATGTAGCCTCAGGACTGAGCATACCCTCTTTCCCTGTGTCCTGTCAAGGTAGCCCTTCCAGGGAAAAAACAATCAAAAAGCAGGCAACAGAGTCCATGTCAGGGTCATCCCCCATTCCCTTTACTAGAGGGCCCTTATGAGGACCAAGCTGCCCATAAATTACATCTGTGTAGCTGGCCTACGTCCAGTCCATGCCATGTTCTTAATCATAGCACTCAGTAAACAGAAGTCGGCAGATCCCTGAGTTTGAAGCCACCCTGATCTACAAAGCAAGTTCCAGGACAGGCGGGGATACACAACAACAACAACAAAAAAGTAAATCCACATTCATTTGATCTTCTTGTTACTCTTTATGACTGGCAATATTCCTCACTATCCCAGTTCCAGAGCTGGCTTTAAGGACATGGCTTATGTTTTAGTTGAGACACCAATGAACTAACCTAAACTTAATCGATGGGTCTAATAATTGCCTCATAGCATTGTAAATCTCTTAGGAACATCTTTTACATGCTAAGTGCAGCACTAACACATCTCGCCTGTGTTGCTAAATGCCACATTCCATGAAAACTCAGTCGCCGTGAGAGCGATTACCTGTAATGACCCAAAATGAATGTCAACTGATTCCTTCTTTTTAGGAACTGGAAGGGATGGAAATCGCAACCTGGGGTTGGTAGAAGACTCGTCTGCAGATGAAATACACCCTTCATATTGATGCCTTGCTGTAGACCTAGACTCTTGCCTCAGTGCTGATGGAGTCTGTCTCTCTTTCTGTAGGTTCATGGAAACCTTACCGCTGGCCATGGGCTCTTGGTAGAGTTGATAATCACGTTCCAGCTGGTTTTCACTATTTTTGCCAGCTGTGATTCCAAACGGACTGACGTCACTGGTTCAATAGCTTTAGCCATTGGATTTTCCGTTGCAATTGGACATTTGTTTGCAGTAAGTTTTGAGTCCATTTGAATAATTGATCAATCTCCTTTACTCTCACCCTGAAGCTAGCCTGAAGATGCCCGTTTGTTTACGGCTGATGCTTTCTTTGGTTCCACTAGCCTGGTCACTGCCAACCACTGCAACATTTAGATCATTTCAGGAATGTTGTTCACATCACTGCTAATCTTTCAACACACAGGTACATGTTTAAAAAACTCTTCCAGCTAGTTGGATATGCCCATGTACCCATGCTGATGGTGCCATAAGACACACAGCCCCTCAGATCCAGCCAAATCTGTTCACGTTCAGTTATCATTTCTCCAACTAGAAAGTGGCTAAATCTCAGTGTCCCTCTAAGGAGACGATAGTGATTTGCAGCAAGTGATACCTAAAGAGCCCTGTTTCCAAACTGCCTAAGGTTTTGTTCTTGTTCCCCTATAGATTAACTATACCGGAGCCAGCATGAATCCAGCTCGATCCTTCGGACCTGCAGTTATCATGGGAAACTGGGAAAACCACTGGGTAACTACTAAGTTTATCTGCCCCATCTTTTGAAATTGGGAACGATTGTCTAAAAGGTTCTTTTTTATAAGCATAATTTAGCTCACTAGTTTCGGTTGGTCCTCCACCACCTCCATTGCCAACTCTCAGCTTATTATTGCATCTGTCGCAAGAAGGAGAGAAAGTCCAGCAGAGCCCTGCTGCAGGTGACCATAGTGTTCTGTTGTAAATCTCTTTAACAGTTGGGTTTTCTTGAAACGTTGCCAGACACATGTCTGACAGACTATGGCAGAATGCTAGGTACATAGGGCTTCCTTTGTAGAATAAATTTAAATCACAAGCATGTGCTGGATGTCAGTGTTTAAATAATTCAATGAGAGCCTTCTTAACAACAACAGAAAATAAAGTTATTTTTAAAAGGAAGAAAGAGTTATGCGAAAACATCACCTGTGAAAAAGATATATACCATCTTAGTTTACGGAAACATAACGCAATTACCAGCCCAGGAGCTGGAATCAAGTGAACTGTGGATAGAACCAAATAAATGATATGGATGTTTATGCCATTTTCACCACAGCTGTAACTGAAAAATTAAATGACTCCCAAGAAGGTGTATTTTTTTTTAATCTCAGGACTACCCTTCTTCTTAATCTGGGCCAAGAGTAGTGAGAGACACATCAATTCTGTTTCAGTTGTTTCTGTCAACAATTCTCTCCTTCGACTCATAGGCAATTGTGAAAGTCACTCATACATTAATTTAAATAATCTATAAAATACAAGAATATACATATATGCTCCAGCTTAAAATAGAGCCGATTCCTTTATTATAAATGTGATTTTACAATGTTTTAAATTTATAAAAATTTGTTGTATGTGCTTTGACCTTTTGCACATGGCTGCAATGGAGCCAGCCACAACTACTCAAAGAGGGTATGATCTAGGAAAGGAGGAAAATATGACACCATGACTGCATGAATTCCCTTACACAAAAAGTGCATTGAGTTGCTAAGACATAATTTGGACACAGACATGCAAAATGTTGATCCCCAATGTCATTCATTGGACTGCTCATTTTGCCACTGTTACTTCTGAAAAGACTTACTACATTAACAAAAATGCAGTTTACATTCTGTGTGTTTGTGTGGTGTGTGTGTGTGTGTGTGTGTGTGCTCACGTGCACATGTGTGACATGGCATGCGGAGGTTAGAAGACAACCTTGGTTGTCAGTTCTCACTTTCCACCTTGTTTGAACAGGGTCAAGATCTTGTTCAACCCTGAGCACCAACTGGCCTGTGAGCCCCTTGGGCTCCTCCTATCTCTGTCTACCATTTCCCATCCTACTGTGCAGGAAGTACACACATGCACTATGGTGTCTAGCTTTCCTGTGGGTTTCAGGGACTCAGACTGAGATCCTTACGTTTGCATGGAGAAACTTGACACATGGAGCAACTTCCCTAACCTCAAAATGAAATTTTTTTAATGAGAATTGTAGATTTTACAATAAATGGACAGGTTTTAGTTAGGTTTTAGTTAATGACAATTTAGGAGTTTCTTTTAAACGTGATTTTACATGTTTTAAATTTATAATAATTTTCCTTTTTTAGCAATAAAATTCCTTCCGAAAATTTAAAGGTACTTTAAAGCACACAGAACTATGTTTGGGAATAGCAATTTGGCACCAAGCTTTATTTCTGAGAACGTGGAAGCCGTCTCCTTGGGAGTGTTTTTAAAAGGGAGTGATTACTTAACAGTGCCGGTCTCCCTTCTGAGACTTGTAGCCTGTGAAGTGGCCCCAGCCTCGTGAAATCTTACCAAGGGAACAAAGAGCAAAGGCATTTAGAGGAGGGCTCTCATTTCTCCTTTGAAAGGGCACAGAGAAGATAAACTTTCCTTTGGGCTCTTTCATGTTTAAGATAAGGAGCTTGGTTGGTCCAGCGACTCTCCCGGCTATTTTCCTGTTAAGGGTATGTGGTCTGCTTCAGCGGGAAGCTTGGCTTTCCTTTAGGCTTCACAATGAAGATGCTGAGCGAGGTTCACGTCCAGATGCTATTTTAAGCAAGACATCGTCTAGTTTTTTTATTTATTTTTTTTCTTTTTTTCTTTTCAAATGAGAGAGCAAACATTAAGTTGGTAAATGGGCACAAACCTGACAATCAGCTCAATCACTTGTCAAGTATGCTATCTGAAGTAAGCTTGTAACCTCTCAAAGTGCCGGCTGCCCAAGCCATGTATATTTTAATCATGTCCGCATCAAAGGTTATTAATGAGATAAGAAAAGCGCTCAGTACAGCCAGTTAGAGTGTTCCGTAAACAGGACTCTGGGTCCCAGGTGAATGTATGGGATGAGTGCCTAACACTCTCGGTAGCATGCACGTGCTCCGAAGGCATATGCTGCAGCCTAATCAGATCGAAAGCTTAGTTTATTCCGAGTGCGTCGCTGATGGGATAAAAACGCACCATTTACTGGAAGCCTGTAGAATCGCTCACTAATCCTTATCTCGTCTACATCCATAAGTCAGCACAGGGATTCACTACAGCAGTAGGCAGGGGAAGCCCTCTCCAACGGGAGAGATAAATAAACCATAGCATTGCCCATGTAATGAGGTCATCAAATTTTAAAGAGGGAAAGCCTACAACGTGAAGAAACTAGCAGCCGAGTTAGTCATCCACAGCTTTAAATTGCCTGGGACGCCCGAGCTGAACTGGTTAACGTGAGCAACAAACTGGGCACTTTCTAGGTGTCCGTTCACTTAGTCTTCACAGCCCTGTGAGGTGTGTATTATAGCCTCTGCTTTGCAGATTAAAAAAAAAAAGTGAGGCATGGAAGTTAAGTCATTTACAGTTACAGTGGTATAATTTAATTGGGAAAGTGCTTGCCCGGCGCGCAGGAAACCCTAGGTTCTCTCTGCAGCACTGTACATCCTGGGCATGGCAACACATGTCTGTAATCCCAGAACTCTGAGGGAAGAAACTGGGGACGTGCGGGGGGGAGGGGCAGGGTGAGTAGTTCAAGGCCATCCTGAGCTACAGGGTAAGTTCAAGGATACAAGAGACCGTGTCTCAAAATGGAAAAGTCCCTGTCGTAGGCACACTCACAGCACCGCTACGTGGTGGGGCTGGGACTGTATTCATTGCGCATACTCAATAGCTACCACTCTAGGTGATAAAACTGCACTGCGATCCTGACTATACAGAAGTCAAGGTGATACCCTAGTGTGGAAAACACAGAGAAGCCTGTACCAAAAATTCTTTCTTTCTATTTTACAGAACTCCTAGTGTCAGGGGCATTTTTACGTTACGACTTATCGTGAAGTTGACAAGCCAGGTGTGGCGGTACCCACAAATATTTTCAATACTCATGCTGCTGGGGGAGGGGAGGGATTGTGAGTTCAAGGTTAGCCTGGGCTGTGTATGAGTCTTGAGAGCAGGGCTAGACTCTGTCTCAGATAATTTTTTTAAAAACATTAAAAATACGATAGTAAAAGAAAGAAGAGAGAAGAAATTATTCTTTTATGTTCAAATGTTCTTTAATGATGAATGAATCTTTGTAGAGTTGGTATATTTTCTTATTTATTTTCAAATATGTGTTTGTGTGTGTGAGAGAGAGAGAGACAAGGGGGGGGGACACATGGCATTGCTGCTGTAATTTAATTCAGTTAGACCCTATATTCATGGGTTACCCACTGTGACGACTTTTCTCTCCTTCTCTCCTCTCCTCCTCCGCCCTTCCCCCAGATATACTGGGTTGGACCCATAATCGGCGCCGTGCTGGCGGGCGCCCTTTATGAGTACGTCCTCTGCCCCGATGTGGAACTCAAACGGAGCCTGAAGGAAGCCTTCAGCAAAGCTGCTCAGCAGACAAAGGGGAGCTACATGGAGGTGGAGGACAACAGGAGCCAGGTGGAGACAGAGGACTTGATCCTGAAACCTGGGGTGCACGTGATCGACATTGACCGTGGCGAAGAGAAGAAGGCCAAAGAGTCGTCTGGAGAGGTCTTGTCTTCGGTATGACTAGAGGGCAGCACTGAAAGCAGGAGAGCCTCCCTAGCCCTGGCCTCGGATTTCCTGCCACCCATTAAGGAAACAGATTTGTTATAAATTAGGCAGGTGCGGGTTTCTCGTTTCATGTCTTATTTTACTCAGTTTAAACAACATATATTTTACTAGTATCAGCGGGGGAAGAAGAAACCTATGAGGAATACGACATTTTAAAACAGAGATCTTGTTTAAAAAGTATCCCCGAAGCAAATATGCAAAATAGTTTATCCGGTTCCCTTTCGCTAATAACAACTGAACAGGTGAACCAAGATTTGGTCAAGTCTTGCCTCTTACAGAGCACGTGGGCACCTCTGTGAGGAAGCTGGCATTGCCAGTCCTCACTTGAGAAGTGACTCCATTGGACTGAGTTAACAATGACAAAGTGTACCCTGTCACGGAGTCACGTGCATTCAAGAGAAGAATTGGAGCAAATTCTCTCCTAAGCCATCCTGTCCTTATAAACTACCTCGGAAAGGAAACGATTAGCAAAGGCCATCGCTGATATTAGTATTTATATGGCAAATATCTGATTGTCAGATCCCAACCCCAACTCATTAGAATCCTTCTTCCTCCCCAGAATCCAAGAAACTATAGGGCTAAAATCAAAAATATCTGGAAAGAATATTAATTTCTCTCCATGCATTAGTTCCATCTAAAGAGACGTGCATGCGAACATCAGCTGAGGTTCAGGACAGCCAGACCTGCGGGGTCTGGTGGGAGGGGGAGCAAAGGTTTCCACAGTCTCACGGCTATCACGAGGAGAAGGGAAATCTGTGTTCTGTCGTCAAATGACTGGTCTGTTTTCAGTGCACATACTTAATCACACCACACAAGATTAACCGCCTAAGCTTGTAACTGCTTCACTTACTTTTTTAAATTTATTGGAAAAACTGGGGCATTCGTTTGTCATCGTGGTCTCTGTAACGAAACCCTCGCTGAGGTATTTTGGACAGGAGCTTGGCTGGTTGAGTGCTGACTTGCTGTTAGTGTCCAAGTCCTGCTTAGTGTAGAAGGTACGAACTGGCCCTGCCCCACCCCATCTGCCGACGTTGCCTCGCTTCCCACGGCATCTGTTGGTGATCACCACTGTGAGTATAACGACACCTATTTGTGTGAATTGAGATATGCGGCCGACAAGGTGCAACGTGGTTGCCAAATAAAACGGTGAGGAGGCTGGCTCTGTTTGATGCTCCTAGGTGGCCCATCTTTCATAGTGCACATCAGCTTAACGTGTTTTCCTCCTATTTACCCTACTGCCTGGTTTACTTGTTAAAATCATTTGTTTTTCCACACCGCTTTGCCTTCCGCCAGGAGAAAGCTCTGTGGAAACCCCAGTTTCTACCATCGTAACAGCCCAGCCTAGCGTTTATCTTAGACAATAGCACTGCAAATGTCAATTTCACTAAACAAAAGTTAGTAGTGGGAGAGAGAGAAGAGCCATCTCTGGGAGGACCAGCTTGTAAATAGCTGATAATCAAGGGCTTTCTTCTCCCAAGCCCAATTCCAACTGTGTGTGACTTCTTATTGTTAATGGCAGTTTTGTGTCTGTGGCAGTGAGATAATGGACCACTATTAAACCTGATTCTCTTCGGTGCTAGGAAACTGATGTGCAAGTTCCCAGACAGCCATGAGGCTGGTGTGTGCCTCTCAATGCCACCGGCACATTTTCTGGTAGATGCTGGAAGCACAGGTCCCTTTTTCAGGGCTTTGAATATACTACGCCACAGACATAAGCACTCACAGAAACAGGGCAAGAATCTTCCAAGCGTGGTTTGTGCCCATTATTTCAACGGTTTTCCCAATATACTACGTAGGCTTAAGAACAGGGTGCTTCGGTTGGTAATATCAAGCACCAACAAACATGGGAGATCAAAAACAAACTTAGTTAACAAGGAATAGTTACGCCGCAGATTTCTGAGTGCGCTTTCAAAATTGTGGCCTGCAATTGTTTTTATTATGCCATAGTTTTCTTCGTTTGTGCTCACTTTAACACTCATTTCCAATGACAGCATTCAATATGGTAGGGACTGAAAAACACAGAATCATGGCTTTGTGGTTTGTTCTTTAGCAGCTGGCAGAGTGCCAGGCACACAGTAGGTAATCAAAAGTAGCATGTTATTTGATAAAAATATTATGACACTCATTTGGGATTTAGGAATAACAATAATCTCTTCTAATTTTTGTTTTGCTCAATATTTAATGAAAGTATAATTTCTAGTGTCATCAAAGGAAGGCAACATGGATGTGAAAACAGTATATTTTTATATTCTACTGTTTAAGGGCAGAGGATAAGGGCTCCATCACTCTTCCTCTTTGCATATGAGACAATATGTCTTGCATTTCACTCAAGGCTCTGCCAGTTAAAAAAAAAAAGTAATGAAATTGTACCTTTCTAATGACATCTATGCAGCAGGGGTCTATTGCCTCATGGATGGCACCAAATTATCCAGTATATTAGGAGACCAGGGCTTTTTCCTTTAATCCCTTCTTATTAATGAAGTGCATAGCGCCGTTCCCCAGAGACAGCCGCTGACAGATACACAAGCAGAGAGATCAGAGAGGAAAGCTCAGGAAGACATAAAAGATTTATATGAGCAGTGGAACAATGCCAACTGTCTGTTCCCTGAGGAGGAGAACACAGACAACCCCCAAATTTCAGGTGGTCCATATACTGAAAATGCAGTCTGTCAAAAACAGACTGTGAAAAGCAGAAAAGAATCATTTAGGCAGATTTTGAGAGGATTTTTTTTTTCTCGAACATAAGACTCCAATTTTAAATTCAGGTTTCCTTTTTCTTACAAAAGTCCTACCCTTTCATACTTAAAAAAAAAAAAAGTTTTCTGGAGCCTAAGTCACTGGTAATTTTACAACTTGTTTCTGCCATTTGAAACTACTCATAATTTTTTTTTCCCCTTTCAGCCATCAGAGGGGTGTCCTGCCGCAGCTCACAGGCACTGTGGCCAGAGCTGCTCTCTGTTGGAGATTCTATAAGGAGATTAGGAATCTCTGGAAAACGTGCATGATAGAAATGAGCTCACTTATTAGAAGTCAGTTTCAAAAGGCACAACTCTTAAAGTGAATCCAGGCAGTGTGGAACAGTCTAACCTCACTGATGGTCGTGAACTTCCAAACGTGTACCTGATTAGAGTGCTGGCATTGATCCTTGCGTGGCCCCTTGTTGCATCCTGTTGACACTTCCCCACAAATCACACATCACAAATCTGACAGATATACTGCCTTTGTGACAAGTGGAGGTCATGGGCCGAATAGACAACCTTATAAAAACTACAAAAAGTTCTTAGCGTAAGACTTCAGGATATGTGAATTTGGAACTTTCTGGATCTGAAAGTAATAAACTTTTCCCAGAAAACTCACAGAGTGAAAATTATTAGGAAAGAATGGTTACGTACAATTTGAAAGTGTAATCTAACAAAACTCGCTCTCTTTACCTCAAATTGTCTGAGTTCATGTCTAGGTGTCAACGCTTTTTAGTACACCCTAAATAACACAAACCTTTGAAACCCATAATTCTCAGAAAGAAAGGTTAGGCATTTAACTTCAAAAATCAATAACTGTGGATACTCACTTTTTACAAATAACTACCCGTAGCCTGTGAAAATATATACTGAAAAAATCTGTACACCACATGTCATGAACACCAAATTTAAAAGCAGTTATACTGTAACACTTTTAAGTCAAAAATCAAGAGCTGACTTATATAACCCATTGTAAGGTATTCCTAAATTTTTTTTTCAAGTTTCAGGTTAAATCAACATATAATTTATGGAAATATATAAATAATTATTTACCATTTCATGACCCAATCATAATAACTTATGAGAAACTAAGAAAAACAAAGTGAATGTGTGGTTTTATTCACAATTATTTATTAACTAAATATTATTCCAACATTAAAGCTGATGCTGAAGAGATTTAAATTGTAATGTCTAATATTTGGAAAAAATCTATTAAAAGAATTAGCAGTGCGGCTGGGTTCTGTGTCTTATGTTGTATCATATTACTAAGATCATACAAATAAATCTTCAAAGTTCTTTTTAATTAATTTTTTTACATTAATTACATTTTATTCGCTTTGTGATGGTCTTTAAAAATTCAGTTGTAGTTTTTGGCTTCCTTTAGAATGAACAGGAGATTTTTGACATTTGAGTATAATCTACACCAAACGGTGGTGGGTCCCGTAAAATCATTTGCATGCTGAGAAAGCCTGGCGAGTACATCCTGGGGTGGGCCCTGGCATAGACAGTGAAGATGAAGTTTTCGAAGGCTTCATTCATAATGTCTACACTTGCAAAGCAGACTGAGATATCAGCTGTCACCACAGTGACTCTAAAGGGAAGGACTCCAACAGCCGACTGGCGGTGGGAACTAATGGTCTGCCCTCAGGCTGTTTGGCAAATCCTGGCCACCCAGATGGGTAGCCTAGGCTCAGTGAGTGTTTATCTACCCCCCCTCTGGGTTCTTGGCTTAAGTCTTCTCAATGTTTAGTGGTTACAGACCTTCAGTGCAAGGTTGGGGTAGTCATTTATGGAATGCACAGCCTCTATGATAAGTAAATAATCCTTGGAAGCCAAATCAATATGTGACTCTTATAGGATTTGTGATGTGGTGAAATGATTGGACTAGATGCCGGTCTCCTCCACTGGATCCTAAACTTCTTAGTGACCACGAATGTGTCTTCTTTATCCTGTGTGTTTCTCTTTCCCCACCCTCATTCCTGTTGTGTAAGAGGCTTGATATTCCCCTGGATAAACACATGCTGCAAGAACGAAGCAATTAAAGAGTATCTTACAATCATGAGGAAATGCCACAAAGCCCTGTTCAACCTGGTTGCTTTGTGCTGCTGAGATGTGCGTGCTAAATATTTGCATCCTTGTAATTCCAGGTAGGAGCCCAAAATTAGTTCAAACACAAAAGAAATAGCGCACACAAAGAATGCAACGCTAATTGGATTTCTAAAATTTATACCCAATGTGGAGGCAACAAGGCATGTTTTCATTGCTGTGTTTATGCAGTGGCCAGATGTTAGATGAAATTTAGTTCAGTTGAATACTTCAGCAAGCAAAGTATTTTAACAAGCATGGAAAGCTTGAGGAAGAAATGTCAGCCTGCTTTTCGATGATTATTCAGTTTTGGCAATGTCCAAAACAAGATGTCACCTGAACTAATTCATACCATTTTTTCAGTTTTCCCATTGTCTCTTGTCTGGGTTTTAAGAAGACACTGAAGGCTTTAAAAGGCGAATTGGGTTCTTACACTTCCATGTGTTCTGAACTCTCTGAGAAACCATGGCATCCAAGTTAATAATGGAGATAGCACATGGCGAGTGCCCATGAAACTCAAGATGAGAGGGTGAGCAGATGCACACTGTGGATGCAGAGAAAACACTCCGATCTTTAGGCATCTCCTGCGTTCCCCCTTTTTCTTTCAAAGGGCCACTTGTCACAGAAAAATAAAATGTTTTGAAAGTAATACCCAAGGGTAAGGAAGATAGAGGAAAAATGAATTCAAATTATTAGCAACTATAAAAGCTTATGTATGTGGCCACAGAACTTATATATTATTCTCAATCATTTTATCTCAAGGATCATTAGAAGGTACACATCACTATTATTTTTATCTTTAAAGATTAAATTGTAATGAATATAAAAAAGAAAAATTGAAATTAAAGAAATTAACAAAACAAGTGCTTAGTGAAATACACAAATTACCTCATATACACATAGTAGAAAAACAATATCTGGACCCTGTTTCTCAGTTCCAACTATCTTTAGGAGTCTCCAGAGATCTCATACAGAACTCTCACAGCCCTAAACCCACTTTCCCAGCACTAATATTTGTCTTTAATGACATGTGTGTTCAAGTGCATGTATGTATATATTATGCATACAAGGGAAATCCTCATTTTACCACCCCACGATGGAACAGTAAACAGTAAATACTGAGAACCAGGAAAATTACAGAGCTTAGAAAAATTTACAAAGGAGAATAAGATGAACTGCTATGGAGGATTTACTTATACTTTTGATAATTTAGGAAATTGGGTGGGTTTTTTCCCCCTGAGAAAATATTATCAAAATCACTATTTAAAATATAACTTGGTTGGTCTTGAAAAGGCTAGAGGTGAGGATTAATTGCAGCCATGGTTAAAGTCTTCAACAGTTCGATAATAATAATAACAACAGGTGAACATTTATTGTTCACCCACAATATGAAGTCCCCAATTTCTCATCCCTTATGGAAACTTTGCAAGCTGTTTCCACTATGCAGACATAAGAGGAAACTGAAGTCTAAAAAGTAATCAATTCATTCAGGGTCGCAGCACTTCCAGGGGACAGAAGAACCCCAGGCAGCCATCCACACCTCTCTGCTCCCAGCCACTACCCTCTGGGGACTCTTAGCTGAGGCACATTCAGGTTCCAGTAGCTCCAACTTTCATTATCTCTATTTTGCATGCCTTTGATTTTTTTATATCAATTGAGATTACAATATACTGGAACATTTTAGTTGTGCCCGACCTAATCTTTCATTATCACCTCAGTGGCCTCTGCAGGAAGATTTAAGCCTCAAGTGCAAATTCCACAAAGATAGACTAGCTAAACTTACAAAGTGTTTTTAAAGGGGACTTTAAGTGCCCAGGGGAACTTTCTTTAGTGATCAAGAGTAAGCCAAAAACTTCTCTCACAATGCACCATCTATATTTTTGCTCAAAATTAGCAGCTCTTTGTCCAGGGAAAATTTGGTGAATTTATTTTTTAAATACCTATAAATAAAATATTAAGAAAGGTATTTGTAAAGCAGGCATGGTGGTACATGCCTTTAATCCATACCCAAGGAGGCAGATCTCTTTGAGTTCTAGGCCAGCCTGGTTTACACATCGAGGCCAGGACAGCCAAGGCTACAAAGGGGAAAGTGTCTTGGAGCGGGGTTCTTGGGGAGAAGGTGTGTGTAAATAGTGTTTGGAAATAATCCAAACTACTGTATGATCACTTTGCCTGGACAAGACTGTAGAGTTAAAAGAACTTCTGTAAAATGTTAGTGCCTTTCTATAAAGAGACACCATCACCATGACCAAGGCAACTCTTTTAAAGGAAACAGTTTAATTTAGGCTGGCTTACAGTTCAGAGGTTTAGTCCATCATCATCATCACAGCAGAAAGCATGACAGCATGCAGGCAGACATGGTGCTGGAGAAGGAGCTGAGAGTTCTACATATTGATCCACAGGCAGCAGAAGGAGACTGTGTGCTACACTGGGTATGGCTTAAGCTTGGGAGACCTGAAAGTCCACCTCCACAGTGACACACTTCCTCTAACAAGGCCATACCTCCTAATAGTGCCACTTCCTATAGGCCAAGCATTCACACATGTGAGTCTTTGGGGGCCATACCTACTCAAACCACCCCAGTTAGTGATATAATGGAGTAAAATTATAACAGTGGCAAGGCCTTCTGGAAATAGTTGGCATGATGCCTACTGCCCATATCATCTCATTCAGTAAGAAGAAAAGAGTTTGTATAAGACTCAGTACACCTGCTACTGTCTTGTTTTCAAACTACAAGATAATAGGGCAAATCCAGATTCACATAAGGCAAGAGACAAACCCACAACAAATAAATAAATCTTTGAATACCCACTGTCAATGACTGTGGGAAATGGTTTGGGGAGATAGGAAGGAGGGAAGGAAGAGGAAGGAGAACATTAATCTCTCAGCAATAAAAGTGAGAAACGAGGTTACAAGCGCTTCTAGCCCCTCTCACCACAGCATTACTAAAATTGCCACCACCTCTACATGGAGAAAAGTCCATATGCAGCCACCCCGGCATGGTGGTGCATGCCTACCCTCCCTGTAGCTGGCAAGCTGACCTGAGAGGATGACAAATTCCAGGTCAGTCTGGGCTACCTACGAAAACTGCTTCTGGAATTTTGTTTGTTTGTTTGTTTGTTTTAAGAGGGGATTGAGAGAGAGAGAGAGATAGCTCAGCCAGTGAAGTGTTTGCCTTGCAAGGTAAGGGTTAAATCCCTCTAGCACCCACATAAAAATACCCAGGTGTGGTAACATGCATGTAACCTTAGTAATAGTAAGATGGGAGACAAGACAGGTGGATCCCCAAAAGCTCACTGGCCAGTTAGCCTCACTTGTTGGAAATTCCAGACCAATGAGAGACCCTGCTTCAAACCAAAAGTGGAAGACACCTGAGGAGTGGTACTCCAGACCATCCTTTCACCAATGGGTACAGACACATAGACTCACTCATCCTCCTCTCCATCCCTCTCTCTCAAAATGGTCCCTGTGCTACGTCAACATCGTAAATTTGTTGTTTTGTGTTGCAATTAATGTCTCAGAGAGAATGGGCCTGTGTAGCATCTGAGATGACTGAAGTCCTAACTTTAATTGTCAAAACCTCAGGTTAAAGGAGAGCTTCCTGAAGGGTGAGAAAAAGATATTTTCTTTCTACATCCTGATGTTCAAAAAGGCATGCTGGGTAAATTCTAAAAATCATTTCTTTTAAACCATAAATACATAAAGGGTTGGGAAACTGGCTCTGTGGTTAGGAACGCACCCAGCTTTACGGAACACCAGAGTTCAGTTCCCAGCATGTGTCGGTGACACACAACCATCTGTAACTCCAGCTCCAGCTGAAACTGATGCTCCCGTCTGGCCTCAGAGAGCACTGCACTCATACGCATAAACCCACACAGACAAACATCTACTTACATCAGTCAAATAAAAATAAAATACCTGCAAGTTAGTAATGAAACAAGAGTAGGAGCCTAAGTCTCAGCCTATGCTTCTTGGAAAGCTACTCCAAGATTTCAATGTCAAAACTTATCACAAAGGACTTGAGTTATATATCATTGTTCCCAGAGAGCTGGTGACATGGAAACAGTCAGACTGAGGAAGGAGAAGGCTGAGATTTCCCCAGTGGCCTGTGACAAGGAAGAGTCGAGAAATACTGATGGAGATTATTCAGCCCTGTGGTGTTGATGCATTGTGCTTAAATCATTCATATTCTTTGAACTCTAATAAATCCTCATCAAACAATGATGACATTTTCATCTCATCAAAGTTTAATCACAAGAGTATTGTAATTCTGATTTTCTTCACCTCAGTTCAAATTGAAAGTAATTGTCAGACGTTACTTTAATTCTTACATGTCTCCTGTGTTATTATTACAGCCCATTTCATTCTCTTGGAGGCATGACATATTTTCTCTTATTCAAGCAACCTTAGAACTTTGTCCTCTACTTACAAATAGTTCATGTAAAGCTCATTTTAAAATACATTTTAGGTACATTAACATGAATGGCTATTTTTTTTCTCTTAAAACACAGAGAAGCATGAGTGGGAATATAGCCCGACTATTGAATTATTTTACATTGGAAGACTTCCTAATTGCCTGAACTCTTGATTGCTTCAAGGAAATTGTAACCAGCCCCAGAATGATGGGCTTACCATGCACAAAAGCAGAAAGGGGAAACACACCTGCTTTGTTTTATTGCATTGACACTTGGAAAACAATTTCTCCTTAAAGAACAGGGGTAGGGAGTTACCCAGCTGAATCAGAGTGATCTATTTTTTCTTGCTGACTTGTGTGTGTGTGTGTGTGAAAGAGAGAGAGAGAGAGAGAGAGAGAGAGAGAGAGAGAGAGAGAGAGAGATACAGAAAACTAGCAACAAAATCCAAGGGGAGTATAGGATTTGAGATAATCTAATACATTTTGTGTATTTGTGTTTTCTGTTTCTTTCCATGAAGGATGGGGGTTACATGATCAATTGAAAGAAATCCGAGAGATCTTAAATATTTTTATTAGTGAGGGCCATAGGGGATCTCTATGCATGGGGCAGAAGGTGTAACCAAAGCAAGGGCCTTGAGCTTAATTCTGCACAAACAAGCAATGTAAGAAGTGAAGAAGGCTGCAGGGAACCTGGGCCACTCTGGGCAAACTCATTTTAGCAGATTTATGCTACCTGAATACTTAGATACAAAATCTCTAGTTTTTCAGACAAACTTAACATTATATGTAAAATCTCCAACTCATATATTTAGTAGTTTGCCAAATGAAAAGTCTCTTAAATTCCTATTGTCCCCACTCTTACTCTCTCTGCTTGGCTGGAGAGAATTGTACACACTCACATTCATGCACTGACTTTGACTTTGCCTTCCAGGAAAAAAACTAACAACGTAGATTCCTTTGAGGTTCTCACAACCAGGAATAAAATCCTTGAATCTAGTGAGTGGGTATTGTAGATACTTCTACACGTCCTACAAGGACAAGGACACTGCTCTATTGTCCCCAATAGAGATTTAGCTCAGTATATCAGTAGTGCTTGAGGTCGAGTCCCTACAACTGGTTGACCTCCATCAGTCTTGTTTCCCTCCAGGCCTTCTCCATATGCAGCCAGAAAGTAAAAATACATTCCAGATACAATGGCTCACATCTGTAGAGTTCAGGGAGGAACATAATCAGCCTGAATACAAGAAGCAAGACTCTGTATTAAGGTAACAAAATTAAAAAGTACATACATATTTTTTAGTAAAGTCTGCAAGGTATGGCTTATTTTTCTGTCCGACTTCTATATGCATGCATCTTTGCAAGAAACATAATTTTGCCTTGAAGAAATATGAGCCTTCATCACACGGAGTCAGCCTCCATTGAGTTTATTCAATCAGACTGCACTGCTCCTTCCAGTTCTTCTTGGTTTGTTCTCAGGCCTTCTGGGTCCTGAAGCTGAGGATGTTCAAGTCTCCTACAGTAAATAATACAGTATTTTCCAGTAACATATATGCATACCTCCATGTGCTTTAAATTATCTCTAAATTTACCATGTGATCTCAGATAATGAAATGTTCTCTAAGTAGCTCTTACTCAAGTTAAGAGTAATGGCAGAGAGAGTCTATGCATGTTCAATACAGACAAGGGGGGGTGTATTTTTTTTTCATTTGTTTGCAATGTATTCATTATATATCCTGATTGTAGCCCCCTCCCTCAACTCCTCTCAGTCACGCCATCACTCCCTCTTCCCCCATATCCCCTTCCCCTAGTCCACTGAAATGGGAAGTTCTCCTCCTCTGCCATCTGATACTGGCTTATCAAGTCTCATCAGGACTGCCTGGATCCTCTTCCTCTGTGGCCTGGCAAGCCCGCATCGCCAGGGGCAAGTGATCAAAGAGCAAGCAACCGAGTTCATGACAGAGGCAGCCCCTGCTCCCCTTACTCAGGAACCCACATGGAGACCTAGTTGCCAATCAGCCACATCTGAACAGGGGGTCTAGGTCCTCTTCATGCATGGTTCTTGGTTGGTGCATCAGTCTCTGCAGGATCAGGCATAGTTTTTCAAATGTGTTTACTCTATGCTTCTTTGAATCCACAGATACAGGATTATGGTTGCAAACGAAACTGTAATTTCATTGACCTCCTCAGCAGTTGGTTTAGGAAAAAATGTGACAATCATTTGTTAACTGTCATTTGAGAAAATGTTCCTTTTTCTTTTGGGGAGGTTCTGATAAGGTTTATTGCAAAAATGTTCATAGTAATTTTTAACACTCCTGTTTGCAAGTCTCTTTAGAACATTGCTTAGCTGTTTCTCCTGCCATGGAGTGGTAGCCACCCCTAAGTCCTCAAACTGAAGCTGGCCTGACTCACTTTGAATGCTGTGACGGAGCCATGTAGATACTGTGGGGCTGGAAGCCAGCCCACACAGTGTCCTCCAGCTGCAGCTATAAGCTCTCTGGAAAGCAACCATGTAATGGCTATTGGAAGAAGCCCCATCTTGTCAGTTTGGAATGAGGTCATGTGATCCTAGCAGCCAGCTACTAGGCCATCCAGCCCCATGAGAGAGTTCAGGTGACTGACTGAAGCTTAATGAGTGAGCCCAGCATCAAGCTGCAGCAGAGCTGTCCAGCTGAGCCAAACCCCAAACACTGACCCACGGAGTCCTGAGCCAGTCAAATAGCAGTCTTTCATTTCGGTGAGTAATGTCAGTGGGTATAGTAACACATGACTGATGCAGATAGCTGTGCATGCTGCTGCTGCATGAGGAGGCAATACCGGGCTTTGCCTCTATTCAGATTTACTCCTGGCTTCTAAGACATGCAGAAAAGAAAGACAAAATGAAATTATCTTTCAAGCTGACTGTCCACATAACCTCCTCTCCCTCCAGGTGTCTTGCTACATGACAAGACATGATAAAAAAAAAAATCCCCTACAGTTTTTACTGCTCTTGAGTTTTGTTTCACTTGAAGGCTAAAGTATCAGTGTTGGCTTTCCAGCCATCTTAGGAAGAAATAGAGCTTACTTGGGATCTGGCTGGTACTGGTCCAGCCTCAGCTTTCATATCTCAGAGCTGTTCCCCACCCATCGCACTGAGTTTCGTTTGTTTTGATTCTGTTTATTTATATGCGTGTATCTGCCGTGTTCCTGCTTGACCAAATGTATACCACACACATATAGGTGTCTGTGGAGACCACACATGGAACTCAGATCCCCTGGTATTAGAGTCCCAGATGATTGTGAACTGCCAGGCATGGGTGCTAGGAATTGAACCTGGGCCTTCTGTAAGACCAGGAAGTGCTCTTAAGGGTTGTACCATCTCTCCAGCACCCACACTCCTTTGAACTCGGTGAGTGTTTGCTCTGTGTCTCTCCTCTCTCCTCTGCCAAGCCCCCACCTTTATACACACCATTTCTTCTGCCTGAAGTTCTATGTTAAGACAATTTCCACACTTTCAACTCAACTATTGCTGTTAAAAACTGTAGGTGTTTCAACTGGGGGACCACCATGCTTAACACACGCTTAGCTTACAGAAGGCCTTGTTTGATCCTCAACCACAGAGGCAAAGGTGTTAAATAACAAGCTTATTTGAATAGTTTATTAGTTTTGTGCTACCAAAGGTAAAAAAGCTAAGATCTCCACCCATTTCTCCTCTTCCCCTAAAGCAAATCACTCCCACCTATCCTGACAAATAGTTTGGTAATTCTATGTCTCCAGACAACTGATTTGTGCTGCCACTTGCTGATTTTGTTTAGTTTCAGGTATTTGTCTACTGACCAGATGCTACTAGGAAAACTTGCTGTCCCTTCTTGCGTCCTGAACTGTATTTAACTTTGGTTTCTTTACTTCCCTTACCTGAGTTTTTGTTCTTCTCTGAAGTTAGTCTATCTTGGTTAGTTCAACCTCCAGCTCCTTCAACAAGTTTCTCAAGTTCCTCTTGATGTGCTCAGACAGAGGCCTTTCATTTCTCAGATCTAAAGAAGCTGCTCGGTGGGTCTGCTCCAAGATAAGCAGGAAGGGACTTCTCCCCTACTAGCTCTATCCATAGAGATGGCTGTTTCCATCACCTTGGGGGCTCCTGCCCTTTATCCCACTTGTTATACTGAGAACTTTTACTTTTGCTGATTATGAAAATTTTCAAACTTCTGGTTTATAGTTAATAAAAATATCTAATGCAACTTGTCTTTCTGCTCACCCCCATTCTTCCCTGTAGGTTTTTCTACTTCTTTTTCTCTAGTGCATTGAAACTGCATGATAGTATGTCTTTTTTTTTTTTTTTTTTTCACTTATTCAGTTTTACTAGATACACAGTGAGCACCTTGGTTTAGAGCTTGAGTCCTTCATTTGTAAAATGGTCAAGTATTCCTCTTCTTGCCAGTATGAGCACCAATTGCAGATACAAGTTAAACAGAATGAGCAGAAACACTGTCTTAAATTGTGACTGAAAAACAAAAAAATATCTTTTCCAAAATATTTTGATGTGAGATCCATATCCTTCTATTTTAAATAGCTTCAGTTATTATCCTCAATTAGGAGTCAAATAAAATGCTAAAATGAGGTAAATGTCTGAACCTCATAATTCTGTGAAGCACAACCCTTCCCTCTCATTTCCAAGAGAAATTGAGATTAAACGAACATGAAATTAAGCAGTGATGTCTCTTTCTATTGTTCAAGCTAAATGCAACATGAAAAGTAAACAAATCATACCCCTAGTCTAAAATTCTACAGTGTGAAGAATAGAAAATAATTTAGACTTCTCCACTCCTTCCAGCAACAGTTTAGCAAATTCCAGTTGCAAGTATTTGCAATACATGCTATTAGGGTCTCTTTATTGAGTCACTCCCACAATAATACTGAATTCAGTCATTCAAAAAGCTGTGAAGACCTCCACGAGGGGTTATAAAAAAGATTTTGGATAAAATAAAAAATAAATATCATTACCTGTATCTTTTCCTCCTAACTTATTGTTATAGACTTTAGCATTTTACCACATTTAACCCCACCTAACTCCCAAAAGGATTTGAGATAGATTTGGTATCTGAGATACATAAAACAAAGGTAAGAAATAATCAATGATATGTACAGACTAGCAGTCGCTTGTGTACAGCCAGAGATGGGATATTTGTAACACTAATAGTAATGTTTCTAACGTCAAGGCAGAGGGAGAAACACAATGCTTGTATATAATCTCCTTTGATGTCAAAGAAATTATTATATAATAATATATAACTATTATATTATTATATAATTATTATAGCCATGGATCGGGGCTGCTCTCAATGCCTAGCAAAGAAGCCTCTCTCTGAAGTGGTCATAAGGATTCCTACTTCCTGTTGTCAAGGGGCTGACAATAAGTGACTGCTGAGCGCTAAGCCCTGAATGTGACAGTTTTTCAAGAGTTACTATTTTAATTTTGCACTAAATTCCAGGAATAATTTAGCCTAAGGATCTTTGTGAATAGATAGCTACTGTATATTGAATATTTATTATGTACCCAGAACTCCTCTTCCTATGTATCAATACTTTAATTCTCATAACAGTGTAGCAAGACAGACTGTTCCTCTGCTTTACAGACTAAACGCTAAGGGCACAGAGAGAAACATTGCCCATGATTGTCTCCAGAAAGCAGTAGCTATCACCTAATGCAGGTACTCTACTTACAAAGCTCATCTTCAGACTTCCACACTGTAGTAAAATCTCCATCAGCGGTCACAGATGACCAAGGTCAACACTCCACCAAAACAGTAATAGTGCTTGCTTTTGATGCCCACAAAGTCTGTGTTCTCAAGTGAGAACTATTAAGCTAAATCATCCTCAGACCCCATGACCTCCTGAAGCTTCTCCAAGCTTAGAGACCCACCCACCTGGGTTTCAATAGGGACAGCATCACAGAGAGGAGAGAGGTTAAAACAGTACAGAAAATGTCCTGCCTAACATGCAGGGCACATAGGTTGCCAAGACTGCCAGTAGGGTGCCTCTCCTATGAGGCATGCTGATCAATAAAATATCATCCTGCAAAGTTTATTACTTAAAAAATTGATTGCATTAAAATTCAGTTCTCTAAATTTATAAAAATTGGAAAATGAAGCCATACTGAACTGCCGGAGCCAGCCGGGCAGAGTCGAACGGTTCTTGAGTTGGGACTGAGGATTAAAATTAATAAAATAAACACACAGCACACAGGAAACTTTTTAAAGGTCCAGACTCGACAGCCACAGCAAAAGGCAGGCTGCTTGTAGCAAGCAGTGCCAGCAGCAAAATCTCCCTTCTCTCCTCCTCTTGCTCTCTTCTCCTCGAGCTCCTCCTCCTTCTCCCCCATTCCTGTCCTCTGGCTCCTCCCATTGCACAACATTGTATCTAGTTGCTTTACTTGGGTCCTGTTTACACAAGAGTTGAGACAGGATGCTTGGAGCATCATCTTCAGCCTTCTACAGTAACTGTCAGCCTGTCTTTTTATTGTAGAGTTTCTAAGCCAGAGTAGAAACCATCTCAGAACAATGGTCAATTTGCACAAGGCGCTTGAGGAAAAGGTGTGATCCTCACAAGCTATCCCACCTGCTGTCACAAACAAAAGGAGATGGACTTGAAAGTTCTCCTCTGCCATTAGTAAAGGCCTCCTAAAAGCCATCTCTCCGCCAAGATTTAAATATCAAAGCAGGCCGCTGAGTCACTGCTCCGGACACTGAACTCACATCACGACAGCAGCCATGGTGCTTAGTGGCTTAGGCTTCTATTGGGTAAGGTGTGTTTCTGACACCATTTCACACTGTCTTTTCCACAAGGTGCTTTTTGTCTCCTGTATGAACCTCTCTGCTGTTAGAGGAATTGAGACTTTATTCAGGGGACTGGGAAGCAGTGAGGCAAGGTGTGGGACAGGGAGTGTGAAAATGTTTTTATTTCCTCAGATGAAAGGATGAGATGAGAAGTGTTTCCAAGTCTTTCTAGCTCTGTCTGTCCTCATGAGAGTTAAGCATATTCTATTCTGTCAAATCTTTCTCTGATTTGTCATTTTGTATGCCTCTCAGTTAGACAACACTTTCAAATATACTTTCCTTCCTTCTACCAACTAACATTACCTACATTGTTTGGGATTAAAGATATGCATTAAGGCATGTCTGTATTCCAGCCAGATCATAATATAATCCAGGGTGTGTCTGCCATCCACCTAGATCACGTAGACCTAAAAGGTCTTTGGATGTGGTACCTTGCCAGAGCAGCCAATGTTGCTGGATCAAAATTTCTCTACACCTTCCCCCTTTCTGTTTAAGTAAAAATTGTATACACCTTAACTATTACAACAGAAACAATTATCAATCCCATAAACTTAACAGTTTGAATGTCCATAAATTTAAAAGTCCAGAAGTTCTTATGAAGACCTTATGATACACTGATCTTTATCCCATAATCACAGTCCTGATCATCTGCCCTTCAGCAAGTGTCCACATCAGCATCAAGGTTTTCCAGTCTGCCCTCAAATCGGATCCTTATCAATTTTGATGGAATCTATAGTCTTTCATCACCAATGGAAATACAGGCAAAACCTCTTCCCCAGTGTAACACAGTCCCTGACTTTCATCTGTAATCCCAACATTTAGGGATGCAGAGGCAGGCAGATCTCTGTGAGTTTGAGGCCAGCCTGGTCTACAAAACAAGTCCAGAGCAGCCAAGGCTACAAAGAAAAAACCCTATCTCAAAATAATAACAATAATAATAATAATCTTTGAAGTGTACAGGTTGATCTAATTCAGTAGTGTTTTTCTACTATCCACTTTCAGCTAATCTTGTTCTCCCTTTCTGTTTATCATGGTATAGTTAGATCTTTGTGAATACACACATAAACTAGACATTTAGGCACTCATATTCCATGCCTGGCTAAAGAACCAGAGAGGAAGGCTCCATGCCGGTGAGCTAGGCTTCTTATCTATTGTCAAGGGGATCTCTACCTTGCTCCTCAATTTTATTAGGTTCCATAGGTTCGCAATTAAGAATTTTCTGTTCTCTTACTTCCTCTGTCTCATCTCTCAAACATTTGTATTATCAAAGAGCTAATTTTTCTTGTTTTATAACTATTTTTCAACTTTTTTGAAAGGAAAAATATAAACATTGCAACTGAAAGTAGGGAGGAGTTCACTCCAATGGTCACAGTTGTAAAAAGTATTATGGTGGCTTTTTCAAACAACCTTTTAATCCCCTCAAGTCCAACTCTTGGATTCAAGAGATCTGGCATGGAGCTTCCCATTTTTTAATGCAGGAAAAGTCTGCCTATATAATTATAATTTTCTTTTGGGTGACTTATTGTGATTCACTATCTCAGAGGCTCCTTTGTTGTACCTTGCTCTGGGCTGAGGGTTCCATTGCTTTGGGGTCTCCTGTCTCAGTGTCCAGCCAAACTGGAAGAACTGATGTTTCCTCTAGAAATAACCCAGGCGAATTTCTCCTCTGTGGGTTTCTGTCAGTCCTTTGCTACGTTTCTGTCAGATGTCCTCTGCTTTCTGCAACGCTGGTGGACTTTCTTCTTCTCCAATCACATTGGGTGCCAGATGTAAAAGTAACTTTTATTCACCTGATGTAATTGTCATCTTGGAGACTTAACTGATGAATAAGATCACCCTTTCTTGCTTTTTATGAATTCTGACTGACTGGTTCAACACAGCTGTTCTGGCTCAAACAGTGGAACTGGTCAGTTAGTTGTCGGTCAGCGGGGAGTAAGATGAGGGTCAGTGCAGTGGCAGCTCAGTTTGTGGCAGTTCAAATCAGTTCAGTCAGTGAAGCTGAGTGAAGCTGAATTTGATGCAGTTCACCTGAGTGGTTGCAGTGCATTGGAGCTAAGTTTGTTCATGATTTCAAAAGAAGCTTGAAAATGAAAACAAGCCAGAAGTTTAGAACAGATTGCTAGAGTTAGTTTGAGGCCAAGTAGAGCAATTCAGTCAGAAGATGGGAGAAGCCAGTTTGAATCAGTCAGCTTGGAGTGGTATTTGAGCCAGAACAACTGAGTTGGACAAGCCAGCCAGAGTTCAGAAAGTGCTAGAAAGGGTGAGTTATTCAGCAATAAGCCTCCATGACAACAATTACATCAGACACATAAAAGTTACTTTTCAGGAGGGAAAGCAAGTTCTCACAGTGCCAAGAAGATGAACTGGTATTGGATTCTTTCTTTATGCCCCGTGAGAAATAGTTTCTGTACATAATTTGTGGATGCCACAAATGTAGCTAAATGCAAACTGAAACCAAATATGCAAAAATGAATTCTCTTAGGAGCTGCTACCATAACTGTGACAAAAGAAAGGGAGAATATGAATGAAAGAATCTCCAAGAAAAATAGTAGAAAGAGGCAAAGAAAGGCAGTGATACAATAATACAAATAGTTCATTGAGGGATGCTCTTCCCTGTGATGAAATCCTCTATGGATCCCACCAAAACCTCAAGTCTTTTTGGTGAAACGCATGGAAGAAGCCACAGAGACTAAGCCGAAGATTCTGGGTTCAGATAACCAGAGAGCTAGATATAAGTAGATCTAAAGACACACAGTATCCTGGGTGCCCCAGCTCCCATATCATCCCAAAAGAGACCTTTCCTCTCTCAGCTTCAAGGAGGCACAGAAGTTTGGCAACAGGGATGATAAAGGCTGTAGACACAGTATTCTATGGCACTCAGTCCTAAACAACTAGAAAACTCTTACTTGATGACATTAGGAAACTTTGGGTATGTAATTCTCCTCTCCTCTCTCCACCACCACAGAAGTAAGGTAAAGGTGTTCTTTAAAAAAAAAAATAGCAGAAACAACAATGGATACCTTGGTATCATATAAACTTACTCTGAAAAGATTACAATGACTTCGTAAAAAAAAATTAAGAGGGATAAATGAACCTGATGTAGAGTAATTACTGATAATCTGTTGGTAATTATGCTTTTTTTTTCTTTCTTGTTGCTTTTCAATTATTGTGAAAAGACATTCCCCAAAGGCCAGATGTTTAGGATGAGGGTATGACTAACTGACAGTCACAATGATGTTGATGACAACAAGCAACAATAGTGATCAGAAGAAATAACCTCTATGATAGTAACAATACTGGAGGTGCCATCTGAGCAAATGTTGCTATGGAAACTGAGTAGAGAGTAGGGTGAAAGGCATAGGAAATCTTTCACAATGGAATGTGGTGTTCCTGGAGAGAATGAGCATGTTGCATTGTGTCCTAAATATGATTCACATAAGTAGCAATCTTTTGTGATATCCACAGCAGAGTGAGGACAAATGGCTTGTGGAGGTGGGGGGCAGCACTGGGCACAGAGTGGGAACTTGCCTATAGACTGTGTCTCTGACAAACAGCTACCCAACATCCTTTCAGGAAGGAATATAAGCAGCTGCCCTGTATGAATGTATACAGCAAAATGAAAGCACCCTAGCCATGGTCATTCTTTTCCATCCTCACCACTGTACAGAATGGCTCAAGTCTAATAATGGCACACACTATTCTTTAAGATACAACACAGCAACTTTCTAGGCAGCTTGTTTGAACTGTGAAGGCTGATTTAAAAAAAAAAAAAACTTTCTGATTATTTTCCAAGAATAAAAAGGAAAGACTGGCATAAAAAGAAGTCAAATACCCCACCTGGATGGCTTTTAAGCTCTGCAATCCTATCCATAGGGTATGCTTTTGTTTAAAAGCTTTCACTGCAGTGTTATTCAGTTACATGAGAAATCATTGCTCATGTTAGTTGGCACATCAACAACACTTGTGAAGGAAATAATGCTTTTTTTAAGCAAGTGAAATACCTGTGTGACAAAAACTTTAAGTCTATGAAGAAAGAAGTTGAAAAAGATATCAGAATGTGGAAAGATCACCCAAGCTCATGGATCAGTAAGATTAACATAGTAAAAATGGCCATCCTGCCAAAAGCTCTCTACAGATTCAATGCAATTCCCATCAAAATATCAAAACAATTATTTACAGACATTGAAAGAAAAATTCTCAACTTTATATGGAAAAACAAAAAACCCAGAATAGCTAAAATGATGCTATTTTACAATAAACGAACTTCTGGAGGTATCTCCATCCCTGACTTCAAGCTGTACTACAGAGCAATAGTGATAAAAAAAAAAACTGCAATGGTACTGGCACAGAAACAGAATGGTGGATCAATGGAACCGAATAGAAGACCCAAAAATAAACCTACACACCTATGCACACCTGATTTTTTACAAAGAAGCCAAAACCATACAATAGAAAAAAGAAAACATCTTCAACAAATGGTATTGGTCTAACTGGATGTCACATGTAGAAAAATGCAAATAGATCCACATATATCACCCTGCACAAAACTCAAGTCTGAATGGATCAAATACCTCAACATAAAACCAGAAACACTGAATCTATTAGAAGAAAAAGTAGGAATCAGCGTTGAACTCATTGGCACAGGAGACAACTTTATGAACAGATCACCAACAGCTCAGGCACTAAGATCAACAATTAATAAATGGTGCTTTGTAAAACTGAAGCTTCTGTAAGGCAAAGGACACTGTCAATAGGACAAAACAGATTGGGCAAAGCTCTTCACTAATCCTACATCAGACAAAAGGCTAATATCCAAAACGTATAATGAACTCAAGAGATTAAACACCAACAAACCAAATAATTCGATTTTAAAACCAGGTAGAGAGCTAAACAGAGAATCCTCCACAAAGGAATCTCTAATGGCTGAGAAGCTCTTAAAGAAATTCTCAGCATCATTAGTCATCATGGAAATACAAATCAAACCACTCTGAGATTCCATCTTACACCCATCAGAATGATTAAGATAAAAACAAAAGTGACAGTACATGCTGGCAAGGATGTGGACAAGGGGGAAGACTCCTCAATTACTAGTGGGAGTGCAAACTTGTACACTTTGGAAATCAGTCTGGCGCTTTCTCAGAAAATTGGGAATAGCTCTAACTCAAGACACAGCTATACCACTCCTGGGCATGTACCCAAAAGATACTCCATCATACCACAAGGATATCTTCTCCATATCTTCTCAACTAGGTCATTAGCATCTTTGTTCATAATAGCCAGAAACTGGAAACAACTTTCCTTCAATCAAAGAATGGATATAGAAAATGTAGTACATTTGCATAACAGAATACTACTCAGCTAATAAAAACAAAGACATGAAACTTGCAAGCAAATGGATGGAACTAGAAAATATCATCCTGAGTGAGGTAACCCAGACCTACAAAGACACACATGATATGTACTCACTTGTAAGCAGATATTAGCCGTATAGTAGAGGATAACCATACTACAACTCACAGACCCAAAGAAGCTAAGTAACAAGGAGGACCCAAGGGAGGATGCTTGAATCTCACTCAGAAGAGGAAATGGACTAGAAAACTGAAGTGACTGAAGAAAGGGAACAAGATAACAGAGGAAGTACAGAGAGAAATAAGCATGGGGATCAGATGTGGGGAGAGCAGGGGCCGGAGGACAGAGGGCTTGCAGAAAGAACAGAAAATGTAGGCGGGGCATCTCTGAGACAAGCTGAGACATACAACAGGGTAGGCTCCTGGGAGGATATGTGGAGAGTCTAGCTGAGACTCCTAGTGGCAGGGGGTTCATAGAGACTGGAGAGGTCATCCTCTAACTAGACAGGACTCCTAGTGGAGGGAGAGAGCCACCCAACAACCCATACAGAATGTGCAGAGATAAAATAGACCAGAGATGGAAGGAATATCCAACCAATACCTGGCCCAACCTGAGACCCACCCTATTGGAGAGAGCCAGCCCCTGACACTACTAACAACACTTTGCTATACTGGGAGATGGAAGCCTAGCATGACTGTCTTCTGAAAGGGAATCACCCTAACTACATAGTCCGCCTGTCTGAAAGAGGCCTGGGGGACTGTGGCATAAAGCTTGCATCTCAGAGGTTATCAGCATCTGCTAGGTGTCATAAAATGACCTCACCAAATGGTGGTAGCTTTACCAAGTATCTTGCCATAAGGATGCAGAGTTTGACATTGAGAATGACAAGGGAGCGGGCAGCTGGCCTCATACTTGCCGTTGGTACAGACCAGTATCCATTCTCCTCCCTACTTAAGAGAAACAGCTTCTGATTTTTCTCCTCAGCATATATGTATATTGCTATGGCAAAAGTTTGGTGTTTGTTCAATAATTTAACCTAAATTTTGAATTGAGATGTTCTCTTTAACCATAGTTGGGAAACTAGAAGGAATATTATGTTTCTCTCATTCAAAGCAAATAACAATGAGTAATACTTCACATGAACCCCAGAAAGCACCACCAATGGTTTGGGGAGAGAGAATGAATGGTATTTAAAACCCACCTTTAACCACTTAACCAGATGCAGGAATTTTTTCTTCCTAAACTTGCTGCTTCTTTGTAGAGCAAAGATGAGAAAATCATTCAGATTTGGGGGAGGATTCAAGGAAAGCACACAGGGCTCATATCTTGAATGTAAGTGATGAGTACTTTCATTACATGTGACTAATGGAAACCTGGTAACTTTTGCCACTGTTGGGAGAAAAAAAATGAGAAGTATTCAGCCTAATGAAAAGTACAGATATTGCTGGAAATTGACTTTTTAACCAAGATAAGTCCTTTCCGGTACAACCAGAATACCAATCCAGAAGGCCGGAAGATGGAGAGGTAAGTTGTAAGTGAGGTCAGCCAGTACAGACCAAAGGGTTTCCTTCGTATAATATGCTCTAGATATACCTAAAAGGAGACTTCTACTTTAAGGATTGTCCCCAAAATAAGTTTAAACCCCTCAAAGGAAAAAGGACTGCATTAGCCATGGTTCTCTAGAGGAGCAGAATTCTTAGAATGAATATATATTACAAAATGAATCTTATAAGGGTCCATAACAGAGACTAGTAAACCCAACAGAGGCTGTGTGCACCTGGCGCTGCTCAGTCCATGAGGCTGGAGGAGTCAGCAGTCTCAATCTGGTGCCAAAAGCCTGGAGGATTCTTAGAGAATCCGTGGTCTTCAGACTTCATCAGGCAGCTGGAAAGTCTGGTGGGGAAGAAGCATGATGCGAGCTCCAGCAGGAGAAACACAATCGGCAAAGACAAACAGCATGAAAAGCTGCTTTTTTCTCAGACCCCTCTATATCTGGGCTCCTCTCCCCTCAGCTAATCCTTCCTGGAAACACTCTTACAGACCCCAAGGTGTTTCAGTCCTTGCTTCCTGGGGCACCTGGAAGTAAGAAGGAATAACCCTGGCTTTCATTCAGAAACCTTCTTAGGTTACCGACATGGCTCCAAGCTGATTCTAAGGCTTCCCCAAATGGCCGTCTCCACTGAGTATCTTCCTGCTGCTAATTCAGAATTCTGCAGACAGTCTTGAACAAAGACTTCAGGCCTCTTCATCTCTAAAGATCCACTTCTCCTAACACCACCAATTGCAAAAAGAATTCAAAGGGTGGTAGAGAGCACACACCGCATTGCCAGAGTCTTAGGTCCTGTACTCCCCTTTTCATCTCTCTAAAAGCAATCACTCAAAGGACAAACAACTAACGTGAAGCAGGAGCTAGTGATTTGAATTCTAAGAGGTTCACCCTTAAAGAAAGCCTGTAGTGAGGTTGCAGTAACCAGAAACGAGAAACGGAAGCAGAGTTGCAGAAAGAGCTCAGGATGACCTGAAGAATCAGACGCCATTGGTACATTTTAGGAGCTAGACAAGCACACAGTGAAATCTCAGCTGATATCAAGCAGTGAGCTAGCACAGAGTGTACACCCCTGCCCTTGGCCTTGCCCCTGCCCCCAGCCCTACTCCTGTCGCTCTCCCCACCCCCCGAAGATTCAGAGGGCTCTTGCTCAAGGCTGGACCTAGCATTAGTTGGAACAAGCAGTAACCTCGAGCTGCAAAATATTAAAAAACACAGGATGACCGCAGGTCCTGTGACTGACTGCAGGCTGGCAGGAGCCAACGCTTACTGGTCCACCTGGAGCAATGAGAGTCTTTATTTCTGTCTTCCCACTCAGTCACAGACATACACTATTGATTTCCAACATTAAACAGCACATGGAGTTCTTTGAGTATTGTGGCTGAATGTAGATATTTCTGGTTGATATATACATATCTACGTACATACATACATACGTACATACATATATATGAAAACAAAAGGGAAAAACTTAAAGGAGTTAGACAATTTGATACACTGTACATTCAAACCTATTTTAAGGCACAAATTGCACTGATTTATTGCCTGAATCCCTAAGACAAGATGAAATTTGAAAGAGCTTTAAACTGGATTTGTGTAAATACAAGAGCCACCATAAGCACTATCTTTCCGTGTAATGATTCCAATCTCTCCCAGATAGAAGGCCACCCATTAGCACACCCGTCTAGCTGTGGCCTCTGCACCCACTGTGTGCTTAGCCACAGGCCAGGCAGCCTGTTTCTAAACCAGAGACCCCGCGTGCATTCTTATTATGTAATACAATTAAATAATATTTTAAAACAATTCATGTCAGGGCCAGAGAAATGGTTCGGAGATTGAGAGAGCCCGCTGTTCTTGCAGAGGACCTGAATCTGGTCCCCAGACCTACCTCTCTTGGCTCTCAGCTGCCTGTAACTCCAGCTCCAGGGGATCCAATGCCCTCTTCTGGCTTCCACAGGAATCACACAACTACACATGCAAATCACTTAAAAATTCTGTTCAAGGATTGGAGTAGAGGACTGAGGAGGCCATGATCAGGAAAGCCAAGGACACACCAGCATAGCACTACACTGTAAGCTCCTAATAGCCTCATCCTACTTCAGAAACTGGAACTGGATACCGTAATGGATGCGGCATGGATGTCACGTGTTAGAAAAACAGTAATCACAGGGTCATCCTCAACTGCGAGGGCTCGAGCTACTTTATAAAGCTAAGAGATTAGAGCATAATTGCGGGTTTTAAGTTTAAATGGAATGTGTAAGGGCCCCGTAAAATATTTAGTGTGATTCCTATTTTATCATGTTTTCATTGGGAAAGGTGCTAGAGTGTCAGGGAAAAGCCAATTAAAATTTCCTTGCAATTTCATCTCACTCCAATCAGAATGGCTAGCATCAAGGAAACAACTGACAACACGATGCATGGAAAAGATGAGCCCTCACCCAGCACTGGGGAGAATGCAAGCTGACGCGGCCATTACGGAAACCCACACAAAGGCTCCTCAAAAAAAACCTAAAAATCAATTACCATATGCCCCGGCTCTACCACTCTTAGATATTTACCCAAGCAATTTGAGTCAGCATATCAGAGAGCACACGTATGCCTGTTGCTATGTCTTCCACAACAGCCAAGTTATAGAACTCACTTGGATGTCTGTCAACGGATAGGTGGGTTTTAAAGCCTGTGGTACACATACATAACGGAATTTTAGTCAGCCAGGAAAAAAAATGAAAATATAACACGTTTAGAGGGGGAAAAAATGGATTAAACTGGAGATCGTTGTCATGCAAAATAGGCCAGAAAGATGAGAATTTCATGTTTTTCTCTCCATTGCAGAATCCAGATTTGTGTGTGTGTGTGTGTGTGTGTGTGTGTGTGTGTGTGTGTGTGTGAAGAGTTTATGTGACATGAGAGCAGAGAGCCTCCTACTAGGCAGAAAAAGATCAACAAGAGGAAGGAGAGGGAGGAGGACAGTAGGGAGAGGGACAAACGATAACAGGATATAACGGCGTGCATTACAAAAATGCCACCGTGAAACACATACCTTTATGCACCAACTTAATAACTAATTTAAAATGAAGACTAAACTCATAAATACAGTGCTCTCTCTGTTAGAAAAAGAAAAGAGGAGAGCTGGGAAGACTTGCTGAGTGAAGCTTTTGTCACACAAGCATGAGAAAACCTGAGTTCAGACCCCAGAACCTAAATGAAGCCAGGCAGGGAGGCTCGTGTCTGTAACTTCAGCGAGTCTTCCGTGAGATGAGAGGCAGACAGGAGGAAGTCCGTGGGCCAGCCAGCCTGACAGAGGAGGTCCTTTCTCAAACAAAGCGGTCTAAGACCACCACCTGAAGCTGCCCACCTTCACACATGTGCTATCACACACTTAACCCCTGCACGTACACACTCATATGCAAATGCACACACACACACACACAAATTTAAAATTTTATTTAAAATTTTAGAAAAAAAAATGTTCTCAGAGCTGGAGAGCTATGTCAAGCAGAAAGAGTGCTTTCTGAGCCAGCATGAGGTCCTGAGTTCCAACCCACAGCACGCAGCCTGGAGAGCTGGGCATGGCCACACGCAGCTGTAACCCAGCACTCTGGGCTGAGATGGGAGAACCATGACAGCAAGAACAGGACATTCAATCTCCTTCTCTGACTTCAACCAAAACACACATATGCACATGTGTGCAGGCAATAGACACACAAAGAATATGTTCTCGCTTAAAATGCTGCTTTTTCACTTTTCTGCAAACCGGGAGAATTCTACAATGTCCTGAAGTAGGATTCGTGCAAGCAGAGTAATTACAATACAAGGCCACATGTCCTGTTTACCAATAGCCTTGTGGGCTGTCTTGCAGAGAACTTCCACCATAAACCTTGATGCAATTGCTGCGTTGCCAAACATCACAATAGAACTGGCTGACTTTATCTACATGCAGTATGTCATTTACTCAATCAAAATAAAATCCTGGAGGCTGACCCACTGTATCCCAGATACTCTGACCTACGAGATTCTTTGTAAAATACAAGGTGCTGTTCAAATATCGGTGTCTGCTTTGGTGGTTCCCAGACCTTGGCTTTCCTTTGGCAATTCTTGGCTGCTCTTGAGGAAGAAAAGAGACTTGATAAGTTTTACAGAGTTAACAGAAGTCTCAACCGCCGCCACCTTTTGTATGGGAATCCGAGGATATTCTCATGTAACCCACACTTGAGGCAGCAGAATTCAGCTAGGTGGCCTCACAGAGGACAGAATGTTGGGGAGGCAGCACCACCTAATGGCTGCTGGACAGAGCCCATATCACCACCTTGAGAATATGGGCTGCTACTTTTTCATATAGATGAGCTTTAGTTATAGACAGAATGGACATCTGTGCTGTTATTTTTAAACCAAAGTCCAAAGAGGCATATTTCCTGGACCACCTCTTCGTGTGCCGGTGGAAGTAGGACTGAGGATGTGAAGATTACTGGACCTCACAGCAACCACTTAGTGCTTGCTGATGGACTCAGAGCTCCACCACTGATAAGAGTCTATCCTGTGTTTTGTTAAAGTCACCTTTTATAATTTTTGCTGCAGCCAAAGAAAACAGAAACAAAACACCTTCGGATGGAGGCTGCTATAATATGCAATGTTTTAGCACATGTCCAAAAACAAACTTCAAGGGGAATCTACACTAGATTCTCTTCCCAAAACAACAACTTCAAAGAAGCTGATTGAGGGTAAAGTAGGTGCCTCTTCTTTTTCATCCCTAACCATGAAGAAATGATGCCTTTACCATTTCCCTCCCTAACCATGAATTACCATCAATGAAAAACAGTCCAAACCCTTGTGTACCCAAAGGAACAAAGCATTTATTATTATTATTATTATTATTATTATTATTATTACTACTACTACTATTGAGCTAATTCATTAAAACATTCCACATCATTATTTACACATAACTTTTCTGTAAAGTAGAACCTTCCTCCCCACCATTGTCTCCTATTGCTGTTGAATCTGTTCTACTCCTTGATTTTTCCTCCTCACTGAGTCTCTTAACTGCACATTCATTTTCTCTCCAGCATTCTGGTGTTCTGGAAATTTGAAGTTTAAAAGTGGACAATCTAGGAAATTGGGCTCCACCCAGCATTGGACAGAAATAGATGCTGAGACTCACAGCCTAGCATTGGGTGAAATGCAGGGAGTCTTGTGGAAGAATGGGGGGAAAGACAAAAAGACCTAGAAGTGACAGGAGCTCCACAAGATCAACAGAGCCAACTAACCTGGGCCCTACCTCTACACCTTGCCTCTAATTTTCTTTTTTATTGACTTATTTATTTATTCACTTTACATCCCTCTTTTAGCCCCTCCCTTCTTTCCTTCCACCCAACCCTCCCCCCTCACCCTGTCACCTGTCCCTGTCCCCTACTATTCAGAATAGGGGGATTCCCCACCAACCCATGCTAGAACATCAAGTCACATCAGGAATGAGTGCATCCTCTTCCCCTATGGCCTGGTGAGGCAGCTCTACCAGGGGGAAGTGATCAAAAAGCAGGCAGCATAGTCCATGTCAGAGGCAGCCTCCCTTCCCCTTACTAGGGAACTCACATGAAGCCCGAGCTGTCCATCAATTACATCAGTGTAGGTGGCCTATGTCCAGTCCATGCATGATCTTTAGTTGGTGCTTCAGTCTCTGCCAGCCCCTCTGGGCCCAGGTTAGTTGGCTCTGTTGATCTTGTGGAGCTCCTGTCATCCCCTGTCATCTCTAGGTCTTTCTGTCCTTCTCCCAACTCTTCCACAAGACTCCCTGTGTTTCACCCGGTGTTAGGCTATCTGTTCCTGGCCAGTGCTGGGTGCAGCCCAGCTCCCTCAATTGTCCACTTTTAAACTTCAAACTTCCCTCCTTCCCACTGTTCCCCCTCGCCCTTGAATTCTGCTAGGCATTTTTTTTCAGAGCTTTCCTCTTTTTCCTCAGATGTTTAACTACAGATCTGCCCCTCTCCACTCCATCTTCTGCTTTCTCTCCCTGGAACCTTCCTTCTTTGGTCAAACACACAACTTGTATCCTGGGCACAGCAGCATTTCACATGCTAAGGCAGAAGAGTAACGATTTCAAGGTGAACATGGTCAGCAGAGCAAGACTCTGCCTCAAAATAATAATAACCTCCCACCCATCCCCCATAGTGGTGCTCTCTAAGATCCATGCTGCTCCTGAGGACAACTTTGGTAACCATGGTCCGCTGCCTCGGGCCATGTTGAAGCCTCGGGTTCATGTGGATGTCTGTGGTCCCGCAGGATCTGGGAGTGTTGACGTCCATGGCCTGTGTTACCCCCTAAGGCCGGGCAGATGTTTACAGTCTGTGCTGCCACATGAGTCCATGGGAACATCCAGGTCCGTGCTGCAGCTGACGGCCATGTCTGTAGTCCTTCTGCAGCCAGAGTCTGTGTTAATTTCCAAGACCCACCTTACCCCCTAAGGCCAGGGAGATGTCCATGGTCTGCACTGCAACCTGAAACTGTGCTGACAGCCATGTCTGTGGTTCATGCAGTCTCCATAAACCATGGAGTAAGTCCGTGGTCTGGGCTTTTCTTGACTGGGAAGGTCACTGAAGCTACTTTTGCTACGGTATTGATGACTTCAGACTTACAGTTGAGAAAGAGGAACAGAGAAGGCTTCTGTGACGACCTCTACCCTCTAAAAGATAGAAAGCCTAGATAGAGAGCCACCAATGAGAACTCTTGAAAATTGTGATGAGGATCTGAAGTGCAGCTCTCCACAGCTGATAGGTTCTGGCAGGTAAGGTAGAGGCAGCAGAGATGAGGAAGGACTCAGTTTTCTTTAATGGCCTGGCCACCAGGAGTTTGAATATGCTCCAGCGAGGATATGAACAACAAAAATTGGACTTGTTTTGTTTGTTTGTTTTATTTTTTTTTCTTTTCCTTTTCGGAGAGTCACAAGGGTTGGGGGTGGATCCAGGAGGACTGGGAAAAACAGTGTGCTCAGGGTTCACAATGTGAAATTTTCATATAATTAATAAAAAATATTATGAAAATAATAATAGTAGCAGTAACAACCCCAGCAGGGAACACAACTCTTTCTTTGACCCTCTTGTCAACAGGCAAATTTTCATCCTGCTCTTCTCTTTGCTCAGCTCCTAGAGCGAGCAGTTTTGACATTGCCACTGTGTTTTCCCACTCTTTTAATTCACTAATTCACCTGCAGAGACTAATGTACCAACCAAGACCATGCATGGAGAGGACCTAGACCCCCTGCTCAGATGTAACCCATAGGCAGCTCAGTTTCCATGTGGGTTACCTAGTAAAGGTAGCAGGGGCTATCTCTGTCATGGCCAGTTCTTTGATCACCTCCCCCTGTTGGGGGGAGGGTATCTTGCCAGGCCACAGAAGAAGAGGATGCAGGCAGTCCTGATGAGACTTAATAGGCTAGGGTCAGAGAGAAGGGGAGGATCACTACCCCTTTCTGGGGACTAGGAGAGGGGTATAAGAGGAGAAGAAGGAGGGAGGGTGGGACCAGGAGGAGAAGAGAGAAGGGGCTAAAATAGGAATGTAAAGTGAATAATTTTTTTAAATACAAAAATAATTTTAAAAAGAAATTTCAAATACCATAAATGGCACAGTAAAATGAAAAAAAATCCCTAATTACTAGCAGATTTTCCTGTCACCATCAATGGCCTTGTGGCTCTTAAAGCACTAGTATGCTAATTACCCAATCGACTTTCTCTTTGCCATCTCCTCACAGTATCTCACCACCGATATTATAAAATCCTTCTTTCTCTACTTCCAAGGATTTTTGTTTGCCTTAGCCTTGTGCCTCATCTCCAGTCATTCCTTCTCTCTCTGCTTCCTTTGTTTGGCATGGCCTCTACAGTAGCCACGTTCCTACTGCATGGGATGCATAAAAGAATGACTTGGATGTCTCTGTCTGTCACCCTGAGGCATCCCAGAGTAAGCTGAGAAGAAAGGCACAACAGAGGGGTTACGGGGCTCACACTGGCCTGTGGTCACTTCAGAAGGGGGTTATCTTGATTGTTAATTGACAGAGGGTCCAGCCCATTGTGCTCAGTGTCACTGTCGGTGCTGTGTACAGACACTACCCTATGGGCAGCACTCCTCCATGGTTCCTGCCTCAAGCTCCCGTGTGAGGTCCTGCCCTGACTCCCTTTGGTAATGGCCATGACCTAGAAATATAAGCTAGATAAATCCTTTTCATTCTGAAGTTACCATTAGCCAGAGTGTTTGATCACAGACACAAGAAAGAGAGTAGAACAGAAGTCAAGAAGGCACTGGTCCTACGAAGCTAACATTCCACCAGGAGACAGAAAATAATATTAACTGGTAAATTGCTTGGTAAGTGAAAAAGTAAAGCAAACGTGACAATTACCTATCCCGCATATGAGATGGTAGAAGCCCAAGGAGTAACTACTTTCCGCAAGGACTTATAACCTACACTGGAATTCTTCCAGCCCAGTGTTTGCAGCCCACTGTCACCCACTACACTACATGACACGGTCAACACCCAAGCAAAGACCTACTAAAAATGAACTCTCGGATGGAAAAGGGCTCGCTGCAGCTTACTTCACTTTTCCTAAAGTTCTTACTCCCCTTGGTGCCTGCACTGCTCTTAGGGCCCTGGCCCCAGAGATCAGCCATCAGCAGCAGTCATAACCCATGCACACTCCCAGGCACAGAGAGAAAGAGAACCACTTATGCTGGCTTTGCTCTCTTTCCATCACCCAGTAGAGATAGCTCGGAAGGTTGAAGAACATTATCATCTGCTGTGATCTGAATATGAAATGCTATAGGCTCACATGTTTGACCACTTGGTCCATAGGCAGGGGGCCTTGGGGGAGTTTGTGGAACCCTTAGGGGGTGGAGCCTTGCTGAGGAAGTACGTCACTGGAGGTGGGCTTTAATGTTTTGTAGCCTGCCCTACTTAACTGTTCCCCTTGTCTCTTGTCTCTGTCTCTGCTGTCAATCTGTTCTCTCTCTCTCTCTCTCTCGCTCTCTCTCTCTCTCTCTCTCTCTCTCTTCCAGGCTGCCCTCAAGTGTCTGGTGTCAGGCCTTCCCACCACTGTGACGATATATCCGTCTTTGGAACCATAAGCCAAAGTAGACCCTTTCCTCTTTAAATTGCTTTTTGTCAGAGTATTGTCACAGTGGCAGAGAACTAATGCAGCATCTAAGAAAACGTTTAAAAACAACAAAAAATAACAAAATATACAAAAATATAATAAAATATATATAAATATACAAAAATAAGTAAGAAAAATCTTAGGAAGTACAGGTTTGTGTTTTAGGCGTAAATATGTAGTGGTTTAAATGAAAATGACCCATATGGGTGCATATACTTTAATACTTGGTCCCCAGTTGGTGGAACTGTTTGGGAAGGACTAGAAGGTGTGGTCTTGTTGGGGGAGGTATATTGTGGGGATGTGCTTTGTGGTTTCAAAAGACCAGAGCTAGTCTATTCCCAGTGTGCCCTCTCTCTGCTTGCTACTTGTGGATCAAGATGTAAGTTCTCAGCTGTTCCTACTGTCATGCCCGTTCTCCACCATCATGCACTCTAGGCCTGAAACTATAAGCACAAATTAGATATGTTTTTATATGCTGCCTTGGTCATGGTATATATCACAGCAAAAAAAAAAAAAAAAAAAAGATTAACTAAGAGAAAATATGCAAGTGCCCCACCCAAGTCCTCTATTCCTTATCTCACCAGCTTCTGGAAAATGGCTACAGATAAATCCTTCTAGACTAAGGGACCCAGCAAAGGTGGATGCCCCTTGTGCCCCATGTCTCATCATGTAAATTATTAGTTTTTCTCTTCCCGTTACGTTTCCACCCTTTCAACCAATCTCCATTAAACTGGCAGTCAATTAGGAGCTCTCAAAGTAGAATCCACAAACGTTAACTTAGTTCTTTAAAAAATACAAATAAAAGCACCGCTGAGCTCCTACTTTATGCCACGCCCCTCTACCTGGTATAAAGTGAAAGATTAATCAATATTGGTTGAAAGTATGCTGCAGAGAGGTGCTGGTTTACAAACCTGACAACCTGAGCTTGAGTCCACGATCCCACAAAATGACAGGAGAGAACAGATTTCCGAGAGTCTGTCCTTCTGACCTCTACATGTGTGCAGATGCGCCCAAATGCCCATACTCACATACATACATACATACATACATACATGTGCACACACACAAACACACATACATATGCACTAAGTAAAATAATTAATTAGAAAATAATAGCTGAATGAATAAACAAATAACTATATCTGTGCTTCAGCACTTGTTGAAGCTACAAGGGTGCCTAAGGCACATCCCAGCCATCAAGGAGTAAGTTTAGCTTGCATGCTGAGCACATGGACATTCAAATTTAACATATTTAAAAATTAAAAGGCAAGTTTATTCTTCTTTGCTTCCTTCACATTCCTAATCTCATTCAACTCCAGAGTCACAGGTCCTCCCTCCCTGTGGGCTTTCTGGTCTACCAAGTCCATGGCTCAGCTCCCTTCCCACTACGAATGTCCACAGCCGTATTTTTATCAGCTTTCTCCTGAATGGCTGCAGCAGCTGATGAACTAACTTTGGTCTGTCCTGGTTCCATGTGTTGGGCACATGGGTGACTTCTCTCACTGTGAGAGAATATCTGAGAGAAGAACTTAAGGGATGAAGGATCCAATCCAGAGTCACTCAACCCTGTGCACTTGTGGTGGGGAAAACAGCAGAGAGACTTCCTCTCCTGTCATGGTCTCCAAGGAGAAGGGGGAGAGGAGGAAAGGGGAGGAGGGAGGGAGAGAAAGAGAGAGAGGGAAAGGGAGGGAGGAAGGGAGAGGGGGAGAGAGGGAGGGAGGGAGAGAAAGAGAGAGAGAGAGAGATGTACATGCGTATTTTCTCCTTTGCTCTTTCCTGTTCCATCCTAGAGTGTAAGATGGTGTCTCCATCATTCTCTCTGGAAACCCTCTCACAGATGGTACTCAGGAGTATGCTAGACTAATCTTCTAGGCAATTCTCAGTCAAATCAGTCAACTGTCAAAAATAACTGTCACAGCCCACTTTCATTGATGCCACCTCTTCCTTCCTGGCTAGAGACTATCCTCTGTATTTCTTAGACTAGTATCACATCAACTCCCATTCTCAAAACACTGATTGGTTTCCCACTTCCTCTACTTTATCAACCGTAGTCATTCACAATGAAGCTCTAATTTTCCCTCCAGTCTTACCTAAAACATACCTCTCTCTCTTACCTGGCTCCTATACACCCTCACTTCAGCTGTTTGGGATGAGGGATCCCTAAGGCTGCACTCTCCAACCTCATCTCCTTTTTAAAATACTCATGGTATCTACTTTGCCCAGGGCCTGATTTAGGTCCCTTCTATCATAAATTACTAGGGTCAGACCCATGTGCTTCCATATTCTTGGAGTCTTATTTTAAAATGACTGAGCCAGTAAAGGCATCTGCTTCCAAACCAGACAACCTTGGTTTGACCTCAGGACCTACATGGTGGAAGGAGAGAACCAATGTCTTCAATCTGTCCCTTAACTTTCATGCATATGCCATGGCACAAATACACACACACACATACAAACACACAAATAAATTAAAATTTTTAAAGAACAGAAACAAAAGTACACAGAGATTTTGCAGCTGCAAGTAAATTTTAGTCAAGAGCCATGTGATAGTACAGATCAGAAAAATGCAGTCAAGACTGACCGTTGGCTACAGCAGTGAGAATACTCAAGAACTCTAGCCATGACTGAGGGCATTTTGTTTGACAGATTAAAATACATAACCTCCTTTCTACTATGCATCTGAATTTAATCACATGCAAATGTACTCAATTATATATGGGTGTAAAACAGTAAATAAGAGATTTTCCCTGAGAGTTCTTGGAGGACAGTTTACTTATTTTACATGTCTCCAACATCAGTTCAAGCTAGACTGTTCTTCCTGCTCTCCTATCCTACCCAGTCATAGGAGAGTGTGGGTTGAACAGAGTCTAAGCTTGATGCCTGTTAAGGAAAGAAGACATGCATTCCATTTTTCAGAGACAGGTATGTGTTCGGCTTGATGTAAGTGTGGGGAAGAGGCACTAAGCTGCTATTGTGGCGCTTGGTAACGGAGGAGTGGGAGTGTGCAAGGTACATACAGAGAAGGGTCTCAGACTCCACGTGTGGAATTAGAAGAGAGACGTATGTACATCCAAGTCAAGTTCCAGGGTAATAAACCATCCGCTATGCCTTCCTGCCTCTTCTACCTGGACAGCTTCCTTGTTGAACAAGATCTTTTTCTTCCCTTAATTCTTTAGTGAGGCTACCAACACTTCACTGTGCAATGTTTTGGGTCTTTCTCACAAGGGGTCATCCCTGTCTTCCTTCTTGCAGAGTTCTAAACCCTGGGAAACTTGAGCTCCTCCAAACAAAGTCAACTGCAAAATACTCAGCGTGGTTAGTGCTGAATTGGCTTGGCAGTTTTGTCTATAACAAAAAATGAGCATAAAATCGTACCACTGCAGTGTAACTGGGGTTTAAAAATTATTTTTTAAAAGAAAAGACAGAATTTGCTTTTCATAAAGAGAAATCCTAAATGCGAACTAATAACAGTTTTCATCAGGCCTTCAGTAAGAACACTGTCTTCCAAGAAACCTCATGGTTTTTTTTTTCCCCATAAATGCAAAGCCATGCTCACAGGGGAGACCTGTGAGAGTTTTACTACTCAAGCTTAATTCATCATCGCTACAATAAATACAGCTCAAAGTACATGCCCTGCAGACATTCGGTCAATAATATCACCACTCTCGTGAAGGATGGCTTTGGCAAAGGACAAGCTGGGCTCGGAAAACATACACAGAGGGGGAGGGGTGTCTGTTTTCCAACGCTAGTGCCCAAACCGCTTCAGAGGAGGGACTCTTAATGAATAAAAGGCACCAGGACAGGGAGTGGGAAGGGGGGCTCAAGCTCAAGAGTCTAGTCTATCAACAGATTCCTAACCAGTGAATTCCATCCTCTGCAACCTGCTATTGCTTCCTAGACACTGATGAGGTCTCTTCATATCCTCCCAGCATGAATAGCACACACTCTGTGTGTGTGTGTGTGTGTGTGTGTGTGTGTGTGTGTGTGTGTGTGTCATTCTCTCATCCTCATCTCTCTTTTGTATTACTCTATGAAGTACAGCGTCCTGCACTGATTCTTTTTTTTTTTTTTAATTTTTTTTTCTCAATGCAGTTTATTCAGGAACCTTGAAAAATCTTCTGACCCTGGGGAAAGCCAGCCCATAGCTTAAATAGCCTCTGGGTAGCCAACTTCAGCGTGCCACGTGGGCAATGCAGATAGGTCCACATACACGGAAGCTAGCCAGATCCTCAGCCTTAGCCAAATGTGGAATTGTTCGTGACAGAGAGCACTCATCATCGGGAAGGTGGAAGGCGGAAACCAGCTCCATCTTTAAGTCGCGGCATTACGCAGCTCTCTACAGTTCCCCCTTTTTGTTTTAGATGCATCAGGCAAGAGTAGAGGTCTGATCTCTGATATTAGAAATAAATTGGGACTTTGTACCGATGTTCATTTAGGTGTCATCCCCCCAAAGAGCATCAGACCCGTCTGATACCTTTTTCTCAGAGGCGGGACCTGGGGCATCGACCTGCAGGCAATCAGACATGCTCTTCTCTGGGTCGAAAGCTGATGACCCTGAATGTAGTGCTTAGCCTCGCATCCTGAGCGTAACATTTTAGCTCCCATGCTTGGGGAGACTGTCCTGCTTCAGTGGCTGTAAAGGCCTGAATGATCATGGCTGCATTACGCTGTTGTAAGACTCTAATCTTGCATATACACCACAGGTAAACCAAGAAGACCAACACCAGAAGGCCTGCTAACGCTCCCATGCCCGCCCATTCCTTCAGATGATTCATGGCTGCAGCAATCCATGATGATAATCCTGTGGCTAGTCCTGCGTCCACTCTGGTAGAATTTGCCGTAACAATGGCCACTCTCAGCTGCTCCATCATAGTATCGAATTCTCCAGTCCAATTACCTAAAATATAGCTAGACAATTGTTTAGACAGATTTGCAGCATGGGAAAAATTCTCATATTGTATGCTAGTGACACAAAGTCCAGCATACTTCCATTGACAGCCAAGTTGAGCGATTTGCCATAGGGTATCAATTTGCTCCTGCACGAGGTCAATCCTCTGATTGAACACCATCAAGCCTCCTTTTAGTTGAGCATTAATTCCTTTTTGTACATCTAAAGCATGAGCTACATTGGCTAAAAGATTATTTAGGATCTGAGCAGTCTGCACAGTATGATTCATGGCTAATGCCGCAGTGGTAGCTCCAACAGCCGCCAATGAGATGGCAGTAACAATGGCAGCTGTAATTCCAAGATCCCTTTTCTGTCTGAAGAGAGTCATAGCATGAGGGGCATCAACGGGCACAAGCACCCAACGAGGCATTCGAGTAACCAGGGCATACCTAAATTCACTAGCATTCCAGCATTGGGCAAAAAAGCAAGTATCATTACCACAATTACTTGGCTCTATCTGGGTAACAATGAATAAAAATGGGGGATATAAGCAAACAGGTGTGGACTTATAGGAAATATTATGAGAAGCCTTAACCCCCTCGTTGGAACATCCTGCATCAGTTCTAGAACTAGCAGTGGTGGTGTCCGAGGTCTGAGTAGGTTCAGGAGACCATTGCCCCCAGGGGCGAGATGTGCTCCATGCCAATTGACTAACTCCATGTTTTCCTCCACTTTTGAAAGTCATTTAAGGTTCTTAAATTATCTTTTTTTTCCTTTTTTTTTAAATTTTTCATCAATTACACTTTATTCATTCTGCATCCCCCCATAAGCCCCTCCCTCCTTCCCTCCTAATCCCACCCTCCCTCCTCCCTCTGCATGCATGCCACTCCCCAAGTCCACTGATAGGGGAGGTTCTCCTCCCCTTTCTGATCTTAGTCCATCAGTTCACATCAAAAGTGGCTGCATTGTCCTCTACTGTGGACTGGTAAAGCTGCTCCCCCCCAGGGGGAGGTGATCAAAGAGCAGGCCAGTTAGATTATGTCAGAGGTAGTCCCTCTTCCCATTACTATGTAACCCAATTGGACTCTGAACTGCCCTGGGCTACATCTGTGCAGGGGTTCTGGGTTATCTCCATGATTAGTCCTTGGTTGGAGTATGAGTCTCTGGGAAGTTCCCTGTGTTCAAATTTTCTTGTTCTGTTGCTCTCCTTGTGGAGACCCTGTCCTCTCCAGCTCTTACTATTTCCCAGTTCTTACATAAAATTCCATTCACTCTGCCCAACAGTTGCCCATCAGGCTCAGCATCTGCTTTGATAGTCTGTAGGGCAGAGGCTTTCAGAGGCCCTCTGTGGTAGGTTCCTAGGTTGTTTCCTGTTTTCTTCTTCTTCTTCTGATGTCCATCCTCTTTGCCTTTCAGGATGGGGATTGACCATTTTAGGTAGGGTCCTCTCTCTTGCTTAGTTTCTTTAGATGCACAGATTTTAGTGGGTTTGTCCTATGTTGTATGTCTATATGAGTGAGTATATACCGTGTGTGTCTTTTTGCTTCTGGGACAACTCACTCAGGATGATCCTTTCCAGATCCCACCATTTACCTGCAAATTTCATGATTTCCTTATTTTTCATTGCTGAGTAATATTCCATTGTATAGATGTACCACAATTTCTGCATCCATTCTTCAGTTGAGGGGCATCTGGGTTGTTTCCAGCTTCTGGCTATTACAAATAAAGCTGCTACAAACATGGTTGAGCAAATGTCCTTTTTGTGTACTTGAGCCTCTTTTGGATATATGCCCAGGAGTGGTATGGCTGGATCTTGAGGAAGCGCTATTCCTAGTTGTCTGAGAAAGCACCAGATTGATTTCCAGAGTGGTTGTACAAGTTTACATTCCCACCAGCAGTGGAGAAGGGTTCCCCTTTCTCCACAACCTCTCCAGCATGTGTTGTCACTTGAGTTTTTTGATCTTGGCTATTCTGATGGGTGTAAGGTGAAATCTCAGGGTTGTTTTGATTTGCATTTCCCTAATGGCTAATGAGGTTGAGCATTTCTTTAAGTGCTTCTCTGCCATTCGATATTCCTATCCAGAGAATTCTCTGTTTAGCTCTGTTCCCCATTTTTTAAGGGGATTACTTGGTTTGCTGCTGCTTTTCAGCTTCTTTAGTTCTTTATATATACTGGATATGAGTCCTCTGTCAGATAAAGGGTTGGTGAAGATTCTTTCCCAATCTGTAGGCAGTTGCTTTGTTTTGATGATGGTGTCCTTTGCTTTGCAGAAGCTTTTCAGTTTCATGAGGTCCCATTTATTGATTGTTGCTCTTAGAGCCTGTGCTGTTGGTGTTCTGTTCAGGAAGTTTTCTCCTGTACCAATGAGTTCTAGGGTATTCCCCACTTTTTTTTCTAGCCGATTTAATGTGTCTGGCTTTATGTTGAGGTCTTTGATCCACTTGGACTTCAGTTTTGTGCAGGGTGATAAGTATGGATCTATTTTCATTTTTCTACATGTAGACATCCAGTTGGACCAGCACCATTTGTTGAAGATGCTATCTTTTTTCCATTGAATGGTTTTGGCGTCTTTGTCAAAGATCAGGTGTCCATAAGTGTGTGGGTTTATTTCTGGGTCCTCTGTTTGGTTCCATTGATCCACCATTCTGTTTCTATGCCAGTACCATGCAGTTTTTAAAACTGTTGCTCTATAGTACAACTTAAGATCAGGGATGGAGATACCTCCAGAAGATCTTTTATTGTAGAGGATTGTTTTAGCAATTCTGGGTTTCTTGTTATTCCATATGAAATTGAGAATTTTTCTTTCCAGGTCTGTAAAGAATTGTGTTGGTAATTTGATGGGCATTGCATTGAATCTGTAGATTGCTTTTGGTAAAATGGCCATTTTTACTATGTTAATCCTGCCAAGCCATGAGCCTGGGAGATCTTTCCATCTTCTCATATCTTCTTCTAATTCTTTCTTCAGAGGCTTGAAATTTTTTTCATACAAGTCTTTGACTTCCTTGGTTAGGGTTACTCCGAGGTACCTTACGTCTATTGTGAAGGGTGTTGTTTCCCTAATTTCTTTTGGCTATCGTCTATTGGCTATTGTGAAGGGTGTTGTTTCCCTAATTTCTTTCTCAGCCCTTTTGTCTTTTGTATACAGGAGGGCTACTGATTTTTTGGAGTTAATTTTGTATCCGGCCACTTTGCTGAAGGTGTTTATCAGCTGTAGGAGTTCCCTGGTAGAGTTTTTGGGGTCACTCACGTATACTATCATATCATCTGCAAATAGTGATAATTTGACTTCTTCCTTTCCAATTTGTATCCCCTTGATCTCCTTCAACTGTCTTATCTGCACTGATTATTGACCTTGACTATCAATCACATCTCTGACGTGCATACAGGAACGTAAGGCTCTGCTCACCAAATGCCTCAGTCACCCACAGCATATTGGAATACTGGTGAGGAGATTAGGATGTTTAGGACAACATGCATTTGCCTGGTGTGCCTCTTCTGCCTCACCTTCTACCTAGCATACAACTAGCATACAATGGATATGTGATCATCACAAAGTGCTGGACCATCTGTCTAAGGAAGACGTGAGAATGAGCCACAGCTCCTGCATGCTGATGCCCAGGACTGACATCCGCCTTGTTCCTTGAACGTCAGTCACCCTCTGGTTCATACAAGCAAACAAAAGTGGCATCCTCAATGAAGGTCCTAATGCCACAGTCAGGTACCGTTAGCCCGTTCCCCCAGCACCAGTGTAGCCACTCATGGCAGAAAAGAGCATGTCAGGTAGGGTGACTCCATCCACAAAAACTTTGAGTTTCTCACCCCATGGCTGGGCAGGAAGCTGAGAGTAAAGACTGGAAACAGGGGTAGAATTATAACCATCAAGATCTGCCCTTGGGAACCTGCCTCCACCAATCAGCTGCACATCTTGGGCGGCCTCCTAAAACAACCCCAGATAGTTGATACTATGTGCTCAAACCCACGAGTCTGTGGAAGTCATCGAACACTCTGACAGTAGCACACCAAGAAAAGGTGACACGGTCCTAAGACAGAAATCCTTGTGAGTGAGACTGGCATTGTTATAAGTGACATTGATGGGAACCTGGGTGTTCCTTCCAGCACGTGCAAATACAGAAAGAATTATCTTTGAAGCATTGTAAGCCCTCACTAAACACTGAATTTACTACTGCCTTGGCCATGGCCCCTAGAGTTGTAAGAAACAGTTTGTTGCTATTTATAAATTATTCAGTTTGGGTGGTGAGATGGCCCAGTGGGTAAAGGCCCTTGCCACTAAACCTGATCGCCTGAATTCAGTCACTGGAACTCATGTGGTAGATAGAGAGAAATGGTTTTTGCAAGTTGTCTTCTGACTTCTACATGGCATATGTATGTCCATGTCCACACACATCCACAGCAACACACATCACGTGCATGCATACCACAGACACACACACACACACAGACACATACCACAATATTGAAAGTAATTTTCATTACCCAGTTTAAAGGAAGTTTATCAAAACAACTAAAATGCTTGAAAAATCCCATCTTAACTCTTTTAACTGTGCAATTACTAATGTCAGTGTTTAAATGATTTATTTTTTTTAATGGTAAAATACTTTAACCAGAGTCTGGCTGATCAAAATTTTGATTAACTTTTTCCATACAAATCAATTAAGAAAAACTCGAAAGCTAATGAAAACTAGTAGATGTCAAGGATTTCAGAAAATAAATTTCTAAATGCCCCACCATCAATTTGCTATAATTCTTCCATGTAAAATATTGTACAATAAAAATTTAGAGTCTGACTGTAACCCTCAGGCCCTTTGAAATTCTTAATAATCAAAAACGCAATTACACTCACTATAGTGTAATTACTAAAGAGAGTGCACTCAGACATTTTACAAAGAGTTTCTAAAGAGAGGAGATGGTGCTGGGTGGAATTCCTAATTAACTTTCAATTAATCAAAAATTCAAACTTAACCAGATAAGTCCACTTCTTAAACATAGTAGGTGCCATACACTGAATTACTTGTGCTTTGGTGAACTGCAAGGAAGTTCATTTCGGAACTGATGGATGGGAGGCCTGTCTGGAAACCCCACCTTGCATTTGCATTTCAAGGGAGGCTACAGGTAAGGATGCCGTGCTTTGGAAGATTTAGGTATTTTGGGACATGTAACTCCAAAGAAGAAATATTAGTTTTTGAACGGTATTCTCCAAAACCAGGAGTGCTCCTCCCTGGCCCTGGAATGTGATGTTCTAAATGTAATGTACAGCTCCAGTGAGGACCCGTTATGATACACATGACAAAAGGAAATCAGCTGAGACAGATTAAATGAAGGCTACTTGCTAGTTGTAGCTAAAGGCCTGAAGGGAGCTGCGGTGAAGTTAGAATCTGCAATTGGGAGGACATTAGCAGTGTCAGAGCTCTCTCTCTCTCTCTCTCTCTCTCTCTCTCTCTCTCTCTCTCTCTCTCCCTCCCTCTCTCTCTGAATTCCATCTACATTTGGAACGCTCTAGAAAACCCATCCCCAAGCCCCTGTCTCCAGAAGGCTCATCCAGCAGCATTTTGGGGAAGTAATCTATTCACTTTCCAGAAACCCCAGCACAGTTCTCATCAGGTCTATTTTTTGATCTAAATAGGTTATAGCCCCATCAGCGAGCCAATCCCATAGCCAAGAGAGATGGATGTTTTTTTTTTCATAGCACAACCAGGAGTCACCTTGCAACCATCAGTAGGTTTAATGTTATCCTACCCCCATAGCTGAAAATAAGAGAAAGTGGTCTCCCAAGCGGAAACTCCCAAGAGAAACAGAAAGAGCCGGGGAGACCGAGGTTAAAACATAAGCCAGCAGATGACTGTCCGTGGGCAGAAAGCGGATTAGGAGCTGTGTGATGTATTTAAAAGAACTTTCTCTGTGTTGCAGATGTGTACACACGTGCACGTGGACGTGACTGTAGAGGCCAGAGGTTGAGGTTGGGTGTCTTCCTCAGTTACTCTATGACTGAACCAGGAGCTCACTTACTGGGGCTGGACTGGGCAGCAGACCCCAAGAGTCTAACTGACTCCATTCCAGACCCTCCACCCCAGCACTGGAATTACAGGTGCATGTCACTGCGATTGACTTTGTACGTGGGCACTGACAATCTAAACTCATGACCTCATGCTTGTGCAGCAAGCACTTGGCCAACTGAGCCACCCCCCAGCTCCTCCAAGGCACTTTCATTATGTGTGTGTGTGTGTGTGTGTGTGACTACCCACATCTATGCATGGAGGAGCCTCACTGAGTACGGAACTCCCAATCAGCTAGACTGAAAGCCATCAAGCCCGTGGGATCCTCCTGTCTGCCTCCTAGCTGTAGTGTTGCATTGTAGCCATGGACTACCATGCCCAGCTCTCCATGTGGACTCTGGGATCCAAACAGGCCTCATGCTTCCACAGCAAGCACATTGCCCACTGAGCCATCCCAGCCCATCGAGGAACTTCCTTAACTGATGACAGAAAAGCAACACCAGCGTAACGCTGCTCACATTCCCCTAGATGGCTAGCACACTGGAGCAAAACACCAGAACCCCTGCACATGAACTCTCAAACAGCTCTTTGGAAAGAATAAGAACTAGCAGTCAGCCCATAGGTTATATGGGCTGAAACTGTAACTGCTGATGATGGCTGTGTATTTGCTATGAGGTGTTCTAAGCCTACTACATGCCTTACATGGTGCAACCATCACTGTAATCTATGGGTACTGTGATGACTCTGTATTACTATGAGGAAACCCAAAAAGATTCGCTCTTACAGCCAAGGTCACACTACTCATAAGGTAGCCATTATCTGGTGCCCAGCCCCATGCACCTGGAAGAACAAAGCCTAAGGCTTTGTTTGTGTTGAGTTTCAAATCTGGGACCATCAGCTGAGGTGCCTATTTAACATCGGAAAGCAGACCTGGCCTCCAGGCTCTCCCGGCATCCCTCAGTCCTTAGCTGTTACTGGGTATGGCTGACATGCCATACCCTCTACACAAAACTCTCCAGCCCAGAGGCTGGGCTGCCCTTCCCCAAGAGCTTCTTCCCTATATAATTCAGCCTTTCTGTACCTTTGCCCTCCTGGCTGCTGTCCTTAGTCCTCCTCTGTCCTCTCTCCCTTCTCCTCTCCCCTCTCCTCACATGGCCCAGGGTCATGTCCACTCTGCACTCTCCCAGATGCTATGTCTCCCTTTTATCCACAATAAACCTTCTCCTCCACCATACGTAGGAGCAGTCAAGTCCTTGCCATTTTATTTCTTTTCTTTTTTCTTTTTCTTTTTCCTTTTTCAGTCTGGAACCAGGTTTGCCTGGTGGTGGCAAGGAACATCTTTTAGGGTCTCATCATTCCTGCAATCTCCTCCAATTTAGCTTCCAGAGAGTGTATTCCAGCATCCTAGCATGAGAAAAAAAAATACATATTAAAAAAATAAATAAATAACAGTGAAAACCAGAAGTCCGGGGTCAGAAGTTAGCAAGACTATCATCAACTGTAAAATGTCAGAGCCAACAGAAAAGGCAGAGCCAGTCAGGAGAACACAGATGCCTCTTTGAAAAATCAGAGTAAAAAGTGCCAGGTGAAAGAAAAGAAGCTCTAATGGCCTCCGAGAAGAATCGGAGCTGCCTGAACCCTTCCAAGAAGCGCTGGGAGGTGCGGACACCCCGCACCCTTAGATCTGCTGGCAGAGAACCTGGGGCCAGAGACCATTTTGCCACCCTTACCATTGTTAACTGTGCTTTTCGCTTTGTCCCTCTAGCCAGTGTGACCTGGAAAAGTCAAGGTTACACATTATGGGACATGATTAAAGGGAAAGTATTACATTAGCGATACGGAAAATCCTGATAATTACCATGATTTCATCTTTTAACTAATCTTCTCTGCTTTTTGCCCAAACGTTGGAAGATAGGATGGAAAAACATTTGCTATAAAAGCCATCAACCCCCACCAGATGTATTCTTTCATTTTACTGAAATTGTACTCCATAAAGAAAAATAGAGACTTCAGCCCAAATTCAATACAGGTTAGGCGTACATATTGGAGCCACAAAGAGAAGTTCTACACTTCGAGGAGGAAGCAGCTCAGAAGCCCCCAGGAGGGACAGCAGAGTCTGAATGCACAGTCATTGTAGCTGAAGACCAAATGCTAAGACAATGAGCGTCAGGGCACATAAGCATGCCTCCTGCTGGCTCCTTGCACAGGGAATGTTGCAGTCTTAACAATTGAAGGGAGAGGTCAAGAATTTCTCCCTCATTGGCATTGCTTCTCTGCAGTCTACCATAAGTGCTGGCTCACTACACAAGTTGGGTGGCCCTTTCCAAGAATCTGAATTTCCCGCCTCACTATAATTGAAAAGGTCAAGACTACAAGTTGTTTTGTTAACAGCTCTCAACAGCTGCCTGGCCTGGATTTTTTTCTTACTCCTCCTATAAGAAGGAGTAGCCTTTAAATATTAAAGTTCACATTAACCATCAACTAGCTTTAAGGACAGCTTAAAAAAAAAAATAAAGTACATGTGTTCACGTGTGCCGCAACACTTAATGAATGTAAAATCTGAGAACGCTTCAACCTAGCTTATGGCATTTCTTCAAACTGAAGAATTTCAGGCTCAGTTTCCTGACACCTGTACTCCCCTCAGTCCGTTCTGGGTTTTTACTGTTAAGTGGTGGTGCTGCGTAGCCTTTTAAAACCAAGATTGTTAAAGCTAACAGCCCTTTCCTAAGACACACGTTATCTGCACCACCGGTTTCCTGGACAGTTATGCCCTGTGTTCATTTCACGCACAGGACTTCAAGACCTGCTTTTGAGGGCTGTGCCCTAGAGACACCTGCTTCAGTCAGCTCGGCCTTCGTAGGCTGGACGGACACCACACTCATCGTCAGGATAAAACAACCGGGGGCAAAGGAAGATTTCTGGACTTGAAGGCTGCCTAAGTCTCATACAGGCTCCCTCCTAGCGCATGAGAACCCCAGCACACCAGGCACCCGTGGCCTGCAGCTCTGAGGCTCCATCCCTTCAGACGTGATGAAGGTTGGCAGTTCCTGCCTTTGCTTATTCCTTCATTTTCTCTTCTTTCTCTCTTGCTTTTTCTTTGTGTTCTTTCTTGGTGATGAACAGAGGGCCTCACCCAGGCTAAGCATGTATTCTACCACCACATTGTAACCCTCAGCCCCAAATGCCAATGATTTGTGCATGAGCAACCTTCATGAGAAATCTTACGTTGTTTATGTAAGTGTTCACAGGCCCCAGTTAATGTTTGGTGGCTACAGTCACTTTCTTGTCTGTAGTGAGTACATATACACCAAAACATCATGTCTTGTGCCTTAATTATACATAAAAAAATCATTTTGGAAAAAATTAAGTTTGGTGAGATGGGTGAATAAGAGAGTATTGGGCATGAGTCTCAGCAAAAGGTCACTGCTGGAAACTATGAGTAGATATATGATATTTTTTAACATTTCATCAGATGACATCCTATACAATGGCTTTAACAACTGTAACAGCAGTACAATGCCTCATAGTGATAGGATGTTGAGTGTAAACTGCAGTGTATCTGTATGTGTGTGTGTGTGTGTATATACATATGTGTAGACAATTAACCAGTGTTGGTTCTTTTTTTCAACCTTGAGGATCCTGAAAATCAAGTTCATTAGCAGGTATTGTGGCAAAAAGGTTTCCCTGCTAAACCATCTACCTGACTCCAAAATGGTGAGCAAAAAAGGCACAAACATCCATCAATTTATGGGTGTAAGTTCAGTTTTTATCCTTATCATATCTGCTCTCTCTTACCACACTGGTAAAAGCTAAATATCCAAATCACAGCAGATCAATTTTTAAAGCCTGGATGTCTTGTAACCTAAGAAAATAATCCAACAAAATCCAAGGTTCATAGTGACCTCACATAGTATCCTTGTTAACAACCTTCAGGCAATATCCTTAGAATTAGGACAAACAATATTTGAAAGAATATGCCTTTGTTGAAGATAATAATTGGTGTTGCCAATAAATAAGTCAAGTGGGAGTGAGTGGTGCGTACAATACTGTGGGATGATTTCTGTGTGCAACTGTGAGCTAGTATACGTCAATTTGTCATTTGCTTTCCAGAAAGTGTTAGGCTGCTGCCAAGGCTGTAGAAAATTGTGGGGTCTGCCCCAGGACCTGCTGAGAATGGCCAACACCCCACAGTTGTGTCCTTCTCCAGACCAGAGCTCAATTTCCTGTCTTCCGAATCTGAAAGTTAAGATGTACCTTGTGAGAGTTCCAGCCACCTCCTTGTGGCCCTGGCTTCACAGTCATCATCTGCTTCGAAGGTTGCTCTCTTTGACTTGGCCTGGGATTTCTTTCAACACAATTGTTTTTCAGCTTAGATTTCAGAACTTCTGTGTCTTTGGCAGACTCGTTATTATAATTGAGTCGACACAAGGCTTTCATAAAGGAAAATGGGGAAGGGTGATTCCAAGGCAGTGTCTACTGGGGTGTGGAAAATCCAGTTTATAGGGTGAGAACTGCCTCAGATTCCTGTGCATCTCTATCTGGGAGACCCACACCTTCCTAGTCATGGAAACAATGCCCAGACTGCTCCCAACTAAGACACTCCTTTGTTGGTTGTCAAAGACGGGACCCAGACATCATTATTCTTTTTTAAACCACTCCAGACGTTCAGAGTAGGCAGTCAGTTTTGAAGCAGTTTATTTTAAATGACTGGATCTGATTTCCATATCCACTTGACATCCTTTAAGCCTACTGTGAGGACTCCATCAGGTGTTATCAGAGGTAGAGTCTAACAGTACCTAAGATACTTCCTCAAGAACCTTCCACGGGGTTCTAGATCTCCTGGGTTCCAAGAGGCTGACAGGGGAGAAGTGTTGTTCTTGAAACATCAGACACCCAGAGGCACAGACCTGCCTCCTCCCTAGTGAGGAGATTTGCTCTATTTTTTTGTTTTTTATTAAGACAGATCATTAGAAAAATTTTGTTGTTGTTGAGACTATGTGTTGTGTCCCTGTTCCTCTCGCTCATCTTGGAAGTAAAAGAAAAGCTAACCAGTGCCACATTCCTTCCCTAGAGGCTTTTTGGGATGAAAGTGACGGCTCCCACTGACACAAGAACAAAATCATTCTTTGTTAAATATACTGATAATAATAAATTAAGTCCCACAAATGTCCAATAATAACAGAGAATTAACTGCATTCCTCACAGATCAGCTTTCCATGCTATTTAACTTCCATGGAGGAGTATCTTGAGAGAGGTACCATTACAAGACTATCTTAAGTTTAGCGTTTGCTTGTGTCTCCAGCTAACAGACCAACAGAGCTTGACGGGATTCTCAGATAGGACTCAATGTGTCACAAGCTCGGTCTCCTGTCCTGTCTCTGTCGGACAGCTCCACTGAGCTTAGATCTGTTGTGTGGAATAAGCTGATCTAGTGGCTGTAAGAAGGTGTTGTCATCTCTGACGCCCTTTAGAGATGAAACGCTTTGGGCTGAGACGGTAAGAAAAGACATCAATAACACCAGCAGATGGCAATGACTTGTTAGAGGCTGTGCTAGCTGTCTGCTACAGTGACAAAATTCCTAAGACACTCAGCCTAGAGAGGAAAAGCTTATTTGGGGTCATAGTTTCAGGGGTTCGGTCTATGGTCACTTGGTCCCACTGCCTTTGGACTTGTGGCATGGTACATCATGGTGGAGAGTGAGGGCAAAGGAAGCCTGTTCATCTCATAAGAATCAAGAGAGAGAGAGGAGGAGGAGGGGTCAGAGTCTCAATGTCCCACTCTGGGGCACACCCCAAAGGACTAGGTCTTATATTTTAAATAGCATGACACACTGGCGACCACAAGTCTTTGAGACACGCAGCAGTTGTAAACTACCAGAAAGGCTGAACAATGGGCTGTCATTTTCCTGCCCCCTTCATGAAGGTTTTAAAAGTCTACGAATTTCTCACTTAAGCATCACCCCCAAGCCCATGTCTTAAACTGTGGGTCACTTCCCGTGTGGGGCCGCGTAACCGATGCGGAAGCCGTGAGACACCTGGGAACATTTCTGAGTGTATAATCGTCAAAAACGTATCAAGACGCAAATGTGCAGCTAACCCGAGGCATTCCTGGCAAGCTTCGCCCACGGAGCAACACGGGACCCCACTCCAGCTTCGGTTCCGAGCACACAACACGCTCACTCCGCAAAGCGCACGCCGTGTTGATGCGCACTGCCTGGAACATTGGCTCAGATCCAAAACCAGCGTGTGTGTTTACTGTACATACGAAGTCTGTGGCTCTCGTAGGAACATAATGTTCTAATTATGGTAAAGAAAGAATACTTTCCTAACTTTTCTTTTCGGCATGTAAGTATCAAATTAGACTATCTTTGAATTATGTTATTACGATGTTTGAATTTTTTTTTTTTTAGACACACATGTTTTAGCGGCTGACCTGAATTCTGTCAAAAATCAGGGAGTGTGTTTTGTTTTGAGATTAAGATACAGTTTTCATGTTTCTGACATGGCAGTAAACATACTTTTGCTACTTTGTACTATATATTTACATAAAGCTTGGATGACCAGAAAACCCAAATATTAAATATCAATTAACCTGAAACATGATGAAGATGCCCTTCATCTTGCAGAATCCACATTTAGCCAAGCTTCATTTGTTATGCAAAAAATAAACAAACACCATCTTATTAGTAATGTAAATTTGCAAAAGTCTTTAATAAGAATTAAAATTACATACATGCTAAAGAACTGTTTTAACATGAGATGTTCTATGATTTGTTCTTAGCAAATATTATATTTGATTTACATATACATTTTACATACTTAGATGCCTGATGTCACACAAAATTTCTAGGGTAAAAGGGGTCATGAGTGGATAACAGTTAGGAAGCCCTGTCTGTAAAACATGTGTGGAAGCCAAGTCTATTCCCCATAACATGGATTAAAATTTAGTAAATCTCCTATACAATTCCTTTTAGCAAATAAATGAATATAGAAGCAAGGAGCAGAATGGTGATTCCCAGGGGCAAGGAAGGTCAGGGCTGGGATTAGGTGTGGGGGTCGGAGGATGTACGTGAAGTGAAACAAAGAGCATGACTAGGATAGGTAGTGATATTGTGTTTTGAACCTGACACCTACTGAGAAACCGCATTTTACATGCTGTTACCAGGAAAAAGAAAACACGCTTCATGAATGATTGGATATGTTAATTTGCTCAATTGTAGAAAATCGCCTAAATAAGTAAATCTGTACTAAGCCATCATGCCAGCAAGGTGACACAGTCCTGTAATCTCAATAATTGGAAGGCTGAGTCAGAAAGATTGCCGTGATTTTTAAGCCAGCCTGGGCTACACAGTAAGTTCCAGAACAGCCTGGGTGAAAAAACTAAGAGTGATCTCAGAAAACCAAAATAAATCAGTTATCACATTAAGCTCAGCAAAGGGTCATATTCCTGTAATCTCAGAACGGTCAAATGTAAAGTCAAGGCTAGCCTGGGCTACCCAAGAAGACAGTTTCTCAAAATAAATAAATAAATAAATAAATAAACACTCATCTTCCAAATAATACCGACCTATTATTTATATAAAAAAAGATAATAGTGATAATAGTGACAATCAAAAAAAGTGCAGAGATCTTTATATCTTATCAGTCAAACCCTTATCATGTGACAAGTGGTTGATTATTAAATAACTTGTGATACCAAACGCTGAAAATCAATCAAGAGGTCAATATTATATAAATCATTACATTTATGATATATCTAAATTACATAAAAGTATGCAATAACAGAAATCATGTTTTGAAGAATAGTGACATTATGGGAAATTTTCCATGAGATAATGGATGAAAGATCACCATGTTAAGTGAGACAAATACACAAAAATGTCACTTCTGCTTCCATGCCAGTGATTGAACTCCAGCTGTTCCTCAAGGGCCTGTGTGCTTGGCTCTCTGGAAAGTGTGAAAGCAGACACTGTATCTGATGACTCAGCAAATACCAGCAGTGAGCAACATGGCCTGCTATACAGTGTAGGCCGCTCCCCTCACGATCCCAGAGCTGGTGAGGACCCAGGCTTGTCACTGCTGCCCGGCATCACAAGGGAAGTTTCTCCCATGTGGACGGGGCCTGGGAAAAGGGCAAAATTCAAAAACCACAGCACAGTTTCTGCTGACTACTTTTCACATTGCACCATACTAAAGATGGAAGAAGTGTTACACTGAATCGTTGTTCAGAGACCCTGTGCGTTTGTCCAAAAATATCTTTAATTGTTTCACTATGGGAGGATTATTTTTAATTCCTTCTCATACTTTCTGCATTTTCCAATTCTTCTACACTAAGCATGTATCTCTAGCATAATCCCCAAATAAACAGTAACGTTTTTCTAAAATATAAAACATAATGCTCAACAGTACACACGAATTGCTGGTATCATTAGCCATACGGTAAGGCTGCACTGACACTCAGGCTTGGCATTTTCCCACATTATACTGTTTCTAAGTGGCATTCGCTTAGAAAACTTAGTGAAAATTCTCTGTGTTTAGATAACATCTTTATAAAATTAGCCATTTCTTAAAGCACTTAGAAGCGACTGCATTCTAAGTTGAAGGCCTCCTGGTTGCTATGACAATTGGCTCCGTAGCTCTGCTACCCCGTGATCCTATTGCTTGAGCATTTGACAGCATCTTGCTTGAGCTGTTTGTGTAGTGATGCAGAGAACCTTTGAACACGCTTGCCTTTATGGAATATTCTCTAGTATAAAGAACTAGTCCTTCCACAATGTACCATTTGAAGAAAGTTCGGGGGTGGGGGAGGGGGAACAGCAAATAATTAATAAGAAATAACAAGAGGATCATCGAGCCCAAGTAGTTCTGAGCACAGACTCACGGTCAAAAGCCAAGTAGCAAACAGAGTTTGAATAGCAGAGTCAGGCATATGTTGGTTGGGAAGCATGCCTCTGTTTGTCTTTTAAATACACAAGAGATGACACCACCATCTCTCCATCCATCGTCTCATTTGTTTACTGAATAATTAAAGTGTTCCCATTCTGCTTAAGCCCTGTGCTGCTTACAGAATGGGAAATACAGAGATGAACACAACACCCTCTCCCTGAAGACACTAATACTGGGTACAGGGTGCGAGCTGCAAAGTGTTGCTGGAGACTGCATGTTTCAGCCACACTTCCAATCCTGAAGTGGTTGCGTATCATTTATAAATGCAATGAGGAGGAACGTGACATATTTTTTTCACAGGCGTGGTTTGGAGAAGAGGGTGTACCTTTACACTTTCATCTTCCATCTGCTAGGGGCTGAGGAATTCGGATCCAAAAAGAAGCCAGAGCCATCCACAATGCAGGGGTCGTGGAAGGCCCCACACTGTGCACCCTTAGTCCTCTGTAACATGCTTCCCTCTGGAAGCTTCTCTTACATTCTCACTTTGCAAGGCAGAGTTTAATTCCCACCCTCGTGGAGGTGAGCTGGAGCCAGTGGGTGGGTTTTTAATACACAAGACTCAGAAATGACAGCATATGGCCCCTGAGGGCAAGTCATCCCAGACAGGTCCACCAGAGGCCTCTCGGGGCCCGCCTCTCTGAGACGATGCAGAGTTATCTAGAGGTGGCTCTGCCGACACAGCCAAGCCTTCATGTGACCCATCTTCATGAGCGGCTTCGACAACAACCTAAGAAATGGAACCACCTAGCTAACCTGCTCTCACGTCCCTCCGCTATGAAAAGCGTAATTATTTTTGTAAGCCAGGAAGTTTAGGTGTTAATGCAGCAATAGATAACTATTTGATAAAACACGTAGAAATAGACTGAAAGAGATAGATAAAACAAATGAAGTTTCTGGATTAACATCTGGATAAGAGCCTCTGGCTACCCAGTTCCACCAAATTGGATTTCTATGTGAAATCACTGAAGGTTGGGGATTTGTCAGATGTGCTAGCATAACCTTATGTAGTTCCAGGAGGTGATATACATTCATATCCGGCCTCTCATGTAGCACGTGTTTAGCACATTTAGGTATTCAATGAGCGTGTGCTGAAGGAATAAGTGACTGTGATTATAGGGAAGTGGCCCCCACCGGCCCTAAGAGAGGCAAAATCCAAGAGCAGTCAAGAACCCATAACAACAGTTCCGCCATTCACAGTACCCAGAGACAACACGGTCACTTGAGCTGATAAAAGGCCTGGAAGAGTCCTCGACTGAGGTGGCCACGTAATTGTCCGCTGGTGGAACTGTGAGTCTTAGTGGGATGCTGGTTACTTCAGTGAATTCGTAAGATGAGACCAGGCTCACCTGTTGGAGGCTCTCTTCCATGACTTTGTCTCTGCAGCCTGTAGCCTGTGTGAAACATCATGCTGGAGAAGACATGGGGAACACTCACCTCGTGGCCACCACACGAAAGAAGGGAATGAGCTAGATGCCCACAATCTCCTTCAAGGACACTCTCCTGGGAACCATCAGGCCTCGCAGGAGGCCCTCCCTCTTGCAGTTACATCACCTCCCACTAATGCCACAGGTGTTGGGCAAGCCTTTAACACACGAACTTTGAGAAGCATTCCAGATCCAATACAGCACATTATCCACGCATTTGTGGGGGTGCTGGTGCGGTCAGCCAGGCTTCGCTGCCAGCCGTGCGAGGCATAGCAAAGCAAGTACGTGCAGTACAGAGTTCTTGATGAGGAGAATCAGCAGCCATGTCGCTGGAAAGTGGATCTGCTGACTAATCCCTCTGCAACAGATGTATGCCTGGCACGCTAACCCGTTCTCCAGGTTGTGTAATGTCTCACCCAATGATGATTTCACCTAAAAGCAGCTCTCAGAGTGGGTAGAGTTCATCAGCAAGAGGAGAAAAGTTTTCATGGAACTGATGATGTTGTAACTGTGCCATGGAATGAAGAACTATGAAAGACAGAATTAATTAGGAGGGCTCTAGGCAGAAATCACGTCAGAAAACAAGAAGTTGGAAAAAAAAATAGTAAAGTTGAGAGCTAAGGTAACTGGATTATGGAGGTAACAGTAATATGGAGGATAAGGGAGTCCATATTGGAAACAAAACCAAGGATCAAACATAGGAGACTTCAAATAGAAAGGAAAAAAGTTTTAATTTTCGGCCATTAATAAAAGTCCCATGTGTAGAGCTGCACCTGGAAAGCACTAGAAGGCTGCCAAGGTAAGCTCTGAGAGGTCACAAGGTCTCTCCGCCCAGAACAGAAAGGAAGTAAAGTAGAGCAAACACAGCAATATCTTGGGCCCCGGGTTATCTGGGGTCCCTGAGACACTGAGGATTTTCTGCTAGGCAGCCCAGGCTATTCCACATCCTGAGGGATGTCTGTAAGTAAAAGGGATTTCTTCTACTAGCTAAAATGGGAGTTAAACTGGGAGACTCAGGAAATGGTCTCCTTCGCATTGTGTTCTAGCTGAGTTAACAAGTCCTCTTGAAAGAGCACCCCTGCACCTCGGGCAAAACTGAGGAAAACCGGTCGGAAGCAGCCACCCACTTTTGCTCCGTGTTCAGCCTGAAGGCACGGAGTGTTCCTTTGAAGCACTGGATCCAGGGAGTGGAAACTGGGGAAGTGGAATACCTCATGTTGATCCTAGAAACATCTCCCTGCATTTGGCCCTAAGGAACACAACTGGTCAGTTTCCCCTCCAACAAGTTCATGTCATACAGGAAAGCTGAAGAACAACAGGTGACAAAGAGAAAACCAAGCCAGAGTTCAAAAGAGTCCTCACATCTCTTCAAATACCCTCCCCCGAACAGGTTATCTGCCTCCATCTTTCTCTCCGGAGCTTTCTCTGACCTCTGCTGCCTCCTGTCTAATCCCTCACTGATGTCTGTGGCCATCGCCCAGGCTGAAGCTCTCCCAAAGCTTCCCAGAAGATGGACACAGTCCATCCAATGGTGCTTCCTTCCCGCACTGCTTCCGTTAGAAAGAATTCCTGCTCCTGAACCTTTCATCTCTTTTTGGGGGTAGGAGCCACAGCACTCACACCCACGGATCATCCGCCACGCTCAGAAGATGAGAAGCGTGCTGGTATATTTCAGCCTGCTTCATTAAAAACAACTCTAGGCGCTACAAAGTGTGTGTGTTATTAATATGCATATGCGGTGTCTCAGAGGCAGCGCTGCCTTTAAGGTGTATTTTCAGCAGGACAACATTTTCCCATGTGAGGCGGGGAACAACAGTGAATCATATGTGTGGGAGGGGAAAAGCCCGTGGGCTATGTACAGTACCCATTCCCTTTGTGTCTCACTTCCCTCTCCCCTTCGCCCCCCTCCCACCCACTTTATTAATGGCTTCTGCAATTACTGGTAACAGTGCCTTGCCGGCAAAGAAAAATCAGTGACTCTCTGACAGATTGTCGGAAAGGAGGGGCAAGAGAGGTTGTCTGTGAAGAGAGATGAGGGGATTGCGACTACAAAATGGAGTTTCTGAAGGCAGTGGACTCTAAGATGTGTGGAGGTCAGAAATCAGATTGGATAGATTTTCTATGCTCTGACATCTGTCGCTTTATAAATAAAAAAGAGGGTCTCAGAAGAGAAAAGGTTACCCTAGAGCATACCCCCACACTAACTAATGATGCTTCTCAAGAGATCTCAGGGAGGTAGACGGGGTAGGGACCAGAAAACTAGGTAAGGTGTATTTTTATGTCCAATAGAGGTAAAAGAGACACATTTTATATAGCTCAAATACCCAATGAATACATTTGGTCTTTCTTCTTTTTCAGTTATTGCTCAGTGCATCAGGGGCAGGATTCGTATTAAGGTCAGACTAGACAGTGTACCTTTGAAGGAAGTATCACAACAAATAGATAAACAGACAAAAAAGAGTCTTTCAGAAGAATATGGAGAAATACCTTTACCATTTTGGTTTGAGCTAGTGGATTTGACAATGGAAAGGCTGGTCTGATTAAATGCATTTGGGTTCTCACTCACTTGGTAGAACAGAATTTAAAATTACTAGCAGCTTAGATCAGGCTAAACTTATGTTGCCTGTCAGAATAACCAAACTGCTCTTGAAACCAGAAAGTTAAGAGTCTTTATGAGGACATTTCTATTGATTTGTCTTCTGTAAATTTACAGACCTTTAGTGCGCAGTGGATATTATGGTTTGAGATATTTGAAATGGCATGACAGAGAACAGTTGGGCAAACAGAGAAACTACAATGCTTTGGTGAAAATCTCCACTGTCATCGGTATGGACACTATTTAAGGCTTATCTTAGTAAATTTAAGGAAAGAAGTGATAAAAATAATCACAACATTAATAGTTTTCCAAACTACTGTTTCTAAAGATTTTATAATATATGTGAATATACATACTAAATAGTATGGACTAAATTTGCTGTTACTATGAAGCCTTGTGAAATTAAAAAAATATATATTAAGTTTCCAATAGGACTTTTTTCTTTTTTTAATGTTTTATTTTTTAATACTAGTTACAGTTTATTAACTTTGTATCCCAGCTGTATCCTGCTCCCTCATTCCCTCCCAATACCACCCTCTCTCCCTCATCTCCTCCCTGCCCCTTTCTAAGTCCACTGATAGGGGAGCACCTCCTCCCCTTTCATCTGACCCTGGCTTATCAGGTATCTTCAGGACTGGATGCAAAGTCCTTCTCTGTGGCCTAGCAAGGCTGCTCCTCCCTCAGAATGGGAGGGTCAAAGAGCCCACCATTGAGTTCATGTCATAAATAGTCCTTGTTCCCCTTACTAGGGTACCCACTTGGATACTGAGCTACCACGGGCTACATCCGAGCAGGGGTTCTAGGTTATGTACCTACATGGTCCTTGGTTGAAGAAACAGTCTAATAACAAACCCCTGTGCCCAGATATATTTGGTCCTTGTGGAGCTCCTGTCCTCTCCAGGTCATACTAACTCCCCTTTCTTTCATATGATTCCCTGCACTCTGCCCAAGGTTTGGTTATGAGCCTCAGTACCTCCTTTGGTACACTGCTAGGTAGAGTCTTTCAGAGGCCCTCTGAGGTAGGCTCCTGTCCTGTTACTTGTTTTCTCCTACATCCAATGTCTATCCCATTTGTCTTTCTAAGTGAGGATTGATCATCTTACCCCAGGTCCTCTTTCTTGTTTATCTTCTTTAGGTGTATAGATTTCAGTATGTTTATCATATCTTATAGGTCTATATAATGGAGTATATGCCATGTGTGTCTTTCTCCTTCTGGGATATTATCTTTTCTAGATCCCACCATTTGCCTGCAAATTTCATTTTAATTGCTGAGTAGTATTCCATTGTGTAATGGCAACATTCTCAGAGATGTGCCTATCAGTCAAATCAGCAATGGTTAACCATCTCAGGTAATGATGATTCACATACACACACTTCTTTCCTCTTCTCCTGTTCTCTAACTGTACAAATCTGTGATTAGTGACTTCTCAAGCTCTCTCTCTCGATAGATAGATAGATAGATAGATAGATAGATAGATAGATAGATAGATAGATAGATTCTATTTGGCATTCACAGATCTCTGTCTCTGTCTCTATCTGTTCATCTGTCCATCTCTCTCTCTCTCTCTCTCTCTCTCTCTCTCTCTCTCTCTCTCATACACACACACACACACACACACACCTCTTGTGTGGTGCTCTCCACCACACACATAACATATCCCCACACACAAAGTTCCTTTAGCAGGGCAGTTACTTTCACCACTTTCCTTGGGACAAGAGCACACCAATCTCCATAGCTCTTACTGTCCCCCTTTCTCATGCAGGGAATTGGGTTAATATGTGCATGACAAATGTTCTCCACATGACAGCTTCACACACATATGTATACATATACTATACAACACAACTATACTATACATTATATACATGTTATAGTATAGCACATATCCTGTGCAATATATTATGTTGTATATACATATATATCTACATACACATATACATGTATATACTTCTGTATGTACACATATACATACACAGATGTGTATGCGTATACATATATATGTGCTACTCTCTGGATTTCACTTTGTCAGATAACCCATTTTGTTAAGTTTCATCTGAGAGTCTGTTGACCCAAAGTTCCATGAGTCTCTGATAAAATTAGATCAAGTCTTTTCACAGTAGGTGCTGAGTTGAGCCCAGGGATGAAGGAGATAAAGGTTCTCTCTCTGTTGATGGATCACAGATGTATGTAATTGAGACGAATTAGAATTCCACAGGGAAGATGCAGAATATTATCTGCTAATTCTGGGGAACTTGGCCCACAGAAAGGGATACAAAAATACAAAATACAGCTCAAACCCTGATTTGTGTCTCTGAACATCAAAGATTGCCTTGACCCCCTCCCCCAAGCTGTCTTCCTCCCTGCCCTTGATATTCAGAACCTAAATGTTTCTAATAGCCTGGAAGCGTCACCTTCTTCCTCAGTACCTGGCTCTGTCCACAAACACTAAGGACTCTGTGAAGATCCCACATACACACACTTCAAAATGTCCCCACAAAGGTGCACACCTGTGCCCTCCCTGAAGAGAGCATCTGTCTGTCATAACACGGGCTTTTCTGCTTCCTCAAGGTTGTCACTGCAGCAGATCTGCTCTTGACGATGCAAGAACAGTAGCTTTCAGAGCATGCCTGTTCCCTTCCTGGACCACTCGTGTTCCAGTACTAGTACCTAGACTCGAGCCTCTGGAAGTACCCACGGCACTTATCAAGGACACCCCAGATGACTCCCTTGTGCCCCTCCTCCTCTGGGTGTGCACCATTCAGAAGATGATAGAAGACTAACAAGGAACATCAGCCAAGGAAAGTAGAAACACTAAATGTTCTTCAGGAGCCCAAAAAGGGAGAAGGTCCATATTTGAAGAAAAGGTCTGTAGAAAAAAAAATAGCAATAGAAATTGACTTTGTTAAAGGTCTCTCCTGACACCACTTAACTATAGGCGAAGAGTCTACCTGTCTCTACCCTCAAAGAGATGATGAGTTGTGATGAGTTGTCATCACAAAGTCAGAGATAGGACAATCAGTAGAGAGAGATTAAAAGAGACTGATTTTCTTACTATTTTTCAAAATCTAAGCTCTTTGCTTTTCAGACTCGCTTCCCTTTCCTCCTGTTCATGGTTGCCCATCCCACACACCTTCTGTCAACACCCACCCAGCCTTCTCAATCTCCGGTCTCACCCCTCCCGTATCCTAGCATCTGGAGACCTGTCACCACTGAGCTGTGTTTCTGTTAAAATGGTAGAAAAGGCTGTACTTCGACAAAAGGGCCAGACGTGGGATACATTGTATTGGCTTGTCTTTTGGTACATTACGGAGGAAACACCACTGGGTCTGCTCAGTGTTAGCATGACACCTGAAGAACATATCAAGTGTTATTTATGCATAAAACTTCTACCGTAAATGGACATAAACGCCCTGCTAAAAGAGCCTAGAGGAATAATCATTAAGTGGACTGACAGAGAAACTACAAAGAAGGGACAAAGAATTAGTTAGAAACGGACTGGATATCGAGGGCCCAAGTACAATCCATGGAAGCAGCAGCAGCCAAGCGACGCACCCATGAAGAGCCTCACAGCACACAATGTGGAACTAGCTTTGATAACAGTGTTTATTAAGATGGAAAGGATTCTGTCTATAATTTGATCTTACCTCAAGTTACACTAGGTTCAAACTTACATAAGAGGACTCAGGAAATGAGATCTTGAAAAACCCTATTGGGGGATAAGAAACCTTGTGTGTCTCTTTGCACATCTCTTAGTCATTATGGACAAAAATAACAATATTAATTTCCTGAAGGACAAAATGACAACTGAAAGCAGTCCTTCAGATGTCCTCAGGGCTCTGAAGAACCCCGGGAAGAAAAGGTAAGCCTAAAATTATGAGCTTAGGAATTTCTGCTGCCCCACAGAACGAGCCAGCAGCGATTCCTAGTCCAGCTTCTCAGATGTTCATTCTATTTCTTTTTCCTCTTTTGTATTATCAGTTCCAAAAAGGGTGTTCCGAAAACTTTGTAGACCTGAATTGGCCTATTCTTGCACATACGTGCTACAGAATTCAAAGTCACTTCATGGTAGTAGAAATTATTAAAAGATGTTTGGTCTGGGTAGGTGGCTCAGCAGGTATCTTGCTTTATTTTTCTTTTGCTATGATTTAGAAAAAAAACTGACAAAAGCAAGGAAGAAAGGGTTTATTCTGGCTCATGGGTCAAGAGTCTAGTAGTTTCCCAAAAGTAGGCTCTTGGGAAAGCCAAGAGCCTAAAGCAGCTGATGACATCATACTCAGTCAGCGGAGAGACTGGTGAATGCTGATGCTGCCCTGGGCCTTTTCTCTACTTAAATAGTCAGGAGTTCCAGTCAGGGAAGGGGCCAATCTTCCACCTCAGTTAACATCATTAAGATCATCTTCCACAGCACGATAGGAGACCCACTTCCTGGGAGGTTCTATTATCTGTCCAGTTGACAATTAGGGCTATCAATCATGGTTTCCTCACATATGTGTACACTCCCAGCTACACATACACACACACACACACACACACACACACACATTCAAACATGTATACATACTTATTTAAATGCACACAGACACATGCACTCACAGAAATGTAAAACAAAACAAAAATGCCCTGATTTCATGGGAAAGAATTGTACTCTCAGCTTGGCAGGAAGAGAAGTTCAGAGAAAAGCTGACTGAAGGAGAGTCCATTCAGATGTACTCACTTGCAGATGTCACAGTGAACAGTCCTGCCACACTGAAAACATGTGGCATAGTCCCTCTTGAGATGATTGAAAAGAAGAGTTCTGAGCCTTGGACACAGAGGAACCTCTGGAAGTGCCAGACATCTGATTTTCCAATGGCATGGCTGTCACTCGATGATGCTTTCATGTGCACAACCTAACCTAGACTGAGCCCTCTCAAAGAAAATTCCCTGAGCAGAAGGGGCATGGGCGTGTACTAGACATTTAAATCAGGGAATCCACTAAGGAACAGCCGAGACTTCTGCTAGCATTAGCAAGAAAGAGATGAGCCATGCTGTGTCTTCAGAAAAGTCTTAAAAAGACAGGCATCCTCCAGTTGAACCTAGAGACCACACAAAAGGAGGTGCTATTTGTTCTCCTTCTTCATAGTCATCAGTAAATGTGAAGACTTCAGTAATAGGTCATAAGCTCAATCATGAACAGAGAAAGTGCTTGAAGAGAATAGTAGACTAAAGGAGGAAAGAGCTAGGACCAGATACAAGATTAATGTTATGGAAATAATTCAACACAGTAAGGAACTTCCTGAAGACTATAAATACTCAAAACCAGAGCGCGCTGCCTTAGTTGGTGAATGAGAAGGTACAAGGCAAGGAAACCCTGATCACAGAGGCTGTTGCGTTGTGCCTGTGATGAGGTGGGAGGTGGTCCAGATGACCTAGGAATGACAGTCTATGCTCTGCTGTAGCCATCAGAAACGTGTAGATATACATATGTGTAGAGCAGCATGGCTATGTGAAGAAAGGGAACTCGGCAAGCCAGTTTTCCAGAGAGCATGCTAACTGCATTATTCACTCTGGAGATTAGTGAATAATAAATAAAACACTTCTTTGGTTGGGAGGGTCTGTCTCTGTTCATTAATTCTCTATTTCTAGGTAACTGTGGAGATGCTGAGAGGCATGATGCCCCTGGGTGTCCCCACTGTGGAGCAGAGCCACTGAACAGCTTGAAGCAGTCTGCCTGAGATCCCGAAGGGGAGGGGGCATGAAAATTTTCAGTTCTTCTCCTTTTTCCATCTGCACGTCTCCCTCACTCTAGTCTCCTGACTTGTACAACAGACGTGATTCACATATACATAGACAGCAATACACTGTGTATTGGTGTTCACTTACACATGATGTAAACAGCAAAAACATAATTGTTTATTTGTTTGTTTGTTTGTTTATAATTTATGGTTTTTAGAGACCGAGTTTCTCTTTGTGAACCCTTGGCTGTCCTGGAACTTGCTCTGTAGACCAGGCTGGCCTCGAACTCGCAGAGATCTGCCCTCCTCTGCCTCCCGAGGGCTGAGATTAAAGGTGTGCACCTGGCCTCGGAGTAAATAAATAATTTCAACCAAGTTTTAAGATTTAAGGGTGAGGGGCTGGAGAGATGGCTCAGTGGTTATGAGCCATCTTGTTACTCTTTCTGAGAATCCACGTTTGCTTCTTAGCACCCACAGGGTAGCTCACAACCATCTGTAATGGCAGCTCCTGACCTCCTCTTCTGGCTTCCACAGGCACTAGACACGCACATACATGCGAACACTCATAATCATACACATTAAATACAGGGCTGCATGGAGAAACCCTGCCTTTAAATAAATAAATAAATAGGTGTATGTGATTTACTCTCTGGCTTCTGTCCTCAGCCACAGAGTTGTTGTAGCTGCTGTATGTCCCCAACAGGACATCACTCTGCTCTTGGAATCACAACAGCTCTTCCTGCCTCTGTCTTCCGTCAGTTCCCCCTAGGGTTTCCTCAGCCAGACACAAAGTTTAATCAAACTAAATAAGCAAGTTATTGTCTAAGTTGTCAGACATTAAATCCATGCCCTTCTATCATTAATAAGCCTTTCTTGGGACTGGAGATGTGCTCAGTAATAAATAAATAAATATTTAGAATGCACAAAGTCCTAGCTTAGTTCACAGCACTGCATAAACTAAGTGCTTATGATGCCGGAGCTTGGAAGGTAGCCACAGTGGGATCCGATGGTCAAAATCCTCCTGGTCTACACAAGCTTGATTGAGCTCAGCCTAAACGACTGTAGATGAATCCTGTCTTCAAAGAGAAGTTTTTTTCTTACCTTCTCTCTGCTTGATTTCTCATCACAAAGCAGAGATCTCAAGTACAGTAGTAAAAACACAGAAAAGTCCAACAGGGACCAAGCTCCACCCTCAACTCAGGCTCACCTCACCTCCGCATTTCAGGCCAGTCCGCGTCAGTCCGCGTCAGCACGGACAGTCTGCTCCATGCCCACTGTTTCCCACCGGCCTCCACCCAGTTTCACCTCTGTGGCTTATCTCTACAAACCCGCACCTCCATCGCTTTCTTTTATTCCCGCCTTCCCCTGCTGCTTGGCACCTCACGCTGGCTTTTCCAAGCCTTTCCTAAATACTACCTGACAATAACTCTTTTCTAAACCCAACCAACCTTAGCCTCTTGGACGTTCTTAGAGGCTGTTTGCCAGAGGTTCTTAACCTTGGCTGCACATTGAGTCACCCGGAAAGCTTTTCTAAAACCCCCAATGCCTGGTCTTTATCCCAGACCAATTAAATCAGAACCCCCGGGGAGAAGCCCGGTGCCTGCGTTTTTCATTGCTCTCCAGGTGATTCCAATCTTCAGTCAAGGTCGATAACCGCTGCCTGACGCCATTTATCACTTTCTTCCTTTTGGTTGTAATTACACTATATTTGTCTTATTCCCAGGACTAAATTTGAAACTCCTCGAGGGCACAGACCATCTACCACATCTGCTTATCCCCTGCAGTTCTCGGGGACGCGGGGTTGCAATAAATATTGTCGGATTTGATTTGAAACTTGAAATTAACCATAAACTTCAATTTTAGATCTTGCATATAATTTTATAAAAGGAATCAAATAGTAGGGGACTAATCTGAAGGGTGTTTTTGTTGCATTTTTTTGTTTTTTGTTTTTTTTTTTGTTTGTTTGTTTTTTTAGGTAACCATTACCAAAAATATCCTGATATGCCTTTGAAGTCAGATGAGCTCTACTTAAAAACCCTGCGTGTGTGTGGCTGATGCTGTCCGTGGCTTTTACACCTTCAGTTTTGAACTCTGCACAAACACAATAAATATTCTATTTTCTTTGGAGAACCCATTGCCAAGTGTGACTGGGTGTGTGCTCATTTCTAACTGAAATAAACAAAGGCAGCCAGAGTCGTGCACAGTGATCAGCCTTTCCGGGAGCTGATGTGGAAGGTACCTCGAGCAAAACCACAGTGTGAACTTAGCACAGAGCTCCTGACCTCCTTTCCAGAGCTGAGGGGGGAAAGAAGAAGAGAAAAGAAACAGAAATGAAGAATGAGACGAGGAAGATTCGCCAGCCCTTTGTAGAGCCACAGTTGCTAAGGAAACTGCTTTCTTAGCCTCAACCTGTCCACACAGCCCTTTTCGGGCATTCTCCTGCTCTTTTTTGAAAATATGGATATCAAAGAGGGGAGAGACGATAGAGAATAAAAGGGAAGGCTGCAGAGGTGCAAACGGAGCCTGGCGCTATTTCTCCCTCCTCTGCCTCGGCTTTCAGAGTCACCTAGAATATTTGCCACCTGGCAAAACCCTCCTGGAACTAAAATCTTAGAATTAGCCAATAGGGTAAACAAAACAATAGGAAGCCCTATTTGACATGCAGCAGTAGCTAAAAAAATGCTTTCTCACCCCAGCCTGCTCTTTTCTTCCCTGCTGGGAAAGGAGGAGGCAACCCTTAACCCAGCAGGGAGCTGCCTCAGCCCTCTCTCGCCCCACATCTCAGGAGAAAGTGCTCCAAGTTTTTTAGCACAGCAGATGCAAGCTGGGCCTCTGCAGCTCCGGTGAACCCGAACTGTGCACTGTGGAAGGTGGAAGGGAGCAGGCAGAGAACGCCTGAGTCCAAGGCAAGTGAGGGACTGGTCGTGGGAAGCAGGAATGTCAACGGTAAGGAGTCCCACCTCGTTCTAGGAGCTCACTGGAGGTATGGAAGGAGGTGTTGCCCCAGCACCCGCCCAGTTTATGCAAGAGTCTTCCATCATCCACTGAGGAAGCATTTTGCTGGGCGGGTGGTTGACGCTGGCGTTGATTTGGGAAGGCGACTTGGCCATAGGTATTACTGCCATTCTCGTTCGAGGAGAATTCGTCTCCTCTCTTCTTCCTCCATTTTCTGTTCATTAACTTACTTGTTGCCTTCAGCGAAAACGGCCATTTCCTCCACCAATTCAGATGAAATGTAACAAGGAAAAGTTCCCTGAACGGGAAATCTAAAACCCACGTGGCAGCAGCACACGGGCTGAGGCGGGGAACGTGAAGGCCCCTGAGAACCCGCAGAGAGGATGCCACTGTTAACGGTTGGCTTTCATAGTATGGAGCTGCACCCACGCCTATGCAGGCTAGGCCCGTGCTCTACCGTTACATTCCCAGCCTTAACCACTGGCATTGTTTTTGAACTGGGAATTCCATAAATATATATAAGTCAAAAATGAAATTAAAAGCTACTTTCCTAAACATAAATGTCCAAATTGAAGCATGCATATTAATTTTGGATATCTGAAGGGAAATACATATTGGCTAATTTTTGTCAGACTTACTTAGAATCTACATGGCATGTGAAACATATTGTTGTCTACTTAGAAATCCTATGAAAGCAACTATAAATATTTTATTGTGTATTATACATCACATATATCCCTTTAAATTGGTATGTGTGTGTGTGTACATGTGTTTTGTTCGTATGTATATGCAGTTGCACACATGCAAGCACGTATGGAAGACAAAGTCTTGACATTAGAATATTCCATCACGCCTTCACCTTACTTCTAAAAAGATTTATGTTAATTGTGTGAAAGGAACTCTGGGCACATGAGAATAGGTTTCCCCACAGGTCAGATGCTCCTCTAGCTGGAGTCGCACACAGTTGTGAGCTTTGCAGTATGGTGTTGGGCCTTTCTCACTCCAGCCCTCCCACCTTACTTTCTGAGCCCGGGTTCCCTCACTGATACCGGCGTTCACCAAGTGACTACACGAGGTCGCCAGCGGGCCCCAGGGAGCCGCAGTTTCCGCCTCCAGCTTTGGAGTTACAACACACGTCACCACTCTCAGCTTCTTACAGATCAGAAACATGGGGTCCTACGCTGTGCACCGGGCATCTTACCAACTAAGCCACGCCCAGCCGCAGTACACTTCTGGGTTTCGGTTCTTATTTTCTTTCTTTCCTGCTTCTTTCTCTGTGTGTTTGGCTTGCTGTGTTAAGAATAGAATCCAGAGGCTCGAATACACCAGGCGAGCTTTGTAGCACCTGGCTTCACTTCCAGCACCTCACATGCACTGTGGGTTTTAAATTTTGCTTTGTTTGTTTTGGTAGAGGGCCTCACCAGGTTGGCTCTTCTGGACTTAGTCCCCTGCCTGTACCTCCTGTGTGCAATCACTACAGGCGTGCACCACCATGCCCAGCCGCAGAGAATTTTAAGACATGGATTAGGGCTGTGTTTCACGATGGGCTTATTATTCAGATGCTCAAAATATTACAAACAGGCCAGGTAGAAATGCTCCTAGATCTAACAATGGTTTTTGGTTTTGTCATTAAGTCAAAAAGCATTTTTTTTTCCTGGTGTTCCAACAGACAGCCCTGTTAGGTAGAAAGTTGCCGTGTTTAGAAACTAAGAGCTAACAATCTTAACTAGGTAATTCTGGTCAAGCTTCCCAAATTATTCCACTTGGAAAAAAAGCAGAAAGCACAACATAATTACAGCAATGCAAAAAGACTAATTAATGACCAGTGGGATTCTCTCCGAGATTGTGTGAAACCCATCCAAACATTGATTAAGGTTTTTCCCCTCCTTCATTTTACAGGTGGATGAAAATTTGCCAGTGTGTTCTCTCAGATGTACGTCTCCTGACAGGTGAGTTTCCTGTGGGGGTCAGAGCCAGAGGCTAGTCTATTCTGCTAAGCACCAAGATTACCGCGCCAGTCAAGCAGGACCGTGAGAGCACCCCCCACTTCAGGAAACATGTTCTTCGAAACCAGTAGGTCAAGAGTGGCTCCCGTCTCTGAAAAGCGTGACAGTGAAATGTATGAGAAATCACTCCAGATACAATATGGAAGCAGCCGATATGGTTTAAGTACCGAGTCTCACTGCTAAATCTTGAAGCAGGTGAGAACAGTGGGCAGTGATTTCCCATAGGAGGCAGAGGCCCTCATCCTGGCTGCCTACCAGAACCCTGTGAGGAGCAAGTAGGATAAATCCAAGGCCAGGACTCCCTCAAGAGCAACTGAGTCATATCTCTATGTATGGGGTCTTGGTGTCAAAAATCACTAACGTTTATATGAAGAGAATTTTCAAACTGCCGTTAATGTGATTTCTTAATGAAAGATGCATCATAAAAGGGTATTAAGACATTCATTGTTGGATGTGTTCTGTGTTCTGGGGTAAAATGGTGTGTGTGTGTGTGTGTGTGTGTGTGTGTGTGTGTATACATGTACACCATGCTTGTGTATCTATGTTATACCACAGTGTATTTTCTTTACACTCTTACTTTTCTTTAGTTTGCTTTCTGTGTGATTTGCTTGTTTGTTTTGTGGTGTTGGGACTCAAACTCGAGTATTCTAACACTGAGGTAAAGCCTTAGTCCCTGTTCACTTATTTTTACAAACTGTCTTAGCTAATATAATAAAAGCTCAGGGCAAGCTGGACTTCAAAAGGCATATCAACCACGTAAAGATGTAACTTCCCACGAGGGAATGCATTTCTGCCGAGAAGCCAACAGCTTGGCCTCCCTGGAGAATGCAGGATCCCCCGTAAAACCTCTGTCACCCCTTCCAAGAACAATCTGAACCACAAGGCATTCTGTGTTCCCTTCAGCCCTGGCTGCTGAGAATCTCTATTACATGGAGTTGTTTTCTCAAAGCTACCTAGGACTACTTTGAAGCATTCGAAGCGAGATTTGTCAATCGCTTCCTCACTTCCTCGACAACCCACATGCATGCTCCACTCACATATGTGTTCTGACAGGAAGCAGACCTCCTTTAGGATTTCATTAGAGGGTTTCGCGTGTGTGTTTGTGTTCAGACAAGCTCATTTCCTTGCATGTGCATCTGAGCGCACTTGTGGACAGAGGCACAGGTACACATACACACATGTGTACAGAGATCAGAAATCACCTCAGACGCCATCATCCTGATTCCTGAGCCAGTCTCTCTCTGCTCTGTAACTTACAAATAGGCCAGTGAGTCTCAAGGATGTCGCTGTGTCTGCCTCTGCAGAGCTGGGGTTACAAGCCCACCACCAATTTGGGCTTTTTTATTCTCTGAGTTCTGGGGAGTTCTTTGAGTCCACATGCCAGGGTGTTTAAAGAAATCTGGCCATCACCCCAGCTCTATAGGGTGTGTGCGCTTAAAGTACGGGCTTCAGGCAGGACACTAACAGCCTGCAAACAGAAGGCAGAAGCGTGAGCTTGCCCCTGCCTAGCTTAGCATCTTTGGGTGTGGAGAAAAGAAGGTGGGAGAACTGAGGAAAGTCTTCATTTTCTTCACTGTCCTTAAGCCCCAGTGAAGCTTGGGCACTGTCAGCTGCAGGCAGACTCCCGTATCTGATGTGAGGCCAGGCTGCTTTGATTTCGCTTCGTTTGGGATCTAGCTCAACCTCGTTATATGCCAAATGCCCTCCAGGGTGTCCTACTTCTTTGGATCTTCTCCTGTGTCGGGGCTTCTGAAACTGTCTTTCTGTCCTTTAGGAGAGCCTCGCTTCTCCACCCCCACTCTTCCCAAGGACAGCTCCCAGACCCTTTGGCTTATAGTTTTAAAATACTATGCAAAAGGTGTTTTTGTGATCTTGAGCAAACATCATTAAAACATGAATCATTACAGGAGAAGATATGGCAGCCAGGTTCAAAAATAAGTGGGGCATGCACTGAATTTGATTGAAAGAAAAAAAAAAAGGAATCCACATAATCTGAAAATTAGACTAAGAAATAAATTCTCCTTTCTCCTCCTGCCCAGGCTTCTTAATTCTTCACTTCCTACCCTACCCAACCCCAGACTATTTCCACTCCCAAGAATTTCTCAAGTCTAAAAATCTGGCACAAATAAACATTGATCGTTTTTGAGAAAACAAAAGTATTTCAAATCAATTAGGCTCCCGGCAAGACTGGCACCTTAAGATTCCATAGATTTTGCAGCAACTGGGACATGGGTTAAGCTCTCAAGTTAACAAGTGACAAACGCCTTAGATAATCCTTTTAATCTATTTGAGCCTCTGTTTTCTCATTAATAAATGAAAAGGTGTGAGAATACCAAGTGAAATAATAGCTTATTGGTGTTCACTAAATATTATCTTTAGAAAACACAAGTCGGAGGAGCTGAAGGCCCAGCTTAGGGTAGAACACACGCCTAGCAAGTGTAAGATACTGAGTTCCATCTTAAGCACCAAACAAAGAAAAAAGATAAAGATGAAACAGCAATTGGTGAAGAATAAGATCTTTAGATTTCATTTACAGTTGTATAGTCTTGGGAAAATGACTTCACTTCCCCCTCTCCCCTCCCATCCCACACAGCTTTTTCAAATATTAAGTAGGACTATTTGAAAATATTTTTGTTCACAAAACACATATGACACATTCTAACTGCTCAGCAAAGTGCAGTTTAAACTAATCCCAGTCTTATAGACAATGATGTTTTTTTCTTATATAAAAATAGATCTGTCTCACAGATCTATTAATTTTACTTTAATTGCTTTACTAATTGCCTGGTTATGTCTTCACATATTAAATGTATATGCTTAGTTATCCTGTTGCTTACTATATGCACTGCTTGTTTTGGGTGTTTGAAACAAAGATAATTTTGTAGTGGTCAAAATCATGCTCCTCCCAAAAAAAAAAAAAAAAAAAAAAAATTCCATCCCCCAAGTATAACAGCATTGCATTGTCCTATTTAGGATGATCAGCTACTCCGCTGTGGATTAGGAACTGACTGAGGATCCTAAGAGTTAAAAGTTAACAAGGAAAAGTTGCCTTTGTAACAAGGAATTTGGGTGGGCCAGTGGGAAAGCCTGCTTATTCTTACAAAAAAAAAAAAAAAGAGTCTGGGAAGGAAAGTGTGGACTGAAGAGAAAGGCTGCCATTTTTGAGTCAGATCCCAGAATGGACCACCTGCCTGGCCAGAGAGAACCCTAAGACCCAGGCTGTCCCCATGACATTCTGTTAGTGGATCAAATAATTGACAAAGCGTGCCCATTGATCAGACATTTCCAGTCCAAGCAGGAGTGTGCTCCGGCTGTGAGAGAACTCTGTCCTGGGAACAGCGCAGAGACTGGGAATGGCTGGTACTTACTGCTCTTGACTCACCTGATGTTAAGGTTACCATTTGTTGAATACACACGAATAAATGGGATGGATGCTTGTGACATTACACAACATCTGGGGGCAAGAATGAATTCCACGGGACTTCAACTAAGCTTTGGATTCTGCAGAATAGGGATTTTTATGCTGTCGTTTTCATGGATGGAACAGCAGTTGAAGTGTGGGTCTGCCCCAAACTCACAAATGAGCAGCACTCTTCCCCTTGGCCAGGTCCCCTTGGCCACCTATGGAACACATGCACACAGCCACACCCTGGAGTGCCGTACCTCTCAAGTCACATCACCTCAGCAGCCACCAGCTTGGCCTTTTCTGTCTGCCAAGCAGTCTGGTTTCCTTCTCCTAACCCACGAGACACAGACACAGCCTCCAGGCTCTGTGAGATGTGTATTAAAGTCAGACCCTAAAATAAATAAACAGACAAATAAATAAGAGCTTGCTGCCCAGCCTGACCACCCAAGCTTAACCCCAGAATCCATATGGTAGAAAGAGAGAATTCATTCTTCCGTGTTGTCCTTCTATACGCACACACACACAAATGTAAAAGTTAAAAATGTTAAAACTGTCATTCCCTTATTATTATTCCCCAAGGCGCACATGATGCCTGACAGTACTCGTAAAAGCAAGGAAGGGACAGAAAGCAAGGCAGACCTTTTGCAGTTGAGTTAACATTAACATGCCCCAACTTTCTTCATTATCTTGTTTCTTTTCTTCATGTTTGCTCTACATCAAGATCTCAGGGGGGAAAGAGTGATCTGAAAAATTAAGAGATGAAAATACTTTACTGCTCTAAATAAATGCAGTTCAAAGGGAAGGTGTAGAAGAAGATGCTATGCTAGTCATATGCATACAAACCACAAAAGTCAAGACTTCAAATTCTACCGTGAGGAAATGGTATATAGATATAATGCATCTAAACAGATAGCATAAAATGGCTACCTTTAAAAGCAGTGATTAGGTGACTAGAGAGGTAGCTCAGCAGTTAAGAGCTTTTACTGATCTTGCAGAGGACCTGAGTTCGATTCCCAGTACCCACATCCTGCATTGGGTGGCTTAAAACCACCTGTAACTGTAACTCCAGATCCAACAACCCCTTCTAGACTCCAAGGACACCTTCACTCACTCATGCATGTACACTCACAGACACACAGACACATACACATACATATTTGTAAGGGCTTCTGATATTTAATTACATAGAGAAAGTCTCACAAAAAATAATTTATTAATTATTATTATTGTTGTGGGAGGGCTCATGTTATATGTGTCTGTGGAGGTCTGAGGACAACTTTGTCAGGTCAGTCCTGTCCTTTTCCCTTTACATGGGTTCCAGGGACAGAACTCAGGCCACCAGGTTCACTCAGCAAGTATCTTTCCCCTGTGAAATACCATGAAGTAGAAAAATGTGTATTATGCAGCAGAATGTATAGATCATGAAATCAAAGCATGAGGTGCGCGGATTCCTACACACACAGGCAGGCAAATACAAAGATATCAACAGGACAGCTACAAGTGGTTTGTATGTAACCTTTGCGCCCTTATAGCCTCCCCAAACTCAGGCAGAATTTGTACACATGAACTTCCGTGCCAAATGGAAGACATTATGAGAAAATAAAAGCCATATGAAGGCTAAATAGTGGAGAGATGACCTGAGAATTCCTCCTTGTGCAAGCTGAGGTCCCCACACTGTGACAGTTTCTGCTAGGCCTTATGCAGTGAGGAAGACTGTTTCAATTACTGCATCCCAGACAGAGGTTCCTAGAGCGCCTACCCACAGCTGTATGAGAGGCCACTGGTTATTCTGCACAATAACCCAACCTCCGACTTTTCCTGACCATTTCCTAAAATGGGATCGACCTTAATGTCTGAGGAATGCATACAGCTCTATACTCAGCTCTCCGGAAACACCGAAGCTAACTTTGCTCTTGTCTGCTTCTCTGTTTATATGTGAGTGTGGACCAACACTGACCATACACCAACCAGAAGTCGTAAATAGCAACCGACCTCCCTGGCTTGGAACCTCAGGAAGATGTGTCTCAGTGTGGAGCACAGTACCATCTGCTTCTCATTGGAATGATTTATCAAAGCGCACACCAGCGGGAACGGGTCAGCAGCTGCATAAAGCCCGCACAGACACCTCAGCTCAGAGCCCGGAAACAGTCTGGTCTCCTTTCTGGCTGAGCCTGTGGAGATCCTGATCACTCCTGACTCAGGCTCCCCATCTGCACAATGGAATGGTCATGAGCTGCTGTTGGGCTTCCTTGTGGTTATGGCTACCAGGACGTTTCTCTGTCATTCATGTATCCTTCCAACCACCACATTCTCCAGTTACACAGGACCCAAGGCTATAGTTTGTTCTCAATGACAAACTGTGGGAAGATGGCTGCAACCCCCATAATCCTCCACAAAGGGCATCTGGGGTTCCACCTGCCTCTCCAAAAGGGTGCTGCTATAATTTGGTTTCAGAGTGGTTCCCTGAGGTCCATATGCAAAGGTTTGCCATCAGCTTAGCGTTATCTAGATGTGAGAGAACATCTAAGCGGCAGGGTCTAGTGGGGAAAAGTTACTGATAAAAGGGATGTTGGGACCCTTCTGCCTGCCTTGCTCTCTCACTGTGAGATGAGAGGCTTCCCCCACCACAATGGAAAAGCCACAGACCAAAGGCAACTGGGACCACTGACCATCAACTGAACTGTCTGTTAGCCAAAATCAGTCCTTTGTCCTTATCAGCTTAGTAATCTGTGTTCTGCATCACAATGACAGGAAGCTAACTAACAGCCGCCAAAGTGAAAATGGGAGGAGAGCATCGCCATTCTCAACCTCACTGGATGTGCTATAGCATGGCAGGGGATGGTACACAGCAAGCAGGTGGTTTGCAAATAAAAACCACCTTACAAGCTGAGCGCCCCAGGATCCTGCAGGCTGAACCTATGTGGAAATGACTAACAGTTTTCCTTTGCCTCTTATTTTGTCTTTTTTTTCCCCCTTGCTTTGCCATGAAGACACTGAAAGCCAAAGCAAATTCAGGATAAACAAAATGACTGGCTCAGACAAAGCAAGGAGAGGGGAGGGAGAAAGGTGCTTTTGCTTCATCTCCACAGTGTCACAAACAGTCCTCTGGTGTCCCCAACAGGAGGCCAGGAGGCTCACTCTTCCAGGGAAGCTAAGCTTCAGAAAACCACAGAGTGTATGTAGCCTGGGAGCTAAAACCACCTCCCCCTGTGGCTCTACACCTCTGGGAACCCTGCTCTTCAGATTGGCAAAAAGAAAAGAAATCAATTCCAGTGTCTTTATAACGGCACTGGGTTGCCAAATTCACACCAACTACAAGCAGTATGACCAGAGCTCTCCACTTTAAACAGTCAAGGAATTGATACCCATTCATTTGGTGGGCAGCCTGGCATCTGGCACAGAGTAGAGGAAGCTGCATTTCCAGGGTGTGTATGAATCAATCACCCATGCACCTGGCTTGAAGCTTGTCTGGTCTCCTTTCTGGCTGAGCCTGTGGAGATCCTGATCACTCCTGACTCAGGCTCCCCATCTTTCACGTTTTCCTCTTTTGAGCAAACCTAACCCAGGCCGGCAATTCCCAGGCTCTTTTTAAAAAGCACAATAAGCCCTTCTCAACTATTTCCCCAAATAAAAGGGACTGAGACACAGGGAACCTCTCACACTGTTGTGGCACATGTCATGAACACAAGGTTCTCAAAGCAAAGAATAATTCACAGTGATGTATGCAAAAAAATAAATAAACAAAAAGGAAATGCCCTACAGCAAGATAGTGCCAGGTCTGATCCTTATATGAAGGAACCAACCCCAACCCTGACAGCCAGGCAAACTGGATCACAATAATAGCGTATGCTATCATTTAACATACGCCTCTGTGTTAGCTGGACTTCTATTCCACAAAGATACCTGAGCAAATCATGTTAAAGGTAGGAGCAGTTATTTGAGTCCATGGTTTCAGAGACGTCAGTCTGCTGTGGCAGGAAGGGTGTGGCTGAGTGAAGCAAATAAAAGGAGATGCCCCAGCTATTTGGCTTTGTTCTCTCCTCCTTTTACTTCATTTGCTTCATAAACTGGATTAACGATCAAACCACCCCTTATCAGGAGAAATTTCTCACAGTCCCCCGCAGACAAACAACTATCGGCCACTGCTGACTGCTGGAAGAAAGAGAGTTTGCTTCTCCCAGAGATGAGCCCCTTCATTGGTTATCCAATACAGAGAGTGGTCAGGCTTGATGCCATAAACACACAACAACAAAAACACTCAGGGTTATTTGTGCATATATGCATATGCATATATGCAAATATATATAAATATATATTCATGCATACATATATATGAATGTAGCAAATATAATCAAAGAAAGAGAGACTATCAAATTGACCATGGGCGTAGGAGAGGAGATTAAGGGCGAATAATTAGAAGGATAAGGTATTCCCTTACCCAGAGACACCCAAAATATACCTCCTTAAACTTTAACATGTTCCCCAAAATGTGTTTGGTCCATCTCTAAGAGTCCCCACAGTCTTAGAAGTTCCAATGTTGTTTGAAAAAAAAGAAATCAAAGTTTAAAATCTCTGCTGAGATTCAGGACTGATGTATCTACAATTCTTTGCAAAACTGAAGAAAATAAAAGACATTTTCATACTTTTAAGATAGAATGATACAGAACACAAATTCCCATTACCAAAGGGAGAAGGGGCTGATTTAAAAAAAAAAAAAGTGTGGGGGGGAGGATGCAAAGCAAGGCAAACACCAAGTCCTCTAGAACGGTGGCTCTCACCCTTCCCAATGCTGTGAGTCTTTAATACAGTTCCTCCTGTTGTAGCGACCCCCCACCATAAAGTTATTTTGTTGCTTCTTTATAACTGTAATTTTGCTATTATGAATCTTAATGTAAATATCTGTGTTTTCTGATGGTCTTAAGTGACCTCTATAAAAGAGTGGCTCAACCCCCAGAGGGGCTGCAACACACAGGTTAGAGTCACTGCTCTAGGGCCATGATCTTGAGTATATGGTATCATGATGTTAGCTCAAACTGTCTTGGAGCAACTTCTATCCTTATGACCTTGTTGGCTGCGGCCCACATTGTCCCTCTCTTGTACTGGCTCTGCTCACTTCTCCTAGTTCACTTGAGAGAAGATCCATGTCTCTGGCAGCCATAACGTTATAAATCATGTGCTGTGGTGGCTAATATTGTTTGTCAGCTTGGCAGGATCTAGAATTATCAATGAGACAATGAGGTCATGTCTATAAGGAGTCACCCAATTAAGTTGACTGAGGTAGGAAGATCTACCCTAACTGTAGGCAGCACCATTCCATAGGCTGGGGTCCTGGACTAAATAAGAGACCATGAGATGAGCACCAGCATCTGTCCCTCTGCTTCCTGACTGTGCTTGCCATGTGACCAGCTCCCTTACTCCTACCCATGCCTTCCCTGTCAGAGTGGACTGTACCCTGGAACTGTGAGACATAATAAATCCTTCCTTCCTTAAAGTGCTTTCTTCAGGGTATTTTATCACATCAATGAGACACATAAGTAATATATGTAATACATTTTGTGTCATTTATACCAAAAATTTAAGGAAAAAGTATTCACCGTGTTGTTGTTGTTGCTTTTGTTTGTTTGTTTGTTTTGTTTTTGATCTGTAAGTTAGAGTGATGGTCTATACATTAGAATAATGATGACTTCTAACCTCAAACATTTCTATAGAGTCACTAGGGATTATGTCATGCTAGTGGCAATGTATATCCTTCACCCATCTACTCACCATAATGGTGCAATCTGGCTGACCAGGAAGACACGTGAGGTTGAAAGATATAAATTAAAAATGAGTCCTTTCCCTCTGAAGACTTAGAGTGTCCTTATGCACGTGAATGCCAAATCCCGAATCCCCATTGTCTTCCACCACATACTACTGCTTATTCATCATTACCAGCAAGTATCCTCGAGTGACCATAGAACCAGCTGAGTCATGGTGGATGTGAAACACAACCTCTGCCTTCAAAGACACAACAGAGGGATTGTAACCACTGGACTCATGAAGAAGGATAAATACCCATGAGAGATGGGTTTTTCTGAGTGTTAAGTGAACTCAGCAAGGAAGCACCTAAGTGTACATAAAACTGGGAGGAAGAATCTATGACTTCTTCAAGCTATAGCAAGATCATGAATGCTATTCCCATTTCACATTCATGATAGATAGTATCCATAGAGTTCCTCCTGTGCAGGGCACTGTCTCAAACCTTGCATATAAATCATCTCACCAAGCCTGTATAAGAACCTTGTGGGGTGATTATCATTACCCCAATATTACAGAAAAGGAAACAGGCTTCTTGACAAGCCGAGAGACAAGATGCTCTGTCACTAGGGGGGAAACATGAGTTCTCACTGAGATCAATCCAATCTTAAATCTCATGCTCTTTGCAACATATAGTGTCATGGTATACATTCAATTTCTCTATTACACCCTCAAAGTGCTATATTTGCATTGCCATTTAGCAATACCAAAATGTAAACGATTTGTCACAACTGATTTCTGGGCACGTGATCTATGTCAAGCCTGTGGAGCAGATAATATTTAGTGCTGAAAACTCAGGCACATATGGACAAAAGACAAAAAAGAAAAATCCCAGGTTATGGTTCTGTAGCACAGAATGACAATTAGCGTGCCGGGAATCGCCCATGCACTAATTAATCATGGATGTCACTGATCGCTTTAGGACACACGGGTAAGAAACTGCTTTTAATATCCAGTTTCATATTAGGGAGAGTCCTTTTCAGGATCCTAGTGGGAAAGACAGGCGTTAGAACATCTTCGCGATGGTATCAATTAATAATCTCACACAGGGCACTCTAAAACTTGAAAGTCTGAATGCTGCCTGAAAACTGGTCACTCACGTTCAAAATACCCAGTATGGGGTCTGTGGGTTCCGACATGTCAACCACCAGCGCACATTAGCACTCTGACAACAGTTACCTTTTCACATGACACCGTCAGGGAGAGCCTCTACAACACACCGCTTTAACACTGAGCATGCGCTCGTGCTGATTCATCCACAGATTTTTCAGCCAGATGCCCCACTGGCAAAGCCCGGGAGCCTTGCCTTCGTTAGTTCTCTGCTCCAGCCATCCGAGGTAATTCCTCTCCTCTCTCCTGATCCGCCAGCTGCAAAGAAGAAAGAATCTATCCAAGGAATAAAGAAGCTTTCCAGAATGTACAGGCCAGGCGGCTTGGAAGAGCACACAGAAGGTTCTGTGAGTTCACCTTCTCATTAGCCTGAATGTGGGAGGAGGGGCGCCTTCTCTCGGGAAGGCTAGGGGCAAGCTCCGAAGGTCAATGGCACACGGGGAAGAAAAAAAAAAAAAAATAAGGCAACCTTTGCTGCAATGAAGCAGCCATCTATATCTGTCTCGAATCTTCCTTTTGTGCTAATTTGTCTTCAGCACTCTGCTTCAATTAGCTTTCATTGCAGGAGAACTCAAAAACAAGTTCTTAAGCGGTCTTAAGCAAGCAGAGAGGTGATGCAAATAAGAATTTTTGAGTGAATGTGTGTGGGGTTATTTTAAATCAGGAATATGTTTTTAATCCCAAAGTCTTCAAAACCAGTTAATGTTTGGGGAGAGAGAAATCAATAACTCAGCAAAATTCCTCCCCACCTAGGGAGAACGAAGGACTTCCAGGGTCTCTTATCAGATAGGAGAGGACTCTGTGCCCGGAAAGTGCACGGAGAGGCCAAAAAGACATAGCCTGTGAGCTAGTTCAACACGGCCATCTGTGTTCTACGGCAGGAAGAGTGAGTGCAGTGAAATAGATCTGCATGCCCGCGTGTTCTAACTCTATAGAATGGTGGGACATGCTCGTTGAGATGGGCCTTCTCCAGGGATATTACTCTCCTTTACTCATTCCCTCCAATGAAAATGACACTGTGGATGAAGATAGCACAGGCCTTGACCATTTCATGAATCGTCTTATCTCCTCTGTCTTTCATGTTCAAGGTCTATGAGTCACTATTCTCTTAATCTCTGTAAGATGTTTTTTTTTTGTTTGTTTGGTTTTTTTTTTTTTTTTTTTTTTCAAATGGGATATAAGAGCTTTGCAATCATTTCCAACTGGGAAGTTCAATTTGATTTTTTTATTATTAACATCACTCTCAAAGGATGGATGAGTTGGTAGTTTCAATTTTTAATTAACTGTATTTGTGTGGGAGCATGCATGCATGTTCACATGTCTTTGTATGCATGTAGGGGTCAGAGACAGCTCACAGAAGTTGCTTCTCTCCTTCCACCATGTGAACTAAGTCTAGATGATCAGTTTTGGAAGCAAGTGTTTTCACTTACTGGACTATCCCATTGGCCCAGGATGAGTTAGCAATATTTGTAAAAAACTTAGAACAAAAAAAACTTAACACATAGTATCTTCTTTGTATTTTCCTACTGGGTAGATTTCATATGTTGGAAGGTATTATACATGATAGTAGGAGAGAAGAGAAATCATCAGTCTTAGCCCGCTGTAGAGTTCGTAAGCTACCATTAATATCCAGCCTGGCAAGACTTGCCAGCTGCTTCAATGTACCACAAATGTCTTGGTGGTAACCAACCACTTTGTGATTTGATTTAAAGCACAACTCATAAGTTAAAACCCATTCTTGGTACAGTTATCAGGGCCAATAACCTGTAGCTGGAGAGTTCATAGACCCAAGAGAAGAACCCACTATTATTTCTATGCTAAATAAGCAGAATATTAAACCTACCCCTAATGACTTGTGATTATAGACCAATGCATCCCTCAACCATCATCAGATAAACTTGTTTTTGGTGGAAATGAACACAGAGACACGCAGCTGGCTTTGGCACAGAGAGTGAGAGACTGCAGGGCGCTCTGTCCTAAATGGGACAACTATATCAACCCCCCCACCAAGGCTCGGGGTCCTTGCAGAAGAGGGGGCAGAAAGACTGCCAGAGCCAGGGGTGGTGGATGATTACAAGGCAATGGTAGTTTCCGGACACAGTAAAGTAGCTGCACAGGTGAACTCACAGCAGTAGTGTGGCCATGTACAAGACTTGCGCCAGCTCAAGCCAGACAAAATTCCCATCACGGAGAGAGAAGATGGGCACAAAATCCCACCCTGGCTAAAAAGCTGTCAGCCTTTGATAGCTGCTGGGAGGGGGAGTCAGTTTTCTTTAAGGGGGCAATTCCTGCCCAATGGATTGGCTACACTGCAGTAGAAGGTCACACATCTAACAGTCTATGAGCCTACAGACAGAGCAGGCTCTACTTATGTTTAACAAATATAAATGTGTGTAAATATGTGTATATGTACATACAGTTATATATACATAAGACACAAAGTTGGACAAGTAGAAAAGGAGGGATAGTCCTAGGGGGGGATTTGGGTGAGGGAAATATGATTAAAATACATTATATGAAGTTCTCAAAGAGCTAATAAAGATGAGGAAACTAAAATAACCAAGATTATTTTGCACAACCTTAGCCTTAACATCACCACCAAGATCACCTATCTCCCTGGCTTAACCTCCTCATACCCATCTCATCTGCCGTCAAGATACTCTATTCTCTAGGATTTACATTACTGCTTCCTTCTTCCCTAGAACTACCTTCATGGATCTTCTTATACATACCTTTTATTATTCTTCAGAGAAGCTTTTTCTGGTCCTTCTACATAAGGAAATAATCTCCACGTACCTCTACCATGAAGTCATTTTCTAGGACACCAACACTCCACTGGCCATCTATAAGATTTATTCCTATCCAGGATTATCGTACTCTCCCAAAGTCCAGGAATGTATCTCGCATCTAGCAGGTGTTGAGTAACTATGTGGAAAGTAAAGGAATGAGGCCTTTCTTCTAGCTACCTTTTGGCATGTCAGGAAGTATAAATTATGGTTCCAGCACTGCATGTACTCAAGACTGAATCATTGAAAATATGATTGGCACCTATCAGTTCAGCCTGAAATCAAAGGAGCAACATCATTCTCATAGTAACTCACATCATACTCTCAATTGAAATTGCCAAGCAGCCTCTTCCATAAGCTTTTCCCAGACAGAGCTTCTCCTTTCCGTCTTTATGATTGTTCACAATAGGCTAGAGCCCTTTCTTACCTCCTTATCCATGCCTATCATTATTGCAACAGAAAATAAAAACAGTACAGCCACAAACATAGGAACCTCCTTACAGCCGCCTAAAACCTGCCTCCTTTGCCCTCTCCAAGATTTCCCTGTCTAGAGATCCCTATCTGCTGGCTATAAAGCCGTTTGTTCACTTTACCACTCCTCCAAACAGGACTCTGTTTAGATGGCCTAGCCTGTTTGGAGGTTCAGCACCTCTGCTAAACAATACCTTCCTTCCCTACCTGTTCCATGCACCATCCCTATCCCTGAGAGCTATACTCAGGTCCAGGCTTCAAACTCAACCCCCCTCTGTATTATTTACTTTTCTCATCATTATAACAAAATAACTGACAAAAACAACTTATGAGAATGCATCAGGTGCTTTTCTGTTGATGCAATAAAATGTCATGACCAAGAATAAATTATAGAAGAAAAGTTCTATTTAGGCTTATGGTTCCAGAGGAAGCATTCGAATGGTAGAAAAGGCATGAGAGAAAAAACACATAACAGGACACTGAGAGATCACATCTACAACAGCAAGTAAAAGCAGAAAGAATGAACTAGAAGTGGGATGAGGCTATGAATGCTCAACATCCACCCCCCGAGATGTACTGTCTCCAACAAGACCATGCCTCCCCAAGCAGCACCTCCAACTGGAACCAAGAGTTAAGAGTACATGAGCCCATGAAAGGCATTTCCCATTCAAACCACTTTTGGCTCACAGTTTAAGGGAATCCAGTCTTTCATGGCAGGAAAAGAAGGCAGCAGGGGCAGGAAAAGTCTGGTCACAGTGCATCCACAGTCAGGAAGCAGAGAGAGGAGAATTCTGGTGCTCACTCATTTCCTCTTTCTTATTCAAAGACCCCAGCAGAGGGGATGATACCATGTATAAATAGAGTGTGTTTTTCTATCTAGTCTAGAAATTCTTTCAGGGACATACCCTGTTTTCATTCTGAATCCCATTCGATTGACAACCAACATTAATTGCCATACCTGTTGTATAGGTGTAAAAAAAACAATAGCACTGAAAGGGGGCAGGGACAGGGAGAGGGAGGAGAGAGAGTTTAACTCAAGTTTTGGATCTTATGGTCATCCCTTGTCCTGAATTTAGAAGGTACTCTCCCATTATTTGGAGTCCTGAATTGGAAGAAAGAAAGAAAGAAAGAAAGAAAGAAAGAAAGAAAGAAAGAAAGAAAGAAAGAAAGAAAGAAAGAAAGAAAGAAAGAAAGAAAGAAAGAAAGAAAGAGCACCAGCACTCTCCCCAGAGAGGCAGCCTTGCCAGGCCATTGTCAAAGAAGATGCAGGTAGTCCTGAAGAGACTTGATAGTCTGGGGTCAGTTGGTAAGGGAGGAGGGCTCCCCCTTTCTGAGATGGGATAGAGGGAAGAGGGAGGAAGGGTGGAAATGGGATAAGATGAGGGAAGGGGCTACAATCAGGATGTAAAGTTAATAAATTAATTTTTAAAATATTTTTAAAAATAGAGAAAACCACATGAGCACTGGCATTTCTGTCTCTCTGTTTCCTGATATACCCAAAGCCAGCCAGCAGGCTCATGCCCATGCTCCTGCCTTCACATGCCTACCTGCCATAATGACCTGCATCCTCAAACTCTGAACCAAAGAAACCCTTTCTTCCCTTCAGTTGCTTTTTATCAGGTATTGTGCCACAGTGGCAAGAAAGGTATTTAATACAGATCCCCAACTGTTCTAAGTGTGGAACAGAGACCCAGGGGCACCTGTAGAAGCACCCAGGCCCATATGTCCCAGGACAAGAAAAAAATAAAGTAAGGAAGAGGAAAAGTAACTAATACAGGCCCCTCTGGCTGACTGGAAGGAAGAGAAAAAAAAAAGAAAAGTAATAGTAGTATTATGTTTATTTTACAGAAACAATCTCTTTTCTTTACTGAGAAGAGAATCATGAATGCTTTAGCTACGTTCGGCAGATCTTCAGAGTCAACCTGACTGGATTTGGGATCATAACAAAAACACACTTCTGGATGCACCTAGAAGGTTGTTTTCATAAAGGTTTAATTTATTGAAGACCAGCCATGAATGTAGGCAGAACCATCCCATGGGATAGGGTCCCAGACAGAATAAAAGACAGTGAACATTTGCCTCCCTGCGCCCTGACTTCAGGTACCCACACACCTACCTGTCACTGTGACTCCCCTCTGTGACAAACACTAGCCCCTTCGACTGTGAGCCAAGCAGAAGGTCATGTTGATTCTGTTGCCACCGAAGGCCATGTTGGATGTCCTTGCTCTATGCCACCACCTGAAGCCATGTTGGTGACCATGGCCTGTGCTGCTACAGAAGGTCCTGATGGCATCAGTGCCCTGTGATGTGGTGGAGGGCTGTGCTGTCTTTGATCTGTGCTAACAGTGGAGACCATGCTACAGTCTGTGGCACATGCCGACCCTGGAGGCCATGTGGATGTTTGTGGTCCATGCTGTCGCCAAAAACCACGTGGAAGTCCGTGTCCCCACTGACTGTGAAGGACAACAACGAAGCTACTTTTTCAGTGTAATCAGGGAATGCAAGCTCACAGTTGAAAAAGAGGGACAAGGAAGGCCTCTGTGACAACTCCCTACCCCCACCCCATCCCACCCTCTAAAACAGTAAGCCTAGACAGAGAGTCACCAAAGAGAACTCTCAAACATTGTGGTAAAGATGCTGAAGTGTAGCTCTCTACAGCTGATGGCTCCTGGGAGGGGGGTGGGGAATGGGATTGGGGAGAGACTCAGTTTTCTCTAAGTGCTGGCCAATAGAACGTGACCATACTCTAGTGAGTATATGGGCAACATAGATTGGGCTTGTGGGGTTTTGTCTTCTTTAATTTTTTTTTTTATGGTGGAGGGAGGGTCACAATGGTGGCAGAGGTTGGGGGAGGACCTGGGAGAATTTGGGTAGTGAGTGAGAACAGGGTGCATTGTGTGAAATTCCCAAATAATCAATAAAAATATTATGTTGAGGGGGAAAAAAAAGAAATCCTTTCTTACATTGCATCTTCTGTTAGGCATTTTGTCACAGCTACAAGAAAAATAACTAATGTGTTACTCAAACCCAGCAGGATCAAAAGTACCACATATCAGAAGGAATGAATCTGAATCATCTTTTTAAAATATCAAGTAAAATAACTCTTTATTCATTCATTCACTCAACATTTATGTAGTTGCCATTTATTTTATGGACTAAAATACTTTGAAGGAGATGCCAAGGTACAGAAGAAAATATCTCTCCTACAGAAAGAATTTTATAATCCTGCTAAGAAAAAAGCCAAACATTTACAACAATGAAAGCTTTGTATATGACCACACAATGATACTAAGTTGGCAATTATGTTAATTATCTTCTCTGCCTTACAAATTACTGCAGAGTTAGTCCCCTAAGGCAACACACATTTTTTTGTTTTGAAGTTTCCATGGGTCATGAATCTGAGCACAATTCATCTGGGCTTCCTGTCTCACCTTCTCAAGCTAAGTCAAGGACTGAGCTGTATCTGGGGTCTCCTCTGAAAGCTCAGCTGGGAAGAATCTGCTTTGTCGGCTCACTGCTTTAGTTGCTGGCATAACTCCCCTTCTGTAGGGTCAACAGAGCAAATAAAATTCACTTCCAGCCAGCAATCAGCTGAAAACTGCACCCTGGTTCTGCAGCATGGGTTTGAGAAACTGCAACTTCGTTCATCAAGCCTTTGAAAATCATCTCTCCAAAGACAGACCCCACAGTCTCTTGTAGTATAGCGGACCCGCCATCTCCTCAGGAGTGTGATATGCTATTCCTCAGCAGATCACTCAAGGGTGAGGATTATACAAACAAGCCAATAGATGCCATCTTGGAAGCTACCGTTGCAATGTTTACATGTGAAAACCACAGAAGACATAAATACTGAAACCACAGCATCGATTCAAGTTCGGGTAAAAATTTGTCTTTATTATACAAGATATATAAAGCAGGAGAAATGGGAGCTGAAGATACTGCTTAGTTGGAAAAATCCTTGCTATGGGAACACATAGGCTTTAATTCTGATCCCCACAGCCACGAAACAAGCTCAGCAGCCCAGTAATGCCCATAGCCTCAGCTCTGAAGCAGACAGGAGGCTGCTGAGGAGTGCTGGCTTCTAGTTAGTCTACCTAGGGTTCAGGCAGATCCTTCTGCCTCACAGGCATAAGTGGAAAGTGATAGAGGACACTTGATGCCCTCTCCTGGCCTCTGCGTGCACAAACAAGTGCACAAGCACATATGTATGCTCACATGGACAGATAAACACAAAATAAATGTGTTGATGGGCAAACAGAACTGGAGGTGGATTGAGGCAAGTCACTCAAAATTTATCTTCAGCTTCCACATGCATGGATACACAACCACACACACATATAACGCATATAAAATATCTTAATAAAAAACAGAAGAAATGGTTTAATACTTGAGGTAGTGAGCTTATGAATACAGAAGGGGTGTTTGGGCTGATGATTACATGTTCCAGACCATGGTCAGTTGGTCCCAGTGTTTTGGGGCCTATGGTGTGAAGGTGGCGGGGGCAGACAAAGAGAGCACAGAGTAGAACAAAGCTGTTCATTGCATGGAGGCCAGGAAGAGGAATGCGCCAGGTTCCCAACATACTTTTCAAGATCTCCATAGTCACCCAGCAGCACCATGCTGAAGACAAGTCTCCCCAACTGCCATCTTTTGGGAACAGTACAGATCCAAATTAGAGCTAACATAGTCCTTGCTGCCCTGTTGGACCGAAAGGGTAAGATTTGTAGTTCTCCTACCTGTGTTTTCACATGGAAACTATCAAGGACAGGAGGGAGGGATGAAAGAGAGGGCAAGGCAGCAGGTGCTGCTCAGACTCAGCACTCTCCAGAAATCAGCACAGAAAGCTTCAACCACAGAAAGACAATGGAGGTGCTGCAGCAATAAACACGGCCAGGTTCAAGGCACCTTCTCAAGCCATCAAAGGAGAGAATCCCCTCCTCTACCTGGAGCAGTGAGCTCCTCTAAAAGCTGTGATCCCACCACCTTTTCTTGACTAACAAGACCCACGTGTTCTTATCTTGTTCCTCCTGGTGTCATTAAGTGAACCTTAAACACACACACACAGTGGTAGTGCCTTTAACCCCAGAACTCAGGAGACAGAGGAAGGAGAATGACCATGAGTTTAAGGCCAGCCTGTGCTACACAAAGAAATTCTGTCTCAAAAACAAAACAAAACCAGGATCTGGAGAGCCACCCAGGGCTTAAGAACACCCACTGCCCTTGCACGGGACCAGGGTCTGGTTCCCAGCACCCACCCTGGACTACTCACAATCTTCTATAATCCAGCTGTAGAGCAGCTGTCACCCTTGTCTAGCCTCTGTGGCACCCGAAGGCGTGTGGTGCATGGAAACTCAGGCAGGCACGTGCACATACACCTAAAATAAATCTTTAAAAACGAAATACAGAGGCGTACTTATATTTTCAAACCATCTTGCTGTGCCTTCTGTAAACGAACGATTCAAACTGTCCTGTGTGGCTCGCTTCTTTGAAATCAGTGCGTGAACACTAGCCCTCCATTTGGTCTACCTCTTGCCTTTGGTCCACCATGAATTAGACAAGGGATTCAGTGGCTAGAACAAGCCGGCTATGCGACTGACAAGGTGAAAGGAGTCACACATATCCTTTGTTTCCATAAGAGGAAAGGCCAGAGGGACATTTGGTTCTCCTCCCCCTCATGACCCAAGTGATGACATACCATTAAGACTTCTGTCAGAGGTATTCCGAGGAAGAAAGGCATCAGGACTGTGATCCGCCATCCTCTCAAACATACTCTCCAAGAGTGAGAAGTGAAACCCACAACTATATCTCCTTCCACTACCAGATTCCTCCAGAATTAAAAAAATAATAATTAGTTAATTAATTAATTAACCGCAGAATAAATCCCAGCTGCCCTTTTGCTCCATTGTGCCAAAAGCACAGATCACGAGGGGAAGCAAATCCCCGTGACTTATTTCTGTGTCAGCAGGTGGGATGTTCTGGTTAAATGTCATAGGTGCCAGCTGCTCTTTTCTTCTTACCATTTTACCCATCTCTCCTCTTCCTTCACTCCTAAACAATCTACAGAACAAAATACTCTTCTCCCCATAGAGCAACCATTTCAGGTGGAGACTGACACCCAGGAAAATATAGTGAAGTTGATGTAATTGTTAAGTTCTTAGTCAAAATCCAGGTATCTGTATGCCCTTCCTCCTGGCACATGACTCTCGTCATGCTGCAGACTGGAAGAAATCTCTCCTGGTTCTGTAAGCGCACTTCATCCCTGTACCAGAGAATGTACTAATTTGAATGTAAGAGGATACTTCACAAAGCGTATCAGAAATACATGCCAGGAAAGGCATTGAGTCCCCACTTAACTTTAATAAAGGGGTTCAGATAAAAGAGTGGATCCCAAAGTTTGCGAGCGTCAGTATCCCTCTAGGAATTGTTTCCATCCTGATGTCCTGCCCACTGTAAGCCAGTTAGGTCAAAACCCCAGAAAAGGAGCTTCCGGATGTTCCCCCAAGAAGACTCCAGACACACGTGTTCCTCCGCATGGAGACAGCTTCCTCAAATGGATCCTCCCTCCCACCCCAGGTAAGCAGAGGCAACAAGGGGCTTTACCCCATGGCCATTCATTTTACAGCTTAGCCAAGCAAGGCTTCCTGTATTTTATTTTTTTTATTTTACTTTATATCTAGTCCAGGCTGGTCTTTACCTTTGACTATCACCCTGCCCCAGCTTTCCTGAGTGCTTGAAAAGCAGGTGTGTGCCACCATGCTCAATGTTACTGCAATAAAACACAGTAACACGAAGACCAGGGCAATATACAGAAGACAGAGTTGTGCGGGGCTAGACATGCTATTGGAATGGTGGTAGCAGGTGGCAGGCAGGCTTGGTAGCTGCAGCAACAGCTGAGAATTCAAATTTTAAACACAAACAGGAGATGTAGCTGGAGAATGGGGGGAGGGGGCGTCTTTTAAAACCTCAAAGTCCACCTCCCAGTCACTTACTTCCTTCATTAAGGCCACACCTCCTAACATCCCCCTAAAATAAACAAGCTCCATCTGAGGACAAAGTGTTCAAATGCTGGAGACTTGTGAGGAACATCTCATTCAAATCACCACACACAAGACATTTAAAATCAAGGTTATATACACAAACACAGACACTAGCAATTGCCTAGCCTGCTGTCTCTGGGCACTTTAATGAACTGCTATACTACGCATCACTAGTGAGCTAAGGATTAGGGATCCCGGACTAAAATAAAATGGGCTTTGCCTTCCAATGACACATGTATTGTAAAGAAGGAGCCAGGCAGGAGGACATGTTTTTGATACAGCAAGTTAAGTCCTCTTCTGTACAATGGACAGGACCTCCGGGAGTTCAGACGAGAAGTATTTCAATCCAAATTATGTGGTAGAAGAGAAGACGTGGAATGTGAGTAAATGACCATCATCCTATGGACGGATAAAAAGAATTGAACCCTGCCATGAGCAAAAGGTGTCCTAGATAGAAAATAGTGTAAAGGAGCCAAAAGGTGTCTAATTCCATGACACACAAAACTCTGTGTTGTGATTTGGGGAGATACTGGAACACAGAAATGAATGCAAAGTCTTTGGAAGTAGATTGCAGGCCACATAGGAGGGCTAGGCTTGATGCATCGGGACACTGGTCTTGCGGGGAGGGAATTATTGGGGTCAAACTGCATGTCTTTTTCCAGTTCTAGGGAACATTCTACCACTGAGCTTCATCACTACCTCCACTTCCGCTTTAAAGTAGTGAATATGAACATATTGACTGAATCTAAGACTATCACTATTAACAAAAGGAGTCCAAGAGAAAGATTACATACGAGAGAGATCATTGGGGCTCCTAAGACATGGGATTTGATGGCTCTTCTGAAGGTTGTTCAACAAGATCAATGAGCTGCAATGAGTGAGCTCAAGAGGGGATCGTTAGAAAAAGATGAAGTTTGTGTCCCTTCATGGGAGAATTTCCAAATTTTTGTGGTAATGTGTGCTGGTTTTCAGAGACACAGCTGCTGCTATAGAGAACTTGTCCAGGAGTCTCCTTGAGATTCTCAAATTAGAGAGCCATTTGGATGGTTCTAGGCATGTGTGCGTGTGTGCGTGCGTACATGCATGCATGCATGTTTGTGTGCGTGCAGTATGGGTGTCTGGGCATTGAACCTAGAATCTCTTGCACTATCAGGCAGGTGCTCTACCACAGAGCCACAGTCTCACCAACCTCCCCATTATTTTCGTTTCGCGTTTTAAAAGATTTTGAGACGTGGTCTCACTATCTGAAGATTGCCATTGGACTTGCAGTCATCCTGCCTTGGCCTGTCGAGTAACTGGGTTACTGCATTACTGGATTACCAGCCTGTGAACTTTTGACTGTGTTTTAGAATGATCAGAACTCAAGCATTCGCTCTTCTACCACTGCTTCCGGCCCCAATCCCTGGGCTCCTGTAGCCCTGATGCAGAGAAGAGTTGTGATTTCCAGCCCAGAAGGACTATTAGCCAGAGAGGACCATTAGCCCAGGAAAGCTATGAAGTTTTGCACCCTAACTCAGTCCGTATTATTTTTTCAGCCGGATTGGTGGCTCTGACAGTGCAGAAAAATGAAGAGATCGCGTTCTCTCTGCTTAAGCCTTCTGATCATCTTCTGAAGTCTAGATTTCTGGAGATAAACCACCCTAAACTGACTGTAGAGAGAGCAGACTACCCGGGGGTAGGGGTGGGGCAAGGGGGCATCGTCTGCAGAGTGCCACGTCAGCCTCTCTGTGGCATTTTTAAAAGCCAGAAGGGGAATTAACTGCTCCCCAAAACTCTATGCTACTTTTCATTCAGTGTTTCTCTCTTTCTTTTTAATTCTGACAAGTGCTTTAAATTCTGTGAGAACAGAGAGCTGCAGTCACAGTGTGCTCCACCAACAGTGTTCACACTTGCTAATGATTAACTCCCTTTGACACCGCAGCAGTTGTAGAGGCAGAGTTAAACAAACAGCTTCAGGGGCGCAGAAACGAGTTACAGGAGACTGGGCCAACTGACTTGGAGGCTCTCCAGTGCTATTTCCCTAGTTTAGACTTGTCCTAAGGGGCATTTCCATTTGGGGACCTAAAGTTCTGAAATTCCTTCCTCTTCCTGGTTCAACAAAACTAATTTATCGGCCTGCAGGGCACAGTCAAAGACATCTGTTAAGTTTGGCATTTCCTTGACCTGTGCAGAGAACTCCGTTGAGTGAAATGGTTGCCTTTTGTTCTTTGCATCTTTTTCATCTACAGTGAACATGTTTCCAGCCAGGGCTAAAGGAAGGTCCTTATTATAAAGCTAAGGGGAAAATAGCTTTCCATCTTTACATCAGAACTGCATCCCTGGGGTGTCTCCTCTACGGAGTCTTTTCAGTGTGACAAAACTTTGGTTAAGTATCTGAGAATCGTCTCTTTAAAGCATTCAAGGAGAAAAGAAGAATGCTTATTGAACAGCAACTTTTGTGCTTTGTGTGGAGAAAATCAGACCAGCACGAATGTGAGAATATTCCTGCATGCAAATCAGATAACTGTTTTATGAACACTTCCTCATGGTTCAGGTTCACCTTGGATGAAAGAGATAAACAAACTTTGGAACCAAGGCAAAGGAAGAGAAATGCTTGCTAAGCACCCACCTGCACACACTTCAGCCAGCAGGAGACAGCTCAGGAAGTACCTGGCAAGGCCAGAGGTAGAGATGGGAGAGGCCAAAGGTGGGTTACCTGCTCACTGAACTCCAAGGGAGACGTCCAGGGAGTTGTGTCTCTCTGCTTCCGCTCTGATTTTCTATTCACTGTCTTTATCATAATGGAAGATGTCTGGAAATCAAGCTGAAAAGAGACTTAAGGTCAGATCTTTATATACCTTCTGTGTGCTAAGAAGAAAGGAGGGGGAATCTGCATGAGGAGAGGGATGGGCTACTAATTCATTATATAAAAAAGACAGGTGGATGGATGGAAGGAAAGGAGGGAGGGACAGAGGGATGGAGGTCTTTATTTCCAAGTGAGAGTTTTGTTTTACTTTATTTTATTTTATTTTATTTTTAGTATATCCAGATCAAAAGGAGAAATAATTCCGATCTCTTTATAGAAAATACAGACATGCCCAAGGCTTAGGAGAAATTGAGATCTAGACTGCATGCGGGACTCGAGGCTGCACACGCTATAATAATGTTAGCCCGTCTGTGGTTTCTTTAATGCAATGTGCTCAGACCTCTCAAGCCAGAGTTTTGAAAATTGTAGGAGGGAGAAGATTAAGCTGTTTGATTGAGGATAGGAAGACATGTGTTTTCACAGAACCCTGAGACAAGCCAGGAAGTTGAAAAACATGACAAAAAAAAAAAAAGGTCTATACAGAAGAATTTCAGAGGTGGCTACATTATACTTCCTGTTAGCCTGTCTGTCCACTTAAAATACAGATTATTTTTTAGTTAACATTTCTGTTGACCAAGAGCAATGGAGTGGAAGGAAGGGTGTATTTTCTTGGCTTTCAGGTCAGAGTACATCACTGAGGGGAAGAGGGCAGGAAGTCAAACGATAGCTTGAAGAAGAAACCGTGGAGGTTGATATGCAGGCTCCTGCTTACCTCTTTCATGCAGCCCAGGACCTTCCTAGGGAATGGTGCCGCCCACAGTGGCCTGTGTCCTCCTACACTAATCAGCCACCAAGACCCTCTCCCCCAGACCTGCTTACAGACTAATGTGATCTAAGCAATCCCTCAGCTGAGACCCCTTCTAAGCTGACTCTGTTGTATCTAGTTTACAGTTAAGAGTAATGAGGACAGATTGTATCTTAATGTTTGATGAGAAAGAATTTATTTTTTTGATCTTTTCTGTATCTAATAAAAGAAAACAAGAGTACTCATCCATAAAACATGAACCTGATTTTGTGTACGTTTTCTAAAGTATAAAATAGGGTTCATTGAGAAAGAAGAAAGAGAGCCTGTTATGGTTCACATTGCATTGCTAACAATAATAAAAATTCATCATAAACACGATCAAAGATAAAACACATCACCTCAGTGGTCTGTTTCCTTTTGGTTTCTAGACATGACAGGAAAATTTTCTGACAATCCCAAATTAACATATATATATAATTAAAAATTATACTATAAATACATTATATATTTATAAATATATAAAAAATAACATATATATGAGTTTGATATTGTCAAAGAATTTCCCTGTACATATGTATGTACACATACATATATGTATGTATATATATACACATATGTATGTACACACACACACACACACATATATATATATATATATATATATATATATCAACTGCAAAGATCAGGTATAATCTCCATACACTGATCACAGCTGTTGGCTCCTGGGAAATGTGACCCATACACAGATGTTCCTGGGCATCCTCAAACTAGAACAGAACCACCCAGCAGAACAGAGCAGGACCCTCCTGTCTTCTGTGGTACTGTTCGTTGAACACGGAGGGGTGCCAGGTCCTGCTTAGGTGTTTTTGAAACTCTACAGCCATCTGTGGTGGTAAGAGAAGGGCTGAAGCCAAGATTTTTCTGACTTCCTTTCTACCTTTCCTGCTCTGCTCAAACAAGCATGGAGGAGTGCTGCCTGTAGAACTCCACCAAGGATCTAGTCAGACTATAGAAGTAGTGAAGATATTGGCGAAGCTAACTGTGATGGAAACAGATGTCCATGGAGACCCTATGCTGTGTTTCTATGACTCTCGCTGCAATAGAGGAGTTTAACAGACCAGGTAGCTGGAGCAGCAGAAAGGTTTTCCCCTGTCTTTGAAGGATGGAGGTATCAAAGAGAGTACATTTAGTCTGAGGCCCCTCTCCTCAGCTTCTAGGCTCACCCTATTTTTCCATGATAGTGTCTGCCCTTGGCACATGTCTCTGTTACACTCCACTCACTCACATATGCTATGCTTCACGAGCAGGTCAGAGGATGATTTGTGGGAGTCAATCCTTTCTTTCCAGGTAGATCCCTGGACTCTAACTCAGAGGAGGAGAAAGAAGAGGAGAGAAAGGAGATGGAGGAAAAGATTACTTTCATCTCATAAAAGGAGATATTATGAAGATATAAATTTCAAGAGCCATAGTTTATTTGAAAAAAAAACTTAATTTGAAATTTATCCACCAAAAAAATACCTGCATTTGAGATGGAAAAACAAGACTCTGCTTCTTGTTGTTATTACCACTTCCTCCTCTCCATCCTTGCCTCTTCTTCTTCCTGCTCCTCCTTCCTCTCCTCTTATCTTCCTCCTCCTTCTCTTCTTCTTTCCCTTTCCTTCCCTTCCCTCTCTCTGTCTCTGTCTCTCTCCATCTCTGTCTGTCTGTCTGTCTCTCTCTCTCTCTCTCAAATTTCACATAAAATTCTCAATTATTTTACAGCTTTCAGAACATTCATGTCTAATATTTCTTCATGGAGATGAGATAAGAGTATACCAATCACTTAAAAAAAAGAGTATACTAATGTATTAGCTTTTCTATTTGTATCATCCTTGTGCAGGCCCTGTTTAAGCAGCCCAGTTCCTCACAAATCCTAGATGGAGATTCTGTATCATTTCTGAGAGACATCACCTCACATGAATATCTTATCACTAGGCTGGGCAGAGAGGTATTTGTATGCCCCACATAGGGGGGAAAGTATAAAGATTTGAGTTCAAGGATAGCTTGGGCTACATAAGAGACTTTACCTTTAAAAAAAAAAAGAAAAGAAGGAATAAAGAAGAAAAAAGAGTGGGTTTCACAGATACCCTCTTCTGGCCAGTGAAAGACAAGGATCCCATGCAGCATTGCACAAAGCACAATGACCCACTCAAAAACAGTTAGCTGCATCACATCACAAGCATCCGATTGAAACAAGTACTGACATTTATTCATTCTGGTTTTTCAAGACAGGGTTTCTCTGTGTAGCCCTGTATGTCCTAGACCTCACTCTGTAGATATAGCTGACCTCAACAATCTGCCTCACTCTGCCCTCCGAGTACTGAGATTAAAGGTGTGTATCACCTCACCTCGCCAGCCAGCCAGCTATATTTTTAAAGAATTCAGGAAGCCTATACCTCCTAGGAGTCAGATATGTGAAATGTGGTTAGTTTTGTGGTGGTAAGAGAAGGGCTGAAGCCAAGATTTTTCTGACTTCCTTTCCTCCACTTTTACTATTAATTCATTAAATAATAAGCATGTGTTGAAAACCCCACTGAATTCCAGGAGCTGTGCCAGACACTATAGTCTCTCCCCTAGAAGAACCTGATCACAGCCTAGAGACAACAAAGAAAAATGCAAGCAACAGGAAAAATCCATAATGACTATTTTCATGCGGAAACTTGGGTCTAACAAACCTTCAAAAATATTTGGTGATGGACTGATCAAACCCAGTAGATGGCCACATACCCATGGGCACACGGCAGCAGTTACTGGACTCGGGGAATTATAAATAGCAATACAAGACAGACAGGACATGGAGAGAGGAGGAATAAGGGGTGGGGACACTGGGGGGAGTTGGAGAGAGGCAGTGGTGGATGGCCACGATCTATCTACACAGTGTAAAGGTCTGGAACTTTCAAAGATTAACGTATCATCTTTTAAGTGTGCTGAAAATTGCTCTGCTCGTTTCTATGGAGGTATTTTTTAATAAGACTAGCAAACTGATCCAGAACTTTGATTACTAAAGATAGCCCAGCATCGTGGGTAAATGGGCTTTTCCTGTCAACTGAAGGTCTCGGTAGAACAGAGATGGACCTCCCCCAAAGAGGGAGGAGTTCCCTCAGGTGTCCTTTGGACCCTACCTGCAGCCCTTCTCTTGTCTCCAGCCTGCTCGCCTACCCCACCACACTGGGAGGAGTCACCATGCCTCTACAAGGGTGGAACTAATTCCCTAAGTCTCTCTCTCCTTCTTCATGCATTTGTTTCACGTGTATGTCTGTATATACAAACACATATTCATAATACACATATAATCTTCATATAATTATGTATTCATAATAGCTATGCTTAATATTTAAAGAAATATATTTGTCTTTATTAATAATAAATATCCTTTATTAAGGTATATTACATTTATAAATGGTTAATTAATAAATAAATAAAAGCATATTGTCTATATAAATATGTGTTTATATGCGCATGTCTGTATATACAAACAACATATTTATTCACACATATGTAAATGGATATATAACAATAAATATATTTACATACATATACATACAAGCATGTATTGGTTTTGTTTCCCTGGAGAACCTTGACTAATAGAGTATGTATAATTGTAATCCCCTCCCCCAAGAGAATACATGACCTAACATCTGAAATGGATTTAAAGAAGAGGATATTTTCTAAAACTGAACGTTAGAAACCTAAGCAAAGAGATTCATTTTTCTAAACACAGTGTCCACTGACTTACACAAATATACCAGAACTCATCGGTTCTTATCAAGAATTATTTGTAAATTCTGTGTTTCCATTTTGCCAGTCATTACAAATGTTGACACGAGTATGCTAGGTATCCCCTGGGGTTATGATCTGAATGTGAAAAATCCACCATTTCCCAGACACATGCATTTGAATGCTTGCTGGTAGTAGTATTTTGAAGAGTTATGTGAATCCTAATAGCAGATGTAGAGATGTCTGGGGTAAGGCCAGAGTCTCATATTCATGCCTACATTCTCTACTTTTTACTTATGTAAAAAAACCAAACAAACAGAAAATGCCATTCCCAGGCCTTCCCAGCCAAGGCAGACAGAATCTTGTCAAAGATTTTTATCCCTTAATTATAAACCAAAATAATTCCTTCCTCCTCAGAGTTATTTCCATCAGGTGCTGGTAATGGTGACAGAGCCTAATGCAGAAATCAGTGCTAAGTGAGGCCACTGCTGTGATGATCTAACCACGGGGCTACCATGCCTCTGGAATGGTTTGCAGAAAAAAATGTGGCAGAGTTTGGAGCAGTGGGTTAGAGAAGTCCCAGAATGCTGTGACAGAGAAGAACTTAGTGGGTGTTGACTGCAGTGCGGGAGACCAAACTGTCAATAGAAGTCTGGATGGCAAATGTCCTCACGACATTTCA